>NC_135504.1:114786248-115437915 GCF_052857255.1 Amblyomma americanum
TCTTAGGGGATCCGTCAGAAGCACTAGGCCATTCTGCTGAATACTAGTCCATAGTTCGCGTCCTTTTACTTGCGTGTACTTATACCCCCATGCCGGGGTGATGCGCGTTAAAGTCCCCGACTATCAAAAGGGGCCCTCCCTTCGAGATCACGCGCGCTTTCGCGAAGAGCTCATCGAAGCCACAAGGACTTTTTTGGCGTGGCGGGCAATACACATTTAGAATGAACAGACTATTGAGTTTCCTCTTTTGCAAGATTATCTCAATCAGAATATGGTCCAGGTTTGTAGTCCCGGTATCATGCTGCAACACCGTTATATTCCTTTTGACGAGAGTGACTACTCGCGTGTTGTCACCTCGTCCTACGTACGATTTGTAACTCGCCAGCTTGGCGTGCTTACCGCACTCCTGCAACGCGATTACTTCGGGTTTGTCACTGCTCATCAAAAATGTCTGGAGTACCGCGCGTTTGCGACCGAAGCCCCTACAGTTCCACTGCCAAATGGTACGTCTACGGTGACGCAGAACCATTTTGAAGGTTAATAATTTCCTGATATACCCATTGAATTCTCTCGTCTCTGCTTGCCATATCGGCGCGCATCTGTTCCATAGCAGCCCTCAGGTACTCCAAAGCGGCTATAACTTGCTGTTGAAAAATCTGATCATCCTGTTCCTTTTTATTGAGTCGTCTTTCTAATCCTTGTATACGGGTTTCAAGATCCTCCTCTGAACCTCTCTTCTTTTTTGTTGCTGGAGGACTTTCCCTAGGGAGCTCTGCCTGCTCCTTCCGCGGCAGCTCCACCGGCTGCGTTACATCATTCATCGGCTGCGAAGTCCTGCATATCGCCATAACCTGTTCCTGCAGCGCCTTAACTTTCGCTTGTAATAATCGGTTCTGGTCTTTGAGAGCCTTGACTTCGTCTGAGTCCTGAGAGACACTACTTACACAATCCACTTTTGACGCCTGCTGCTGTTTCTGCTGCTGTTGCCGCTGCTGCTGGTGCTGCTGCTGCCGCTGCTACTGCATGCTGTTGCTGCTTCAGGAAGATCGAAAAACTTGTGCACTTCGCTGAAGCTTCTTTAGCATTAATAATACCTACAATGGTGTTCGCAATTCAATCAACGACGGCCTCTTTTGCACATTGTATGAGCGAAAAGAAATATGTCAATGAAAAATAGACGATCCAGCACCCTGAACTTCGCATCATCATCATCATTATCATCATCATAAGCTTGACTACATGTATTGCAGGACAAATGCCTTTCATTCATTCGAACTACCCTGTCCTGCGCCAGCTGCAGCCACATTCCCCGCCTCGCCCTACCTAACCTTCTGCCACCCCCTGCTACGCTTGCCTTCTCTTGGATCCATTTCCTTCCCTTAAGGACAAACGATTATCTTCCCCTCTCATTACATGTATCAATACATATATCATTCATATCATATATCATTAAAATGCGTTTGTACCCTGACCCACTCTGCCGTCTTCCTATCTCTAAACGTCACACCTATTTTCCTTTCTCTATAGCTAGCTGCGTTGTCGTTAATTCGAACACTGCGTTTTCGGAAGCGGGAGATGGGCTAGAAGCCGCCAGCCTATGCACCTGTGCAATAATGCAGCAATTCTGTCAACTCCAATGCGTATTGCTCTCATGGTCATCAGCCTGACAACGCACACTGCACAGCAATGACCTTTTCCCTGCCTCGATTACCTCTGTTCATTGCTAGCTGGGGTCACCGAATCCCCGCAAACTTCTATTCTGCTTGTCTCATTGTCAATGCTTTGCATCTGATCTCTTGCGACTTAACAATACTCTACTGCCGTGTTTCTGCCACAGAGTTGTCCACGCCTACGCATGCAGTGCGCATGTGCAACTACCACCACATTGATCAAAGCGCTAATATAAGATTGTGTAGTGTTACTTGAAGAAGAATGTGATGTGCAATGCACAGCGCGAGTGTGTTGCACTTCAACAAGCGGCGTGTTCGGCTGCGGCGAAAGTCTAGTTCTCTCCCGATAAGCGAGCGAAGTTGATTTCTTCGCGTCGCCGCAGGTTGCAATACCGGTCGCCGATAGTTGATTTATTTTATTGCACTCGGCATAAGCCAACAGCCAACGCAAGATCCCAAATATGGCAAGATTTTGGGGGGTTTACCTATGAGAATAGTGCTTTTACAGTAAAATGCGCAACCAGATATTGTGCTTTGGCCGGTCCCATCAGCATTGTCGGGCGCAGAAGAAGAAAACATTGTTCTTGCTGGCCGCTGCTGTTTTCTGCATCTTCTGGTGGTTCCTGCTTGTTCATCCTTGGTGAGCCCGTACTACGTTGGGGGTTTTGGCCAAGGCGTAGTTTAAGACGCAGTTCATGTGAACCTGAGAGCGCGTTTTGCTGAGAGATGTCCTTGACCTCCCCAGGTGGAGGGTCGGCAGCTTGGTTTTCCAGCTTGCCAGCCCAAAGCCTGCCACTTGAGTCCTTCCACAAAAATGGCATTGATGCGGTTCCCGTGGCTATCGTCCCAATCGGTGAGGGTGCGATCAAAATGAAATCGCCAAAACTAATTCAACAGGAGCTAAGATCATTGACTGCCCAATGCCTGCAGATCTCTGAAGTGCGTCCATTTGGCCGTCGAGGAATTGTGTGCAAGTCCTCGGACATCGCTTGTGTTGCAGACTTGCTTAAGTGCACAATTTTCAGCTCGCTGCCGGTGAAAGCATTCATTCCCGAACAGCTTGCATGTGTCAAGGGTATTGTAAGAGGTGTCGACCCAGCATCGTCCCCGCAAGAAATTCTACAGGAATTTCAGGATGCAGGCGTTGGGGTCCTTTCAGTCTACCGCTTAAGGAGAGAGGTAAACGGCTCACGCGTTGCTACTGAGCCGGTAATAACTTTTTCCTAATAATCTGGCCGATCGTATACCGTGCGGACCCTCTAGAACCCCGCCCTCTTTGTTGTATCGTAGTAATGATAATTAGCAATGAAACAGTACACGTAGCATACGGTCGAGCCGATCTGTATTCTCCTACTTCGTCGTCTTCTCTCCCCCCATGCGCGCGAGTGCGTGCAGCGCACTTGCCACACTTCATCTTTATCACATTTCCGCCGCACTTAAAAAAAACAAAATGTCTAGCGGATATCATAGTCTTTGAACCATGCGAGCCGCTTCTTTTTGCGAGTACTTCGGCGAGGCGGCGCAGGAGGTGAAGCCGCAGTTGCCGCTGTGGATTTACTACACGAGGGTTGAGGAGCGGCTGCCGATTCCGGAGCGGGCGGAACGGCTGGCATCATATGGATTGAAGGCGCGTCCGAAGAAGGACCCTGGACCATGGTTCCGGACTGTGGACTGGGCGGCGGGATTCGGTTGCCGTCGATAGGCGGCGAAATATCAGCGAAAAGGGCCGCTGGAGCTGAGGAGGACAGTTGCTGCTGAACTACTTCTGGGCGAACCGCAGAAAACATGGACGAGTGCCACACTCGCCCATCATCCAGCAGATAAGATGCAGGTCCACGCTGCTCCACAACCTTCCGAGGCTCCGAAAACCGAGCTGACAGTTTGCCTCGCACATTTGGTTCGCGGACACGCACGTACTGGCCAATCTGAAAGTCACGACACTGGGCGCCACTCCGCTGGTCCGCATAAAGCTTGTATTGCGCTTGTTTCTCGTCAAGCCTCTGCCGCAAAAGCTTAAGCGCTTTTGTCGGATCCATTGAGAAGGACTGATCCGGCAGTCCTACGACGTTAAGTCTTGTGCGGGGCAACCGGCCATGAAGTAGGACAGCTGGTGCAATTCCTGTCGTGGCATGGGGCGTACAGCGGTAGACACCGAGGCAGTCAACAATCGCTGTACGTAGGTCGCGTCGCTCGCACAGAGCTAGCTGAATGTAGGACTTAAGCACTCGATTGAATCGTTCAACGAGTCCATTAGCTTGGGGATGGTACACTGAAGAGTAGCAATGGCGTATCCCCCGTTCGCGGAGGAAAGTTTGCATGGCCATCGGTGAAAATTGAGGTCCGTGGTCAGAGATAATCTCTTGAGGGTAACCCTCACGAGCGAAGAGGCCAAGCAGGAATTCTTGAACGGTTTGAGTTGTGATGGCATCAGCGAAGGCAACTTCTGGCCACTTACTTTAATAATCCATGAGAGTAATCGCGAAGCGGCAGCCACTGGGAGCTTGGTCGAAAGGCCCCACGATATCGATGGCAACCTTATCTCAAGGTTTCTCTGGAAAGGCGACAGGTTGCAGAAGAGCTGCCACCGGACGAGCCGATTTGTCACAGGACTGGCACACGATGCATGTCCGTACCATTTCTTCGACGTGCTCGTCCATTCGCGACCACCAGTACAGCTCTCACAGTCGACTTTTCGTGCGGCTGATCCCGGGGTGTGACTCGTGCGCGATGTCCATGAGGCGTCGTCGCAAACTTTCGGGAATGACGAGCCTGTCACCTCGGTACAAGACGCCTTGCACGACGGACAGCTCCGAGCGCAGGAGATAGTATGGCCTAAGGTTCTCCGGTAGGGATTTCTTTTCCGGCCATGTCGCCGATGTAATCTGAATGGCTTGAGCAACTGCCGCGTCGCTGATGGTTGCCTCTTGAAGCTCTTGTAGAGTCACGGCTGGCGATAGCAGGCAGACGAAGTCGTCGTCACTGGCGTCGAACTCACTGGGCTCACTGCACGATGTGGTCGGTAAGGGAAGGCGAGACAGAGCATCCGCAACAGAGTTGTCATTGCCTTTGCGGTACTCTACAGTGTAGTTGTAGCACAACAGGCGAGCCGACCAACGTGAAATTCGCAACGACCGATGGCCCGTTCCTTTCGTCGACAGCAAAATGACAAGTGCACTGTGGTCGGTGCGTAGAACAAAAGGCCGGCCCCACAAATACACGTGCCACCGTTCGCACGCCCAAACGCAAGCTAGGGCCTCACGTTCATCAACAGAGTATTTTCTTTCTTGGGGTGTCAAGGTACGGGAGGCAAACGATACAGTTTGCAGGGAATGGCCGTTGTCTTGCTGAAGCACTGCCCCAAGGCCATATCCGGAAGCGTCAGTCGTTACGACCACGGGAAGGGCAGGATCAAAAAAATGCAACAAGTCTCATGACGTCAACATGGACTTCAGTAGTTTGAAGCATGAATCCGCAGCAGCAGTCCAAGTGAAGGCGGAGTCGCGGCCTCGAAGTAGGGCGCGCATAGGCTCAACGACGTCGGAGTAATGCGGGATAAACTTGGAGTAGAAACCCGCAAGTCCAAGGAGGGAGCGAAGCTCGCTGATGTTAGATGGAGTCGGAGCCTTCGTAATCGCCTCGATGGCAGAAGAAAGCGGAAACAGGCCTTCACCGCTGACAACATGCCCCAAGAAAGTGAGCTTCGGAACATCGAAGACACATTTGTGGTTGAGCTTGAGTCCGGCTTGGGACAGGCGCTCGAGAACAGCACGAAGGTTGGTCAGGTGCTCCTGTCGGGAGGTGCCATGGACTATGATGTCGTCGATGTAGAAGAGGACACCTTTGCACCCTTTTAAAATTAAGTGCATCATCTTCTGAAAAGCTGAAGGCGCCGAAGCAAGGCCGAAACACACTCGTTTGAAGCGGAAGAGGCCATCATGGGTAATGAATGTGGTCAATTCTCGACTCTCAGGGCTAAGTGGTACTTGATGGTAAGCCGAGGCAAGGTCCAACTTCGAAAAACGCTGTGACCCGTCCAAGCTATGTAGAAGTTCTTCCGTTTGAGGCAAAGGAAAACTGTCGACCACAATAGCCTTGTTCGGCTCACGGAAATCGACGCACATTCGGATGGAGCCATCATTTTTCCGAGCCACGACTATGGGTGAAATCCACTTGGAAGCGTCGACCCGTTCAATGATGTCTTGAGCTTCAAGCTTCTGGAGTTCCTCGGACACCTGCTCACGAATGGCAAACGGCAGCCGTCGGAGCTTGCAAGCAACAGGAGAAACGGAATCCTGCACTCTGACTTTGTGCACGTAGCCACGAGCAACTCCGAGTTCCTTGGAGAAGAGATGTTCGAAGTGTGGACGTAGCTCAGGAGGTAACAGAGGCGTATCAGGTGTCATGGAAAGACATTCCAACGATGCACCTTTGATCTTCATTTGTAGAGCGGCAATGGAATCCAGGCCCAGCAGCGTTGTGCCTCCCGAGACAACGTACAACAGGATGCAGGCGGTACGGTCGTGGAATTTTGCTGTGGCAACAAAACACCCTTGGACTATAATCCGAGGCTTACAATAGTCCAATAGTTGAACTGCAGTTGATTTAAGCGGGAAACATTTAGCGAAGAATCGGTGGTATAGATCTTCAGAAATAACTGACACAGATGAGCCGGTGTCAATCAGGAAGCGGATGAACTTGCCTTCAATCAGGCCTGAGGCGAAAATTTCGTTTTTTTGACTTTCAACATTGAGAATAGACGCACTGCTGGCGCCATCCGGCATCGACGATGTGTCAGCAGTATCTGCAACTTGCTGAACTTGAACAGGACGGTCGGACGACTTGCAGAGAGAGTCGAAATGGCCCACCTTGCCGCACCGACGACACTTGCGGTTGCGGGCTCGGCATGCAGGGTTGTTCGCTAGGTGAGTTGTAGAACCGCAGCGGTAGCACATGCGCTCTGGTATTGCAGCAGCAGGTTGTGATGGTTGACTTTGGCACTTGCAGCAATGGGCCTGAGGTGGTGTTTGTCTAGATCCGCGCTCGCATCTCACACAATGTACTGGAGCGTCCTCCTCAGCCAATTCCCTGGCTTCCCGGGAAGCTTGCTCACACTGTCGAGCAAGGAGCATGGCGCGCGACAGAGTCAAGGAGGAGCCTTCCATGAGTAGGCGCTCACGCAGATAACAACTCGAGGTCTTCTCCACCAGCTGGTCCCTGATCATACCGTCCGCCATGGTCCCAAACCCGCAGTCGCCGACAGGGCTGCGAAGGACAGCGACGTACTCATCGGTTGTCTCTCCTGAAGCCTGAACTCGACGGCGAAATTGATGACGTGCGGCGATTACATTCACGGACAATTTGTAATGCTCCGACAGGATGGATATCGCCGCATCAAATTCGTCAAGGCGGGGCGCCTCGTCACCGGAGTGCGAAGCCACAGCTGTAGGCGCTGGAGTGGACGACGGCGGCGCCAATGTATAAAAAATGCGCTGACCTTCCAGTCCGAGGCAAATCAGCAGGATGGCCTTCCGCCTGTCCGCGCCCAGAGTAGAGGCACCAGAGGCCAACATGTAATTCCGGAACGCCAGCTCCCATTGCTCCCATGGAAGGGCAGGACGACCAGGAGTCGGCAGGAAGGGTGGTGGTGGCTGAAGCCCAGAAAAGCTCATGACGGATGGTGAGCAGGCCACGTGAAGGTCCCGAATCAAAACAGCATCTTCGTCGCCAAAATATGTTGTATCGTAGTAATGATAATTAGCAATGAAACAGTACACGTAGCATACGGTCGAGCCGATCTGTATTCCCTACTTCGTCGTGTTCTCTCCCCCCATGCGCGCGAGTGCGTGCAGCGCACTTGCCACACTTCATCTTTATCACACTCTTCAATGCACCAACTGTTGGCGGTTCGGGCATAGCGGCAAAGCATGCAAGTCGGAGACCCGCTGCCGTTTATGTGTACAGGGTCATTCTGCTGATAACTGCACCTCAGAGCAGCCTCATTGTTGCCTCTGTAGCAACATTCACTCAGCTGATGATGCCAACTGCGCAAAACGTAGTGAAGAGCGTAGCTTGTTGGACATTATCAAAGAGAATCGGTGCTCAAGAGCCGATGCTTACGCTGCTCTTAACTGGAAAAAAGATTCATATGCTAGTCGTGTGCGTGCTTCTGTTGGGGACATTGAGTCCAACTTGACTGCCTCAATTGTAACCACTGTAGAAAAAGCTCTTAATAATGTGGTTGAGCGAATGCTAAACACTTTCTCTGAGGCGTTGGCTCAGTTTGTTTATTGCAGTTCAGTCTGTGTCACCATAAACACCCGTCCTGGCAGCAACGTCTGCATCTGTTTCAGCTTCTGCAGCTAGTGCTAGCCGCTCTACATAAACCTTCTGATGCTCCCCAGGTCCCACCTCACATCTCTGTTCCTTGCAGTGAACGTCGCAGTGACATCTGCACAACAGATGTCGAAATGTCGTGCCCTACGCAGAAGCGCCGTGCTTCCTCATCACCATCTAATTCTAGTTCTCCACAGATGAAAGCTAAAAAGGGACCACCCAAACTTCATCCCCACGTTGATATCCTTAAAGAGGCGGTTTCGGCCTCTTCAATCGGTCAATAATCATGGCAGGTATCAAAGTGTTACAATGGAATTGCCGTTCCGTCTTGTCTTCTCTTCCAGATCTAGACATACTTATTCACAAGCATAAGCCTGATATTGTACTTTTACAAGAAACGTGGTTATCACCGTATAAATCATTTTCAATGAGAAACTTTCGAGTTTTCAGGTCAGATTGAACTGTTGGCAGGGAAGGTGGACTGGTAACCGTGCTATCTAAAAATTTCTCATCACGCATATATCTCTAAGAAAATTCTCCCTGACTGTGAGCTTTTGGCGATTAAACTTTCATTTCAGCATTGTGCTGATATTACAATTGCTGTCTATTTTCCTTTAGGTGTACACAGGACAGATGATTAGACAGCTTGGTGACTGGCACAAACAATGCAGTCATCGCAGGAGATTTTAATTCTCACCATTGTGACTGGGGAAGTCGCACTGATTCCTGCGGCCAGCTTCTCTGGTCGTGGCTGTCTGCAAATGCTGTACTCTGCTGGAATTCTAGAGAAATAACCTTTATGCGAGGGGTTGCTCGCTCAGCCATTGACTTAACATTATCAGCAGGTAGGATAGATGTGACTGATTGGTCGACAGAGGATTCGGGTATCCGGTTATCTCCTCTTAAAACTAGTTGTGTAACCCATAAAATTCTCAACCACATAATTTATAAAAATATGATGTCCGCCTCACTTGCTTCTATAGTTAATACAAGCCGGGATGACAGAGCTCAGCAGACGGTTTAATTTTTGCAAAATGCAATAGACCACTCAATATTCGCTGTGCCCGCAGCAGCCTCTAATGAACAGCCGTCTCCTTGGTGGACAGAAGAATGTGAGAAGGCCTATCGTCGCAGAAAAGCGGCCTGGAAGAGGCTGTCCTGCAACCAGAGTTCGGCTAATTGGTTAAATTACAAATTCTTCTCTGCATCTTTCAAAAGAACAATTGCAAAAGCCAAGGAGGAGTACAACCAAAATTTAAACACATATCTTTCGTGTCTGATGTTATTTTAACTCGGTTTTGTATAAATTTCGTGTTCCTTTCTTGTATTTGACTTGTACCGCGTTCTTGCACCGAGAATATGGTTTTTCCGTCTGTATGTACATCTGTATTTGCCCCCCTCACCCAATGCTCTTCGGGGCCTGTGAGGTACTAATAAATAATAATAATAATAATAAATCCTCGTCATCGGAAAGCCCTGTATAGATTCATGGAACGTAACAAGAGTTCTGCCGTCCCTCTTCTCACTAGTTCAACAGTGTTATCACCAAAAAAGGCTCAGGAGAGCCTGGAGTGTATTGCTCAGGGATTGGCGTTACGCTTCCAGACGTAGAGAAACGTCCCTTTGTGCACAATTTCACCCTCTTCTGAATATACCGAGGTTGACGCATCAGAGCTGCTCTCAGTCCTGGCAATGTTGCATCCTGCAGCTCCTGGACCAGATGGTGTCACTGTTGGTATAATTAAAATTTTAGCTGAGGAGTTTACAAGCGCCCTCTTAGATATGGTCAATGCTTCTTTGGAAAATGCATGGATTCCAAGCATTTGGAAGACGGCGAAAATCATTTTATTAATGAAAGATGTAGGAAAAGGATACGTCTTAGATTATATTCGACCAATTGTGCTGACTTCAAATTTAGTCAAATTATTAGAAAGAATAGTGCACAGTCGCCTCACAAAACATGTTCATGACATCAACGGTCTCAGCTCAGCTCAGATTGGCTTTCGTCGTGGATGCTCTATATGGTCCAAGCATTGGATCTAGAGAGCAGAATCCGGCTCTCGCTACGCAGATGAGAAGTTTTAGCTTTGGTCACTCTTGATGTAGCAAAGGCCTATGACAGTGTAGAGCATAGTATTTTACTTAACAGACTTGCTCAGTTACATCCTCCAGCCTACATTTATGCGTGGATATCTGAATTTCTGAAGTACAGATTCTTTTACTGCGCCGAGGGAACCCTATGTTCAAATACATATTATCAATCAAGAGGTGTGCCGCAAGGATCGGTGCTATCCCCTCTGCTTTTTAATATTTTGGTCAGTGGCATCCCCATTCGTCCTGATTTAACAGTTTTCATGTATGCAGATGACATAGCTTTTTTCACCTCGGCCAGGCATATCCACTCCCTTTACCACATTCTGCAGGGATATTTGGATGCTCTTGGAGTATGGTTGCAGGGTATTAATTTATCCCTGAATGTAGACAAATGCGGAGTTTTGGTATTTCCTCCAGACAGGCCTTTGCACATTTCATTAGTCCATCGCTCTCTCCAGATTCCAGAAGTGGAATCCGTAAAATATCTGGGTGTTACTTACCACCCAGCATTAGATTGGAGCCTTCATATAAATAACAATGCGTTTCAAGGAGAACGCACTCTAGGCCGGCTGAGAAGAATCGTCAATAAGAAGTTTGGGATGAGCCGTGACACGTTATTGTTAATGTACAAAGCCTACGTAAGACCTATACTTGAATTTGGTTGCATTATGTTCTCTGGTAGCGCAAGCTACAAGATTCAACCCTTAATCTTACTGGAAAGGCGCGCTCTCCGCCTCTGCCTTGGTCTCAGAAAATCAGTTTCAAACGCCCTGCTTTATCTGGAAGCCCGTGTTCCTGATCTAACTTCCCGTTTTCAAATACTCACGGTGCGAACTTTCCTCAGGTCGATGGACCCAGTGTCTGATGTCAGTACTTCTATTTTTGTGTCTCAGCCGGCCTTATTTCTTCCTCATCATTGGCAACGGTATCAAATGCCCCAAATTATATTAACGCAGAACCTTTTAACACCAATTGGTGTTGATCTCAGTTCTTTGCAGTGGATTGATGACACGCCGGCAGCAGTGGACTTCCATTTCGACCACATCTTCCCATCTCATGCGAAACACATGCCCGCAAACATTTTAAACGGTATTCTCTCGGATCACATAGATGAATACCCCCATCATACGGTACTTGCTACCGATGCCTCCGTCAACTGCCAAAAAGCTGCAGTTGGCATCTTTTCGCACGATTTGGCATGGAGTTATTCTGTCCGCATCCCAGATTATATTCCTATATTCTTTGCGGAATTTTTGGCTCTTGGAATGGCCCTTCACAAAATTCCATGCCATGGGTCTCATGATATTATTCTCGCTGATTGTTTATCGGTGTTAGTCTGCCTTGACACTTCACAACATTTTTGCGCCGTATCCTGCGATTTTTTGTCCCATGCACTTTGAAGGTGGTCCGTTTTGTCTGGGTCCCTGGCCATGCTGGTATTCATTCAAGTGAGGTGGCTGATTACTTAGCAAGGTCGGCTCTTGACAGGTCAGTGACACATCCCGTCCCGAATTTGAGCCTGCTGGCCATTTCCAGGTTTCAGCGGTTCCTACATATATCAGCCAGGTTACGAGATCCCTTACTAAACACCACTATCAGATCTTAGCATATAATTGGAACGTCCGTTCGTGTAAATCCAGGCTGTGAGGTAACAATGACGCGGTTGCGGTGCAGGATTCTAAGTTTGAATTTATATCTATGCAGGTGTGGGTTGACACCGACGAACCTATGTGACGCATGTGGGAAAGTTGAATCTTTAGACCATTTTCTCCTCTACTGCCCAAGGTTCGCACTTTATCTTTGCCAGTATTATTATCGTTTGGTGCGAACGCCAAGGGATTTGCATTGGGTTCTATTTGTGGGTTTCTCCACGATTACATAACTGCATTAAAGTTCTACGAGCTCTTCTCTTTTCACCAAAATACTGTCGGTTATTTAGCTGTCAATATTGTTCTGTTGTTTTTATTCATTGATTTTTCAAAATTCACGATTGGTGCTACACTTTTGTAGTCATCTTCCATGGAAACTTCTTTGTTTA
Organism: Amblyomma americanum; assembly: GCF_052857255.1. Classification (NCBI taxonomy): domain Eukaryota; kingdom Metazoa; phylum Arthropoda; class Arachnida; order Ixodida; family Ixodidae; genus Amblyomma; species Amblyomma americanum. The sequence continues at coordinate 114,798,384 of NC_135504.1, forward strand.
TTCTACTACACCTTGGCCAATCCCCCCGCGTGTGTATGTGCCATATACCTTGGGGTGAAGAAGAAGAAGAAGAAGAAGAAGCAGAATTGATTCAGTCTTCTGACGTTTCCTTCCCCGCGCAAATGCTTCATTGGCATTCTACCCTATACCTTGGCCAATCCCCCCACGTGGGTATGTGCCATATTACTTGAGGAGAAGAAGAAGAAGAAGAATGGGTCGCCGAAACTATGTACGTGTGGAGGTCGCCCAGGAAGGCGACCGCGGCCACATTTATTGAGGGCTGTGGGAGAGGATACAGCATCGAAGCGGCGGCGGCGGCGGCAGTGATAGCGTCCGGCCCTGGTCAAGGTTCCGAGCGTTCAGGGGCGTGTCGCCGCCGGTAGTCAGGGCCAGCGGAATCCATGTAGCAGGATGGGGTTGAGTGATCGAAGCCGGGTCGCCAAATCTGCCGGAGCTAAGGCGAGGAAGAACCAGCTCCGATAGCGATGAGGTTCTAACTCACAGCAAAAGATAGCGAGGCGTTCTCCCGACAAACGGTGAGGGCGAGCAAACGGTGAGGTGCGAGCAAACCAAGCACCAGACGAGGTTCACTTCGTGTGAAGTAGGGGTGGTATATTGCATCCCATTGTCCTGTGGGAAAACCTACATCGGGCAAACCGGAGGGTGCATCAATGAACGTCTGAGGCAGCACCGAACAACGTTCAATTCAGGCACTGGCAGCAATTTAGCCTTGCATGTTAAGGTATGCGAGGGATGTTCTCCTTTGCTTCACCGCACGAGCATTATCGGTCGGGGGAGAACAAGACAAGAGCGTGAAATTCTTGAAGCGTTTCTAATCAGGAAAAACAAGGAAAAGTGTGTCAGCGATCCCTCGGTTTTTATCACGGATAAAGAATATAACTTTCTTTTATCTTAATACAGTTGTTCCCTTCATCCAGAGTGTGCGCTTGCGCAGGGAATCCTTTAAATGTGGTGGTTTTTCTTCGAAATAAATCAGTTGCAAGTCCAGCGGTGTGTGTGTGTACCTCCTTTTCTTGTCCTGCGTCTGTGTTCCGCTGGTTCCACCCTGACAACATTATGAACCAACTAGCCCAGCAATTTACGCTCCTAAACACTGGAAGTCCCGAAGTCACGATGTGGTCAATGATCGAGTGCTTCACAGGTGACGCTTTAAAGGTGGCGATTGGATGGCAAGCCGTTGTACGGTCACAGATGTCAAGCTCGAAGCACGGTCCCGCTGTATGGCTGTTCCAAGATAATTTCGCCATAAGAAGCCTCATTAGCAGCCCCATGTAGACTTGGCTTCTGCATCTGCATGACAGAGAAACAGCCTCTGATTACCCTGACCCTTTTAACGACTGTTTCAAGCAAGAAGGCACCATAGGTCGGCATATCTAGAGCACCGACATAGTTTGGATGAGTGCGTGACCTTTCTTTTCTAACTATGAAGAAGCCGCCATCTTCACGTCATTGTGTGAAACAAGCTAAACAATGTGAACTGTAGATATTGCTGAGGTCTTAAACTGTGTGCGCAACTGTGTGGCAGACTCAGCTGCAGATGAACTTGTGAACCGTCGTTACCGTGACCTTCAAGTCCGAACGGACTTCTTCACATGAGCACCCAGAACAGAGGCTTAACAGCTTCGGTTTCTGACCAGCGTGTAGATCAACGTAACGCACACAATTAGACCTAGCCTTTAGTGTTGAAATGGAACAGCCACATTTTTTTCTTGTGTTTTTCGCGCGTTTTTTTCCCTTTTCCTTGTTTGTTCATTAACCAATAGGCTTACTAAATGCTCTCATCTGCAGCCTACTCACCCTCGGTGGGACGCTGACCAAAGGTCGTGCAATTGCTCGTGGGCTACTCTAGGTTGCCGCACTAAGCAGATCGTGGCGGGGGGTTGTCAAACTGCTGCCGGCTGCGGAGGCGCTACTCATGCAGCGACCACTGCTGGGACCAGCCGCCTGCAATAGGGTCATTTGAGACGGTTTGTTACGTTGGATTATCCGCAACTGGGGAAATTCTTCACGCACATTGCTGCGTTGTGTTGGGATTTACGGCGTTTAAGGCTAAACGGTTCGCACGTGCCAACTAAAGCATGACACTGTTAGTTTTTCAACACATAATCTTTGAGAAGCCTTAAGCGACCTGATAAGCCCCATTTATATCGCATTTATACGGCAGGTGCATGGTGCCCATCACGCGTCAGCACAATGGTGTATGCTACGTTTAGCTCAGAACACACACACACTGCAACTTCTGTAAAGCTGAGTTAGTTGGAAAATCACATTCGTTTAAAGCAGCGCGAAAGAGAGGCAAGGAAGTAGAAATGCCAGTCCGAGACAGAGACCGATATTGAGCAGCCGTCTCAACTTCTTTCTTGCCTGTGTCCTTCACTAAGTTTTGTGCACCAATACACACATTGAACATTGATGTACTGATGGTTTCGAATAAATGTCAATGGAAAATAATTATATGTTTTTTTCAGTACAGACTTTCGGTTATTGTTTTTATATATCGTGGTTAGGAGAAGCACATTAAGATAACTTTCTTATGAGCAGAGCAGAACTTGTAGGTATTAACTCATACAAAGGTAGCATTGCGCTCAAAATGGGCATATACACTGTCGCCAGACAGCAGCACTATTGGACCTACTCTGGACATATGAGTGTAAAATACAATTTCACTTGTGTTTCATGCAATACATGCTCGCGAAAACGTATTTTGGCACAGACGCAAAGCTTCATGCAGTAACTGAAACAGTCTGAAAGGCGATGCACATAAATACAAATTACAAGTTGCTTTTATCCATTCCTTGCATAGCCTCTCAAAGTCGCTTAGCTGAACGTTCTGTTTCACTAACCGCTTTTACTATGCATTCCTGAGAAATGGTTGGGAAGCGGTATTTTGGAATCCTGAGAAGTATAGCGCTGATTTTGTCAACTTTGTGGAGTCCCGTAAAGTCCCTTAACCTCCTACTTTTGGCAGCACATGACGATAGTAATTTTTGTGACCTGACTCAAGTGGTGCTTAAGAGAAGGCTTGACCATCTGCCGTGCTCCCTACTATCAAAATGCATTACTCCAAGTTTTCAGTCTTCCGACCAAGCAAGGCAGTCATCCTCACTTGTTTCTATAAGGTGCTAAGGCCGCCAGTAGAATTCGAGTAACGATTTCTCTCTGGATGAAATGGTTACTCCTCATGAAAACTGAATCCATCCTGCTCAACTCCCACCCAAGTGTAAGCCTGAATAAAAACTTGAACTACTCCCGAAGATGTCTCCCCTCTCACTCACCCCATGCCGACCCGGGATGAAGCAACAGAGGAGCACGCCAAGCTCAGAGCAGGCAAGGCGACATACTCAGCCCGGAGCGGGATGCCACATCCGAGAGGCCGGAGGTACCCTGCGAAGGTAAAACATTTAATCATTTGTGTGTGTAAACCATAATCAACGTTGACCACAGCGACACATGTAGAGGTTAAAACATTCGAGACAAAATTCCCCAGCGATCACAGATTGGGTTTCTCCTTTGCACCCCCGGAATTTAAACAGACACATGTAGTGATCTCGCGAACTCAGACCTCGAAGCAGTTCCAAGATTTGAAGCATAAATGCAGGAAAGATATTTCATGTACGCACTGAGGGGGACATAGACATGTTCACATGGAAAGTACATTTGTACAATGTGCGCACAGGAGCGTAGGAATTATGGAAAACACAATTTCAGCGGCTGACATCACGTCCTGTCGAAATTATCCCGGTTATATTTAATGCGAGGTGCACCCCACTATTGCCATTGAGCAGTAGATAGGACTGGAGTCAGGTAAAGTAAAAATAATTTGATTTTGCCAAACAGACGAAATTTCATCCATCGCTGTAAGGTATGTGCTGTTTGGTACTGACGAGCAGAGTTGGCTCAAGTAAGCAATGTGTACGAAAGCCTAACATTCTTTGCCTTCGCCACAGCAGATATGCACGATGGCTACCGTGACTGAAATGCAAACTGGACCTATTTGGACCCTACAATATTGGTCCAAGTGAAGGAGAACAACTGGCCCAATAATTCCGCGATATCATTCTAAGCGTTTTTTTAAATGCGTCAACATTGTGTAGCTATATAGGTGGTTTCAGCGTGGACTAGATTATCTGGTCCTATAACAGAGGAACTACTTAGTATGTTGAAAAAAGAGTGGTATCGTCGGATAGAGCATCGAAAGAGGATGTGCAAGTGACCAAATGGTCAAGTTGCATTAGCTGGGAAATAATTAGAGCCAAGCAAGTCGAAAAAACGCTTCTGTCGACACCCGAACGGATGTGGAACTTGTGTGCACTGTAAACGTGGAATACAGCGTCAAAAAGCTTAAGCCAGTAAAAAAATGTATAGTCGATGTGATTTAATCACGTAGTTAGGTAGTAAAAACGCTTCTGTGCTTATCCATTTCTCCAGTGTGGGTGCGACAGTGATCTCTAACGTTTTTCGGGTAAGAAGTTAGCACCTGTGTTGTTTCACAATTTTTATCCCTGGGGTCTCTACTGGTTTGAGTTTGAAACACTTCGCATTGATTAGCGCTAGATATTTGCGAATCCCCCTCAACCAAAACGCAGGCACTCTACTACATTGGCCCAGCCATCACGTGTTATGGCAGTGGCATAAGGGGACTCACAATTTGTCCAAGAGTGTTTTATAAGATATGCCTGCGCGATAGGGGCTTGTGCGCACTTTTACTTTCGCATGAAATTAGTATACGTTCGTCTCCACCCTAAGCACCGAGTGGTTGAGGTAACAGCCATGTCCTATGTTTAGTAGGATTACTGCCAGCTAAAGAATCGTGCACGTCCAATATATTTTCGCTAATCATCCTCTGACAGGGCAACTGCGAATGAGAGCTCCTTTGTGGTGGTAACCGCGCCAACTCGCTTGATAGCTGACGCGTTAAATGCTAACCGCAGGTATTTAAAAATCACCATGTCTTTCTAGATGTCCATGCCACCATGATAAGCATCATTGAGGATCAAGTGTTCGGTAATAAAGAGACAACCCGATGAAAGGGAACATTCGTTGAACGGACATGTAGTATGACGAACTAGTGTCATGCATGTCCGATATTCCGTTTTCACAGCGCTTAGTGGTTCCATATTTGGGGCAGAGAAAAATTTGGAGGAAGAGATGCGCTGAGGTATCAGCCGATGCAAATATGGAAATTCACGCGCCTATTTTCTGAGGTAATTGGAGTAGAAGACTCGTCTAAATTGTTTCCAGCATGTGCCTGTCAAAAGGTCGCAGCAATGCTAGAAACTTCAGTAAATTGTACAAAATGCAGTGAGCTTGTAGCACTTCACAGGGAACCAACAGGAGGAAGAGGCAGCTATTCTGTAGCACTAATTTTACTGCCTTCATCGGTTGCCGTTAATTTTTCGCTGAAAGATAATAGCACCAGGTTGACCAAGAAGCATGGAGGCGCAGTAAATTGGGGTCACAAAAATTGAGTAGTAGCCGACAATTGGCGTAGACGCTGCCGACAGAGAGAGGCAACCGTGACGTTTCTTACGTATTCTCCTGAGCCACTGATTCGGAAATACAGAAATTTGATTCGTGATGATGCCTGCATGCCAACAGAGGGCTGCGTTTTGCTTGGTCCTGCTCACACGATAATTAGTTTGCCTGAGTGAGCTGCCGTCTCAGTTTGCTATTCGAGCCATCAGCATAAAGCCACCTGAGCGCCCGCGACGAGACCCGCCCAACAGATGCTGCGAGGTGAAAAGACAAGGCAGAGTTGAAGGAGTAAAGGCACCTCTAGATCAGTATGCCAGTCACACTGAATCGTAATTTTGCGCACATTCGGTTGTTGCCAATACACTTCAAAGAAAAAATATGACACAGTAAGAAAGCTTCGGCTTCGGATGGACAGCTGCCGAACCTGCACCACCTACATAGCAGTTTGCGTACAGGTTCAGTCTGGTGACAATAAAAAGCAAAAGTCTTTGAGGGTTAGCTGCAAAGAGGGGAAAATTATAGCGGGAAATTTTTACAAGGCTGAGAAAGTAGGATCGCCGATGATCGATTCTATCCACCTGCATTTAGAAACAAAATAAGATGTTTAAGCAGCAGATGAGAAGGCGGCCTCGACAAGCGACATGATCCTCCGCGGGGGTGCACCTCCCATGATAAAACATCCAGGTACGAGTTCACCTCGAAAACAGAGGTGCAGCATATTGCGAGGATAACCGAGGAACGAGATACTGCGCATCTGCTTACGCAGATAGCAAGCCATGTTACTTATCTTATCCTCATAGTCTTGGAAGCACCACATGTGAAGAGCAAGAAGTACCAATAAGAGGGCAGATAATCTAGACTAAGGACATCTTTGAGCTCCGTTGTATGGAGAGGAAGGAAACATGCCCTAATGCACAAGGCAATACCGTGCGTCTGTTCATAGTGTAGTCTTATTCACGTGCAGGGTGAATTACCCGGGAAGCTGTTTAAATAATACAGTATCAATTCAAGTTAAAGTGCCGTAATGTTGTGCAATCTGAATAATTACGGCGCTTTGTAAAGAACAATGCTGGAATGGCCGATAGCCCTTCGCATGCCTTAATGTACAGCGACTTGTTAGGTGGATACTAAGGTGATTCCCGCGGGACTACTCACGGTAATGCTGTGGATGCAAGGCTGCGATTCTGGAGTGCTCATAACGGGCTGTGGTAATTAAGCGAATTATGGGATAGTTGTTCAGCTTTCTGAGGCTCAATTTTTTTTCCGCCTCCCAAACGCCTGACCGCATTAGACGAATTTATTGTTCTCCCGTAATCGGCTGAGTACAAACAATAAACTTCGATGCAATGATTTTTCTTATAATTTTCGGTAGAAAGTAAGTATTTATAATTTTTTGGGGAAGAAACGTTGGCAATATTTCGAATAATAATCGGATTCAGAAAAACCTGCGACAATCCAGAGCAGCACAATTATAATGGTTATTGTTATTTCGTAAACCTCCGCTGCAGTTAAGAAAAACATATATTTCTTTCAAGGAAACAAAACAGGCAATCATCATGATTTCACCCTAGATAGGAATAGTTCAGAATCGGGGGTTTTTTTTTGCTACTAAAATTGCTAGAGTTTGTCGGTCCCTTTAGGGGCCTGGGGTCTTCTTATCACATCGCAAAAAGGGAAGATGTTCTTTTTTATGTTTTTTTCTTCTATTTTTTGTTTAATCCGCAAGAACGTTCTTAAGGAACAGCTAGTACAAGAGAAAGCTCTTCACTGGACCAAGAGTAGTGCGCCAAACTCCCGAGCGAAAGCGCAGCAGTATCTCACAACTCTTTTTCTTGTTTTTACAATGGGTTACAAGTTGCCCTGTATCGTCTGCACAATCTGTGAGCACAAAAACAAATCTTGCCAGCAAGTCCGTTTGCGGGAACCCTCCCGAACACGTTCATTCCACGTTCAACCCCGCGGCATGTCTGCGTGATCTCGTCTCCCACTTACGTGAAGCGTTCCGAACGCACCGCTGCGTTTTATAAGTGCTGCTTAATCTAGTGTGTTCACAGGAACGCGTGTGAACTTGCCACTAAAAACAATGCGCTAAACAGCCACTAAGGTGGTTACCCAAAAAGCACATTCCCTCATTCGTGCATGGTCTCCTCCCCACGTGTGCTCTTCTTCGCGCTTTCCTCCTCTCTGTGGGCACCACACTACTACGCCACCAAACCAGGAGGCTTTCAACTAAAAGCTTTCGTTGCGAATCTATATCGTGATCGAGCGGAAGTTGTCATTTTTATGAAGTGACTATTCCTGAAATGCACCGAATGAAAAATAGAGCTATATCGACATAGTTCCCAAGCTACCAGAAGAGGAGTCGCCCCACTCCAGATTATGGGTCTTGTCAGCAGCTGAATAACTTCACCCTTCACCCTCTGCAGCACGAACTGTTGATTGTGATGTATGGGCCTGCTGAATATGGCACGAACTACAACAAAAATGTTGATTTCAAAGCGCCTCCTCCGCCTCAAACCTCTACCCCAGCCCTTGGTTGCTACTCTCTTCAACACTCACTGCAGGGAAGGAGTGGAAGTTCAAGAGGTGAGGATGAGAGGAAAAAGATCATAAAGAAACTAACGAGAGAGAAAAAGGGCATTAGGGAAAAGGAAAAGGAAAGGGAAAGCAAAACTAGGAGGGCTTACAACGATCCCTCTTAGTATAAACATCATCATCATATAATACGTGAGGTAGACACTAAGGAAACTAAAACTGAAAACATTTATTAGTGCGGAACCACTACTCCTACCACGAGCAAGATCTTGTGATTTTAGTCAGTTTGCGATGTTTTTTCGGTTTGCGAGTGAAATAAATAAAATAAATATTCGTGACTGGGATTCGAACCCGTGATGGTGCGAAAAGATGACCTTCGTTGGCCACTGCGCGAGTACACCATGCTGCCTCTGCCGTTTACCACGCCTGGTGTTTAACTGCAACACACTATTGAGCTGCGCATTTACATCGCCTTCTTCATCAACTAATACTACTATTAAACTAATATACGTGGTTTGAGCTATGTGGTGGTAGTGAACAGAGGATGTGCGCTGCATGCGTTTCGTGTACAATGTTTTGGCAGAAACAGAGCAGCAGAGCAATGCGTGTTGGTGTTGACAACACTGCTGAAAAACACTGCACTGGCGCATTGGCCGCTGGCGTACATTAACTGGGTAAAAGCTGAAGGCGCGTATGACTGCCAGAATGGACCAGTGCCCACCTCAATCGCACTTTTTTCAGAGTCGTGGTGGTGGTGTCCAGCTGATAGAAACTGGGATTTCGGACAATATTTCGTGCTTAGCAGTGTTAAACCGCCAGCTATTTTTAACACCAACGTAACCAAATACATCTGAAGAATATGTAAAGCATAAAGAACAGTTGTTAATAATGGTCGCGAAGATTTGTTTTGGGGATCGACTTGAAAAAATATTTTATTCACTCTGTAGATTTTAGGAGAACAGCCGACGGTGGCGACAATACAGCTAGGCATAAATATGCCTAGTGATCATGTTTAAACGTATTTTCGGATAAAAAGTGGTCCTCACCTATGCTGGTCAACTGTGGCTTTCGGCCAAACTGCCGGCACCCACGAGACAGACGCACTTCAGCCAGTGTAGCTGGCCACGACTGCCCGTCATTCAGCGAGCTGGCCTGTGAGAGGCTCCTGTGAATAAAGTAGAATACTCAAACGGCGGAAATTCTAGAGGGGTCACTTAAGATCCTACTTAATGACATAACGCTACAGCATAAGGGCTTAGTTCTTATATGTACAGATTGTCATTCTCTGCACAACATTCATAGATCTTTGGGAGTCCTCATACGCCTCGTGGCGCAGTGGTGCAGTGGATAAGCGATGTGTCTCTGCCCTGCGGTGAGAGGTGCTCCCGGCGGAGAGCCTTGAACGACCCGGGTGTCTCTTCCCGATCGACCAATCATTAATTAACCTGCCACCTGCCACGGTGGGAAGCTTGCTCATATTCCGTGTGGTCAGGCTGTGATGGACGTCACGAGGTCACGTGACCTAACTGGGCCACCCTCCTCCTAGGTACCTCCTCTGGGGATTTTTCGGGGATTTTTCGGTCTTTGTCAGTGAAGCCTGAGACGCCGGATTTTCTGCCACTCGAGTTCTCGTATACTTCACAAAATATTTTGCAGCTGTGCTTAAAATGATTACAAATATGTCCTCTTTCAATTGCAGCCAAATTGATAAGCCTCCACTATAAACTATCTGTATTAAAGCATTATCCGCGAGGTCAGAATCCAGAGTTCTCACACCGCGCCTAAAAAAAATTGTAGACCAAAGGCCATTCGCCACGGGCAGAACGAGTGCTGTGAAATAGAACGCGGGAGGTAGAGGTAACGGATGCGGCAGTGATCGGTGACAAGAATCAGGGTTTATATCTGAGTGTGGTTTCTGTAAGTGTCGCCACGGAAACCGGTTCACCATTACTCAAGACACGTTTCAAGAAACGGGAACTCCTTCTCTGCAGAAGAGTTTTGAGGTTTCCGAATAGAATTTCAACCTATCAGAAGGCAAAGTATTTGAAAAACAAGTTGTCTTGAGCAAACATAGTGAGCCCAATCATTATCCGGGAAAGTGTGGCGCCACTGAAGTGAGAGTTATTCGCATAATAATTGGGTGTTTGATTTATGTAGTTTAACGTACCAAAACGACTCCGGTTATGAGGGACGCCGTATTGAAGGCCTCCAGAAATTTCGACCACCTGGGGGTCTTTAACTTGCACTGACATCGCACAGCACATGGCCTCTACAATTTCACCTGCACCGAAATTCAACCGCTGCGTAAGGACAGAACCACCGTCCTCCAGGCCAGCTAGGAGCCGAGCGTCACCACGGCGGGCGTATTGGTTTGCACTTTCCTGGCGCAGTTGCCCGAACGCTTTGTTTATATTCGACCGGAGAACAGATTATTTTATAATGTAATTTCATGTGTTTATTTTGCTGAAATCTTAGTTAAGGCATTTCTTATTGCGGTTGCCCAAATCTCTCATTTTGTATTTGACCGCATACTATCAATGTAAGCTATTGGTCGAAATATTTTGTACAAATTTTCCTTAATGAGCAATGAAATTTTTCACTGATTGATTGATTTAATTATGTAAAATATGGGCTCAGCCAACGGAGCCCGGGGATCATTTCAGATGCTTTTCTCATAAAGCGATCCGCCCGCTAGCCCAGGTAGCACCGGGACATTACAAAATGTTACATTTTTGTTAAGGTCAAATGTTATTTCGTAGTGCTTATTGTCCGTACTTTAACGTTTTTGCAATGTTACATATAAACGTTAGACTAACCTAATGAAACATGTAAGCAACATACACGTAATATAAATGAAATATTAGCAGAAGCATTACAGCTCCGCTTCTGACCAGCCTCTAGATCAACGTAACGCATGTAATTAGACCTAACCTTTAGTGTTAAAATGGAACAGCCACATTTTTTTCTGGTGCTTTTCGCACCACTTTTTTTTCTTGTTCCTGCTTTGTTCATTAACCAACGGGCTTACTAATGCTCTCCTCTGCAGCCTACTCGCCCTCAGTGGGAGGCTGTCCGAATCCGCCGCGGTTGCTCCGTGTGCTGCACTCGGCTGCCGGACGAAGCACATCGTGGCGGTCCAGCTGGTTCATGCTGCGAAGGCGCTACTCCTGCAGCGAGGGCTGCTGGGACCAGGCGCCTGCAATATGGTCATTTGAGACGGTATGTTGTGTTGGATGATCCGCAACTGGATCGATTCTTCGTCCCGTGCATTGCTGCGTTGTGTTGGGATTTACGGCGCTTAAAGCAAAGCGGTCGTCACGTGCCAACTAAAGCTTGAAAATGATAGTTTTTCAACACACCATCTTTTACTAGCCTTAAGCGACGTTATAGACATCGTTTATACCGCATTTATATGCCAGTTGCATGGCGCCCTACGCGCGTCAGCACAAGGGTGTTTGCTATAGCATGGATGCTTGCATAGCTCAGCAGCTCATTGTTCGCTATGGTAATCGTTTATTAATTGAACGAGTGGATTATTCATATCGCAAGAATCAATGTCAGCAACTTTGGAATCGAAATAAAATTTCATTGTCGCTCTCCTTCTGACAGCCGCCTTTAGGCAAACGGGCAGTCGGGAAGGATATGTGAGGAGGGGAAAACATTCACATACCCCCAACAATTCCTATCCTGGCCATTTGGCACTCCCGAATCATAATGAGTCGGTTGGAAGAATGTTTTCGCAATAAACACACATAGGGATAGACCTAAGGGTGCGGGAACTTGGACAACAATTACAGCACGCACGTCTCCTTAAGTGCAAGCTGTGTAGGGTACAATGATTGCACACTATCAGGTTAGATAATTATTTCTATCCAGATGCCCTACAAAAAAAAAACAGATGACGAATTCAGATTCCTTCGGCCTCTGCTAGACTTGTTTCGAACTGAACTCACCTACATAGCACTTCGTTCATAGGCGCGGTCGGATTGTGCACTGAAAAAAATTACGACCCTTGGAAGCGACCAATGCAGCGAATGGCCAGTTGTGGTTTGGAAGCATAGAAGCACTACAGCGACATTCTCAAGCGGACACCAAGGTGATTCTCACTGAAATGCTGACGGTGTTGCTGAGTGCCCGCGGTAAGCAATTCAGTTATATTATGAGGGGGTTTATATTGTCAAGTCCCTTTTACTTCCGGCCTCTCAAACACTTGCCACGCAATAGAAGACTGTAATAATCTCCCAGTGTTAGCGGAACACACACACACTAAAAAAGTCTGTAAAGGTGATGTAGACGGAATATTACATTAGTATAAAGGAGCGCGAAAGACACGGACAAGGAAACGGACGAAACGCCAGTCCAGGACCGAGAGCGAAATTGAGCGGCCGTCTCAACTTCTTGCTTGCCAGTGTCTATCACGCAGTTTTGCACACCAAAAGACGCATTGAACTTTGATGTATTGATGTTTTCGGATAAATGCCGATAGAAAATAACTAAATATATTGTATTGGTACATACTTTTGGTTATCGTTCTTATATATAGTGGTAGTGACAAGCACGTTCAGATAACTTTCAATGGAGCAGAACAGAACTTGGAGGTATTAACTCATCCAAAGGTAGCATTGTAAAACTCAAAATGGGCATATACACTGCTGCCAGATAGCAGCACTATTGGACGTACTCTGGACATAAGAGTCTAAAATACAGTTTTCCTTGTCTTTCATGTTATACGCCCTCGTGAAACTGTTTTTGGCGCTGACGCAAAGCTGCGTGCAGTAACTGATTAATTCTTTCTGAAACAGTCCGAAAGGCGATGCACATAAATACAAATTACAAGTTGCTTTTGTCCCTTCTTTGCATAACCGGTGTTCTCAAAGTCGCTTAGATGAAAGTTCTGTTTCAGTAACCGCTTTTACTACGCATTCCTGAGAAATCTTTGGGAAGTGGTATTTTGGAATCCTGAGAAGTATAGCGCTGATTCTGTCAACTTTGTGGAGGGAGCACAGCCCCGTAACGTCCTACTTTTAGCAGCACATAGCGATAGTAATTTTGTGACCTGATTCAAGTGGTTCTAACGAGAAGGCTTAACAACCCAACGTGCTCTCTACTCTCTAAGTACATTACTCCAGTTTTATTTTGTTTTCAGGCAGAACAAGATAGTCATCGTCCCTTGTTTTAATAAGGTAATATGGCAGCCAGTAGAATCCGAGTGACACTTTCTCTCTGGATTAAATGATCCCTCCTCACGAACAATGAATGAGTGCTCCTGAACTGCCTGCCATGTGAAAGCCTGAATGAAAAACATTGACTCATTCCCAAGATGTCTCCCCTCTCACTCACCTCATGCCGATCTCCGAGATGAAGCGATAGAGGAGCCCGCCAAGCTCAGGGCACACAAGGCGACATACTCAGCAAAAGGCGGTTGCCACGACCGGGAGGCCAGAGGTACCCTGCGAAGGTGGAGCATTTAATCGTTTATGCATTTGAAGCATAAAAGACGTTTGAGGTCCCTGCGGTAACCCGATTTGGAGGAATGCGAAAGCATTCACTGCTCCTCATTTTTCTTTGCCTCTGTTTCCTTCACTGGTCGCCACTCTCCTCCTCAAATTCAGTCGATTAAACGCTGAGGTGAATTCGTCCAATATCCCAATTACCACAATTATTTGTCTTTCTTAGTGAAGTTTCATCCAATGCACATTTTGAGCTTTCAAACTTGGCGCCACGCTTCGTTTTCATATTTCGCGCCACGCGTTGGCTCCGCCCACACTTCCGGTTTTTCAAACTTGGCGCCCCACGTTGCCCGCTCCGCCCAGTTCTTGGACATTTGGACTGTAATTATATGTCGAGTCACTCTATAGCCATAAATATTCGAGCAGCATCCGGACGCCATCCTCTCACAACTATAACCATTCGTTTGGCACTATCTCTTCTAAGTTCCTCACAACTGCTGCGGACACGTTTTGCGGACACGACCTCGTCGACATAGCCTAGTAAAGCTTTCGCTTTAATAATTCACCGCGGTTATTTTTAAAGCTAGGTGCACTGCACTGATTTCATTGAGTAGTAGATAGGACTCGCATCAGTTAAAGGAAAAATAATTTAATTTGGTGCCACGGACGAAATTTCATCCATCGCTTTAAGTTACGTGCTGTTTAGTTTGTGACGTGGAGAGTTGGCTCCAGTAGGCAATGTGGAAAAAAGCCCTGCTTTTGTTGTGTTTGCCATTTTCTTCGCCTTTGTCTTTGATTTGAATGCAAACAAGACCTAGCTGGGCCCTACAATCTTGGCCGAAGTGAAGGAGAACTGGCCTGTTTATTCCCCGATGTCATTCTAAGCGCTTATTTTTTCGGTTAAGAGGTTAGCACGAGTGGTGTTTCACAATTTTTATTCTTGCAGGGGTTCACCACTGGTTTGCGCTTCAAACATTTTGCTTTGATTAGCGCGAGATAGTAGCGAACCCACGTCCTCCCAAACATGCGGGCGCTCGACTGCATTGAACTAGCCATCACGTGTTATGACAGTGGCAAAATAGGACTCAGAATTTGTCCACGAGTGTTCTATAACATATGCCTGCGCGATCATCCCACACGCGCGCTTTTCCTTTTGCAAGAAATCAGTTTATGTACGTGTCCACTTTGAGCACCTAGTGGTTGGGGTAAGGACCATGTCTGCTCTTTAGTAGGATAACTGCCTACAGAAAACAGTTCTGCGCGTTAAATATATTATGGCTAATCATCTTGGCGGCTGTGACAGGACAACTGTGAATGCGGGTCTCTTTGAGGGGGTAACTGTGCCAACTAGCATGACAGCTGGCACCTTAAATACTAACCGCGCAATCTAAAAATCACAAAATCTTTCTAGATATCCATGCCACCAAGATAAGCATCACTGAGGATCAATTGTTTGGTAATAAAGAAGATAAAAACCAAGTACTAAGCAATTATATCCTTGCTAGCGCTACTAAATGCTTTCACCTTTTCCGTTAGTTTTAGGCTCAAAGACCATACTAGTGGATCGCGCACTGGACACATGAGAAGAAATTTCACTTTCCAATGCCTTTGAGGTAGTACTTCCGCGTGAAAATCAGTTTTTTTATACAATGACGCCAGCTTCCATGCCGTACGTGCTTAGTTCTTGACGTAGCTCGAAGATATTCATTAGAAACGATGATGAAAGGCGATTTTGTTCTTAATCTCTAATAAATGCCTCGCAGGTTCTTCTGATGCAGTGATTTTTCTAAATATTCCTGATGCATTTTAAAAAGACTAGAGGAGTTTGTTATCCCAGAGAATGCTTCGCTGAAGTAAGCACCGACAGCGGACAGCATATGGCTAATTCCTTTCTCCTGTCCTACTCAGATTCATGTTACACCTAGCAGAGGCTTGATAGCAAGCTGTATTCATTACATGCTGAAGAAATACTTGTTTAGTTTTTTGGACGAGTATCATATTCAACGTCACTTCTTGCAACAGGCATTAAGGCAGCCGGTGGAACCATCGTGACCATTCTTTCGGAGTGACGAGATCACACTTTAAGAACACTAAATCCCACCCTTCTCAGCTGCCTTTCTTGTAGCATAATGAATGAAAAAAACAATCAAATGATTCGCAATAGCGAAACCAAATTAGCTTTAGCTAAACTGTGCTTTCCTATGGTTTCGAGAACTTCGGAAACAAAGGTGTACACCACGAAACGACGATTCTTTTGGTACCACCTGCATACCTCTGCGACCACTGGTTCGCCCATCCCGACCTTCCGAAGGTCACTCCCATTACGGTTTCGAGGGACAAAGGTCGTTGGTACGGATCACTCACACATAGCACTCAACTCAACTAACAACTATGTGCGCCGAGTATTACCAATTCGTTTGCCATCACTGCGAACCCACAGTGCCAAAGGAATGGGCCCCAATTTTGTCACAAATGACGACCCCAAATCTCGGCAGCCACTACCCAGTACATATATAGCGGAACGGCAGCACATGGGATAAACTGGCCGCTGTGCCATCCTCACTACTGCACACGTGCGGTCACGTGATCGGAGGTCATATTTTGGTGACTCGAGATTTCCGGGCGCCATCTTGAAAGGAGAAAAGTTAGAGCTAACGCACTTAAAACTTGATCTTCATTGGCAGATGTCTCCCTCTCTCTCTCCCTCACTCACCCCATGCCGAGCAAAGATGTAGCGATAGAGCAGCGCGCCAAGTTGAGGGCTGGCAAGGCGACATATAAAGCCCACTGCAGGTCCCACATCCGAAACGCCAGAGCCACCCTGCAATGGCCAAGCATACAATGATTTGCATGACGAAGCATAAATACCGTTACGAACAACACCATTTGTTCACGTTTAAACGTTGTAGACGAGTTGTCCA
Source organism: Amblyomma americanum (assembly GCF_052857255.1). NCBI lineage: Eukaryota > Metazoa > Arthropoda > Arachnida > Ixodida > Ixodidae > Amblyomma > Amblyomma americanum. Next base: position 114,814,786 of record NC_135504.1, read on the forward strand.
GAGGAAACTGGTCGTTCTTTTCCAAGATATCCTATGATATCTAGTGAATTCATGAGTCTCCAGTTCTCGAAACAATTGCGAGATTTAACCAAAATGCATAAGACGCCAAACACGTAAGCACTGATCGAATTGCAAGCAGAGATGCACAAAATAAATGTACATTTGTTACAATGTGTGCACAGATTGCTATAAAATCTAGAAAGCACATTTAGCTTCAACGTCAAGCAGCACTTCCCGTAGAAATTAGAGCGGTTATTTTTAATATTGGGTGCTGTCTACTGATTTTACTGGTCGGTAGAGGGCAGCTGTTGTGACACAGGAACTGCTATTTGATTTGGCACCGGAGAAGGAAATTCATCCATCCCTGTTGAGTTACGTGGTGTTTATTGCTGATGTCGACGGATGCACAAGTAAGCGGCGTGCATGAAACTCCTCACTGCCTTCAGCATGGATGTGTGTGAGGGTGGGAGGGGGGGTTAGGTCCCAAAGCGACTCCAGCTATGAGGGATGCCGTAGTAAAGGGCTCCGTAAATTTTCACCAGCTGGGCTTCTTTAATGTCCACTGAAGTCGCACAGTACAAGCATAGCTCATATGCAGAGCACAGTGATGCAAATTATTATTTAAAGGGCAATTGAAGACGTTTTAAAATGCGATGAATTTAAAAGGGCTGAGTTTCCTGCGAAATAACCTGCGAAACCGTTTTGCCCCACCTTTTGAAATCGCGGCGAATAGAGCGGCGTTGGAGTTGAGGTTTATCTGCAATGTACAGCGACTGGCAGTGTGTCCGATAATGACGTCACGTACGACGGCGCTATGTTTCCAGCGAAGAAGCGGTTGTTGCATGGAAGAGAACCAAGGCCATCCAAGGTGAAGCTCACGAAGCGTTGTTTGGCGGAATCGGAAGATGCATAGCAGCTTGTGGCAGAAGGCAGCGGACACCTGCAATTTCGGCAAAGATGACATCACGACGAGTTTCCTCACACTTAACCACCGGCGTGAAAAGAACCCTGAACATCGTCGCGGATTTAATCGACGATTGCGTCACCATTTTAAATGCTAGCGCAAAAATACTTTCCATGCGTTTTCTAGAAGCTCCGTAGGTTCGAATTCATGAACAACCTCGAATTATCAGAAAGCTATTTCAGCTTAGATTTAACGTTAGGAGGGCAAAGTTCAGCAAGAGAAACTTTGTTGAAAGCTCAGAAATAAAGGTGATGTAAAAGCAAAGGCGAACGAATCCGCTATACTCAGTCCCCATAAGCATTTTAAACGTCATTTCAGGTTAAGAGGTGGCTCCAGAGAGTCCAGTGACATGCGTTTTAGAGACTTCACCCATAACAGCTTTGCACTGTCGCTGATGCTGAAGCCCACTCAGCCAGGATTACTTTCCGACGCGCTGCCAAACCGTACGCCGAGTAGGGCCACAAAATCTCTGCTCCATCCAAAGCAGGTGCTTGAGTTACAATGAACCAACTATCATGTGCTACGCCAGTGGCGTAACAGCTTTTGAAACGTGTCCATGAATCTGTATTAGATACGGCTACGGGACTCTGATGCGTGCATGCTTTTCCCTTTAACGGAGGAACTACTGATCTATGTGTCTGTAGTTAGCACCCAGTGGGTGGGTTGATGGCCATTTGATTTGCTAAGTAAGTTGACTGCCTGCTACACAGGGCTGAACATCTAATGTATCAGCGCTAACCATTCGTGTGGCGCTAACAACACAACTGTGAATGCGAGCGCCAAGCACCAGTTGTGGTAACTCCACAACCACGTCGACAAGTGACGCGTTATTTTTCAACCACGCGATGCACAAGTCACCATGTACAGTCTTTGTGAAAATTAAGTACCTCCCAAGTAGTGTAGATGCTGCCAAAACAGACTGCAACACTAACATTTCGGAGATATTTGCATCATTTGCATCAGCCACTTAATCGCAAATACAGAACTTTCATTCTCTGTACTCCCTGAAACTAATAGATTGCTGCTGCTTGCTAAGAACTACTCACCCGACGACTCGTTGGCAGAGGTGGCGTGCCGTGCGGATACGCGGGTGCAGCCTCCAGCGTAAAGCCATCACGACGTCCGCGAAGAAACCCGGCTAGCAGGAGCTGCATGCGAAAACACATCGGATTTGAAAGAGTACCGACAACTCTACAGTAGTACTTCAATCACACTGAATCCTAAATTCGCGCTTATTGAGGTCCTGCCAAACAAAGAGATAACCTTTAATTGCTTGTTTACGTGTAAACATACGGTGCCCATGGAACAGTCTGCAAAGATGCTGCGTTGCAGTTATAACACCGACCCTCGCGCAATAGGTTAACTACGTACGAGGCCGGAGTTTCAGGACCAAAAATAGAGCTATATTGACATAGCTCATAACCTGCAGGGTGACGAGTCGCCCCACTCCAGATTACGGGTCTTGCCAGCACACCTGACTAATTTCACCCTTCACCCTTGGCAGTACGCACTGGTGATTGTGATGTATGGGCCTAATGAACATGGCACGAACTACAACAAAAATGTTGCCTTCAAAACGCCACCTCCGCCTCAAACCTCTACCCAGCCCTTCTTTCCTTCTCTCTTCAACACTCACTGCAGGGAAGAAGCGGAAGTTCGAGAGATGAGGATGAGAGGAAAAAAGATCATAAAAAAATTAACGACAGAGAAAAAAGGCATTAGAGAGAAGAAGAAGGAAAGGAAAGCAACAGAAATAGGTGAGCTTAAAACAACCCCCATTAAGAAAACAACACCATCATATAAAAGTGAGGCAGATACTTGGGAAACTAAAACTGGAAACATTTATTAGTGAGAAAAAAACTATTCCTATTGGTAAACCGCGAGCAAGATATTGCGATTTTTAGTCGGTTTGCGATGTTTTGTCGGCTTGCGAGTGAAATAAATATAATAAATATTCGTGACTGGCATTCGAACCCATGATGGTGAGGTCCCGCATCCTCCCTACCCCCCCTAGCGCGCACCCCGCCTGAAGACAACTAGCGCAGCGTGTGGCAAGTGCACAGGGCGGCTAGGTGGTCATAAAACACAGGTATGCGTGTGTCACTTCAGGCCGCACGTATCATATCTACGAAATAAAAGCGTTGGTAAAAAAATGCTTTCCCTTCCTCTGAAGAAGTGTAAATTCCACATCTCAAGCGGTGAGAAAAAAAACAGTGAAGCACAGTGGATTCCCTATATTATGTGGTTAACAATTCAATAAGTCATTGCAGGCAGCTATAAAGCTGTCTTATCATAGCAAGATTATGAAATTCACGCTGCACTTTGTTTCATGCTATATTAGCAGTTCGGCTATGGGAACAGCCAATGTTCGACAAACAGAGCGTGGAGAAAATCATGCTGATTTGATTTAAATTTGCCTATAACTTTCTCGCGGTTGATTTTGAAAGAATATGTGAAGTTTCAATAGAAATATCAGTTTCTGTAGCATTGCTTTATAGTGCCTTGTTTAAAAGGTTAATACGAACGATTGGCTTTACGGGCAGTTGTAGTCATGAATCAAAGCATCCTTATTAACTGGACACAACTGCTTTCGCTAAAAATTGAATTTTAAAACAGAAATATATATCCCAGCCTGCTCGATACAAACTCCTACCGACGGCAAGGGTCAGAACTGCGTGATAAGTCAAAACTTTAAAGCCACGTTTCAGTGATCAGCCAAACTAACCAAATAACCGATAGTATGCAGTTCACAGGTGAAAGCAGCCAGCCGCAGGAAAAACTTGAAAAGTTCTAATTTCTGTTTAACGGGCCTTTTCTCATTAGAACGCGGTGATCATTCGATGCAGGGAAATTCAGTTATTTTCCTGTGTCCCTACACGCGTGATCACCCTGTCCATAATGGCCGTCCACCTACATGCCTGTAAAATAGGCACCGTCGAGAGAAGCAAAAAAGCCACCAGCTATAGGCTTGGGGTGCCGCCCGTTGACTTGACTTTTACTGCGCTACATACGTGTTGCAATCTGTTCTGTTCAAGCGGCTTCATGCAACTTTCTATATACCAGTTCGTTAACCTCACAGTGATAGCGAACGGGTGAGCGGCTCGCCGGCCGTCATGTATTTCCATGTAGCCGGTTAAGGCAGGGCGCATAGTCTTCGCGACGCGCCACTGTAAGCACGCCTGTAAATGGCTGCTGTTTGTTAGGCAATCCCTATCCAGTAACTTATTAAGGCAATTAAAATATTCATATTTGCTCCTCACTTGAAATCAGATGTGAGGATAGGCGCTTTGTAGGGTAAGCTGTACGGAACATGTATACTATTTCTTCTTTCATATTCTTTATTGGTGTGAGAATGTTTCATTGTTGTGACAATGACAATGACATGAAAAGTCAAAAAATATTGGCGAGAAATAAAATATAAATAATGGTATTCTAATTCGTGAAGTCACAAACGATAAGGATTGTGTCGTCCTAGATTATCAGAGAATGGGAATGGTCAAGAAGGTTTGTTTTAGGGATCGACTCGAGAATATTGCCTACTCTGTAGCTACCGCGACCCCACAACTAGGCATAAATATGTCTAGTGATGATGTTTAAACATATTTTCGGATAAAAAGTGGTCCTCACCCCTGCTGCTCAACTGTGGCCTTCAGACAGACTGCCAGCACCCACGAGACGGACGCACTTCAGCCAGTGTAGCTGGCCACGATTGCCCGTCATTCAGCGAGCTGGCCCGCGACCGGCTCCTGTGGGTAGAGCGCAATGCGCAAACGGCAGAGAAAACTGGAGGGGACACTTAAGCTGCACCTTATAACACAATAGCATAATGAGTTAATTCCTATATACATTGTATATGCAGAAGGTCGTTTTCCACTTTACATTCGTAGAACCCTGGTTGTCCTAATACCCCTACTGGCGCAGTGGTGCAATGGTTAAGCGATGTGCCACTGCCCTGCGATGAGACGTACTCCCAGCGGTAGGCCTTGTATAGCCCAGGTTGCTCTTCCCGATCGATTAATCATTAATTTAAATGCCACCTGCCATGGTGGGCAGCTTGCTCACAATTCGTGTGGGCAGGTTGTGATGGACGCCACAAGGTCACGTGACCGAGCTGGCCCACCTACCTCCAAGGTTGCTCATCTGGTGATTTTTCGGGGATTTTTTCCTCTCGGCCAGCGACGACCCCGCGTCATATTTTCTGCGACTCGAAGTTCCAACACAATCGTGTTCATATACTTCAACAAATATCTTCATAGCTACAATAAAACTGTGCTTAAAAGAGTGATAAACACGCCCTCCTTAACTTGCAGTAAAAATCACAAGCCTGCACCATAAACCTTCTGTATTAAAGCATTTTCTGCCAGGTAAGAAGTGAGAACTCGGACACCGCGCCTTGAGAAGCAGCTAGTAATCAGGCCAATCGCCACGGGCAGAACGCGCGCTGTGAAATTGAACGCGGAAGGTATAGGTAACGGAGGCGGCAGTGATCGGAGACAACAATCAGGTGCTTCAGCTGAGTCTGGTTTCTGTAACGGTCGTTACGAAAACCGCTTCACTATTACGCAGGACGCGTTCCAGGAAACGTGAAATCCTCTGCAGAACAGCTTGGAGAATTCCGAATCAAATTTCCTTCCATCAAAAAGTCCAGTGTTTGAGAAACGAGTTGTCTCGACGAAACACAGCCAGCCCAATCATAATCCGGCACAGTGCGGCGCAACTGAAGAGAGAGTTATTTGCATAATGGGATGTTTGGTCTACGGAATCCAACGCCTCAAAGCGGCAATGGCTATAAGGGACGCCGTAGTGAATGGTTCCGGAAATTTCGACCACCTGGTGTCTTTAATGCGCAATGACAGCGTCCAGTACATGGGCCTCTAGAATTCCGCCTCCACTGAAGTTCCCCCCCGTGGCTGGGATCGAACCCCGCCCATCGCGTCAGGAGCGGAGCGCCATAACCACTATGCCAGCGCGGCAGACGTGTTAATTTGCACTTTCCTGACGGGGTTGCCCAAATGCTTCGTTTTATATTCGATCGGACACCGGGTTATTTTATTGTGTGATTTCTCTATTTGTATTTTGCAGAAACCTTTGTTCAGACATTTATTATTGCGGTTGCAAAATATCTCATTTTGTATTGCACCGTACAATACCATTGTTTGTTGCAAATAAAGCTTCCGCTGAATAATGGCCTCAATCAACGTAGCTTCGGCGATCATTTCACCGGCTTCACTCAGCCTCTTTCGGGCGCTTTACTAGGCTTGATCGAGCTTCCTCTCAACCTGAAATAGATTTCCACTTGCCCAGAATGGGTCGCAGAATATAGCTCGGCAAAATTACGCTTAGGCTCGTGATTTGCCTTCTAAACTTCATACGTACAAAAACTTTTCATTGCTACGCGCGAACGCGTTCTAAATGCAACATCGCCTAAAAAGCGCGCTCTGTGTCTTCACTCGCTCTCTTCGCGATATGTGTCTTCGATAGCACAAGTATACAATAAAGTATGAGGTCAGTGCGGGCAGCCGCAATGAAGGAATGCGAAAGCATTGACGCCTTTTCGTCTCTTTTTGCTTCACTCATCAACCGTTTTTGCTTACTTTGCCCTTCTTACATTTACTCGATTAGGCACTGATTTAAATTAATCCAGTTTCCAAATTGCCAAAATATTTTGTCTTACTTAATGAAGTTCCAGGAATTGCCCATTTTCAGTTTTAAAACTTGGCGCCACGCATCGTTTTCAAATTTGGCGGCACGCGTTGGTTCCGCTCACACTTTCGCATTTTCAAATTTGGCGCCACACGTTGCCTTGGCACCACCCACTTTTTGGACATTTTCGGCTTTATTTAATTAACGGATAACTCTATCGACGTAATCGTTTTTCCGACATCAACCTCACATCATCGTCTTTAGATTACAACCACTCCTTTGGCGTTGCCTTTTCTAAGTTCTTCACAACTGCGGCGGACACGTTTCGCGGACAGGATCTTCTCGTCATAGCCTGTAAACCTTTCGGTTTAAAAAGGGGACGGAGAGAACACAAAAAGCGCCGTGCAGAAATGGTTTACGGGGCGTCAGACCTACACTCACAATTACAGACAATCGCTGTACGCAAGAAAAACAAATCACTAAGTCTTCGTGCGTAGGACCGGGAAAAGGAAAGAGCTGGACAAGGGAAAGAACTCACCTGGTAGACGTAGTGTGACGATTGCTACAGGTTTCACTGCCGCATGTAAGCCCGCACGCGTTGTAGGTATTTTAGGCGATCCCATGGCCATCGACCGCGGGAACAGTCCTGTGATGTTGATGCCTGCATCGGAAAGGAGAGTTTCAAAAGGCGCGGCGTATAACGGCCCAGTCACAAATTTGCGTTAACCATTAACAGTGTCTCGATTATTATCAACGCTTGTCAAGCTATCCACTTTTCGATGGGAGTCTCCGGCCTGGTCGCCTCCTTCATTGGACGTGACGACTTTCGGCCTTTGCGCGCACTATACTGTATACGGCACTCAGATCGTGGCACTGCACTGCGATTCCAAATCAAGGCTTCAAGCGGCGCCGTCCTGCGTCTGCCATCCAGGTTTTGTTGTTAGTGGCTGTTATTAATAAAATAACAATAAAAGGAAAAGATTTTGCCATTAGTGACATGTGCCATCGAAAACCGAAGCACCCCAGTTGCGACTAGCGGGAACAAAAGGAAAGGAAGAGGGAAGGGAAGAGAGGAGCGAGAGGATAAGAAAGTATACGAGTAGGCCGGCATTATACAGTATGTTCAAATAAAGAATGTGGCGATTGCAGAAGCGCAGATGCGGTACTCGCCGGTTATCCACGGAATGGCGCGCTCCGGACTCGGCACAGTGTTGCGTAACATCGGCTGCACCCAATGGTCACTGAACCTCTCTTGGACGTCCTGTGGACGTTCAGGATGTCTTCAGGGCGTCTTCAGGACGTCCAAGGAATGTTCAGTGCCCATAGGGATGTACCGCGAGCCGCTTATTAGGGTGTCCAAGAAGGGGCTCAGGCCGGGGGCTACCTAATTGACCAGGCTAAGTGCAAAAGCCAGGAAAATTAGGGAGAAGGGAAGAGCAGGAAGAAGGGGTGGAAAGATTTTATATACATAATGCATAACGTCCCAAAGCAGCACTTCGGGTATAGTGGCGTCGTAATGGGCAGCTCCAGGATTATTTCGAGCATTATTTAGGCCCAAATTCGCCTTAAAGAAACGCTTCTGCTGAGGCAGCAATTCGAAGCATTGAGTTCAGGCTTAGCAGGCGAGTGCTAGAGGGAAAAATCCACAGCGATGGGTGAACAGATGGACAAGCGGGTCTTTTAAGACTGTCGTATGAAAAAAGCTACGTTTATGTAACCCCAGAACGCAAGACCACAGAAAAATCAACTTTGATAAGAGTTGGTATCCGGCGACAAGAAAATCTTGTCTATCAATATCGCTAGCCTTCTTGTCTTTCTATTGCCGCCCAAACAGATCCCTTCCAAAGAAAATATGAAATTAGCAGTGTGAAATTTTACTAGCAGAAAAAATTGTTTTCAATAGATTCACCAGCAAACTCACCTAGAACCAATGACGAGAAGAGAGAGATAGGAGTAAAAAGCAAAATAATACAAAGATGATTATTTAGAAAAGCAACTAATTAACAGGACATAGAAGACGGTCCCTTTTAAAAATGATGTATAGGATTATCACTATACACGACTTAAAGTCGGGTGACGACAGTGACAGCGGTAAGCAATTTCAGTTGGAACAGGAAGCCCATATTTGGTCGTCCACAACCTAGTCCCCATGGAATCATGTTTGAGAATGTGAGAATAAACGCGCAATACATTTTTACTACGAACCGAAGGCATCACCTGGCGTTCAAACTTGCTGGGAATCGACTTCCTTCTTTATTGTTTATGTGGGCTTAACGTTGCAAATTCAGTCAGGCTATGAGAAACGTCGTAGTGAAGGGCTCTGGAAATTTCACCAGCCTGGGTTCTTTAACTTGGGAATTGGGTCCTCGGTGCAAATGATTCAATACTGCCCAGGGTGGAGGCATGTGTTTGCAAAATGAATGATGGACACTTCATTGCCGGTTGAACGACCTGAAAGCTAAGTTCTTTCCAGAATAGACATGCCAGTTAGACACTGTACTTCCTCACTTCGTCATCACTTGATCCGTAACTATGGAACACCCACCAGTAGCGAAGCTGGGTCCGCCAGTAGGGAAGCTGGGGCCACCAGTAGCGAAACTGGGTTCACCAGTAGCAAAGCAGGCTCTACCAGTGGCGAAGCTGGGACCACCAGTAGCGAAAATGGGTCTACCAGTAGTTGCTCGGTGTTCAATTGTGGAAGAGGCACCTGAATAAGTTCGGGATCTGGTTCAAATAAAAAGTTAATCACTCAAAATGACACAGTGCTAAGCTTTGTTGCTCATCGCATAAATCACCGGCGACAGCCGGTTAACTGCGCACAATACCCCACAGCATTGGCTTATTCTTTACACAGCCCAGAACAGGTACAGTCAAAACTGGCGCGCTATGCACTAGCAAGTACATTGAAAGGCAGGAAAAACATTGAGAATTGGTTCTGAGGAAAGGAAAAGGCGCGGTATCTGTTTCGCACCTCAGCTGGCACCCGAACAGCGCCGTTACAGTAAGGAAGGATGGTGGGAATGTAAGAAGATAAAGAGAAAGGGGTGCCATAGTACAGGGCTCCGGAATAATTTCGACCACCTGATGATCTTTAACGCGCACTGACTCGCATAAAATACGGACGTATTTTATTTTCGCCTCCATCGAAACGCGGCAGCCGCGCCAGGGTTCTAACCCGGGAACTCGACTAAATAGCCGCGCGTCCTAACACTGAGCCACAGCGGTGGGTCAAAATTTCGCAACTTTTTTCTTATGTATTGCTCCACGCTGTGCATAATTACGGCCTTGTGGTAGCTGAACTGCGCACTGCCGCCTCCAAGTATCATGCATCGCTGTGAGGGTTAAACAGTGAGTCAGTACACGTCTTCCTGGCCTGTCGTCCAAGCTGCTGCGTCCAAAGCGAGCTAGTTGCTGAACTCCCGCATCTCTTCTTCAAAGCGCTCATTCGTTGCTTCGCTGTTAATGCCACCCATAAGCACTAGTGAGCTGTCCACGTCCGGGTGCTCATAGCCCGGATGAAGCCCATAACCTCGTTTACGGTTGCAGTTAGAAGTAAGCGTACGCCACAACCATTCCTTGAGGCACGCGCGAATCATACATTTTCTCCCATATTTCTATATGTCTGCTACCAAGCCCAGAGAGGCAGTTTGCACTCGTGCATAGATGGCCGTTGCTCTGCGCACGCATGCCGGAAGGCTTCCCGACTAAAACCGCACAGGCACGGCAAGGTGAGAGGGTCTCCTCTGCGGTGACGACTTTCTGACTGCTATGCTCGTTTTCGGTATACAGATATTTTTTACGGCAATACCACTAACAGAAATAAATGTGAATTCACCTTATGCATGAGCCGCATGAGGGCTTTCAGGTGGCAAAGCCAAATCCGGGTAGCAATTTCGCTTTTTTCTTGCCCTAAGCAGTGCGGTGTCTTTCGGGCAAGGCCAGGCGAAATAATTTTTGCGAAAAATCAGACTTCCTGTTCTCCTTAGTGCTGTGTTATCTCAGTCCTCTGTTTTTTTTAAGCTCGAGCCTAAAAAGGACGAACTTTAGTTAGCTCGGGTCCTGGGCTAGCTGTGAATTCGGGTTTGACTGAAGCGCTGCTCGAGCCATACTCCGTAAAATAGCTCTCGCTATAAAATTGAACCAATTGGGGAAACTCCTGGGAGGGAAGCTTGACACTGCGTATTTTTTGCTTTGCTCTTGTCGGTAGGACAGTCCGTAAGAGGAATGCTCTCCACTCCCTCTCCCGCACTGCGGGTTTTTCGACAAGTTGATCCCTGATATCGTCGCCTTTTTAGCTTGCGGTATGAGCTATGTCGTATCCAGCAAGCATGGGAGAAGACTTAAAAAGCTTTCTGCAGAAAAATTCACGCAGAGTTCAAGCTGAATTTCTGTTCATTTAGAGGAAGTAAAAGCAACAAGTATCAGTGAAACCCCCTTTGGAACGCACTCTTTTTCGTATGACTGGCTGTGCATCTGTGCTGCACACGCCTGAACTACGTAAATAGTGCTCAAATTGCGCCTTTCCGGCGGTACCGCGGACTGCGCTGCGGTTCTAGTGAAGTAGATACAAGAAAATTTAAAATTCCCGCATTAGTCATCAAAAAATCATATAACAAAAGACATTCCTTCATTATTTTTGTCAGTTTTCAGCATATTTCTCTTTTAAACGTCACCTTCAAAATGTCTCGCATGCACAGTTCAACTTGATGAATGAGGAAGTTTCTTTCATTCTCGAAGGATGCTTCTGGTAGGCTTCAGGGGCACATTGTTGCTCGGTTTGTAAAAATGTTCTCCACTATTAACATTGCAGCCAGCATCAAATTAAAAGCGAACAATCACCATTGGCCCAATGAAGGACAATATATTAGTAGAGCAACTCCGAACACTTCATCTTTGTCACTTACTCAGAAAGGAAGGCACAAAAATGTCTAAGAAAGTGTTAACACAACTTGATGCAGCCACTCTTCAGAAGCTGTCTCTTTTTTTATCGTATTGGCGATTTCATGCTTTCTCGGAGGTGATGCCAGTAATCTCTGGTTATTATTAATAGGAGCGCGTCCTAATTTCGCCAGGCGTTGGCGATCATTTCCGGATACTTTGCACCACAAACAAACGGCAAGTTTCCCATGTAAATGATATACTACGCACCCGCTCTTCAGTATATGAAGAAAAAAACAGGTATTTACCCTTGATAATTGCCTTACTGCAGCTTGTCTGTAGATCCCTGTCAGTCTGGACAAGTTCACCGTATTGGGCCGTGCAGAGCACAAGTGGGCAGCTGGACGGCCTGGGAAAAAAGGTGAGTTCTTCGGTTGTTTTCATGACAACGAAGAAACTGCACCCCTTCGGCACACCGGCGGCTGCGTTCGAAATTCGAAAACTTGTGAGACCAAACGGCGAAATTTCTTTTCCCTGTATAAAGGGGAGGATAGCTGAAAAAAGGCGGGAACCGTACTTAGTGTAGGTTTCTGACAAATGCCACGAAGAACAGCCAGGTTCTGGCTGGTGCAGCCAATCAAACTGTGCCGTGGAGAGGTACAGACCCAAACTCGCACAATGTCCTCAGATATAGCACACAATCGCATGCACAGGCGAGGAAGCGGTTGTAGCATATCCCACACGATACCCCACCTGCCACTTCGGAGGAGACTGAAGAGGCCGCCGTTGCCCTGTCCATCAAAGACATGGAGGCCCGGTATATACTGTCAATCTAAAACAGGGATACTAAATTTTGTTCACGGGAGAGTTCACGTCCCTGCATTTCGCATGCTGAACTCTCTCGCTGCACACTCGCCCCAGCACATGGAGGTCACATGGGTGCCTGCCAACTCCGGGAATCACGGAAACGTGGCTGCCAGCGCTTTAGCCCGAGGATGATGATTATCATGATGATGATGAGCAATTGGGAGGCTTGGGAGACTCTACCGCGCTCCGAGGACCCGGCCAAGCAAGTCATCGCCGCAGGCCAAGCTGCCAGCGTCATTAGCCTCCGAGACATGAAGATTTGAGTGCAGTGGGGCCGTGCGGGGGCCCCAAGGACCTGCATGTCCCAAATTCCACTGCTTCAGATTAAGCTTTCACCATAACCGTATAACACGTACATGTTTACTTAGGTCATTTCCTAATGGTCGGAACCATTAATAGAGACGTGACGGCTGGATTCTGGGGTTCAATTGTCCACCGAGATTTTAGACAGTTACAGCATTATTTTCTTTCTTGAAAAATATCCGTTTTCATTTTTCCTGTCTCGTCTGCGATGTCAGTTGCTCTAATCTGTCCTTTTTAACCTCGCTTCTACGCACAGCGGCTTTGCGGTAATGCTTTCAATTGAGAAACTTAAAGGGCTGTGCACCCCTCTCCTTCAATGCCAACCACACCCATCCCATTCAATGATATTAGGCAGGGCATAAAAACACATGTCGATGCGCGCTAGAGATCCCTAGGTGGCCGAAATTATATCGATGCACTCCTCTACGGCACTTGCTTCTCTCTTTCTTAATTCAGGCCAATCTTCTCGCCTTCCCTCATTCCTACACGGCCCGGTTAAGACGTCCACCGATATCTGAGAGTGTTATTGCGACGATTCTTTACAAAGAAAGCCACTACCTGTTGTGATCAGATTCATGTGCCCTGGGTTAAAGAGAAATGGCTCCCGGTTTATTGTTTCCAACACGAAACATTGTGCGAAAGCTTGGTTTTAGAGCAAAAGCTCCATTACTGCATGTCTCCCAAGACCTATCTTGATGCGGGTCGGACCCTGACGCGGAGGAGCGCGAGCAAACCTCGTGACTTGCCAAACAGAAGCGCACCTACGCGCGCTCGCCGGCACCGCCGCTTGTAACAGAGAAAAATGGTTTCTGGGGAAAAGAAAAGGCGCAGAATTTGTCTCAAATATCCACGGAAACCTGAAAAGCATTGCTATAGAAAGGATAATGGAGGGAGTGAAAGGATAAAGGAAGGAAGAGGTGCCCTAGTGGAGAGCTCCGGAATAAATTCGACTCAAAGGCCGCAAGAGTGGACGCCACACTGTACATATAAGCAGAAATATCCCTTTCCTATTACTTTCAGGTAGTACTTCTGCGTGAAAATTGTTTTTTATGGAAAAGAAATGGCGCAGCGTTTGTCTCAATGGGGGTGGACACAGGAACTGCGCCAGAAGGAAAGAGATTAAAGAGGGAGTGAGAGAAGAATGGAAAAAACGGTGCGTAGTGGAGGCGTCCCGAATATTTCCAGCCTCCTGGGACCTTTAACGTGCACTGACATCATATTGCACCCGCCGCAGTGGCTCAGTGGTTAAGGAGGTGCTCGACTACTGATCCGGACTTCCCGGGTTTGAACCCGACAGTGGAGGCTGCATTTTTATGGAGGAAAAACGCTAAGGCGCCCGTGTACTGTGCGATGTCAGTGCACGTTAAAGATCCCCAGGTGGTCGAAATTATTCCGGAACCCTCCACTACGGCACTTCTTCCTTTCTTCTTAGACTCCCTCCTTTATCCCTTCCTTACAGCGCGGTTCAGGTGTCCAACGATATATGAGACAGATACTGCGGCAATTCCTTTCCTCCCAAAAAAACATTATTATTATTATTATACTGCACACTGGCGCCTTAGCATTTCGTCTCCATGGGAACGTGGCCTCCGCGGTCCGGCTCGAACTCGGGAACTCCAGATCATTAGCCGATCGCCCTAACCACTGAGCCACCACGGAAGGTCTAACACTTCCACGTGAAAATCTCTTTTGTTGAGAAATTTATTAGTACTTTCGCTGGAAAATCTTTTTTGAAAATGACGTCAGCATTCATGCAGTATGCGATCCGTTGTTCCTGACGCAGCCCGAAGAAGTTCATAAGAACTAGTATTGAAAGGTGACTTTTTTTCTTTATCTCTGAAAAAATTCACTGCAGGTTCTAGAGGGGCATTTTTGTTTTAACTTCTTACCTTAAATATTCCGGATATATTTTAGGCTAGAAGAGTTTCTTATCCTAGGGAATACTGCCCTGAATCTCCCCTCAAATTTTCGGCGGCAACACAGACCCGTAAGGGCCGACATTGAACTGCATGTGGCCATTGTATTTCTCTTGTACTCCTCTGATACATGTTACACGTAAGAGAGGCTTCGCAGCCTCTCGTGTTCACTACTTCCGAAATAGAACACTTCCAATTTTAGTTTTCGGCACGAGCAACATATTCAACGTCCATTGTTTCAACAGGTACTAAAGCAGCCGGTGGAACCATCGCGGCTGTTTCTTCTGAGTGCAGTGCTGAATCCTTAGGAACACTGAACACACCCTTTTCAGCTGCCTCTCATATGTAGGATCCTGGATGAAAAACCTCTGCCTTCAGTTGCAGACGTCTTCAATCTCTCACTGACCCAATTCCGAGTAAAAATGACGCTATAGAGTAGCCCGCCAAGTTCAGGGCTATCAAGGTGACATACAAAGGCCGCAGGTTATTTTAAAATTATCATGAGGATATCTAGTGATTCCATGAATCTCCAGTTCTCGAAACAATTGCGAGACTAAGCCCAAATGCATGACATCAAAAAATTAAGCACAGAATGGCACACATGGAAGAACACAAGAAATGTACATTTGTACACTGTGCGCACAGAACCCTATAAATTCTCAAAAGCGCTCTTAATTGCGACGGCAAGCAGCACTTCCGATAGAAATTAGAGCGGTTGTTTTTAATATTGGGTGCTGTCCAATGATTTTATTGGTCGGTAGAGAGTGCCACTACGACACAGGAACAGACATCTCATTTTGCACCGGTGAAGGAAATTCATCTATCCCTCTTGAGTTACGTGGTGTTAATGCCTAACGTCGACGGATGGCACACGTAAGCAATGTGCATGAAACTCATCACTGCCTTCAGCATGAGTGTGGGAGGGGTTACGTCTCAAAGCGACTCAGGCTATGATGGATGCCGTAGCGGAGAGCTCCGGAAATTTCGACCAGCTGCGGTTCTTTAACCTCTACTGAAGTCGCAAAATGCAAGCGTAGCTCATATGCAGAGCAGAGTCACCGAAATTATTATTTTAAAGGTATCTGAAGACGCTCTAGAATGCGATGAATTTAAAAGGGCTGAGGGTCCTGCGAAATAAACTGTGAAATCGTTTTGCCCCACTTTTTGAAATCGCGACATAATCGACGAATAGTGCGGCGTTGGAGATGAGGTTCTTCTGCAATGCACAGCGACTGCCAGAGAGTCCGATAATGACGTCACGTACAACGGCGCTAAATTTCCAGGGAAGAAACAGAGAGTCCGATAATGACGTCACGTACAACGGCGCTAAATTTCCAGGGAAGAAACGGTTGTTGCATGGAAGAAAACCAATGGCTTCCAAGGGGAAGCTCACGCCGCATTATTTGGTGGCGTTGGAAGATGCACAGCAGGATGTGGTAGAAGATAGCGGACATGTGACATTTCGGCAAAAACGACGTAACGACGAGATTCTTCAAACTTCATAATGCCGTGAGAAGCCTGAACATCGTTGCGGATTTAATCTACGATTGCGTCACCATTTTAAATGCTAGTGCAAAAACACTTTGCTTGCTTTTCCCGCAAGCTACGTAGGTTCGAATTTTTCAACCTCGATTTCTCAGAAAACTATTTTAACTTGGCTTTAACGTTCATAGGACCAAGTTCCGCAAGAGAAATTTTGTCGAAAGCTCAGAAATGAAAGTGGTGAGAGAGCGAGGGCGAACGAATCCGCTAGTCATTCCCAAATAGCATTCCAAACGACATGTCACGAAAAGTCTGGTTCCAGGGAGTTGGTTTGGTTTATGGGGGTTTAACGTCCCAAAGCGACTCAGGCTATGAGAGACGCCGTAGTGAAGGGCTCCGGGAATTTCGACCACCTGGGGTTCTTTAACGTGCACTGACATCGCACAGTACACGGGCCTCTAGAATTTCGCCTCCATCGAAATTCGACCGCCACGGCCGGGATCGAACCCGCGTCTTTCGGGCCAGCAGCCGAGCGCCATAACCACTCAGCCACCGCGGCGGCTGGTTCCAGGGAGTTCATTGACGTGTTTGAGACACTTCGCCTATAAGAGCTCTGCATAGTGGCTGGCGCTGAATCCCTCTCAGCAACGATTGCATTCTGACGCAATGCCAAACTGTCCACGGAGTAGGGCCACATAATTTGTACTCCATCAGAAGCGGGTGCTTCTTTACAATGAACCCATCACCATGTGCTACGCCGTTGGTGTGACAGCTTTCGAGATGTGTCCACAAATCTTTTGTTTAAATGCGGCTACGGGACGGTCGCACGCCCGTCCTCTTCCATTTAACGAAGGAAATAGTTCATTTGTCAGTCCGTGTTTTGCACCCAGTGGGTGGGGTGACGGCCATTTCATTTCCTCAATAAGCTGATCGAATGCTACGCAGGCCTGAATGTCTAAAGTATCTGCGCTAACCATTCGTGTGGCGCTCACAAGGCAACTGAGAATGCGAGCGCCGTGCACCACTAGTGGTTACTGCACAACCCATTCGACAAGTGACTTCAACTTCATTGGGACATGTCTTCCTCTCTCTCTCATTCATCCCATGCAACCACGCGATGCACAAGTCACCACGTACAGTCCTTGTGAAAAATATATACCGCCCAAGTCGTTTACCCCAAGCAGCGAAGTGGAGATGTTTAGCACATTTGATGCTGCTAAGATTAGGAGAGCTAAGGAGTTAAGTTCATCTCAAGTTTTTAAGACTAATGCACCTGAGATTGCAAGAGCAGCTGCGCTGTAGTGCTCAGAAGCAGACCTCCCCTGGGATGTACACTTCTGACAAATACTACTTCCAGAGGTCGATGCCTGAGCTTTGCAAGTTTAATGAAGAATGGCCATGGATGTCTGATGTCCCCTTCACAACGCCTGGAGTTTCGATGTAAGGCGCCAAGCTGCATTAGGAGCGAGACATTTGTTTAGGCTGAAAATACAAAAAATACTAATTCCAATTCTTCGCAGCAAATGCCATCGAACCCTTCCAGGAAACGCGCCGGGAATGTACCCATCCAAACGCCGAAGCCTAGCTTGAAGCTACAATGCGTTGTACTAGATGTAGTCAGCTTTTAGCACTTCACAAAAAACGAGCAGGTGTCAAACCCAGCTAATCTGTAGAAATAATTTCACTGCATTCTAGCCAATGCCCTGAAAA
This sequence comes from Amblyomma americanum, assembly GCF_052857255.1. Lineage (NCBI taxonomy): Eukaryota > Metazoa > Arthropoda > Arachnida > Ixodida > Ixodidae > Amblyomma > Amblyomma americanum. The sequence continues at coordinate 114,832,549 of NC_135504.1, forward strand.
GATTGTTCAAAGAAAACAACATCACGCTGACCTAGAACAGTAAAGATAAAGCAAATGGGGTCGCGAAAAAGGAGCCAGAGCCAACAAGCAGTGCAGACCTTGCCAACACTGGCTGGCATTACCCACATTTCGGAGATATTAGCATCAGCCACTTAATCGCAAATACAGAACTTTCATCCCCAGTACTTCCAAAAGCTAATAGAGGGCTGCTGCTTGCTGAGAACTACTCACCCGACGACTCGTTGGCAGAGCTGGCATTCGTGCGGATAGCCTCCAGCGTAAAGCCATCACGACGTCTGCGACGAGATCCAGCTAAATGGAGCTGCACGCGAAAAGACAGGCAGAGTTGAAAGAGTGCCGACACATCAACAGCAGTACTTTAATCACACTGAATCCTAAATTCACGCTCATTCGTGTCCTGCCAATGAAAGAGATAACCTTTAATTGCTTGTTTACGTTTAAATATACGGTGGCCATGGAAGAGAGTCTGCAATGATACTGCGCCGCAGTTATCACATCGACTCCTCGGGAATAGGTTAACTATGTACGCGGCCGGAGTTTCAGGACCAAAATTAGTGCTATATCGACATAGTTCCCAACCTACAGGGTGAGGTGTCGCCCCACTTCACGTTACGGGTCTTGTCAGCACACCTGACTATTCACCCCTTGCAGTACGCTCTGCTGATTGTGATGTATGGGCCTACTGAAAATTGCAAGAACTGCAATAAAAATGTTGCCTTCAAAGTTACTTCTCTGCCTCAAACCTCGACGCAGCCGTTCTATCCTACTCTCCTCAACACTCACTGCAGGGAAGGAGCAGAAGTTCGGAAAGTGAGGATGACACGAAAAAAAGATCATGAAGGAACTAACGAGAGAGAGAGAAAATACATTAAGAAAGGCAAAGCAAAACTAGGAGGCTTACAACAACCTTCTTTAACAGAAACATACCATCATGTAATAAGTGAGTTAGACACTCAGAAAAGAAACTGAAAACATTTATTTGTGCGAAACCACTATTCCTATTGGTAAACCGCGAGCAAGATGTTGCGATTTTTAGTCGGTTTGCGATGTTTTGTCGGTTTGCGAGTGAAATAAATAAATAAAATAAATATTCCTGACTGCGATTCGAACTCGTGATGGTGAGGTCGCCCACCGTCCCTTCTGCCACAAGCGCGCAACCCGCCTGAAGACAACTAATGCAGCATATGGCAAGTCTACAGGTCGGCGACGTGATTATGAAACAGAGGTATAAACAGAGGTGTCACTTCGTTCTGTACGTATCATAGCTATGAAATAACAGCCGTCGGTAAAAAAATGCTTTCTCTGCCTAGCATGGCCTCTAAAGAAGTGTAAATTTCACATCAAGCGGCGAGAAAGAAATCATTCAAGCACAGTGCTTCCCTATAATTGGCGGTTTACAATTCAAGAAGTTATTGCAGGCAGCTATAAAGCTGTCTTCACAAAGCAAGAGTATGAAATTCACGCTGCACTTTGTTTCATGCTATATTAGCATTTTGGCTATGCGAACCGCCAATGTTCGACTAATGGAGCGGGGGGAAAACCATGCTTAATTCTTTTAAATGTGCCTGCAACTTTGTCACGGTAGATTTTGAAAGAATATGTGAAGTTTCAATAGGAATTTCAGTTTCTGTAGCAATGCTTTATAGTGCCCTGTTTAAAAGGTTAATAAGAACAATTGGCTTTATGTGCAGTTTTAGTCTTGAATCAGTGTTCATATCAACGGGACACAACTGCTTTTGCAAGAAATTGGAATTCAAAACCGAAACACATATCCCACCCTGTTTGATTCAAACTCCTACCGTCGGCAAGAGGCAGAACTCCGTGATAAGTGAAAACTTTGGTCCCAAACCAAATAAACGATATTATGCAGTTCACATGTGAAATCAGCCAGTCGCAGGAAAAATTTCAAGTTGTAATTTCTGTTTAACGGCCCTTTTCTCATAAGAACGCGGTGAACGTTCGACGCAGGGAAATTCAGTTATTTTCCTGTGTCCCTGTATGCGTGGTCACAGTGTCTATCACGGCCACCCACTGACAGGCTTGCTAATATAGCTGCGATCGTGTGCAGCAAACAAGCCACCAGCTATATTCTTGGCGCTGCCGCCCGTTGACTTGACTTTTACTGCGCTACATACGAGTCGCAATCTGTTCTGCTCAAGTGGCTTCATGCAAGGTTATAGATACCAGTTCATTCACCTCACAGTGATAGCGAACCGCTGGGCGGCTCGCCGGTCATCATGTATTTCCGTATCCCCAGTTAAGGCAGGGCGCAGTCTTCGCGACGCGCCACTCTGAGCACGCCTCTAAATGGCTGCTGTTTTCTAGGCAATCCCTATTCAGTAACTTATTCAGAGTTAAAATATTTATAATTGCTCCTCGCTCTAAATAACCTGTGATGAAAGCACTTTGTAGGGTAACCTGTACGGAATTTGTATGCTATTTTTTCTTATAATTTATTTCTGTGACAATGCTTTATAACTGTGACAATGACAATGACATGAAAAGTAAAAAAATTATTGTCGAGAAAAAATACAAATCACGATATTCTAGTTCTTGAAGACACGAGCGAAAAGGACCGTGTGGTCCTAGTTTATCAGAGAATGGGGATGGTCAAGGAGGTTTGTTTTAGGGATCGACTCGAGAATATTGTCTACTTAGTAGCTTTTAGGGGAAAAGTTGAGGACGGCGACCACAAAACTGGGCATAAATATGGCTGGTGATGATATTTATACTTATTTTCGAATAGAAAGTGATCCTCACCCCTGCAGGTCAGCTGTGGGCTTCGGGGAGACTGCCGGCACCCACGAGACAGACGCACTTCAGCCAGTGAAGCTGGCCACGATTGCCCGTCATTCAGCGAGCTGGCCCGCGACCGGCTCCTGTGGGAAGAGTGCAAGGCGCAAACGGCAGAGAAAATTAGAGGGGACACTTAAGCTGCACCTTATAACACTATAGCATAATGAGTTAATTCCTATATATACTGTATATGCACAAAGTCGTTCTCCGCTTTACATTCGTAGATCCATGGTTGTCCTAATACCCCACCTGGTGCAGTGGTGCAATGGTTAAGCGATGTGCCACTGCCCTGCGATGAGACGTACTCCCAGCGGTAGGCCTTGTATAGTCCAGGTTGCTCTTCTCGATCATTATTTAAATGCCACCTGCACGGTGGACAGCTTGCTCACAATCCGGGTGGGTAGGTTATGATGGACGCCACAAGATCACGTGACCTAGCTGGCCCACCTACCTCCAAGGTTGCTCATCTGAGGATTTTGGGGGGTTTTTAGGGGATATTTCGCTCTCGGAAAGCGGCGACCCCGCGTTAGATTTTCTGCGACTCGAGCTTCTAACGCTATTGTGTTGATATACTTCAGCAAATATCTTCATATCTACAATAAAACTGTGTTTAAAAAATGATAAATATGTCCTCCTTAACTTGCAGTAAAAATCACAAGCCTGAACCATAAACCTTCTGTGTTAAAGCATTTTCCGCCAGGTAAGAATCGACAACTCGGACACCACGCCTAGAGAAGCAGCTAGTCCTCACGCCATTCGCCACGGGCAGAACGCGAGCTATGAAATGGAACGCGGAAGGTATAGGTAACGGAGGCAGCAGTGATCGGTGGCATCAGGTGCTTTGGCTGAGTCTGGTTTCTGTAACGGTCGTTACGGAAACCGCTTCACCATTAAACAGAACGCGTTTCACGAAACGTGAACTCCTCTGCAGAACAGCTTGGAGAATTCCGAATCAAATTTTCACCCATCAGAAAGCCCAGTATTTGAAAAACGAGGTGTCTCGACCAAACACAGCCAGCCCAATCATAATCCGGGACAGTGCGGCGCCATTGAAGAGAGTTTTTTGCATAATTGGATGTTTGGTCTACGGAATCCAACGCCTCAAAGCGGCAATGGCTATAAGGGACGCTCTGGTGAAGGGCTCTGGAAATATCGACCACCTGGGGTTCATTAATGCGCGCTGACAGCGCCCAGTAGACGGTCCTCTACAATTTCGCCCCAACTGAAATTCGGCCTCCGCGGCCAGGATCGAACCCTCGTCCTACGGGTCAGGAGCCGAGTCCCATAACAACTGTGCAAGCGTGGTTGACGTGTTGGTATGCACTTTCCTGACGCGGTTGCCCAGATGCTTCGTTTTATATTCGATCGGACACCAGATTATTTTATTGTGAGATTTCGCTATTTGTATATTGCAGAAATCTTTGTTCAGACATTTCCTATTGCTGTTGCCAAAATATCTCGTTTTGTATTGGACCGCATACTAGCAATGTTGGTTGCAAATAAAGCTTCCGCTGATTGATGGGCTCAATCAACCTATCCCCGGCGATCATTTAAGCCTCTTCACTCAGCCTCTTTCAGCCGATTTCCTAGGCTGGTTGGAACTTCCACTCAACCTGTAAAAGTTTTCCACTTACCAAGAATAGGTCGCAGAATATAGCTCGGTAAAATTACGCTTAGGCTAATGACTTTTCCTCAAAACTTAATACGAGAAAAGTTTTCATTCCTACGCACTGACGCGTTCTAAATGCAACATCGCCCAAAAAGCGTGCGCAGCGTCTTCACTCGCTCTCTTCATGATGTGTCTTCGATAGCACAAGTATACAATAACGTCTGAGGTCAGTGCAGGCACCCGCAATGAAGGAATGAGAAAGCATCGATGCCTCCTCGTTTCTCGTTACCCCTCTTCGTCTCTCTTTTCTTCACTCATCGACACTTTTTGCTTCACTTGTCCCTTCTGCTCACATTCACTCGATTAGGCACTGATTTAAACAAATTTAGTTTCCCAATTACCAAAATTATGTGTCTTAGTTAATGAAGTTCCAACAATTGCCCATTTTGAGTTTTAAGACTTGGCGCCATGCGTCGTTTTCAAATTTGGCTGCGCGCTTTGGCTCCGCCCACACTTCCGCATTTTCAAATTTGGCGCCACACATTGCCCTGGCTCCTCCCACTTTTTGAACATTTCTGGCTTCATTTAATTAACTGATCACTCTATCGACATAATTGTTTTTTCGACATCAACCTCACATCATCCTCTTTCGATTACAACCATTCCTTTGGCACTACCTCTTCTAAGTTTCTCACAACTGCTGCGGACCCGTTTTGCGGACAGGACCTTCTTTCTGGACATAAGCTAGTAAATCTTTCGCTTTAATAAAGGCGATGGAGAGAACGCGAATAGCGGCGCGCGGAAATTCTTTAGTGGGCGCCAGACCTACACACACAATTACAGACAATCGTGGTATGCAAGATAAACAACTCACTAATCCGTCATTTGTACCACCGGAATAAGAAAAGATCTGGACGTCGGAAGGAACTCACCTGGTAGGCGTAGTGTGAGAAATGCTACAGGACTCGCTTCCGCCGGTAAACCCGAACGCTTTGAAGGAATTTTAGGCGATCCCATGGCCATCGACCACGGGCACAGCGCTGTGATGGTGATGCCTGCATCATTAAGGAGAGTTTCAGATGGCACGGCCCATCACGGCCCTGTCACACATCCGCGTTAACCTATAATAGTGTCTCGATTATTATCAACGCTTGTCAAGCTATCCACATTTCGATAGGAGTCTCCGGCCTGGTCGCCTCCGTCATTGGACGTGACGACTTTCGGCCTTTGCGCGCACTATACTTTATACGGCACTCAGATCGTGGCACTGCACTGCGATTCCAAATCAAGGCTTCAAGCGGCGTAGTCCGCGACTGCCATCCAGTTGTTCTTATTGGCTGTTAATAATGAAATAACAATAGAAGGAAAAGATGTTGCCATTCGCGGCATCTGCCATCGAAAACCGAAACACCTCAGTTGCGACTTTCGGGGGGGGGGGGGGGGGGGGGGGGGGCGGGGGGTCAGGTAGTTACACGCAGTGACCGAACGCTCCGCGAGTTCTACCTTGAACGATTAATAACTGGACGCCCCACTCCAGTTGTAACCTACACAGTGCTGTGCGCGTGTGTGATTTAATTCCTCTAAAGTGAACTAATCACGCGCACAACCTGGACATATTACTTATTGTGCAAATAGTTTGTACATATTACTTCTCCCCCTGTCCTGTATTCCTGTCCCCTCACCTCTTTCATTTCATTTCTCCATTCTGCCTGCTGTCCTTTATTTCCGCTGCCCCAGCTCAGGTGCTTCAGTATCGATGGCAGATGCCGGGGCTAGCAAAAATCTTTTCCTTCCTTTTTACTATTATTTTTAATAAAACCACTACCACCACCACCACTAGCGGGAATAAAAGGAGAGGAAGAGGGAAGGAAAGAGAGGAGCGAGAGGATAAGAAAGAATACCAGTAGGGTGGCATTGTACAGTATGTACAAATAAAGGATGTGGCGATTGGAGAAGTGCAGATGCGGTGCTCGCCGGTTATCCACGGAATTGCGCGCTCCGGACTGGGCGCAGTGTTGCGTACCATCAGCTGCACCCAATAGGCACTGAACCTCCCACGGACGTACGTCCTGTGGACGTTCAGTATGTCTTCAGGGCATCTGCAGGATGTCCAAGGAACGTTCAGTGGCCATTGGGCTGTACCGCGAGCCACTTAATTACGGCGTCCAAGAAGGGGCTCAGGCCGGCGGCTACCTACTTGACCAGACTAGGTGGAAAAGCCAGAAAAATCAGGGAGAAGGGAAGGGCAAGAAGAAGAAATGGAAAGATATTATATACATATTGAATAACGTCGAAAAGCAGCACTTCGGGCATGAGAGGCGTCGTAATGGACAGCTCTGGAATTATTTCGAGCATTATTTAAGCCCGAATTCGTCTTAAAGAAACGCTTCTTCTGTGTCAGCAATTCGAATCATTGAGCTCAGGCTTAGCAGCCGAGTGCTAGAGGGAAAAATCCACTGCGGTGGGTGGACAGATGGACAAGCGGGTCTTTTAAGACTGTCGTATGAAAAAAGCCTACGTTTATGTAACCCAGAACGCAAGACCATAGAAAATCAACTTTGATAAGAGTTGTTATCCGGCGACAAGAAAACTGGTCTATCGATATCGCTAGCCTTCTGGTCTTTCTTTCGACGCCCAAACAGATCCCTTCCAAAGAAAATATGAAATTAGAAGTGTGAAATTTTACTAGCAGAAAAAATTGTTTTCAAAAGATTCACCAGCAAACTCACCTAGAACCAATGAGGAGAAGAGAGAGAGAGGGGAGTAAAAATAAAAATAAAACAATGTTGATGATTTAGAAACGTATGTAATCACAAAACATAGAAGACGTTTTTTTTTTAAAATAATGTATAGGAATATCACTGAGAACGACCTAAAGTCGGGTGACGAGAGTGACAGCGGTAAGCAATTTCAGTTGGAACAGGAAGCCCATATTTGGTCGTCCACAACCTAGTTGCCATGACATCAGATTTGTTAATGTGAGAATAAACGCATAATACTTTTTTACTGCGAACCGAGGGCGCCACCTGGCGTTCAAACTTGCTGGGAATCGACTTCATGCTTTATGGTTTATGTGCGTTTAACGTCCCAGATTCACTCAGGCTATGAGAAACGTCGTAGTGAAGGGCTCCGGAAATTTCACCGACCTGGGTTCTTTAACATTGTCGGAATTGGGAATTAGGTCCTCGGTGCAAATGCTTCAATACTGCCCAGGATGGAGAGGCATGTATTTGCAAAATGAATGATGGACACTTCAATGCTGGTTGATTGACCTTAAAGCTAATTTCTTTCCAGAAGAGACGTGCCAGTTGGACACTGTACTTCCTCACTTCGTGATCACTTGATCCGTGACTTTGGAACACCCACCAGTAGCGAAGCTGGGTCCACTAGTAGCGAAGCAGGGTCCACCAGTAGCGAAGCGGGGTCTACCAGTAGCGAAGCTGGGCCCACCAGTAGCGAAGCTAGGTCTACCAGTAGTTGCTCGGTGTGGAAGAGGCACCTTAATAAGTTCGGGATCTGCTTCAAATAAAGAGTTAATCACTCAAAACGACACAGTGCTAAGCGTTGTTGCTAATCGCATAAATCTCTGTCGACAGCCGGTGAACTGCGCACAATACCCCACAGCTTTGTTATTCTTTACACAGCCCAGAACAGGTACAGTCAAAACTGGCGCGCTATGCACTGGCATGTACATTGAAATGCCGGCAAAAGATTGAAAATTGGTTCTGAGGAAAGGAAATGGCGCGGTATGTGTTTCGCACCTCAGCTGACACCCGAAAAGCGCCATTATAGTAAGGGAGGAAGGTGGGAGTGTAAGAAGAAAAAGAGAAAGGGGTGCCGTAGTGCAGGGCTCCGGAATAATTTCGACCACCTGATGATCTTTAATGCGCACTGACACGCACAGTGCATGGACGTATTTTATTTTCGCCTCCATCGAAACGCGGCAGCCGCACCAAGGTTCTAACCCGGAAACTCTGCTAAGTAGCCGCGCGTCCTAACACTGAGCCACAGCGGTGGGTCAAAATTTTGCAACTTTTTTTCTTATATATTGCTCCACGCTGCACATATTTACGGCCTTGTGGTAGCTGAACTGCGCACTGCCACCTTCAAGTCTCGTGCATCGCTGCGAGGGTTCAGTGAGTCAGTACACGACTTCCTGGTCTGTCGTCCAACCTGCTGCGTCGCAAGTGATCTAGTTGCTGAAGTCCCACATCTCTTCTTCGAAGCGCTCATTCGTTGCTTCTCTGTTAATGCCACCCATAAGCACTGGTGAGCTGTCCATGTGCGGGTGCGCATAGCACGGATGAAGCCCATAACCTCGTTTACGGTTGGAGTTAGAAGTAAGCGTAAGCCACAACCATTCCTTGAGGCACACGCGAATCATACATTTTCTCCCATATTTCTATATGTCTGCTGCCAAGCCCACAGCGGCAGTTTGCACTCGTGTATAGATGGCCGTGCCGGCCGCTTGGTTGTTTGGCCGTTGCTCTGCGCACGCATGCCGGAAGGCTTCCCGACTAGAACCGCAGAGGCACGGCAAGGTGAGAGGGTCTCCTCTGCGGCGACGACTTTCTGACTGCTACGCTCGTTTTCGGTATACAGATATTTTTTTCGGCAATACCACTAACAGAAATAAATGTGAATTCACCTTAAGCATGGGCCGCATGAGGGCTTTCAGGCGGCAAAGCCAAATCCGGGTAGCAATTTCGCTTTTTTCTTGCCCTAAGCAGTGCGATGTCTTTCGGGCAAGGCCAGGCGAAATAATTTTGTTGCGAGAAACCAGACTTCCTGTTCTCCTTAGTGCTGTGTTATCTCAGTCATCTGTTTCTTTTTAAGCTCGAGCCTAAAAAGGACGAACTTTAATTAGCTCGGGTCCTAGGCTAGCTGTGAATTCGGGTTTGACTGAAGCGCTGCTCGAGCCATACTCCGTAAAATAGCTCTCGCTATAAAATTGAACCAATTGGGGAAACTCCTTGGAGGGAAGCGTGACACTGCGTATTTTTTGCTTTGCTCTTGTCGGTAGGACAGTCCCTAAGAGGAATGCTCTCCACTCCCTCCCCCGCACTGCGGGTTTTTCGACAAGTTGATCCCTGATATCGTCGCCTTTTTAGCTTGCGGTATGAGCTATGTCGTATCCAGCAAGCATGGGAGAAGACCTAAACAGCTTTCTGCAGAAAAATTCACGCAGAGTTCAAGCTGAATTTCTGTTCATTTAGAGGAAGTAAAAGCAACATGCATCAGTGAAACCCCCTTTGGAACGCACTCACTCTTTTTCGTATGATTGGCTGTGCATCTGTGCTGCACACGCCTGAACTACGTAAATAGTGCTCAAATTGCGTCTTCCCGGCGGTACCGCGAACTGCGCTGCGGTTCTAGTGAAGTAGACACAAGAAAATTAAAAATTGCCGCATTAGTCATCAAACAATCATATAACAAAAGACATTACTTCATTTTTTTGTCAGTTTTCCGCATATTTCTCTTTTAAACGTCACCTTCAAAATGTCTTGCATGCGCAGTTCAACTTGATGAATGAGGAAGTTGCTTTCATTCTCGGAGGATGCTTCTGGTAGGCTTCAGGGGCACATTGTTGCTTGGTTTGTAAAGATGTTCTCCACTATTAACATTGCAGCAAGCATCAAATTAAAAGCGAACAATCACCATTGGTCCAATGAAGGACAAAATATTAGTAGAACAACTCAGAACATTTCAACTTTATCACTTACTCAGAAAGGAAGGCAAAAATATGTCTTAGGAAGTGTGAACACAACTTGATGCAGCCACTCTTTAGAAGCTGTCTTTTTTGTTATCGTGTTGGCGATTTCATGCTTTCTGGAAGGTGATACCAGTAATCCCTGGCTTTTATGAATAGGAGCACATCCTAATTTCGCCAGGTATCGAAGATCATTTCCGGATACTTTGCGCTACAAACAAACGCCAAGTTTGCCAAGTAAATGATATAGTACGCACCCGCTCTTCGGTATACGAAGAAAAATTCAGGTATTTACCCCTGATATTCGCTTTACTGCAGCTTGACTGTAGATCCCCGTCAGTCTGGACAAGTTCACCATATTGGGCCGTGCAGAGCACAAGTGGGCAGCTGGACGGCCCGGGAAAAAAGGTGAGTTCTTCGGTTGTTTTCATGACAACGAAGAAACTGCACCCCTTCGGCACACCGGCGGCTGCGTTCGAAATTCGAAAACTTGTTAGACCAAACGGCGAAATTTCTTTTTCCTGTATAAAAGAGAGGATAGCTGAAAAAAGGTGGGAACCGTACTTATTGTAGGTTTCTGACAAATGCCACGAAGAACAGTGAGGTTCTGGCTGGTGCAGCCAATCAAACTGTGCAGTGGAGAGGTACAGACCCAAACTCGCACAGTGTCGATATAGCACACAATCCTATGCACAGGCGAGGATGCGGTTGTAGCATATGCCACACGTTACCCCCCCTGCCACTTCGGAGGAGACTGAAGAGGCCGCCGTTGCCCTGGTCATCAAGGACATGGAGGCCCGGTATATACTGTCAAACTAAAACAGGGATACTAAATTTTGCTCACGGGAGAGTTCACGTCCCTGCATGTCACATGCTGAACTCTCTCGCTGCACACCCGCCCCACCACATGGAGGTCACATGGGTGCCTGCCAACTCGGGGAATCACGGAAACGAGCCTGCCAGCGCTTTAGCCCGAGGTTGATGATTATGATGATGATGATGAGCACTTGGGAGGCTTGAGAGACTCTACCGAGCTCCGAGGACCCGGCCAAGCACGTCATCGTCGCAGGCCAAGCTGCCAGCGTCATTAGCCTCCGAGACATGAAGATTTGAGTGCAGTGGGGCCGAGCGGGGGCCCCAAGGACCTGCGTGTCCCAAATTCCACTGCTTCAGATTAGGTTTTCACTATAACCGTATAACACGTACATGTTTACTTAGGTCATTTCCTAGTGGTCAGAACCATTAATAGAGAAGTGACGGATGGATTCTAGAATTAAATTGTCCACTGAGATTTTAGACAGTTACAGCATTATTTTCTTTCTTGAAAAATATCCGTTCCTGTCTCGTCTGCGATGTCAGTTGCTATAATCTGTCCTTTTTAACCTTGCTTCTACGCACAGCGACTTTGCGGTAATGCTTTCAATTGAGAAACTTAAAGGCTGTGCACCCCTCTCCATCAATGCAAACCAGACCCATCCCATTCAATGATATTAAGCACTGCATAAAAACACATGTCGATGCGCGCTAGACATCCCTAGGTGGCCGAAATTATATCGCTGCACTCCTCTATGGCACTTATTTCTCTCTTTCTTATATCAGGCAAATCTCGCCTTTCCTCATTCCTACACGGCCCGGTTAAGACGTCCACCGATATCTGAGAGTGTTATTGCGACGATTCCTTACAAAGAAAGCCACGCCCTGTTGTGATCAGATTCATATGGCCTGGGTTAAAGAAAAAATAGCTCCCGGTTTATTGTTTCCAACACGAAACAGTGTGCGAAAGCATGATTTTAGAGCAAAAGCTCCATCACTGCATGTCTCCAAAGACCTATCTTGATACGGGTCGGACCCTGACGCGCAGGAGCGCGAGCAAACCTCGTGACTTGTCAAACAGAGGCGCACCTACGCGCGCTCGCCGGCACCGCCGCTTGGAAATGTGAAAAATGGTTTTTGGGGAAAAGAAAAGGTGCAGCTGTGCCAAATGGTTCGAATCACTAATTCAGAAGTGATGGCTGTGTTGCCCGGTTCGGGTGTTCACTGAGATATGTGAAACAGTGACTGCGTCATTTCCATTCCTCAATTGGAAATTGGTTTTTGGGGAAAGGAAATGGCGGAGTACCTGCCTCACATATCGCAGGACACCTGAACCGCGCCGTAAGGTAAGAGATATAGGAGGGAATAAGAGAAGAGACGCAGAAAGAGGTACCGCCATGCAGGGCTCCCGAATATTTTCGACAACCTGGACATCATTAACGTGCACTGACATCGCACAGCACACGGGCGCCTTAGAGTTTCCCCTCCATCTAAACGCGGCACCCGCAGTCGGGTTCGAACCCGTATACTCCAGATCAGTAGCCGAGTGCTCTAACCAGCTAAACTCTTCAACGACGGTAAAATAGTACACACATTGGCGTCGCCAATTTCCGAACGTGGCGCGGCGCGCATTTCATTGCTTCATTCCCATGGATGCGAATTTCTTCTTCCAGAAAAAGTAAAGAAAGGCTTAGTGTGCTTGAGCCAACTCGAACAGCCAATCTTGCCACCGCACCACCGCGATATCTGCCGTCAAAAGGGGTCTTGCAGGGACGAGAGTCCGAAAAGCGAATTTACAGTCCTCTTATACTGCCAAAACATCCATATTTATGCATTTCGAAGCAAAAGCTTCATTACGCTGGGTAAAGCCGCTCTTCGCGTGTCGTTAAATTTGTCCTTCCCAGAGCCAGAGATCACGATGTCGCGAGGCTCAAGTGTCCACCGAGATGTCGAAATCTGAGAGCTACTGCATCCTTTCGGCAAAAACGTTCCCGGGTTCAAAGCCAACCGCGGCGGCCGCGTTACGATTGTAGCGAAACGCGAACGCGCCTTTGCAATGTCAGCGCACGTAAAAGATGCCCAGGTGGTCAAAATTATTCCTGAGCCCTCCACAACGGCACCTCTTTCTTCCTTTCTTCTCTTAGTCCCGCCTTTATCTCTTCCTTTACGGCTGGGTTCAGGTCTCCGCCGAGATGTGATATATACTACTCCCTTTCCCCGAGAACCAATTTTCAATTTTTTAGCAATTTTCTTCAAAAAACATGGTTTTGCGGAGTTGAGGTGTCCAGCGAGATGTCCAGATTTGAGAGCTACTGCGCCCTTTCTTTCTGTCAAAAACTTTTCCCTACGTCAAAAAAAATGCTTTCACATTCCTCCACGTAACCAGATTAGGTGCCCTCAGTTGCGTTTCGCCTCCATCGAAACACTATCGAGACGCTATTGCGGCCGGAGGGCAGTGCGCGCACGCGTGAGCGAACTTTGGTGAGCCTCTGCGCATTCCTCGAACACACGGGCTTGACGTCCCGTCTGTTCTCCGTCAGGTAGTTACACGCAGTGACCGAACGCTCCGCGAGTTCTGCCTTGAACGATTAATAACTGGACGCCCCACTCCAGTTGTAGCCAACACAGTGCTGTGCACGTGTGTTTTAATTCCTCTAAAATGAACTAATCACGCGCACAACCTGGACACATTTTTTATTGTGCAAATAGTTTGCATATATTACTTCTCCCCCTTTCCTCTGTTCCTGTCCCCTCAACCCTTTCATCTAATCTCTCTATCCTGCCTGCTATCCTTTATTTGCGCTGCCCCAGCTCCGATGCTTCAGTATCGATGGAAGATGCCGGGGTTAGCAAAAATGTTTTCCTTCCTTATTACTATTATTTTAATAAAAAAACCACTACCACCACCTCCATCGAAGCAAGACCGCCGCGGACAGTTTCGAACCCCGGTACTCTGGATTAGTACACGAGCGCATTAACCACCGTGTGACCTTGGCGGGTACCTATGCAGCGTGCGGAACGCTCTCAACGTTACAGACGCCAAGCCGCTGCCCCATGCCCCTGCAGTAGGGTGGGTGCGCTACCTATTGTGTGCGGAACGCACTCAATGTTAGACGCCAAGCCGCGTCTGCTTGCCCAATACACCACAGCTTTCGCCCTCTAACCAGATTTAGCAGTAGTTTAACCGCAGAGAATTTTTGTAATTTTTTTCAAGACACGCGTGTAAATTGTTTTCAGTCCTAGGCTTAAACACGGATGCTGGTCCATGAGGCAGAAATGGCTTTAAGGTGGACAGCATTGTTCGAATTTCAGTCGCCGGCGCCTTCAGCACATGGAACCAAAAAAGCCGTTGCGTTATGTGATAGTCGCGGACACTCGAAAAAATACATCGCGCCGACGCGCGTGTGACAGAGGAAGTCGAACACGCAATGACCGGCTTCCCGTCTCGTAATGTGACTGTTTTTGAACGTACAAAGCGCACCGAAGCAGCTATAGCTGCGACGCGCGTCGAGTGCTACATCTATATTCAATGCATAGCGAACACGTTGAACGCCGTGGAAAACGAGAAAATGCGGCAGAGTATCCGATGATGGCCTGAACGCCAGTTACCGGGCTAACTATTCTGCCAGAGACCTTCTGGGACATATCCTAAGAAGTCACGAATCTACCTACCCGGGCTCGTTGTCACAGAACATTGCATGTATTCGCGTTGTAAGAAGGGCACTGTAGTCCTCACCTTGTACGATGACGAGTACATCCAGGACCGGGGCAGATGTCTCGGAAAGCACCTGCAGGTAGATATCGCTGCACGTAATTACCAAAAGTGATCCAGATTGTTGCCGGCCCTTCAAGGAGTCCCCTCCTCTGCATTCTGAAGAAGGCTGGTACGGGGCACTAGCCTGCGACATGGTCCGAACAGAGTGGCGTCTTCCTGGACTGATGTCGTAGGCCAGACTGCTTCGTTGGAATGCCACGACAGCAGATCAAAAAGTTGTTGTTGTTGTTAGCCTATCAAAAGATGGCACATACCCACACTGGGGGATCGGCCAAGAATCGGGTGGCTATTCTTCTTCTTCTTCTTCTTCTCCTCAAGTAATATGGCACATACCCACGTGGGGGGATTGGCCAAGGTATAGGGTAGAATGCCAATAAAGCATTTGCGCGGGGAAGGAAACGTCAGAAGACTGAATCAAGATAAAAAAAATTGGGAAAAATAAAATGAATTCAAGAGGTATGAGTCATCCGGAATAGAATCACCTGAACGCAGTGCTCACGTGCTCGCCAACTTCCTCTTCCTTTAGCTGTCCCGTGATTCCTTTCGCGCGCGCTTCCGTCTTGACAAGAAAAATGTTTTTTTTTTCAAGCGATGTTTATTGCCTCAGGGCATAAAGATTATGATATGAGAGATGAGGAGGAGGCTTAAATAAATAAAAAAGATGGGTTCATCTAAATAAATAAAAAATGGTTTTTCAAGAAAGGAAATGACGCAGTAACTGCCTCACTTATCTCGGTGGACACCCAAAACTGCGCCGAAAGGGAAGATAAAGAGGAGGGAGTGAAAGAAGAAAGGAAGAAAGAGGTGCCGTAGTGCAAGTCTCTGGAAAGGTCCGACCACCTGTCGAAAGCGCAAAGATATTCCCATAGGTGCAGAGCAGTGGAGAATGAATGAATGAAAAACTTTATTGATTCCTTTAGGAAGTAGTAGCGGTAGAGGACGAAGTCTTCGTCTTGAAGCTTGGGTCCTCCTTGGCCGTGGGTGGGCCCCTAGTCTAGGGCTCCACTGAGTCGGGCCACCCCGCTTGCGTGTGCTATGAGGGCCCTTTGGACCCCTAGCTCGCAGCTGGTGGGCCGGCTCTCCCATTGCTCCGCACTTAGTGTTTTGTGTTTGTGGAATGCTTTATTTCTTCCGCACTCTCATGTGACATGATATAGTGCTGGTTTTGCTCCGCACCACGGACAGTTGGCGCTATACTGTGTGGGGAACATCTTGTTTAATATGTATAGGTTTGGGAAGGACCCTTTTTGCAGTCTTCGCAGCCTGTGGCTTCCTCCTTGGATAATGCTCTATGTGGTGGGGGGTATTGGAATCTTAGCCCCTTATATAGGTTTAATAATTCCGAATAGCTGTCCCCACAATTAATCTGGGGCCCCTCCGGGGTTAATGACGTTCCTGCTCGGCTGGTCATTCCTCGAGCTAGGTTGTCTGCCCCTTGCCCCTGATCCCTGCGTGACTCGGTATCCAGATTATGTTGTGTATTGGTCGTCCCTCAGGGAGCAGAGCTCTACTGAGGATCTTGAGTACCGTGCTGCTAATTCTGCCTCCAGTATAGTTCCGGAAAACCTCTTGTGAATCCGTTAAGATGTTAAGGAAGAAAAGGTTTCTAGAGGAAAAAAGAAAAGGAGCAGTAACTGCCTCAGTTTTTATGCACCACGAGCCAACCATGAGGGAGGGGAAGGTGGGAGTGAAAAAAGAGAAAGACAAAGAGTTGCAATTGTGGTGGGCTCAAATAAAATTTCGACCCCCCGGGAATCTGTGCTGACATCGTACAGCACAGAGGCGCATTTTGTGTTCCACAACCACGAATAATAATAATAATTGGTTTTTGTGGAAAGGAAAATGACGCAGTATCTGTCTCATATATCGTTGGACACCTGAACCGCGCCGTAAGGGAAGAGATAAGGGAGGGAGTGAAAGAAGAAAGGAAGGAGGAGGCGCCATAGTGAAGGGCTCCGGAATAATTTCGACGACCTGGGGATCTTTACCGTGCACTGACATCGCACAGCACACGGGCGCCTTAGCGTTTTTCCTCCATAAAAACGCAGCCGCCGCGGTCGGATTCGAACCCGGGAACTCCGGATCGAATCCGACCGTCCCTTCTTCCCATTGTTTGTTTAGGTATAGGGTGAGTTGGCTGATTGCTTCGTCGCTTAAATTTCGGATTAACGAGTTATTAATCTTGTCCGCCCCTGCTGCCGTATTTTTTGTTGTTGCCCTTATAGCCTCGACGACCTCTTCTCTTGTGATGGGTCTGTCCGTGGTTGAGTTTTCTTCGCCCTGGTAGTCGCCTTGGTAGCCGTCTACCTGGTCCTTCCAGTAGCATTTCCCTCGTACTGCCTGGAGCAGCTGTTCTTCTGTACCTTCGTACTGATGAATTAGCCTTTGGATCGATTTGCTGCTTTCCGCCTTGCTTTTGCTCGGATCCATGACTGTTCTGAGGATCTGCCACGTTCTAGCCGTGCTGAGGGTGCCATTCAGCGAGGTACTAAACTGCTGCCACCCTTGTCTTGCCAGCTGCGTTGCATATTCCTCTGCTTGCCTGTTGATTTCGGCAATCTTTTTCTTTAGCTTTCTGTTTAGCTTTTGGCGCTTCCACCGCTTGGTCAGGCCTCGTCTTGCCTCCCACAGCCTGAGGAGTCGTTTGTCCACTTCTGGTGCTTGTTCTGTTCGATCCACTTCTTTAGTGTAGAGATCCCTGATTTGTCTAAGCTGTTGGCTCCAATCTTCTGCCGAAGTTATGTCGTCCTTAAGTTGTTTGCAGTGGGTGCGGAAGGCATCCCAGGAAAAGGAAGATTGGCAAGAGCAGTGGGGAAAATTGTTCTAAAGGAAAAAAAGAAATGAACAGGAACTTCCTCCGTTGTTATGCACCACGAGCGCACTGTGAGGGAGGGGAAGGTGGGAGTGAAAGAAGAGAAAGACAAAGAAGTGCAATTGTGGTGGGCTCAAGAGGAAATTCGACCCCCCGGGTAAAGTGTACTAGTTCTAGTATACTTTACCCCGGAAATCTGTGCTGACATTGTGCAGCACACGGGCGCATTTTGTGTTCCACAACCACGAATAAAATTGAAAATGAAAATTTGTTTTTGAGGACAGGGAATGGTGTGGTAACTGTCTCGCATATCTCGCTAGACACCCGAACCGCGCACTATGAGAAGAGGGGAGGAATCAAGGAGGGAGTACAAGGAGAAAAGAAGAAAGACGTGCCGTGACGAGACTCACACGAGATTGCTTGTTAGTTCTACCATTTCACGGGAACAATCGGCCTGTAAACCTAATAGCACGATACAAAATCTGAGCACACGGTCCCGCAGAAATGAGAATGAAAATGCGTTTGTAGACGCACAGACACGTTTACAATATTACTAATTGTTGATATCTGCGTAAAAATAAATCTACGTAGCTTATTTAGCGTTCATGTAAAATCACCAAAATAGCATGACGTGCCTGAAGTGACAAGGCATTGCGGTGCAAATAATTTAGTGACTTCAATGCGACATTCCTGATGCACACAAACTTCTTTAATCAAAATTGCCGTTTGGGCGAGTTGGTGTGACATGATTCGAAAAGACCAGCGCGGAAACAGACAGGGACACGAGAAGAAAAAACACTGACGACAGGACGAGCGCTGTCCTGTCGTCAGTGTTTTTTCTTCTCGTATCCCTGTCTGTTTCCGCGCTGGTCTCTTCGAAACTTCTTTAAATGCATAAAATCGAGTATCGGAAATATAATTGCGTGGTTATCAGTTATTTTGATTACGTGGCATGAAAGCGAACGTGAGAACGGATACGAGGTAATTCAATGTGACTATATTTTTGGCCAGAGCCGTGAGCCTTTCGTCGCCGACAAATATTGAACAGCCGCTGGTGCGCCAGATCTCTTCGTCTGATTTTGTATTTTTATTTTCTTTTACCATATTTTTAATGTTCTAATAATTTTAGTTCCAAGCAAATCTCCACAGTACCTAACACAGTGGCAGGTTAAGAATGATATACATTGCAAAGCAGGCTGCTCATTTCACTGCTTGACGCCTGCTAGGAAACCAAACCACACTGTAGAATTAAAGTTTAGGAGTTCCGTGGCAGGGTAAATGACAAGACCAGAAAAGTTTTGACATGTCCGGAACCACACGTTCCTTGTCCGTGATGTTGCAGTGCCTTAGACAATGCGTAGAGCTATGAACATCGGACATATTCATCTTAGCGTCTCTCGTACAGTCTCCGTTGTTTGGCAGGCGGCTCGATGGTGTCCTCGCAAGATTCGAGAAGTGCAGCGATAATCACATCCAACACCAGATCTATGTGGTCGTCCGCCAGGGTGCACCATCCGTCCGTCTTCATCACTTCGCACAGGTTGGCACAAATAAAATTCAGGGAGTAATGACGCAGAATGGTAGCGTTGAGCTTGTGGCCGACGATGAGACTGAACGCCGCACTCTCGAAGCTGAGGTTTCGAATGAGGGCGTCTTCACACTCGTCCCGCAGAGTCTGCAAGCCATACTTGTCAACCGCCACCATGAGGGCGTGCGCCATGTTGTCGAGGTTCGGTGAACGTCCAGTGTAGATGAAGCGGAGCATTTCTCCAAACACTTCGTACTCGATGTCTGTCGCGAAGACTTGCCCTTGCAGGTTCTCGAGCATGTCGTGCTGGAACATGGTTCGAAAAACTGGTGACCGGGACGCCAGTATCGCCTTGTGCGCACCATACCTGCCGTCGCCCACATTTACAGTGACGTCGGCGCCGCTACCACTGTCCAGGAGCCAGCCCAAGTCTTCCGAGAGACGGCAGTCTGTGACACTCACAGTGGTCCTGTATCGTTCTGTGTGCTCGTTGGAGCAGTCAACGAAAGTCAGATCGCAGCGTATTGTAAGCGAGTATCCAGGCATAAGCTGCGCAGCTTCACTTTGCAGAGCGCTTCTGGTTATGGTGCCCAAATATCCGCTGGTCGCTATCCCGTCCGTGAACGTTAGTACAGTCGCGGTGCTCTTGAGAGCATCGTTGTTCTTCACATCGACGACACAGAACGTTGCTTCTGCAGTCACGTTTTGGCTATCCTCGTGGTGGAGAAAAAAAGACCAGAACTGGCACTCACGGTAATCGTCGTTGCTATCTTCTCCAGTGCGGAAGGCCAGGTACCAAGAACCGTGCGACTGAAATTTGGAGCTAGCTATTTCTTGTCCGAGACGCCCCCAGCAGAAGGAAAATTCTCGATTAGCCATATAGAGGAAGCCTTCGCGGTTTTGCTCGTGGGGATGGAGTCGTCTTCAGGCAGTTTCATGGCGCCCATCTTAGAAGGCTGCGCGTGTTAAATGTCTACGCTCACTAAGGAGCTTGGGGATAAGGAGCCTTAGGCCTTGCAGGATAAGGAGCTCTCAACCGTGTCGCAAGGACCGAGGCTTGCTGTCTCGGAGGTCCCAGTACTGCGGCCGAAAAGGAAGGAAGGAAGGAAGGCCTCAGACGTTGCTGGCACATACCCACTACGGGGGAGTGGCCAAGACACAGGCGGTTAATTACTGGATACAGGAAAGTTCTGACGGGAAAAGCAGTGGAAATAGTATGTAGTCTGATAGATTGGAAGAGGGAAGGAAAGGGGTCCAGTTTACTTGGAGATCGAAGACGGGACAATTGCTTAATGTGCATAATAGTACACAATGCCTGTAATGTTGCAATGTCTTACTGACTGAGAGCGTGAAAAAGAAATTAGAATGGGAGTCACTGCGTTTCTTGAAGAAAATTTTGCACAGCAGAGCGCACTCCTGTAGCTTCGTCCAAGCTAAGAAGCGCCAATGGAAAGAACAACCGCGGAAGACACAGGCAAGCCCATTTGATGAAATGGAATTTGCAAAAGACGCTTCCTCAAATGAGAAAAGCAGCGGCAGAACAGCAGGAAGTGATCTATTGTCTCAGGTTCGGCACAAAAAGGGCACAGTGGGGAAGCTGCCAGGCCAGATCTGTGAAGGTAGAAATTTAGAAGGGGAACCCGGCAACGCAAGCGCGTGAAAGAGACCTCTAGTCTGCGTGAGCGCCAGTCTTTGCTACTCCAAGGATGCAGAAGATGCTGATATTCGGGAGATGATGTAAGAGCCGAGGCAGCAAATTCCTGAAATATTGTGTAGCTGCGAAACCTCACCGCAGCTGTATATGCACACGATGGTAGGACAGCAACAATTGGGCCGCTGAGAGAGGCTCTTGCTAAGGAATCTGCAACCTCATTTAAGTGAAAGCCCATGTGACCTGGTACCCAAAGCAACCTTACCGAATTTAGATGCAGCGGAATCAGGAACTTAAAGAGGCGTAATGGCCGAGAGTCAGTGGGTGAGGATAAGGAAGAGCAAATGGACAGAGAGTCTGTCATAACCACGACCTGGGAAACGGTAGATTCTAATTTTCGTAAGGCTAAGATTACTGCTAATAATTCAGCCAGAAAAATTGGAGTGAAGTCAGGAAGACGGAGAGAAAAAGACCAATCCAGTGAAGGTGAAAAAATTCCCATACCTGCCTTTTCGCGATCCTGCGAGGCATCGGTAGCAATAAGAACATGAGAGGGAAAGGACCTTAGGTGGTCCTGCAATAGACCCTGAAGAAGCGGGAAGGGCTGCAGCTTTGCATTCGATGGGAAAATATCATCGAATTCAATCTGGACAGATGAGGAGTTGTTATATATTTGGCGGACATCTGTGAAATGAATATTTATGCGATCAAGGAGGGACTGCACGTAACATATTTGCGGGGTATGAAATCGAGACCAGGCAGCACTAAAAAAGGCGGAAGGTTGACTGAAAAATATTATACTGGAAGCGTGAAGAGGTGAGTCGCACAATTTTAAAAATGTTTGAACTGTTAAAAGGCGAAACCTAGCTGATAACGAAGGCATTCGCGCCTAAAGGTGCAGAACAGCATTGGCGACATATTTTGGAAGCCCCAGACAAAGGCGCAACGCCTCACGCTCCAAAAGCACAAGAGGACAAAGTTTATAGGCAAGAGCTCCTGAGAATAAAACACACCCGAACTCCAAATTTGGGCGGACGTACATTTTATAAATCATCAGAAGCGTATGCCTTCTCATGCCTGACCTAGCACTACAAAGCCTGCGCAGGATGCCAATGGCCCGAACTCCTTTTTGCAGAAACTTGCTCAATGTGTGGCCGCCAGGAGAGAGTAGAGTCGTATATTACACCGAGATACTTCACCGCCTGAACTTGAGGTATTATGTTATTTCTATAGACCAGGCAGATGTTTACAGGAACAGAAACTGGAAATACTAACAATGCGCATTTCTTCACATTAAGGGACAGATGAATTCTTCCTAGCCAGTTGTCAAGAACATTGAGATAATTTTGCAGAGTTTGATAAAGAGTGTGAATGTCACCTCCTGATGCAAAAAATGCAATATCGTCGGCGTACACATAAGTTTGCACATTTTGAATGCATGGAATTGAGCTTAGAAAAATGTTAAAAAGAACAGGTGAGAGAACTGATCCTTGCGGAACACCTCTTGTCTGTGGAAATCTCCTTGAGGAAACGCCATTTTGGCAGCTGTAAAATTCTCTATTTTCCAAAAAAACAGAAATCCAGGCTACAAAATAGCTTGGGAAGTTGAGTTCCTGTAATCTTAGAAATAGAGTCGAGTGCTCCACGCTGTCGTATGCTTTACTGATATCCAAGGTGGCAAGCGCAGCAAACTTTTTACTATTGCGAGCTAATTTAATACGACTCTCAAGGTCAGTATGAGCACATCAAATTGAACAACCCGGCCTGAAACCAGTTTGACATGGATTCAAGACAGCATTTTCTGAAATGAATGACATGACACGGCTGAGAAGGACCCTTTCCACCAATTTCACTAGGTTCGATGTTAATGAAATAGGGCGTATATTGTCTAAAGTTAAGCCTTCCCCTTGCTTTTTATGCAATGGAACTATTTCAGCAAGACGCCACTCATGCGGTATCCAAGGGCCTTTAATAGAATGGTTAATTAGAGCCAACAGGTCTGCAGGAAATTCATTGAACAAAATTTTGATCATAAATAAAGTGACCTTGTCGGGGCCAGGAGCCGCTGGGGATAAGCGCAGAACAATTTGCGACAGCCCAGGCATAGAGACCTCAGTGAAATCACTTGAGGTGCATGTGAATATAGTAGGAGAAGGTAAAGCAGATCTAAAGCGAAGCTCTAGGCCACACGCAATATCTTCTAAGGCGTTTGCGATGTCAGCAGGGGACTGAACGAGGGATTCAATGTTGGCAGCAGGAGGAATCACCTTGATGCGCCTCATGAAATTAAACAAAGCTCGTTTACTTCCTGATTGGGAAAGGAAATCATAATGATTTGTATTATACTCCTCCTTTGCACGGGCGACAGTGCGCTTAAATGTTGCTGCAACATACTTATAACCCAGCCAATTTTTTGGGCATTGATTGATGAGAAGTTTCTTCCAAGCTGCTTTCCGTCGTCTATATGCACGCGTGCACTCAGCATTCCACCAATTGTTCGCGATTGCACCCTTTGTTCTCTTAACCAAAAGTTCAGACTTTTGCCTTGCATGGTCCAGTACTAAACATAGATGTGCAGCCTTGCTTTCGGCGCTTCTCTGAGCGCGAGTGTTTGAAGTGATTTGGAGGGCTGATTTTAGCGTGTCTTTAAAGCAATTGTAATCTATTAACGTGCGCTGATGTCGCTCAGGAAGAGTTAATTTACACGCAAACTTGAAACTAATCGGTAGATGATCACTGTTTGTTGTGCAGTCAACAGGCGCCCAAGACATAACGGAGACTCCTGTGGAGGAACAAGTTAAATCCAAGGCAGAGCGGCATTGACTGCGAACAAACGTAGGCAATCCGGAATTGTTACAGATCAAGTTGTTGTCAGAAGCCCAATCAAATAGCCTAGAACCAAAGCTGTCTGTTTTAAACCCCCAAGTCACATGGTGCGAATTGAAGTCGCCAAGTAATAGAACCTGAGATCGGCTACTAGACATGAGTGAGTCAAGGGGCCAAGTGTCACGCACACCAGACGAGAAATATGCATTAGCTACCGTAAAGGGCTGTTGACCTGTTGACCGGTGCTTTCACCTCGTTTCTGCTTTTTCATTGCTTCTGAATCACTGGGACAAAATTTTCTTTCTTTTTCATCTCGGGGAATTGAACCTTCGCCCTAAACACGAGGCAATGTTCCAATCCTGTTCACGTGACTTTGTTAATGAGCAGGCAACCCGAAAAAACAAAACTGCTGATAAGAAATTTGCTTCCTTTGCTCTTGGCATTCTAGAACCGCCCAAGATCTTCCAAATGGGGAAACTGCATGGTCTTTTGCCTTTTTATGCTCGTTGTAAAGGAAACTTCACCGAATGCTGCTTTGCGGAACAAGCATTACAAGCAGAGGAATCTGCCACAACCTTTATTGAGACTAATTTTACGGCGGTGTACCTTTAATGCAAACTTTACTAGGCAAAATGCACAGAAGCAGTAATTACCGAAAAAAGAAGTGTGCACTATTGTGAAGAAAACACTTTTTTTGCTTTTATATACTGCAATTGCCCGTTTTAACGAGCACCCGATTTTCATGTTGGCTGAAATATAAAATGCATAATCTAGGCGGAACCTTTATGCACGTTTGCATCTGCGTCGGCGTTTGCTGTTCGTTCTCTATCTTGGCGGTTCTTTTTTGCTAGCTTCGACGATCGTACACATGAAAGTAAGAGACGAGTGACAACACAACTGCAAGACCAGTAGTAGGAGGCAAACGGATAACATTGGAGGGGACACTTAAGCGCCAGCTTAACGGTATAATGCGATAGCTAATTGGTTAATGGCAATATTTGCAGAATTGGGCACTCCCTAATTTGCATTCATTGATACCCGGGAGTCCTCATACCACTCCTGGCGCAGCGGTGCAGCCGTTAAACGATGCGTCAGTGCCCTGCGTTGGCAGGTTCTGTCAATGGTGGGCCCTGTGCGATCCATGAAGCTCTTCCCAAAAACCTCTCGCGACCAATCAATAATATGCCCAACGGCCGTTACCTGCCGCGGTGGCTCAGTGGTTAGGGCGCTCGGCTACTGATCGGGAGTTCCCGGGTTCGAACCCGACCGCGGCGGCTGCGTTCCGATGGAGCGAAACGCTAAGGCGCCTGTGTGCTTTGCGATGTCAGTGCACGCTAAAGATCCGCAGGTGGTCCAATTTATTCTGGAGCCCTCCACTACGGCACCTCTTTCTTCCTTTCTTCTTTCACTTCTTCCTTATCCCTTCCCTCACGGTGCAGTTCATCTGTCGGCCGATATATGAGACAGATACTGCTCCATTTCCTCTCCCCAAAAACCAGTTTTTTTCAAACTGCCCACCTGCGATGGTGGGCAGTTTGCTGACAGTGAAGTGGGCAGGTTGTGATGACGCGACAAGGTCACGTCACCTAGCCACCCCACGTGCTTCCTTGGTTGCTTCGCTGGGCATTTTACGGGGATTTTTCGCTCACGGCCAACGACGCCGACCACGAAGATATCGAGGAGGACAACGCGTTTTCTGTGATAAGAGCTCCCTAGCTATACCGCGTTAAAACATGTTTGCCATCGTCGTACCCGCTGTACTACTAGCGGTAGCGAGAACGCTTCTTCTTCTTCTGTTGTTGCCAGGAAAAAGGAAAGTGCACAGGCCGGCCCACTGGCTCAAGCTGAGCCACAATCGTTACCACGTGCAGAAAGTAGGAGAGTTTAAAGATAGGTTAGAAAAAGAGGATTGAAAAGACGCGCGCTATAATGCCCCAGACCGATCCATGAGGCAGTGCAATACCGGGCCAACCGGTGGCGGAAGTGAAGCAACCTTCAAACACGCCGCCACATTTCCAAAAATATGTTGGGTTCAAATGGGACCCGGATGAGATATTCTATAACAGAAAACGGCCCACAGGGCTTCGAACCCTATTCAAAGCATCCCTGGAACGCGTCCCTGGAACGGATAGTCGCAGAAAAGTGAGGGGCGGGGGCGCGTTGTGCGCAGGTTGGCACCCGGGATTGCAACAGTGCAGAGGGTGCCACCCACGGCGACACGATCACGTCATCACCCCGAGCACATATCCGGGCCCTTGCGCCTCGCGCTAACTTTCCCAGAACACAAATAGCGAATGTTCCAGCAAGGACGACGCGTCTGTATTGGTACACATTCTGCGGCCGTGCAGCCAAGCGTGAACGGAGAAAGGAGGGCAAGGACAGAACAGGGCGGCAGGAAGCCCACTCGGACTGGATCGCTCTTCGCGTAATTAATATTGCATACAAGCTCGTGCAGTCTTTGCGCATGACGAATCTCGCAATCGCAATTCAATTTTACGGCAAGAGCTGTCACAACAAGCTTTCCCTGGTCCTTGGCGTGGCTGGAGTCTACAAAACTCTGCAGGTGCCCGGACATGCACCCATTGAGTGCTCCGGAGGAGGCAGCTTCAGGGCCAGTGTTTCTAGAGTGAAACAGAATGTACAGGTGTGCCTAACCCTTGTTCAATAAAATACAGAAGTCCCCCTCTCGGCGTCCGGACCTGTAATGAGGCGCGGTGGCTCAGTGGTTAGGGCGCTCGGAGAGTGATCCAGTGTACCCGGGTTCGGACCCGACCACGGCGGCTGCGTTTCGATGGAGGCGAAGCGCATAGGCGCCCGTGTGATTTGCGATGTCAGTGCAAGGTAAAGATCACCAGGCCCCCTTTCTTCCTCTCGCTTTTTCAATCCCTCCTTTATCGCTTCCCTTAATTACGCGCATAACAGGTGTCGGCTGATATGTGCGACAGATACTGCGCCATTTCCTTTCCTAGAAAACCAATTATTATTATCCTCATTCTTCCTGGAGGCCTGCTTTACGGACCGCTAAGCCCGCCGGCCAGAAATGGCTGCTTTATTAGGCCTTATGTGAGGCACAAGCCCGTGGACTCCTGGACCAGTAGGAGACCACGCTGGAAGATTTTTTCATTCCTTTTTTTCTGATAAACGTTTTTTCCATCCATCCATCCATCAATCCGCAAACACTAATTTTCACTTTCGCCGTCTACTGACACGATCACCAGCGTCTTGCGATACACCAACTTTTCCCCCTGCAAGCCTGGTATCATCGTCTCCAGGAACCTCAGCGACACCCGTCGACACCACGTTTGTTAAGGTGGGGACAATTTTTGACCACTTTTCGGTCATTTGAAGCTTTCGTCACGCCGCGGTGGTGCTAAGCCTAACGGCGCAGGGGCCTGCGATGGCCCCGGTCGGGGATCCCTCGGCTCTGGCGGCTCCAAATCAAGTCACCGGATACGACCCGCAGTCCTTGCAGATCGTAACAATGGATACCCCTCAATCCAAGGATACGACTCAAGGTGAGGATCCTCTACCAACCGAGGACGATTACGTCGAAGATATGGTCCGCGTCTGGCGCGGAAGAACGCGGCGGCGGCATCGAGGGACGCTGGTGCTGGTGCCACTCAGCAACAGGCGCCGGCTAGCTCTGCGCATACGCAGGGCGGGAGAGCACTCACCGCAGCCCCGAAGAGCTCCAAGCAACTCCGGTGGCGGCCGCAGAACACGCCGTGCATTGAAAAAGATGACATCGTCGTGGTGCTGAAACCAAGAAACACGGTCGACCTCAAGGCAACTTTTGGTCCTGGACGAGCCGGCGCTGCAGTCCGCAGCATCCTCGGGGACGACGCAAATGCTGGACTTGAGGTGTGGCCCGTTTGGGACCAAAACGTCCTTGTATGTGCACTGAAATCTGTCGAAGCCGCGGAGAAGCTACTCCGGGATATTGTGCTGCCAGTAGGGGAACGCGAGCTATTGTTCCGGGGACGCCCTAAACTCTCCGGTGCGTTCTGTCGAGGCGTCGTGACTGTTTCGCCACACGAAACGTCTGAAAGCGTTAAACGAAAACTCATTGCGGAACAAAATGTGGTGTCTGTGCGCAAGCTAGGGGGAACCCCGGTTGCGGTGATCACCTTCGCGGGGACCAAGGTGCCACGGACGGTGTTGTACAGCTACGAACGGCTCCCTGTTCGCCTGTACAAGAAAATAGTACCAGCATGCCACCGCTGTGGCACAGTGGGCCATCGGGCCGATGCGTGCCCGCGACCGCAGCCGGGCCGCTGCAAACGCTGCGGAGTCCAGGTTCCCGATGCCACTTCTGATGGCCCGGCAGAACATGACTTTGTTCCGAGCTGCCTCATCTGCGGAGGCGGCCACCCTACCGGAGCTCCTGGCTGTGCCGGGCGGTTCCGGAAAGCCATCAAACCGAGCTCCCCATCCGGATCCAAACCGAAGACAAAGACGGGGCCCAAGCAGGCTCCTCTGCCCAAGGCCAAGAAAGCGCCAGCCGATCAGGAAACCAAGGCCAAACCCGGCACATCGAAACCTGACAAGTCCGCGACCCAGGCGGTGCCCCCGGTCCTCAACGCCAGGGACTTCCCGCCCTTGGCACCCGTCCAACCACAGGTGAGCAGTTCGAGTAGGGCAGTCTCCGGGCCCCCTACCCGTCCCTCCCCTACCGGAACCGCCCTACAGCAGCAGGTAGAGGAGCTCAGGCGCCAGAACCAAATTCTAGCGCGCAAAATTCAAGAATTAGAGGCCAAACAGGCCGGGTCATCCGAACCAATGCAAGAAGCTGAGCCAGATGACGAGGATGACGGATCATCCGTAACATCTTGCCTCACTAGCGTCTCGCGGCAGTGCGGGGACACGGTAGTTGGATCTGCTGGTCGCGTCGCCGGCCTAGAGGCACTGCAGCGCCAAACCGAGCAACTGGAGGAGCAAGTGGCGGCACTCCCGAATCAAATCATGTCAGCAGTCCGCGAGTCCTTCCAGGACATGTTCAAGGCAGCTTTAACGCAAGCACTTCCCGACCTTATGGCCCAGGTCACTGACTCGGTCCTTAAAGCCGTGCAGCCCTGGGTCAGCACCCAACTTAAGAACGCCACTAGCTGCGAATCCCCTCACCTCAAACGTAAGACAGCCTCCTGCCAGGCAGCGCAGCAACATGGTTCAGGCTCTTCAGCTGGTGGGTCGGTGCGGCCAATCGCTGGGGTTGCGCTGGCTCCCGGCCAGAGCTAGTCCGCTCGCCCGTAAATAAATATAACAAAATGGCTAGCAGATCTAATAGGAATGATAAAAACCTTGAAACATTCCAGATCATCCAAAGGAACTGCAGGGGTTTCAGAGCTTGAAAAAACGGTCACACCTCAAGCTCTGCCTGCAGTCCTTAGGAGACATGCCGGCACTCAATGCCCTGCAGGAGCCCGGTATAGACGCTAAATTATCAGGCTACAGCACCTTTCAGGGGGGCGCCTCTACGTGCATCTTGGTGAATAAAGCTTACACCGTGGTTCAGGTCGACTTAGAGTTGAGTACCGAGCAAGAATATACAATGGTCCGGGTACTGCCTAACAGACGCCGCGACTTGTCAATATATATCCTCAACATATACTGCCCTCCGCATAAACCGCGCATAACCTTTAATGAAATCTTCCTTCGCGCGATAAAAATGGCAGCCAAAGAGCCTCTAGTGATCGTTGGAGACTTCAATGCTCCCAGCCTTCATTGGGGCTACCACTTCGAACAGGCAAGAGGACGTAAGCTGGCGGAGCTCATCTCCACCCTCAGCCTCACGTTGCTCACGGACCCGGCGTATCCCACCCGAGTGGGGAATTCGGTAATCCGCGACACGTGTCCCGACCTTTCTCTCGTTAAAAATGCTAGAGAGGCTGCTTGGGAGAACTTGGGAGATTCTCTAGGCAGCGATCACCTCCTTCTCCGGATTACACTCATGGCGAAGGCAGCGCGCCAAAAATGGGGTCAGGCCAAGCTGACCGATTGGCACAAATTCCGAAATCGCACTATCCCTCCCGTACTATTTTCCGGCGGCTACGCGGAGTGGGCTAACCACATATACAACATTCAGAAACAACACGTCACAGCACTGCAAACCACGGAAGAGATCCCCGCAGTAGACACCCACCTCCTGCATTTGTGGGAGGCGCGCCGGAGCTTAACTAAACGGTAGAAAAACCAGAAAACTAATCGCAAATTACGCGACCGCATAGCGAAACTCACAGAGCAGGCTGCAGCGTATGCTGCCGAACTCTCAGATTCAAATTGGATAGCACGCAGCGACGCCGCAGCTCATCAGATGAGCTCGAAGGGGACGTGGCGTCTCTTTCGCAGTCTAATCGACCTTTCCCAAACGAGAGGGGAGACGCAAAAGCAGCTCCGGCGGGCTCTGCAAGGGTATCATGGTACGACGGCGCACCTTGCGGACACTCTGTGCGACAGATATCTCTGTCGTACGGAGGACCCGCTTGGGCCTGAGTACATGTACTCTGGCAGACCTAATGAAACACTTGATGCCCCCTTTGAGTTGCACGACCTTATGGCGGCCTTAGCAAAAATGCGCCGAGGTACGGCTCCGGGACGGGATCACATAACAGTGAACCTGTTGGCGAACCTACCGGAACCAGCCTACCTCCATTTATTAGAATACATCAACCAGATCTGGGACGGGCGTCCACTCCCTCCCGAGTGGAAAACGTCACTTGTGACGTTTATCCATAAAACAGGTAAGGCCGTGAATACGGACAACCTGAGGCCCATATCACTGACCTCATGTGCGGGCAAGCTTATGGAGACGATGGTTCGGGATCGCCTCTCTCCATACCTGGAGAGTAAGGGCGTCTTTGCAGTCACCCTGTTCTGGTTTCGCCCCCACATGTCTGCACAGGATGTCCTTCTCCAGCTGCACAGGGATGTAATACGGCCCACAACTATGCAACACGACAAAGCCATCCTCGCCCTTGACCTGAAAGGGGCTTTCGACAATGTTAAACACGGAAGCATCCTGGCCAACTTGAGCTCTACCGATTGTGGGGCTAGGGCCTACGCGTACGTAAGATATTTCTTGACTAATCGCCAGGCTTTCCTTCAGATTGAGGGCGAGGAATACGTCCCTTACGTGATGGGAACACGGGGTACCCCTCAGGGAGCGGTGTTATCACCGTTCCTGTTCATAGCTATGAAACATAGCTATGATGCGCCTCCCAAGCCAACTGGCCCGGGTGGAAGTCATTCAACACGCGTTATATGCAGATGACATTACAATTTGGACCACTGAGGGGAGCCTTGGGGACATGGAGGCCCGCCTTCAGCAGGCCGCTTCCATAGTCGATGCGTATGCTATGGACTGTGGGCTCCAATGTGCTCCAGCGAAATCAGAGCTTCTGCATGTCAGAGCGAACCCAAAGGATAGGACAGCAATTCACATCTCTCTGTCAGGAGGTCCTATTAGAGAGGTGGAGGAGCTTCGTATTCTGGGCCTTTTCATTCACCACAGACTCAGACCGGACTCCACCATCGTGAAACTCAAGAGAGTAGGCGAACAGGTAGGGCGTATGATCCGCCGCGTTTCCAACAAGCGGGCGGTCTGCGGGGCAGGGACGCGCTTCGGCTCGTCTATGCCTTCGTGACTAGTCGGATCCTCTACGCCGATCCTCTCCGCACTACTAAGCAAGACGAGGCGCGAATAGACGCCATCATCCGCAAGGCAACTAAGCGAGCCCTGGATCTCCCGGTGGCTACCTCTAATGCCAAACTGAAGGCATTGGGGGTGCTAAACTCCTACCAGGAGCTGCGGGACGCCCACCTCGTGAACCAATACACGCGGCTCATGCAGACGGCCCCTGGGCGCCGCCTGCTAAACCGCTTACACATCCAACACGACTGCACTCCAGAGGAGACGGAGCGTATCCCGGTACTGTGGCGCCATATGGTCTGGGTCTCCCCGCTCCCCCGTAACATGGACACCGACATGCACGAAAACAGACAAGTGCGGGCTCGGGCTCTTGAGAGACCACACGGCTCCCGACCCGGTGTATATTATGTAGACGTCGCAGGGCCGTCGCCCACGGGATTTTACACGGCCGCTGTTGTTCACCAGGACATGCACGTCAATGGACTCTCTTTTCGAGCCCTGAATTCAATGCGAGCCGAGGAAGTAGCGATAGCGCTTGCTGCCGCCCACGCCAATTGGAGAATCATCATTACGGACTCCCGAAAAGCATGTGATCATTACTTGGCTGGGGAGATCTCCCCCTTAGCTGCTGGCATTCTAAGACGGACTGCCATTGATCCAACACCAAAAAGAATCATTTGGGCTCCTGGCCATCAGGGCGTACGAGGTAATGAGGCCGCTGACGCGGCTGCTCGAGCGCTTATTTACCGGGCTCCTCATCCCAGCTCTTCTGGCTCGGAGACTAAGCAGCCGCTGCTGCGATTCAGGCAAATAATAACGCATTATAGCGACAACCACCGCCTTTTCCCGGCCCCTGCCAAGGGGCTGAGTAAGACGGAGGAGCGCACTTTAAGGCGCCTGCAGACAGGTACTCTGCTCTGTCCTGCGATCTTAAAGCATTACGATCCGAACACGGATGGGCGATGCCCGCACTGTGGGGAGACCTTTGATATCTTCCACATGGTGTGGGCATGTACTCAAAATCCCCACCTCCCCCTTCCCCTACCCCTTCCAGAGAGGCATGGGAGACTGCCCTCCTCAACTGCTCCTCGCTTGAGTCCCAAAGGGCTCTGGTGAAACGGGCGAGAGACGGGGCATTGTCATGCGATGTCCTGGACTAGGGACGCCGACCATGTAGCGGGGCCACTCTGTGGCTCCCAAAGTCTATTGCAGCAATAAAAAGTTTTCACCACAACCACCACCACCAGCGTCTTTTTTTTCTAGGGGTGGAGTTTAGGGTGTCGTGTTTGGTGGCTTGGTTGTGCTGGCAGAACGAAAGGGTGTGAATGTTCTCGTATGTGCATGACAGTGAGTCCGCGTTGTTCTTCCGAGTGGACCACTTACGTTTTGTTCGTTTTCTTACTTTTTAAGTGTGTGCGTGTGGGCACAGCGGGCACTTCTGCGCTCCTCACCTGCCAGGCTTCTGCCGCCCCTGCTCGCAAGCATTGCGCTTACTTCAGTAAGCAGCCCCACGCTTACGGCAAGCAAATCTTCATAACTTTCACACCGGCAGCATACATATAATTGCTTGTCCAAGATGCATGAATATGGCCCCTTTAATATCTATTGTGTCAATAGTTTGGTAGTTCGCGCAGACGTTACTCCTACCCCAATAATATACATTGTCACGCGGTAGTGACAATGAAGGGCACAGCAGACGAACTTACTGAGGTGCCACAGAAACCAACACTTCCTTATTTTGTAAATAGTTTGTATATATTACTTCTCCCTCTATCCTCTCTTCCTGTCCCCTCACCACTTTCATTTAATTTCTCCATTCTGACTGCTATCCTTTATTTCCGCTGCCCCTGCTCAGGTGCTTCAGTATCGATGGCAGATGCCGGGGTTAGCAAAAATCTTTTCCTTCCATTTTACTATTATTTTAATAAACAACCACTACACACACATTTGCAGGAACCCGCCGCGGTGGCTCAGTGGTTAGGGCGCTTGGCTACTGATGCGGAGTTCCCGGGTTCAAACCCGACCGCGGCTGCTGCGTTTTATGGAGTCAAAATGCGAAGGCGCCCGTGTGCTGTGCGATGTCAGTGTATGTTATAGATCCCCAGGTGGTCAAAATTATTCCGTAGCCCTCCACTACGGCACCTCTCTCTTCCTTTCTTCTTTCACTCCCTCCTTTATCCCTTCTCTTACGGCGCGGTTCAGGTGTCCAGTGATATATGACACAGATACTGCGCCATTTCCTCCCCCCCCAAAAAAAACAGTTAAAAAACTGAAACAAATTTGGAGGACTTCGCTAGCAAAACACTAAATAACATGGCGGTGTTAGCAACAAATGTGCCCGGCTGTCGCCGAAGGACCAAGTCACCGCAGCTCTTTAGAGGGGTCCATTTTGATGTAATCAAGAACTTTCGAGATAACGACAAAGAGTACAACAATCTCGAGCATCGATTGCGCAGTTGCGTTTAGTAGCGATTATTTGAGAGAAACATGTTGGCACCTCGCATTACAAACGAAGGGATGAAGCCGCGTGCTCACCGCTTTCAGTGTGACAATCACTCAAGACTTGGGAACAATATCAAAGCGCTGGACAAGAATCAATTTTGCAGTCCTGATTGAACATGCTCCTTCCTTTGTATGCATGCCTGCTAGCGCAAGGCGTTCCTCCACGCATCTGATGCAACAAGTTCGGCGGTTTACGCGAAATTATGGAAGGCACATAATAAAAGAAAGGACATACACGTAGAAAGAACGCGCGCCAGAAGTGGAAGTTGATTTTGTTATTGTTTTTAACAAAGTATAGTATTGGTCAAATGTTTAGAGGAATCACCCCAGGTGGAGTCGGCTTTGTAATAAGGAAGCAAATAATTATTGGGGTTCATCCAGGCGCAGCAAAACGGCCACAAAGAAAACCTATACAGCGTCCACTGAAAAATCGTTGTTAAAGAAAAATTCATCCTGTTTCGGGATTCGAACCAAACACCACCACTGCACCGGAGCAGTTGCTGAACCAACTGAGATAACGGGAACTGCTGGAACATGGTAGGGCGAGGGCGAACTGTTCATTAACTCGAAGTGCCGAGAATTTTCGTCAAATGTTTAGTGTTATCCAACCAGTAATTGCTCCGTTATTAGATATTCTACTCCACCTAAGCGAAGTCCTCTAAACATTCGACCAAGAATGTTCCCACTTCGAGTAATATTTCAGTTCGCTGTTGCCCTATCACATGCTAGCCATCCCGGTTACCTCAGTTGGAAGAGCGGCTGCTTTCTTCTGTACATCTTGGCCTAGGTACAAGCTTCCTCAGGTTGTGTTCACTAATTCCCTGCTGTCAAAAATTTCCGTATCAATAAATTTTGTAGTACCAGTTATCCCCTGCCGTGCTGACCCCGTGATCTCCTTTGATGACACCCTCCCAGGGAATGCGAAAGATCTGCTTCCCAGTGTATTAAAAGGGCTTATTGAGGAGTATCTGGATAATTTTCCTAATCATATTGCCGTTTTTACAGACGCCTCCCAGCAAAATGAAAAGGCAGCCCTTGGCATTTACTCAATGGCTCTTGATTGGAGATATTCATTTCGGGCCCCCGACTATACCCCTATTTTTGTCGCCGAGTTTCTGGCCATTGAGGTGACCTTAATCAGGATTCCCTGCAATATCTCTCAGGTTATTACACTATCAGACAGCCTTTCCGTCTTGACGGCACTCGAAAAATCGAGGGATACTTCTATGAGCCGTTTCCTTCGATTGTTTCTTCCATCACATATTACAGAAGTTCGTTTTCACTGGGTCCCTGGGCATTGTGGCTTTGTTTCTAATGTGAGGGCTGATTTTTTAGCTGAGTCCGGCCTTGGGGGACCTATTGTCCCCCTCGTACCCAATACTGTCTTCTTGTCGGCAGCACGCTTCCAACGGTTCCAGCGCCTCCACTACTTGAGCCATGAGCCTCTCTTTGCGTTAGCGGATTTCGAACACCTGGCATTTCTTTGGAGTGTGCGGATGTGCAGTTCGAGGAAATGTGAGGTGTCCGTGATCCTCTTGCGTCACAGAATACCGCGACTAAATCTCTATTTCTGCCGATCAGGGTTATCGCTGACTAGCCTTTGTGAGTCTTGTGGCAAAATAGAGTCAATAGATCACTTTCTCCTCTTTTGCCGGCGGCTCGCTTCTCTCCGTAGAACATACTTGGAGATCCCCCTCGCTCGACTGGGGCTCCCTCTATCTTTTCCGATCCTACTCTCCTTTGGGGCAAGTGCCAAGGGATATACCTTGAAAGCTGTGTGCGATTTTATTCACGGGTATATAATTCCATGAGATCGATTTTTATGCTAAAATGTGAAATCACGCCTTTTTCATTTCTTTTTTTTCACCTTTTTTCTCCAAATTTGCGTCTTCACAAAATTTTCCAATTACTCCACTCCTTACCCATGTGTGCTTTTGTATCAACAATGTACCCTGGCCAATCCCCCGTCGTGAGTACGTGACATTCATCCAAAGGCCATCATCATCATCACCAACGGGAACGGCTGGAGCATGTTAGGGCGAGGGCGAACTGATCAATAACTCGAAGTGCTGAGAATTTCCTTCAAATGTTTAGTGTTATCCAATGAGGAATTACTCGGTTATTACGAATTCTACTCCAGCTAGGCGGATTCCTCTAAACATTCGACCAACAATGTTCCCACTTCAAGTAATATTTCAGTTCGCTGTTGCCCTATGACATGCTAGCCATCCCGGTTACCTCAGTTGGTAGAGCGGCTCCTTCGCTGATGCGGTGGCCCCGCGTTCGTACCACGGACCACGAGTAATTTTTCTTTTACTGAGAAGTTTCTGAGAAAGCTTTATAGCTTTCCTTTATTGCCGCATGGCTGCGCTTGGGTGGATGCCAGTGAGTAATTACTCTCTTATTACAATATCCAATGTTGCCTTGATAATGCCTTCACGATGAATAATAAAAAGAGGCATATTCAGCATCTGAATTCCCACGATTGCCGGCTGCATTTGAGAAAGCTGAACAACTGCGAAACATCAGCTTCGAAAGAAGTGTTTCTGTAGTCGGCACAGAAGTACGTTTAGTTATGCATGTGCTGGTTGTTTATAGACAATGGCTATCATAATTAGAGAACCGGATATACCAGTAATAATTCTGTGGTAAAACCAGAGCCCACACAAGAAAAGGAGCCTGCAGCACTGCGGACCTCACGCATTCCATCACGCATTCCGCACGCCTTCCATCATCTATTGATTGGCCACTTTTTCGCATTCCCAATGCCAATTCTTACAATATATCATAAAAGTTTATTTTTCGGGCCCAATGCCGTAGAGAAACTTAGGAGGCAAAAATTTGCTATGTCCAGCGGTTTACGTGTAACCCTTTAAACAGCGTCGACAGCAAACGGCAGCCGACGTGCGCGGAAAACTTCGGCGTATCGTCCTTGTATCTTCTTCCGTCTTAGACTTCTTATCCAGTGAATAGTTCTAATAGAGAACAGGCGGGTCTACTGAGCACCATGAAATGAAAAAAAAATTCAATTCTGAATGCGCACCCAGTTCTTTATACGAGGTCTGATGCGGACCTGGTGGTGGTGGTGATGGTGGAAAAGACCATTTATTTTGACGACGACAGCGAAACCGCAGATTTTTTTTGCTACAACAGCTACCAGGGACTCAAAAAACAAATACCTCGCTTCAGTGCATCCGGCATGCTCCCTTCAACCTTACCCCCCTCCCCCTCCCAAGTAGCCGTGAGTTAAAGAGCTGAGTTTTTCGCCTGCCGCTTGAAGTGGAAGCAAACGAAGTCCGTTTTTCTGGTAATGCTATCTAGGGTCCGTTTGCCGGATGCACCCTGCAGACCTGTCATGTGCTGCCATAGCTTCCTGCCGAAGCCAGCAAAACCACTTGTTCTTTATGAACTACATGCGAAAGCACGCTCTCAACGTCCACTCCTTGCTTTCTTGTTTCTTGCTGTTTTTTTTGCAGCAGCAGCAGCGAGGTGCTGCATTTCATGGAAAGCGTCACCTTTGGGAATGTATTGCAGCTTGCATTTCTGTCCCTTCCGTCGGCTCCTTCCTTTATGAGACTTTTTTAATAGCTTCCACGAGTGGTAAGACCTGGATTAAAAAAAAAGTTGGTCCCGAGTGGGTCACGGTAGTCACTTTGTAGTTAGGTTTTCAGTTATAAGCAGCCTCAGAGCTTGACCTTCCGGAGTGGTCCATCGCCACCACTACTTAGCGTAAAAATTAGCTGCAAAGGCCGCTTTTGCTGAAAAATATTACGCATCAGGTCTTTTTTGCACGGTTTTCTAGTGCAGGAAGGCAACAAAGCGTATTTATAGTGTAAAAATTTAGTGCGTTAAATAACCATTCAGTATAAATAAAGCTGCTATTTATACCATTCAGTATAAATAGATATACTTGAGCCTAGGCGTGCACTTTCAGCAATACATTGGACTCAATAATGAGCAGAAAAGTAGCTATGCCCGTAGTTTTCACTGAAAACTCACCTCTCAAAATACTAGGGTTGCTCGGCGGCCGGCAGTGAACGTTCTGTTTACGGTGCTCGCTTTCGTATCTACAGCCTCAATAAAATATTTTACGGCAATATGGGTAGCTTGTGCATCGTTGAGTAGATAATTTACGAGCGCTATAAAGATAAAACGGTAATGAAAGCTGCAGACGACGGTTCAGGTGATAAGAAGAAAATTATGAACTTCGGGGGTGTCAGCACTCTGCACAAACAAGCAAGCCGTGAGGCATAATTACTGACAATAACAATACTTGCAAAAACATACGAGTAATACTAGCGCTAGATTTATTCAAAACTTTTGACAATGTCAAGAACGAGGCTATTCTAAAGGCGCTAGGATCGCTGGGGGTCGGGAAGAACACCTACAATTATATCTCAGCGTTTCTTCAAAACAGAACGGCTGAGATACATATTAACACACTCAAAAGTGAAACTATTACATTAGGAAGCAAAGGGACCCCACAAAGATCAGTCTTGTCCCCTTTCCTATTAAACATAACTCTCATAAATCTGGTTAAAGAACCTAACAAAGTGCCTAACCTGCTCCATGCACTCTACGCCTATGACATTACGCTACGGGCCATCAAGGGAAGTGATGCCGAGCTGAAGGAAACCCTTCTAAGAGGCGCGGACGCAGTGGTTATGGAAGGCGAGCGGGATGGAACCACCTGTTCACCGTCTAAATAGGAACTTCTAACATTAAGGCACCCGAGAATTAAAGAACACCCACCAATTGAGATACTTCTGGGGCAAAAGAAAATTCCGGAGGTCAAGGAACTTAAAATACTTGTACCATACATTTAGAGCAATGGTAAAAACGCCACAGCCACTAACAAAATATTCTCTTGCGTAGGTCCATTCAGCAGGTTAATTAGAAGAATCACCAATAAACAAAAAGAAATGAGAGAGGCAGACAGCAGGAGACTTGTTCAGGCCTTCGTCCTGAGTAGGATCGTATATATGGCACCGTATTTAAATCTGGACCGGACTGAAACAGAGAAAATTAACACCATGATTAGGCAGACATACAAACTCGCGCTATGCCTACCCGCAACTACGCCTCCGGATAAGTTGTTGGGGTTAGGAATACACAACACCATAGAGGAACTAATTGAGACTCACAAAATCTTCCATTTCGAGAGACTCGCTAACTCTAACACCGGCAAAACCTTCATTAGAAAACTCAAAATTGGCTGTCATCGAAAAATCCGAGAAACATCGAATAACTAAGAATATTTACGCGATGCTTCAAGTTAAGCCGCTTCCAAAAAATATGAACACCACGAGACATGAAGCTAGAAGACTGGCTAGAGCTAAAGCTCATCATAAATATTAGGGTGGCCAAATGGAGGTAACCTTCGTGGACGCGGCAAAGCATGAGGAGAGGAAGGGTCTCGTGATAGCCGCTGTAAACCAGGACGACGAAACAAAAACAGCTGCACCTGTCCTCACAAACAACATCGAGGAAGCAGGAGAGGCAGCAGTCGCCCTGGCGATAACCAACACAAAATGTAGGGTCGTAATGAGTCACTCGAAAAGTGGTGTAAGAAACTTTGCACAAGGAAAAATACACAAAATTGCACACCAAATCCTCGACAGGGCAAAAGATAATTAAATTCGTCAGATTAAATTTATCTGGTTCCTCGCACACTCCTTTCATCACGGGAATGAAATGGCTCATGAAAAAGCTCGAGGTGTCATTAACCGGGCCATGAGCTCTCATCCCTGGGAGATAGCTGAGGAGCGCATGACTACATACCAGGCGATTACAAACTATTACAAGGAACAGAGAATAATATACGTGGCCTCACATAAATCACTAAAAAAACGCAGACAGGTTATTTGGAGGCAAATTCAAACAGGCACATTCTAAAGCCCACACAGAAGAGCCCTAATGTACCCCGGTAACTTTAAACCACAGTGCCCCATAAGTAAGGATCCAAAAGGGAGCCTTGCACATATGATGTACGGATGCCCCAGGCTTAATCCTAGTCCAGAAAGGCATATTACCAACAAAGAACAGTGGGAGACTTCGGTAACTAGCTCGGAACCTGAAGTTCAGAGGCTGGTGGTGGATCGGGCACTGGAGGGCGCCTGCAGGCACGAAGCCGCGGCCATCGCCTGAAGCCTGGACCCAACACCGCATCCACGGCGGTGACAACTCAACCTTTTTGGTTCAATAAAGTTTTCAATGAAAAATTACTAAAAACTCACCTCTGAAAATACCAGGGTTACTCGGCGTCCGGCAGTAAATGCTTTTTTCCGGTGTTCACTTTTGTATCTACAGCCTCGATTAAGTTTTTTCAGGCAATATGTGTAGCTTGTGTATCATTGAGTGCATCATTTACGAGCGCTATAAAGATAAAACGGTATTGAAAGGTATGGACGACGGCTCAGTGATAAGAAGAAAATTATGAACTTCATAGGTGTCATCACTCTGCACTAACAAGCAAACCGTGAGGCACCATTACTTTTCACAGAGAGTGCAGAGGTGTTGCCAAAGTAAAAATTGACTTGCGGTGTACATTGCTAAACGCGAAGTGTTGTACGAAAGCACGGTTTTCTGCAGGTGGGGACCCGCCGCGGTGGCTCAGTGGTTAGGGCGCTCGTCTATACTGATCCGGAGTTCCCGGGTCCGAACCCGACCGCGGCGGCTCCGTTTTTATGGAGGAAAAACGCTAAGGCGCCCGTGTGCTGTGCGATGTCGGTGCACGTTAAAGATCCCCAGGTGGTCAAAATTATTCCGGACCCCTCCACTACGGCACCTCTCTCCCTTTCTTCTTTCTCTCCCTCCTTTATCCTTGTCCTTACGGCGCGGTTCAGGTGTCCAACGATATATGAGACAGATACTGCGCCATTTCTTTTCCCCAAAAAACCAATTATTATTATTATTATCTGCAGGTGGGCACCACCACCGCATACCTCACAACATGATTGAGTGGTCCACTTACCCAGGGGAGCCAGCTATGCGCCTTTTCTCCCCTCATAATCAAGAGTGTCTTAACCTTGCGCTGTTTCTGAGAAAAATAAAGGCACTTAACTGTCCGCGCCGCAGGGGGATGAATAAGACCCTCTGCAATTCACAGCGTGAGAGTGTGCTGCAGTTTACCGCCGTAACGGTTCTGCTGCGTTGATAGCCTAGCGGTCTCGCGCAGCGGCCTCTGAAGTTGATCTGTTCAGTCCGCGCGGGTTCGACTCCCAGACGTGTATATTAATGTGATTTCTTTTCGTGCGTCTTTTTTAAATGCTCCCGAGGTGCACATACCACATACGATTTTGAAAGGCTGCAAACCTTCGTTGCAGTTATTTCACACTAAAACCAAGCTTGCGAGTGTTGGACGAACTAAATCCCAGCGCTTTCTAGTAGCGGAAGAGCCTGCAGTCCGGCTTGGTCCGGTGGACTGATTTTCAACTATCCACGTTTGCCATTTTCCGGTAACTGCAAAGCCGCGCTATTTACTTAGCGCGTGTAAAGGCCGTTTTTAATGACACATTCCGACATTTATGGTTAGCACGCATCCTGCCGAAAGAGTTGTACTTTGGCGGCCCGCGAGTTCTGTTTCGTGAAGAATGCGACAACTTTCAGAATGCCTGCCTGCCATTGTTCACGCTTGGCTTCGTGCTTATTCTTCAACCACCGAATCTTGGTGCGCCAGCAACAAACACTTTCATGAAACAATAAAAGTGCCCCTGACAAACAGTGGGTGAAGCAGCCCTGCTGCGCCAGTGTCAAACGAAAGCCGAGCATCAAAGCTGGAAGATGCGTCCGCCGGACCCTAGCTGTCTGCATGCGCTTCACCCAATAAAGCGCGCCGGGAAGCAGGTTCGTGCTGCGTTCTTCTTTTGGTGCACCTGTACGTTTGATCGTTCACATACTCGAGGGTTCTACGCATGAGCATTCTCGCGTAGCCGCTTATTGATCAAGGATAAATTAAAGGACACAATTGAACTGGTACCTCTTTGTCCAGTGAAATTCTCCAGTTTGTCTAAAGACTTTTTTTTTATTCGAGAAGTGTGCCATGAGGCATAAGTTGAAAATAGGAAGGGGGAAGAGAAGAAATGCACGGGATTGAAGGTTAAAAGAAGGAGTGAAGAACCGTTGCGCTGAGGTAGTCGCAGAGGTTGCTAATGAAACGGTTGTCCATAGTCCACTTCATGTAGTCATTTTCGTGGTTCCACCGCAGGCCCACCTCCCTGAGGAGCCGTTTTCTGATAGCAGCCGTCGCTGGGCACGTCCACAACAAGTACCGCACATCACAAATGTCCGGTGCAGCGCTGCAGTGAAGGCACCTGTCAGGTGCTGGCAGATCTTTGGCACGCCACCGATGACGGACAGATGTTGTCAGAGCCGCCCCTGCCCGAATCCGACGCACGGATACCTCCTCCTGCCGAGTAAGACTACGGTGGAGAGGGTGCGAACACGGAGGAATTAGAGCGCGTGTTCGCTGGCGCAGAACTTCGGAATCGGAAACATGGGACAGGAACGGATCTAAAGACTTGCTGAGGTCTCCACTCCAACACGAAATCATTTCTTTGGTATATAAAACTTATCAATTATTCATCAAATTATTGTGCATAGACTTAATATCGTACGCAGAAAAATGTGAGTAAAGGTTACGGTCCTTTGCAAAACTTTTTTCAAACAAACTTGGTCTGAAAAGGTTGTTTTTCTTTCTGAATAAAATAATAGTCGTACGCACACACGAACATAAGTCGCAAGCTTCGGCAAGATAGACGCAGATCACAAGCTGACTCTTCAGACTGTCACCAGCGTTCTGTCGTTTATACCATTTTCGTTGCTCGTATAGAATGGCTAATCCGCGCAAGTATAGTGCGCTTATCTTATTGACGCCCACTGCCAAGCACTCTGCAGGCGTCGCGCAGACCCCGAAAATTATGCGCCAGAAAGGGGCTGGTTCCGAAGTAGGACACGTCGCCACGACGCGTTGACGCATTCCTCGGCCACCCGATAGAACAGCGTTTTTCTATATCCGCGCCGGATACATTGCGGTTGTTTTCCCTGGACTGTAATGCATGCTTGCGAAAAAGTAGGGTTGGTATAGAGTGCGTGTCTCGATGTGTGCCTTATATCGGTGACAATTTTCTCCGGCGTCATTTTATTGCCCATGTCGTCACTCTAACTCCGGTTTATCGGACCTGGCCGCTTCTGTTGAGCAGCTTTCTTAATATTCTAATGACAGATAGCACGGTTCGTGCTATACGTCTTGTTTGTAGCCTTGTTTGTGGCGTAGGATCACAGTTGGGCAGGAAATAATAGAAATGCTAGAGTAGTCAATGCTCCATTTTTGGCTATCCCTTGAAGGAGAGCGTTTTAAATGGATAACTAATGGAAGAGAGCAAACGGGTAACAAAAAAAATATAAAGGACACCTTGGAGATACATCATCGGGAGAGTAGTGGTTATCAGTATACACAGTTCGGAGCAGTAAGAAATGAAGCTGCAGATTAGATGCAGCGACCGCACTAAGACAAGTTTGATTAGATAAAGGAAGACGTTGTCACCCCCTGGTGTGTCACATGCACACAATTTGGCTTGTTCTACGCTGTTTGTTGGTTTCTGTTATCCTTCCGACACGCAGCATATACAGAACAGCAAGGAGGGTAGGTGATGCCGAGGTACTTCCACTAGCGCGATCTTAAATGGTTGAGAGAACTTAGAAAGACTGCAGTCACGCTGTGCGTTTTCGAAACATGAGGTAGTGAATCTCAGCAGGCGATTTAAACTCCTGTTGGTGCTCAAGGATTGTGGTGTAATGAACACTAATAATAGGAAGAAAATATGCCGGTACTTTCTTGAATATAAGTTTTCTTGATATGTCCATAAAATCGTAGTAAAGACAGAACTGCGGCTAATATGGACATTTCAGACGCTAATCGTTATCAATCAATGGGGAAAGTTGCGACACCAAAGAACAACACCTGAAAGCAATGTCAATTTTTCGTACACTCCTAATTTATTACGAAAATCTTCCGGACATGCTTAGTTACCGAACGCATTTCGAATAAGCCGGAAAAGTGTGCAGGAGTGACAGATTTCGTGAGAACATTCCAATTGAATGCTTTTTTAAATGACCGTTAGGTTAACAGATCAAATCTCACATTGCATTTCGTGCACCCATTTCAAAATGTTCTAAGGGCACAATCAGCGCGTTCAATACTTACGGGGCTCTACTCTAGACGAGCCGTCACGTCAGACGTTGGACCACTAATAGAAAAAAATCGGAAGACATTTGCGGCGCGAAGAAGCGGTAAAAGCATTGGTTCCTCCGTGAACTCGGTATGAACAGAGCAGGCGAAAGTAAAAAGGTCTGCGCTCACTTCGTTTTTGGTTCTCTATAAATATTCATGCTGAAGCTGTTTAGTGGTAGTTTTGGCTAACTTAACCCTCAGGGTGC
Source organism: Amblyomma americanum (assembly GCF_052857255.1). Taxonomy (NCBI): domain Eukaryota; kingdom Metazoa; phylum Arthropoda; class Arachnida; order Ixodida; family Ixodidae; genus Amblyomma; species Amblyomma americanum. The sequence continues at coordinate 114,876,674 of NC_135504.1, forward strand.
CTCTCTGACTGTAAACGAAAACAAAGTAGCTGAGGATTTGTTTCTCGTTGGTGTTCTGATACCTGAAACGTCAGCTCGAACGCTCGTGCAAGACAGAAAAGGTTTGGAAATCGGCCCAGCCAGCTTCTACAAGAGTGTCACATCTCGGCGGGCTCCTCAATCACGCCGCAAAGAAAGAGATAAAGGCCGTAGTGAAAGAATAAAGAGGTAAAAATTTACCGTAGTGGAGGAAGCCGCTGTAATTTCGGCCACCTGAGGTTCTTTAACGTGCACTGACATCGCACAGCACACGGGCGCCTTCTGCGTTTTGCCTCCATCGAAACGCGGATAAGCAATACAATATTGTTAGTAGAAGCAGCCGTGAACACATCGTTTAAAAAATCAACGCATATTTCACTCGGAATTAACTGGCCACCAGAAGTTTTCAGAACAATGCTTGAAGCATGCGTTTTTTAACTGCATAAAAAACTTGCCTGGGTAGGTAGGTAGGTAGGTAGGAAAAACTTTATTGAGAATGCCGGCAACCGACGGTTTGACGCGTCGTGACGCTGGCCAAGCGTCGACCCGGGGTTATGCCCTCCTCTGCACTACCCCCGTTCGGCCCGTTTGGGGTGGGTCGTGAGGATTGTGCTTTTCGAGCGCACCCCGGGCCTGCTGGACGGCCCATAGTTGAATGTCCTAGTCTGCAGACTGCACTGCACTTTGAAGTTCGGGCGGGTATATCCTGGAGGTAGCCTCGGTCGGAAACCTGGCACAGTCCCACATGATGTGCCATTGGTCCGCCGGACCAGCTGCACAAACATTGCACACATCGCTCGGATAGAGTTCTGGGTGAAGTACGTGTAGCACTGCCGGGGCGAGGAGTGACCCGGTCTGTATCTGTCTTAGGATGACGGCCTCCTCCCGACTGAGTGCCGGGTGGGGAGGCGGCATTGTCCGTCGAGCTAGGCGGTAACACATGGTAACTTCGCCATAACTGGTTACGCGGTCCTTGGTTTCGAACCACCACACGGAACGGTCACTCTCGGGGGCGCGGAGGGTAAGCGCTCGTGCCGCCGAATGGGCCGTCTCGTTGTGGTTCGGCGAGGATGCACACTCGCCCGCATGCGCCGGGAACCACTTGATACGGATGGTGCTGCGGCGGTCTTGGGGCTGGAGCTTGCCGATGATGGCGGCCGCCGGCGCGCTCACTCGCCCCTTGGCAAAGTTGCGCACGGCGTTCCTCGAGTCACTGAGCACGGTGTGACACTCGGCCTCGGAGATCGCTAGAGCGATGGCAACCTCCTCGGCGTCTGTGGCGTCCGTGCACCGCACGCTCGCTGCCGTTGTCGTGGTGCCGGTAGCCGCCGCAACGACCACTGCCGCGAAGCCTTCTCGTTTGTATTCCGCTGCGTCCACGTACCGGGCGTGCGAGTCTTGGGCGTGTTTCTCGATGAGGGCCTGGGCCCGTGCCTGCCGCCGTTCTTGGTTGTATTCGGGGTGCACGTTCTTCGGGATGGGGTCCACATGGATGTGAGCCCGCGCCTCCTCGCTGATCTCGCATGGTTGCCGGCTGGGGGTTCGGGGGTTGTAACCCAGGGATGTCAGTATACTGCGCCCCGTCTTGGTGGTAGAGAGGCGCTCCATTTGCGCGGTGAGCTGCGCCTCGGCTATTTCTTCTAGGGTGTTATGGACGCCGAGCTGCAGGAGCCGAGCCGTACTCGTGGTCTCCGTTAAGCCCAGCGCCGTCTTGTAAGCCCGTCTGATCAGCGTGTTGATCTTGTTCCTGTCAGTGACCTGCCAGTTGAGGTAGGCCGTAACGTAGGCGATGTGACTGATCACGAACGACTGGACGAGGCGCACGAGATTGTCTTCACGCATGCCCGCCCGTCGTGTCGAGACTCGGTGTATGAGCCGGATGGCGTCCATTGCCTTGGTGGTAAGTTTGTTGATGGTCTCGTCGTTGCGGCCGCTCTTGTTTAGCAGCAGGCCCAGGACTCTGATCTTGGGAACTTCGGGGATGCGTTGCCCCGATGCGGTCATGATCTTGATCTGATCGCACTCCCGAGGGGGAGCGCGTTTCCGTCCCGGTCGTAATGGTGTGAGGACGAACAGCTCGGATTTGGCGGGCGAGCACACTAGGCCGGTGCCGTCAAGGTGCTGCTCGATGGCGGTAACCGCGGCTTGTAGCTGTTGCTCGATGCTGGCGTCGGTGCCGCCGGCCGCCCACAGGGTAATGTCGTCGGCGTAGATCGTATGCCGGACGCCGGTCCCCGCTACTGCCCTCGCTACCCCGATCATAACGAGGTTGAAGAGCAACGGCGAGATGACCGAACCCTGCGGGGTACCCGTGCTACCGAGCTTGCGTTCGGGGAGTCTGAGGTCTCCGGCGTGCAGTTCCACCGTGCGGTTGGTCAAGAAGTCTTGGATGTAATTGTAGCTCGTTACCCCCATGTTGAGTCGTGATACTTGTGCTAATATGGCTGAGTGTTTGACTTTGTCGACTGCGCTTTGTAGATCGAGCCCCAGAATTACTTTGCTGTCTTGTGTCTTGTTGTCGATGATTTCTTGTTTTAGTTGTAGCATGGCGTCTTGTGTGCTGAGTCTGTGTCGGAAGCCGATCATCGTGTCCGGATAGAGGCCTTCCTTCTCCAGGTATTCCTGCCACCGGTTGGCCACCACGTGCTCCAGCACCTTGCCCACGCAGGATGTAAGCGAGATGGGACGCAGGTTGCCGATGTCCGGTGGTTTGCCCGGTTTCGGGATCAGGATTGTTCTTGCCGTTTTCCACTGTCCGGGGAGCTTGCCCGAACGCCAGCATTCGTTGAAGTAACGGGTTAGTGCCTCGATCGATGCATTGTCGAGGTTTCGTAGCATCTTGTTGGTAACGAGATCGGGGCCGGCTGCTGAGCGGGTGTTGAGCTCGTGCAGCGCTACTCGTACCTCTGACACGGTAATGTCTCGGTCGAGCCACGCGTTGGGCATCCCCCCGTACGGCGGGTGGATTTCCGTTGGCGTGTCAGGCAGATACTTGGCTTCCAGGCTCTTGATAACGGCGTCTTTTCCTTGTTGTTGTGTGGTGGTGTGCAGGAGGCGGGCGAGGCGGTCGCGCTGGTGTGACTTGGTCTTGGTTTCGTTTAGGAGGTGCCGAAATAGATTCCAGGTGCAACCGCGATGCAGTTGCCTGTCAGCTCGGTTGCAGATTTCGTTCCATTGCTGACGGCACAGGACTTTGCAGTGGTGTTCAATGGCCCTGTTTAAGTCGGCTACCTTCTTTCTCAATTTGCGATTCCACCGTTACCGCTTCCAGCGCGCCTGTATTGAACGTTTGGCCTCGAACAGATGGGCCAGGCGGCTATCCATGGCGATGACGTCCTCGTCCGTTTCGATGGTTTCGGTGGCCGAGTGCACAGCATCGCAAAGCTCTTCCGTCCAGGTTTCGATGTCTGTGATGTCTTGTGCTGTGGTGGGACGTCCCTTACGGAAGCCGTCCCAGTCCGTCCACTTGTGCATAATGGTGTTGCCCCGGAATTGGTTCGGTATCGTAATTTCGAGGATGTAGTGGTCGCTGCCCAGGTCGACGCCGGTGTTGTGCCACGTTACTTTGCCCGTGTGGTCGTTCTTGATGAACGTAAGGTCTGGTGTGGTGTCTCGTGCTACGGAGTTGCCGATGCGGGTGGGATGAGCGGGGTCCGTGATCAGGGCACAGTTGTGGTCCAGGATATCTTGTAATAGGTCCCGTCCCTTGGCCGTATCCTTCACGTAACCCCACGCTCGATGGGCGGCGTTGAAGTCCCCTCCGATCAGCAACGTGTTGTCTTTGGCTTGGGTGCTGGCTGTGTGTAGTAGGGTCTTGAATTTCTGTGTTTGGTGCTTGGGGTTACTGTAGATGTTGGCGATGAACAGGCTGCCTTTCCGTTGTTTGTTTGGGATGATTTCGGTGAAGGTATATTCCACCCTGCTGCGGCCGTGTTTGAGTTGGTGCTCGATGAACGTGAGCCCTTTGCGGACGAACGTGCAGACGCCCCGTCCCTTCGCCGGGCTAACATGAGCGCGATACCCAGGGAGGGTGGGGGTCACCGTCGCCGTTTCTTGCAGCAGTATGATGTCGGGTTTCTTGGTTACTGTGGTGATGTGTTGTTGCAGCACTGCTCTCTTGCTGTTGTAACTGTTGCAGTTCCACTGCCAGACCGTAAGGCCCGGTAGCGATCCTATTGTGGCTTGGGGCTGGGACATGATTGTGTCGGAGTTGGGGCTTGCGTCTCTTCTTGAAGGTATGGGTGGTTGGAGAATTGCGCCACAAAGGTGGGGCTGCGTACTATGGGCTTAAGGGTCTGTTCAATGAAGGCGAAACGCTCTTGTATGGTGCAGAAGGACGTGGTGATCAGCTCCTCCAGCCGCGCCAGGCGTTGGTCGGTGACGGCAGCCGTGCTGGCGTAGGTGTTGGCGAACGCTTCGATTTTTGCTTCGAGCTGAGTTTCCAATTGGGTCAGGTCCTTGTACTGTCGTGATGAGGTGCGTGCTCGTTTCTTGGGGGTTGGGTCAGTGGTCTGCTCCGGCTGGGGCTCGTCTTGGGTTGTATCCATTGATTGTGTGCCTTGGTGTGATGGCGTGTCGGTTTTCTGCTCGGTGATAACGGCGGGTGTACGTGTCTCGGATGACTGAGCTGGGACAGTGGCTGGCTGGGCTCGCTGTGCTTGGAGTTCTTTCTTGGCCTCGGCTAGTTCTTGGGCGAGCCGGCGCGTGGTTTCTACCAGCGTCGCGTTGGTTGCGCGGAGTTGTTCGAGTTCCTTGTAGTAGGGGCTGGTAATCCACGCCTGCCAGCTGCTCGGCGTGGTTCGGCCACTAGTGGCGCTGCTGGAGCTAGCGCTGCTGCTTTTAACTCCGCCCTTTGCGGCGTCGGCCCAGCTGACTCTGTCACGGGAGCGCGATCGCTGAACGCCGAAGCTGTTCCCGTCAGATGAGTCACGGCCGCGGGATGCGCTGCGCGAGGCATGACGGGAAGCGTGGCGTGAGGCATGGCGCGACGCGCTGCGCGACGCGCTGCGGGATCCACTACGGGACGCACTGCGCGAGCGGGAGCGTCCGAGGCGTGGAAACGAGCTTGATTCGAGTGCTTGCTTTTGCTCTTCTTCGGCGTTACGGCGTTCACATCGCCGTCGCCGTACGACGTATGGAACCTTGTATTTGGCTCTGCAGAGGCGGTCCCCGGTGGGGTGTTCTTCGCCGCAGAGCTTGCACTTGGGGACACACTTGTGGCCCTCTTTTGGATTAGAAACACCGCAGGCAAGGCAAACGCGAACGTCCGGGGTGGGGCACACGTCGCGCCTGTGGCCGACCTTGCCGCATACCTTGCAAACTTCTATTTGCTTCCTGTAGAGACTGCACGGGTAGAGCGTGGATCCGTAACGCACATACTTGGGAACCTTGATACCGTTGAACACTACGATTACTGTCGTCGTGTTTCCGATACGCTTCGCCCCCGCGGCGAGGGGGGTGTACTTGGTAACAATCTGCTGCATTATTTCGGCTTCGCTGTCCTCGAGGGCTATGCCCTTGATCACGCCCTTGACTGTGTCGTGGGCGGTCGTTCCGTACGCGCGCACCTCGTATATTTTGCCTCGGACGTTGATAGCTTGAATTCGAGCATACTTCTCCGCTCGTTCCTCGCTCGGAGTGCTGAGCACCATAATGTTCTGCTGGGTATTGGGACACGCCATATCCTCAGCTCGGTCTGCCGTCTCAATTCCCGCTGCCGCCATGATGGCATTAGCCACGCATGCAGCTCCTGCCTTGAAAATATCGAGCCCATCGCGGGGCCGCACGACGATCTTAATTTCTTCTACAGGCATGGCGGGCATGCGAGCCGCCCGAATAACTGCGCTCCTAACGTTCTTGTTGAATTTAGGCTTCTGTCGAGAGCTCGGAGTATCGGCACGAGAAGTCGACTCACCCTGCGTTCCTTGCAGGCGTGTTCGGCTCGTGTGCCCGCCGATGTGCAGCCATCCGGGCGAGCGTCGGAATTCCTCGGGCGTAATTTCTTCTCCTTCTACTTGCACGCACATTTGGGAAACCTGGGAACCGTACGTCAAAGCGGCGGCGGAACCCTCCATGTTGTGGCAGAAGAACAGCTGGCTAGGCCTAGCTAGCCCTGGGTTCGCTTCGGCCTAGCGTCTCCTCTTGGCGGTGAACCAGGAAAAGTCCGATGAATCGATGAAAAACGCACCTTGGATGGAAAGTCGGGTATCGGATGATAGCGGATACCTTCACGAACACAGTGGTAATAAAATCTTCGTAATCCAAACTAATCAGCACTAATCAAGAGGAACTAATCAAGAGGAAGACTAAAAACTAATATCTTGACTTGTATTAGTGATGATTTGTAGACAGAAGCGGCGGAGTTAAATGGATCCCAGTGGGACAGAGAATTTGAAATTTTAGCCGAACGAAACAGGCGCTTCTTCTTATTAGACAGCCTGTTTAATAAACAATTCAAGCAGGCTGCAAGTCTGTTAGTTATTACTTTTCTCAGCGGCACATAAGAATTAATAAGGACGCAGTTTTAAGCTAAATATGTTGCAGTTTCAATTGATCACGCGTCCTGAAATGAGAGTAAGCATTGGTCATTAAAGGCAGCAAGTTTACGATTTACGGCATCGAAGTTTGCATTCTGGTAGTCTTGGATATATTTGAAACTGTTATTTTGGTGGGCTGCCAAGTCATTCGGTGAAAAATGAACCATACAATAGTCCCTCAAGCCTGGAAAACAAGATATGGGAGCGAGAAGATCGCGTGAAGTTTAATAACAAGGTCTAGCAAGTTGGAGGATGAAGATGTATTTATGCTGAGTGGAAAATCATGAAAAAATTAAGAACAGCACACTAACGCAAAAAGCCATCAAACTCAATAGAAAAAGGCTCGGCATCAGAAAGCACAGTGGACCATAAAATACTTGGAAAAATGAAGCCACCTACTAAAACAACAGGAACATTTGGAAAACGAAAGGTAATCGCGAAAAGCAATATAATGGCGTTCTTCAACGAAAGGGGCACCGTATGAGACAGGACGATAGCGAATACCCAAAATCAGTTTATATGCGTTGCATATTGCAATCACTCAGTTCAGCCCTTGAGCGCGGCCGGGCAGCCACCATTGGCCTTTAGCGCAACCACGTGACGTGACGTCACGACAGCCGGAGGAAAAGCTGGGCCCCAACTGGCGCGGTCGCGCGCGGCCGCAGCCACCACCTGACTCCCGCTCCTCCCGTATTGCCGAGAAAATCGAGTGCCGCCAAGCAGTACCTCGCCCTAAAAAAAAAAAAGACCGCGCAATATGCAACGTATTCTTGGCTTAACCAAGCTAAGCCTGGCCATATTTTTAACACGCGTGCCCCGTTACGCCAATACAAGTTCTAATCTGGAAGCAACATGAACAGGAAAAGAAAAAAACAGCCACTGGTATAAAAATTCTACCTTCAATTATTCACCTCTTGTCACACCGTTAATTGAGGAAACGCTTGTTACAAAGCAAAATTTCTGAGCTATGAACTTTCGCAGAAAGCAACGTTTCGGCAAAGCAAACAATGCTCACGGCACATGCATCGATAGTTGCAAAAAGTTCATCACACTTAGACTACACATTTCGAATGTTAGCATACAAAAATGACAATGAATTCCGGGCTGCAGATTGGTAGCCACCACCCCTTACGTATACCTAACCTGTAGAAGATTAGGATGAAAGGCTGGTTACAATACGGCCTTCAGAAACGCTGTCACTAAGAAGATTGTAGCTATAACACCTATTCATGCAAAGCTAATTGTAGCGCAGTTTGAATTTATACTTTTTAGAGAGTCCAAATTAGCGTAGTTTTCACCTCGCCTGACGCGTCAGAAGAAAGTAATCGTTACTTACGCTTATGCCGTCATCGTTGAGTTTGGAACTTGAAAATTTTTTGCCTTCATTGAAAGGAGGAAAACTTCGCAATGACTGGTCTGTATTTTTATTCTAAGAAACCATCAATCTTATGCTCCCGTTCAATCGAGAGCTATGATGCCGGAATATTTAAGGCAGACGAGAGCAAATTAAGATTTCTTCAGTCTCGGCACAAGACTCAGAACTGACGTGAGGCAGGCCATAATACAAGATAATCATGTCGCTGCCTACCTTCGAGGTCCGCCTGACTAACCATCCTTTCACTAGCTAGGTTCTCGGCAAAGCATCGCAGGCGCTGATATTCTTCCTGAAGCGATTCACTAGCAGCACTTCTGCCTTTGACCACAGTTAGCTTTCTACCGATATCTAATAAGTGATTATGAAGTGCCTTCTCTTTTATTTCATTTACTGTGCTAATTAAAACAACCAGCTGATTTCCCTTAACATACCGGTGTCTTGAGCATGCGTATTGGGCCCAGGATTTTCCTCCACATCACCGCAAAGCAGAAGCAGCTCTTTACCAACAACAAGACGATCACTTACCAAAGAGAATAGTATTCCCGGGCGTGGGAACAACAATAAGTAGACACTGTCCGATTTACTCGCATATAGACAAGGGGCATGACTTCTCTGGGCAAAGAAACGGACGAAATTGAAGAGCCGCATCACGAAGCTGCTGCCACACCCCCTGTAAAGTTACGGAGCACGCCGTTCTTATCGACAATCAATTTTGATGGCATGGTCGATCCGGATGCCTTGTGCCCCTGTGGAGCGATCAAGCGCGGTTTTCTTGTTTTGTAGCGATAGCTACATTACGGTAGCATTTCGAGCCTTCAGAGTGGCCGCGCCACCACGATGTCACGTGGTTGGTCACGTGACCAGTGGTGCGGAGCAGCCAGAGCCGCGGCGCGCCGGCGAAACCTAGCTGCAACAGCTGTGCGCATGCGCCGTGTCAAGTGGGACGAAGATGAAAGAGGTACGCCCAGAGAAACGGAGCGGCGAATGACTGACTTTGCAATTCAACTGAGCAAGTTCCTCTCTGCCAGCTGTAGCTATCGCGTCAGTCCAGGTGTAACCAGACCTAAACCACCGCCAATTTTTCCTTACCTTTTTTATTTCTTTTATAGACACATTTCACTGTAGCTGCAAGAGATTCAGCCACCAACTTGACATTGAGGGTCAAAATGGTAGGAGCGCGGAATTCAAATGTGGAAAATCACCTTGTATAGGAAAATACGTGCAGGCTTAGGTCGTGTCCACATAGTTTAAGAGCGTACCTTGTTGGGCAAGTCGGTCAATCATGGTAAATACAAGGGGGGTGGTATTGCGCACAAAAAAACAAGGACAAGAAGATAACACAACAGGCGCAGACTCGCGACTAACTTTATTGACAACACGACACTCCTTTAATAGTTTCAAACTCTCACATCACACACATGTGGAAACCAAGAACTTGTCTTCATTCTGATACAGTTTGATAGAGGGGTCACTTATGCAATCTTTATCCTTCTGTTTGATACAAAACGCCTCCGCTAACTCACGCACCACCTGGTCACGGCTCCTCCTCAAAACTTTCGTATCTGTCAGCAAAGGCAGGCAAGGGTTATTGCGCGTAGCATCCGGGCATGCGCCACAATGCAGGGGAAAATTCGACCCTGTCCCTGATTTCATGGAACGCTGGTGTTCCCTTAAGCGCTCTTTCAGACATCGGCCTGTCTGACCGATGTATACCCTGCCACAGGTGAGGGGAATCTGGTATACGAAACCCGTCTGGCACCTGACAAAACGAGTGGCATGACGCTTCTCGCAGTCCGCTTTCCTCTTCACTCCGGACATGACCTGAGGGCACAATAAGGCCAACTTGCATGGGGCGGTAAAAACTACCGGCACGCCTTAGCGTTTCGCCACGTTCTTCAAGTTGTGGGAAATTCTGTGAATATACGGTAGAACCACTGGCCTCATTTCCTTAGAACGGCCACTATCCCGGCACGTCCTATCTTTCAGCTTGCGCAGAAGCTTCTCTGCCACTGCAACAATGATTGAAGCAGGAAAAACAGCCTTCGTCATCCTAATTACCTGATTATTGAGGCTCTCGTGCACCAGGTGAGCGCAAGACTTAGACAAGGCGCCCTGCAAGCAATACGTTTCGATAGCCCGTTTAACAGTCTTGGTATGTGCTGACCTGAAAGGCAACAGGTCTTTCCGTGCACGTGGTAAGTACATCCAGCAAACGTGATCTGGTGTTAAAGTCAGGTTAATATCTAAAAACTGTAGCTTGTCATGTTCCGGTAACTCGTGAGTAAAGGTTAGACCCTTCCCATGTCGTCTGAAAACCGACAAAAATTCTTCCACAATCACAGTGTGCGTCGCGCCAGGTCGATCTTTAAGAAACACTAAATAGTCATCAATGTACCTAAATATTTTCAGAGTAGTCTCACCGTCAAAATAGCGCACCAGATCACAGTCAATGCTGGACAAGATGTCAGCCAGTACAGGTGCCACACAGGAACCAATGCAAATTCCTTTGCGCTGAACAAGGACCTGATCGTTAAAAGATACAAAGGTAGAACCAAGATAAAACTCAAGTAAAGACATAAAATTGTTCAGCGTTATACCGCAGGCATTCTGAAAAGCTATTACACCCCTATCTTCAATACAATTGACCTGACGGAGCAAAACAGGGCATCGTGGGGTATTGAAAAGAACAGGTTTTCAACGTCAATTGAAAAGGCGTAGCCTACAGGTGGAGCATCCTGTAGGTAGACGACTATATCATCCGCGTTCCTAGTCAAGAATGGGTCTCCCACTACCACCATTTTCAAACACTTTTGAATAAACACACTTACTTCACGCTGCCAAGTACCTTTTTCACTTACTATGCACCTAAAGGGCTTGTCAACCTTATGTGTTTTAACAGTGAAAAACAGTTCTAAGCTATCGCGCTTGGCGTTAATAACTGCTCTAGACAGTTTATCTAAAGCAAGGTCCTTGCACAGCACAGAAGCTTGGGTCTTTACCTTTGACGGTTTCACCTTCTTCCGAACAAAGTTCTTCTCGACTGCTTGAGCAGCTTTTTCACCTAATATCCCCGAAGGCAGGACGACGAAGCCTCCCTCTTCATCAGCTTGCAGAAGGGCCAAGCCGTTGTCGTGGAACCGGCGACATGGCAATGCCCATCTCAACTGTTCTGCTGTTAATGCAGGTTTTATCTGCGTGCCAGACTGCTGGAGGAACGTCTTCGGAGCCTACCTTCATGGACGACGTGTGCCGGCTCAAGGATGAAAATCACCGTCCTTTTTTCAAGCCCGAAAATCAAGTGTGCCCAGCTACCGACAAAGCCGCACTTTTTTCAACGTTGTGTTTGCAACAGTGTGCACTGGGCGTAAACGATCTTCGGCTACAAATGCTGCGAAGCGGCACTTCACCAGCGGGGCGTGGAACCGGCGACATGGCAATGCCCATCTCAACTGTTCTGCTGTTAATGCAGGTTGGTTTTCATCATCGTTCTCTTACCCGCCAAGCTTTTTTGCTGCCGGTTCCACCCCACACGTTGTTTTTGATTGTGTCATCACAGCGAAATTATGTGCGGTCGCGAAATGTTCATGTTAGACGGCAACTATCTCTGTTTCGTAATCCTGCATTTTACTTTCTCCTATTGCTGGTGTGTTGCGGAGATGTTGAATTGAACCCAGGTCCCTCTGAACAGCTGACTCAATTACTCGAAGGCCAAAAAAATATGATGTCGAAATTAACATCAATAGAAGCAAAACAAAACCAGATTACAACGGAAATGAATGATTTGAAAGAGCGTCTATGCTCTCTTGAAAAGCAGCTTACAAAAATAGATGACATGAGCAAAGCAATAGATTCTATTTCAGTAGAACAGCGCCAGGACCATGAAGCGCTGAAGTTTCTCAATGCCAAAATTGAAGATTTAGAAAACAGAGGAAGGCGGAATAACCTGATCATTTTTGGTTTCGAGGACTCTGAAAACGAAACCGCTGCCAAGTCAGAAGAACTTGTTCTTAGTCTATGCGCCTCCGAACTTTCACTTCCCTCATTGGCAATTGAACGCGCTCACAGGCTAGGTAAATTCGAAGCTGGCAAAGATCGGCCTGTCATTGTAAAATTTGCCTCTTTCAAAGTACGGCAGTCGGTGCTCTCAAGTGCGCATAAGCTGAAGGACACTTCTTACAGCATATCTGAAGATTTTTCACGTGGTGTGCGCGAAAAAAAGATTTTGTGGGACTACGCAAAAAGAAACAAACAGGATGGAAAGAAACCAGTGCTAAAGTTCGATACGCTGCACTTAAACGGAAAACGTTATCAGTATGATAGCGATTCAGGGGGTGTGGTCGAGCTGTGACCACTGGGCTCGTCCCTGAAAACAAGGCCGCTGAGTTTGCTGCTCATAAACTGCCAGAGCATTAAAAATAAAATTGATGAATTCTGTCTTCTCGTTCAATCTACAAATCCATCATTTGTTCTTGGTACTGAGTCATGGCTCGATTCGTCTGTCTTGAATTCTGAGGTTTTCCCTTCCGGATATCAGTGTTTTCGTCGCGACCGTTGCACAAGAGGCGGGGGTGTGTTCATTCTCGTTGCTTCGGGAATACCATGTGTAATGTTAGACTCTTCTACTGTTACGGAGTCTGTGTTTTGTAAATTGAGATTATCGAATGGAAAAAGCCTGAAAATTGGGGTATTCTACCGCCCACCTGGTTCATCGCGAGCAGAATTTGAGCACCTATCAAGTATTCTCGACACTGTTGACGGTGATCCTATCTTGTTGGGCGGGGACTTCAACCTCCCTGGCATAGATTGGTCAGCCAGTTCCCCGAGAGACAGTGCTCAAGGTTCCTTGTACTCGACATTTTTTTATTTAATTGATTCATTCAGGTTCCATCAGTACATTCATGATGCGTCTCGCAATGATGGCTCTGGGAATATTCTTGATCTATTGCTGTGCAATACCCCGATCGTTATAACAGATGTTAGAGTACTGCCGGGAATAAGTGATCACAATATAGTGATAGCCGACATTTCAATTGGAAATGTGTCAGTCGCAAAGAAACTCGCGCGAAAGGTCTATGTATTTAGTAAGGGAAATTATGAGAGCATTAACATAGAGTTAGAATCATATTTTTTGGTTTTCGATACTTTGGCTGATGAACTTAGTACTGAGCAGTTATGGACCATTCTAAAAGAAAAACTCTTACAGCTACAAGACATGTTCATCCCCACGCAAAATATATCTCCTAGAAAAGCTAAAAGCAAACCATGGTTCAACAGCCAGTTACGCGCTCTCACGAAAAGAATAAAGCGAGTTTATCTGAAACTTAGAAAAAGGCGTTGCCCTGGGAATCTAGCTGAACTAAAAAGGTTGAAATTTGAGTTTAAATCGCTAGCAGGTACAGCGAAACTTTCTTACTTTTCTTCACTTGGAGACAGGCTGGCACAGGATTCGAAGCAATTCTGGAAACATGTTCGCAGTCGCGGCAAAAATGACTGCTCGGTACCAACGATAAAAAGTGGTGATACGCTCATTGAAGACGACGCATGTAAGGCTGACACCTTTAGTAAATATTTCTTGTCGGTATTTACTTCATCCCACTCGCGAGCTTTACAGATTCCAGCAAGTGCTGATCTGATGCCAGAAGTTATCTTTAGTACAGCAGGAATTCGCAAGTTATTGCGCAATGTGAACCCGTCGGTTGCAAGCGGCCCAGATGATTTACCAGCAGCAGTTATCAAAAATTGCGCTGATACATTGTCATTGTATTTTACACGATTATTTGAAAAGAGTTTGCAAGAAGGCACTCTGCCGAAAGACTGGAAATTGGCTCGCGTTGTGCCTATCCATAAAAGTGGACCGAGAAATTTGTTAGAAAACTATAGGCCAGTGTCTCTAACAAGTATAGCTTGCAAGACAATGGAGCATGTAATTTACAGTTCTATCATGTCGCACCTCGTTAAACACAATTTGCTTAACCCTGCTCAGCACGGATTTCGCCAAGGTTTGTCTTGCTCTACACAGTTGGTTGAGTTTACTTATGATATCGCAGTTGCTATTGATAAACAGAAAGTTATTGATTGCATTTTTTCGGACTTCCAGAAGGCATTTGATATTGTTGCGCATGATCTCCTTGTTTCTAAATTACGCAGCTACAATTTGAATGAAAGAGTCATTGTATGGATCTCTGAATACCTATCCCTACGGCAACAGTGTGTAGTTGTTGGTGGTCGCTCCTCGAACTATGGTTCTGTCACTTCAGGCGTCCCCCAGGGCTCTGTTCTGGGGCCACTTCTTTTTTTGTTGTATATAAATGATATTAATGCTGATGTTACTTCTTCGTTCAGAATGTTCGCAGACGACTGCGTGATTTATAGAATTATAGACAGTTCACTTGATGTGCAAAGCCTGCAAAACGACTTAGATAAGATAGCCATGTGGTGTAATGATTGGGACATGACTTTGAATACTAAAAAGTGTGTACACGTCACCTTTTCGAGGAAGCGTTCCTACCCTGCTTATATCTACACTATAAACCATGCGGCCTTGAAAAAAAGAACAGAATTTTAAATACTTAGGCGTTTATCTTACTGCTGACCTGAGGTGGTCAAAGCATGTTAATTACGTCGTAAAGAAAGCTGCTGGTATATTAGGTTTGTTAAGAAGAAATTTCAGCCACCTTCCACAGCATCTCAAAGAACAGCTATATTTTACTCGCGTCCGCACAGTACTCGAATATGCATCAGTGTGCTGGGACCCGCACACACAAGAACTTATTGACAAATTGGAAAAAATTCAAAATAGGGCAGTCCGCTTTGTACTTGGAAACTATTCCAGGACACTCAGTGTCTCGGAAAGCAAAATGAATCTTCAGTGGCCAGAACTTAAAACTCGAAGAAGAAACCTGAGATTAAAATTTTTGCATAACATTTTCTATTCCAAGACTGGCATAGACGGATCAAAATATTTGAAGCCGCCTTTCTATGTCTCGAAGCGAAGGGACCACAATTTAAAGCTTCATGAATTTCCTTTTAAAGGTGACGTACTCCGTTATTCGTTTTTTCTGCGAACAGTTCGCGAATGGAATGCTTTGCCGCCACATATTGTTAATGTTCTACCTAATGATGCCTTTTTTCACGCGTTAAGTGCATGATTTTTTGTTTTTTGAATGTGAAAGTGCCCCCCTGCTGTTATGCTGAAAGGCGATGCAGGTACCAAATAAAAAAACAAAAATAGACTTCTTTAACTGATGTCTTCCATGAAATCAGGGACGGGGTCGAATTTACCCCTGCATTGTGGCGCATGCCCGGATGCTACGCGCAATAACCCTTGCCTGCCTTTGCTGACAGATACAAAAGTTTTCAGGAGGAGCCGTGACCAGGTGGCGCGTGAGTTAGCGGAGGCGTTTTGTATTAAACAGAAGGATAAAGATTGCGTAAGTGACCCTTCTATCAAACTGTATCAGAATGAAGACAAGTGTTTGCTTTCCACATGCGTGTGATGTGACAGTTTGAAACTATTAAAGGAGTGTCGTGTTGTCAATAAAGTTAGTCGCGAGTCTGCGCCTGTTGTGTTATCTTCTTGTCCCTGTCTTTTTGTGCGCAGCACCACCCCACTTGTATTTATCGTGTCCACATATGTGGACACAGTGCCTGAAGGGTCCTGCGTTGCAGCTTGGCCCATAACACAAGCATAGCTTTGTGTTAAAAACCTTTTGTTGCCTTTCAGTGATGGAGCGCTCACCATGCGTGGTGGCGAAATTTATTGACGTTTCACTTCATTCCCGCGCATCCGAAGTAAGCAGGGCGCCAAACACTGGACATGAAGAAACCTGGACAAAGAAACAGACGAAATTGAAGAGCTGCAGCACGAAGCTGCTCCCAAGCCCCCCCGATTCTTGGACAATCCCCCTATGTGGGCACGTGCCATAGTATGTGGACAACAACAACAACCCACGCCTCCTCATGTGCGCTGGAGGTCTCAGCATGGGGGTATAGATTCGTTTTCAATATTGGTAGGGTACCTAAGAGCCTCCAAGACCCCTTTACTTTGAACGCTGATCATAGCGCGTTGTGTTTGTCGGCAGCGGCTCGGCGTAGTAGCGGTTCTTTGCGATCGTCTGCGGGTCTTCAGTGCTCGGTCGGCCATGCTCCTCCATCCGCCATTATCATGAAGAATGCTTCAGCATGCTTCAGTCGTCCAACGCCCTCCTTGTACAATCATTGTTTTCAACACCTGTTAGCAATAACCCCATTTCATACCTCACTTGCTCGAAAAAAACTGCGCATAGTGGGTAGAAAGAAATGAAAATGCAAATTTGTTTTTCAGGAAAGGCAATGGCGCTGTACCTCTGATACCTCGGCGAACACCCGAACCGCACCGTAAGGGAAGGAAAGAAGAAGGGAAGAAAGAGGTTCAGTAGTGGCGGTCTGCGGGAGATTTCGACTATCTGGGGATTATTAACGCGCACTGATATCGCACAGCACACGGACGCGTTTTTGCGTTTCGCCTACACCGAAACGCGGCCGCCGTGGTCGGGTTCGAACCCGAGTACTCCGGCTCAGTAGCCAAGCACTATAGCCACAAAGCCACAGCGGGGGGCTGGCAGATATCGCCGCTTTGACATTTTCGGCATTAAGGCGCATTGTCCACGTTTGTGGACTCGCCACTTTTAACGTCTAACGCAGTAGTTTTTTAGAAGCGAGAAGCTTCACTACGCTAGGTAAAGCAGTCGTCGCGTAGGCCGGATAATGACCTTGAACGACCTTCAGCCCAACCACGTTTGCGGTGCATGACCATATGTGGTACAGTTACGGTGTCGAACCCTTGACCCATAACCTTTACTTTTACATTTCACCTTAAGAACATCGATAGGGTGATGTGAAGTTACGTGATGACATTCGATCAGGTGGTCCTTAGACCATGATACCACGTCATAGACATTTGGTTTTGTAGGTATATGTCGAACGGCTGTCGCAAGCACGTAGCCAAGCTGCCATGGGCGAGCCTCGGACGTTTAGCAAGCGTCCTTCCTTTTCGCTGAATTCCAGGATTGGCCAAGCTAAGCCACTGCCATTTTTTTCGTCTATGACAACAAAAATTTCTGTGTCGTTCCTACATTAACCTACTGACATATTACGAACGCTAAGTTGCATCATTCACTGCCACTCGAAAAGACAGCGTGCAAAAATAAAAGGTACTGACTCGTGCCGCCAAAAAAAAAAACGCCGTAATGCGGACCGCTTTTTATCGGATGAAACTTTATTGATCTAAAAGATCAATGGGGCGGGATCATTTTTTGCAAAACACATTTCGCTGTAGCGCTGCAAGAGATGGCGCCACAAACTTGGCAGGGAAGGTCAAATGTTAAGAACGCTGAATTAAAAGGTGGAAATTCGCCTTTTATACGAAAATGCATGCAGGCTTAGGTCGGGTTCACAAATGCGGACACGGCACTTGATATGTCTAGCGGCACAACTTGGCCCATAACACAAGCATAGCTTCGTGTTAAAAACCTTTTGTTGCCTTTCAGCGATGGAGCACAAATTCATAAGTTATATACCCTCGGACAGTAAACAATTCGGGCTGGATATTGAAGTAGCAGTGCATATCTGTTTACAAAGCTGTTTTTCCGACTTCGATTTGCTCTCAAACGAGCTGCACGCGAAGCTTGCTCCCGGCATCAAGCTTCACGCGAAGCTTGCTCCCGGCATCAAGCATCAAGCGCAGCTTTCCAGCTGTTCACCGAGTTCGCGACCATGGTACGCGCCTATAGTACTGAACAGCGAGTAAATCAATAGCGATGTGGTTAGGTGGCTCGGATGACACCGCAGCCGTATACAGGCGCAGACGGCAAACAAAATGCTGTTATTAACGCAAACACTTAATTGTGCAAAGTCATGCTCGCTTACAGAAACATCCCCGCAGCGGCCACAGCGGAAAGTATGCTCGGTAGCCATTGCATTTCAGACTCAATCCCAGTGTCTCTAGCGGGAATTTTAGATGTGAGGGAGAAGTTTGAAGATTAAACAAGAAAGATATACTGACTAAAATCTGAAATGTTATAGAAATAGTGGCCGTTTATTACATTGTGCCCAGACATTTCCAGGGATTGCGAGGCCTCTTGACTAAACGGAGGGTGCAAGATCTCAACGGAACCGCACATAAATGTCTCGAGGTCTTGTTTTCGCCTCAAAAATAACGATAGTGTCTTGAGCTGATGGTCAAATGTAACAACAGTAATGGCCCACACTTGCAAGATTTGAATTTTACAGCGGTAATTTCTGAAGATCAGCGTCCTGTGAAACGTGGGGGGAGCTGTGTAAATGAAAGAGGTTTGCACATTTTCTGACATTGGCTGCACTTACACGTTGGCGAGCTAGCCACACCATTGCGGAACCCTTTGTATCGTACCAGTATTTTCCACACCACGGGCAGCAAATGTGAAACGTGGAATAAGTATAATGTTTTATCTTGAGTCTTAAAGGATTTGATGCGGCAAAAAAACCATTGTTGCGCTTCGGAACCTATATTTTTGAAATTACAAATCCACATTCGCCCCAATTTCATCCGACGTGTACAGAGCGTATTCCATGTAAAAAGTCCCACATTGCAATTCCCACAACTCCTTTGGCCTGCGAATGGTTCATATGCGAGCGATAAGGAGCTCGTTTTGGCTATATAGGAGCCTATATTAGCTGTAACGACTTTGATGGCGCGAAAGACGAAATTTATACGGGCTTGGCACATTATGCAAATAATATGGAACTAGCGTGTGAAGTACACACAAGGAAAAATCACTTGAACAACATATAAAGACGCACGAGTATATCTCTCTATTTGCCGTATCATGCAGACTCCACTTCACATTGGTACTTACTCGCCGTTCACATGGACGGATATGAATTATGGCGGCCCATTTTTTGTACATATGAGGGAACTGTAAGAGTATTTGGTAGGCAGTATTTCTGTTTGGCACGCGACAGAATTCTTTTTGATTCGCCTTTCGTCTTTAGTGGAAATGACTGGAGATCACTGAGATTGTGATAAAGCAAATGTTCTGAGGCTGAGCTATATTCTAACAAGCAGAGTGCGCTTCTTTCTAAACAATTGCCATAAAGGAAATTTTTCAGTGCATTACACTTGAAGGAGTCACGCAATGGGCGACGTGGAGATAAGCGCCCGAAATACGAATAGAAGTAAGCCCGTTTGCTAGCTGCTGCACGTAAAATTTCTCAATTTTTGGGTGTTATCTACTGGTTGGAAACTTCTCACCCATGTAATTCTATCTCCAACCTCCAGATCAGTGAGCGCTTTGTCACTTCCTCTGAGCATACATTGCCCGATATATTGAAAACGTGCACACACAGCAGCACCACAGACGTGAAACCAATATGCCTCTTTGCTACTGTAGCTTTTTATACATGATTATTTTTGTCTATGACAGATAAACCAAAGCATAGTGGGAATAAGTCCATGATTAGCTTAAGAGTTTTAAGTGAAGCACCTACTAGTTCAAGCCCAGCTTATGCCCGCATCACTGTGCCATCAAACTCACTGCCGTTACATTGGCTGTGCCATTCGAATACTGGGGCAAAATGCAGGATGCCCGGAACTTAACAAATCTGTGTCTCTCCCCTAGCTCTCGTGACGCACTTAGACATATGAACTAATAACATTGAAGCATGAAATTTATCTCTGGATGCGCCTCCAGTTTGGTTAGGTTATGTAGAGCCAATCTGAGTCACCACTTGGATGACACCTCATATGCTCTGCCAACTATCGCGAAAGTGACTGTACTTAATCACAATGTCTGACTGTTTTCATTCTTTTATTGTTCCACAGAGCATATTTTCCTTGTGAAACTATAGACTATCATACCTATTTTTAGTGCATTTTCATTGCACTTTTTATGGCACTTCATAAGCATTTTATACTTTGCCAGACGTACACTGATCGCGCATAGAATAATTTCTAATTAGTTTCTATTTGTATTAATTTGTAATTGTACATTTCCTTCGCATCGCAAGGGAACGCTACGGTGATGTCATACACTGTGCCGGCTTTCACTTCATGCAGAAATCCTACAGAAGCAGAGCTTCCTCTTTTCACGTTACCTCACAGACGGCGCGTGCATTTTTAATGGACGGATGTTCAGCCGGCTATCTTTCCGCGATGAAGTATGAACAAATGTAACCAACCGTCTAATGCAGCATTGCAGGAACAGCGAAAAAACTTGTGCACTTCGCTGAAGCTTCTTTAGTTTTATCAATAGCTACAATGATGTTTGTAATTGAATCAACGACGGCCACTTTTGCACATTCTATGGGGGAAAAGAAATATGTCAATGAAAAATAGACGATCCAGCACCCTGAGCTTCGCATCATCATCATCAGCTTGACTACATGCATTGCAGAATAAATGCCTCTCTAAGCTCATTCCATTTACCCTGCCCTGTGCCAGTTGCAGCCACATTCCCCGCATCCTCCTACCTAACCTTCTGCCACCCCCTGCTACGCTTGCCTTCTCTTGGAATCCATTTCCTTCCCTTAAGGACCATCGATTATCCTCCCTTCTCATGCCCTCCCCAATTTCCATACTTTCCTCTTGATTTCGACTAAGATATCATTAACCCACGTTTGTACTCTGACCCACTCTGCCCTCTTCCTGTCTCTTAACGTCCCACCTATTTTGCCTTCTATAGCTAGCTGCGTTGTCGTTAATTTGAACACTTTGTATTCGGAAGCGGGACAGGGGCTGAAAGCCGCCGGCCTATGCACCTGTGCATTAATGCAACAATATTGTAGGTCAACGCCAATGCGTATTGCTCTCATGATCATCATACTGACTATGCACACTGCACAGCAAAGGACTTTCCCATGTCTTGATTAACTCTGCCCTTTGCCAGCTGCGGTCATCGAATCCCCGCAAACTTATATTCTGCCCGTCTAATTGTTCATGCTTTGCATCTCATCTCTTGCGACTTAACAAAGCAATACTCTACTGCCGTGTTTCTGCCACAGTGTTGTCCACGCCAACGCATGCAGTGCGCCTCTTCCACTACCGCCAGATTGATCAAAGCGTTAATATAAGATTGAGTAGCGTCACTTGACGAAGAATGTGATGTGCAATACACAGCGCGAGTGTGTTGCAGTCTAGTTCTCTCGCGCAGTAGCCAGCGAAGTTGATTTCTTCGTGCCGCCGCAAGCTCGAGTACAAGTCGCCGATATTTGATTTATTTTATTGCACTCGGCATAAGCCAACAACCACCGCAAGCACCCAAACATCGCAAGATCTTGCGGGGGTTTACCTATGAGACTAGTGCTTTTACACTAAAATGCTCAACGAGATATTGTGCCTTGGCCGGTCCCATTGGCATTGTCGGACGCAGGGGAAGAAAACATTGGTCAAGCAGATATGGGTCGTCGAAACTATGTACGTGTGGGGGTCGCCCAGGAAGGCGACCGCGGTCACATTTATTGAGCGCTGTCGAAGAAGAGACAGCAGCGACAGCGTCCGGCCCTGGTCAAGGTTGCGAGTGCTCTGGGACGTGCCGCCACCGGAAGTCAGGGTGGGAGAGCCAATGGAATCCATGTAGGAGGATGCGGTTGCGTGTTCGAAGCCGGGTCGTCAAATCTGTCGGAGCTAAGGAGAGGAAGGACCAGCTCCGATAGCGATGAGGTTCGAACTCATGGCAAAAGATAGCGAGGCGTTCTCCAGACAAACGGTGAGGGCAAGCAAACACTGGAGGTCTCGATGTCACGATGTGGTGAGTGATCGAGTGATTCTCCGGTGACGCATTCAAGGTGACGATTGGATGGCATGCCATTGTACGGTCACAGATGTCAAGCTCGAAGCACGATCCCGCTGTATGGCTGTTCCAGGATGACATTGCCATAAGAAGCCTCGTTAGCAGCCCCATGTAGAATTGGCTTCAGCATCTGCATGACAGAGAAACCACCTCTGAGTACCCTGACCCTTCAAACGACTGTTTCAAGAAAGAAAGAACCACAGGTCAGAACATGTAGAGCACCGACATAGTTCCGATGAGTGCCTGAAATTTCTTTTCTAACTATGAAGAAGCCGCCATCTCCACGTCGTTGTGTTAAACAAGATAAGTATTGTTAACTGTTGAAATTGCGAGGGTCGAAAACTGTGATTGTGCGTAACTGTGCGGCAGACTCCACTGCAGATGAACTTGTGAACCGTCGTTACCGTGACCTCTACGTCTGAGCGGACCTCCTCACTCGAGCACCCAGAACAGAGGCGTAACAGCTTCGGTTTCTGACCCGCCTGTAGATAACTGGAACGCACGCAATTCGACCTAACGTTTAGTGTTGAAATCGAACAACCACATTTCTTTTCTTGTGTTTTTCGTGGGTATTTCTTCTCCTATTGTTGTTTGTTCATTAACCAACAGGCTTACTAAATGCTCTCTTCTGCAGCCTACTCACCCTCTGTGGGACGCTGACCGAAGGTCATGCGTTTGCTTCGTGGGCCACACTAGGTTGCCGCACTAAGCACATCGTGGCGGGGGGTTGTCAAACTGCTGCATGCTGCGGTGGCTCTACTCGTGCAGCGACCACTGCTGAGACCAGCCGCCTGCAATATGGTCATTTGAGACGGTATGTTACATTGCATTATCCACAACTGGGGAAATTCTTTTTCACGCACATTGCTGCGTTGTGTTGGGACTTACGGCGCCTAAGGCTGAACGGTCGACACGTGCCAACCAAAGCATGACACTGTTAGTTTTTCAAAACATAATCTTTGAGAAGCCTTAAGTGACCTGATAAGCCCCATTTATATCGCATTTATACGGCAGGTGCATGGTGCCCTTCGTGCGTGAGCACAAGGGTGTAGGCCATGTTTAGCTGAGAACACACACACACACTGCAACATCTGTAAAGCTGAGTTAGTTGGAACATCACATTAGTTTAAAGCAGCGCGAAAGACAGGCAAGGAAGTCGAAATGCCAATCTGAGGCAGAGACCGATATTGAGCAGCCGTCTCAACTTCCTGCTTGTCTGAGTCCTTCACGCAGTTTTGTGCACCAATACACACAATAAACTTTGATGTGCTGATGGTTTCGAATAAATGTCGATGGAAAACAATTATATATATTTTTTCAGTACAGACCTTTGGTTATTGATTTTATATATCGTGGTTAGGAGAAGCATATTAAGATAACTTTCTCATGAGCAGAACTGAACTTGTAGGTAATAACTCATACAAAGGTAGCCTTGAACTCACAATGGGCATATACACTGTCGCCAGACAGCAGCACTATTGAACCTACTCTGGACAGATGAGTGTAAAATAATATTTCGCTTGTGTTTCATGTAATACATCCTCGCGAAAACATATTTTTGGCACTGACGCAAAGCTTCATGCAGTAACTGATTAATTCTTTCTGAAACAGTCCAAAAGGCAATGCACATAAATACAAATTACAAGTTGCTTTTGTCCCTTCTTTGCATAACCGGTGTTCTCAAAGTCGCTTAGCTGAAAGTTCTGTTTCACTAACCGCTTTTACTACGCATTCCTGAGATACGATCGGGAAGCGGTATTTTGGAACCCTGAGAAGTATAGCGCTGACTCTCTGAACTTTTTGGAGGGAGCACAGTCCCGTAAATCCTACTTTTGGCAGCACATGACGATAGTAATTTTTCTGACCTGACTAAAGCGGTGCTTAAGAGAAGGCCTGACAATCCGCCGCAATCCCTACTGTCAAAATGCATTACTCCAAGTTTTTAGTTTTCCGGCCAAGCAACGCAGTCATCGTCACTTGTTTCAATAAGGTGCTATGGCAGCCAGTAGAATTCAAGTAACGCTTTCTCTCTGGATGAAATCGTTACTCCTCAAGAAACCTGAATCCATCCTGCTCAACCCCCTGCCAAGTGTAAGCCTGAATAAAAACTTGAACTTCTCCCGAAGATGTCTCCCCTCTCACTCACCCCATGCCGACCCGAGATGAAGCAACAGAGGAGGGCGCCAAGCTCAGAGCAGACAAAGTGACATACTCAGCCCGGAGCGGGATGCCACATCCGGGAGGCCGGAGGTACCCTGCAAAGGTAAAGCCTTTAATCATTTGTGTGCGTAAACCATAATCAACTTTGACCACAGCAATACATGTAGAGGTCGAAACATTCGAGACAAAATTCCCCAGAGGCCACAGATTGGGTTTTTCCTTTGCACCCTCGGAATTTAAACAGACACATGTAGAGATCTCGCAAACTCAGATCCCGAAGCAGTTCCGAGATTGGAGCATAAATGCAGGAATGATATTTCATGTGTGCATTGAGGGGGACATCGACATGTTCACACGGAAAGTACATTTGTACAGTGGGCGCACAGAAGCATAGGAATTATAAAAAACACTTAATTTCAGCGGCCGACACCAGGTCCTGTCTAAATTATCCCGGTTATTTTTATGCGAGGTGCACCCCACTAATTTCATTGAGCAGTAGATAGGACTGGAGTCAGGTAAAGTAAAAATAATTTGATTTTGCAAAACAAACGAAATTTCATCCATCTCTGTAAGTTATGTGCTGTTCGGTCTTGACGAGCAGAGTTGGCTCAATTAAGCCATGTGTAAGAAAGCCTAACTTTTTTGCCTTCGCCACAGCAGATACACAGGACGGCAACCGTGACTAATGCAAACTGGATCTATTTGGGCCCTACAATCTTGGTCGAAGTGAAGGAGAACAACTGGCCCATTTATTCCGCGATATCATTGTAAGCGTTTTTTTAAATGCGTAAGCATTGTGTGGCTATATAGGCGGTTTCGGTGTCGACTAGATAATCTCGGTGCTATAACAGAGGAACTACCCGAACGACGTGGACTGGAACTTGTGTGCACTGTAAGCGAAGAATACAGCATCAAAAAGCTTAAACCAGTAAAAAAGTATGGTCGATGTGGTTTAATCAGGTAATTAGGTGAAAAAAACGCTTCTGTGCTTATGCATTTCTTCAGTGTGGGTGCCCCAGTGATCTATAATGTTTTTCGGGTAAGAAGTTAGCGCCTGTGTTGTTTTACATATTTTATTCCTGGGGTCTCTACTGGCGTGAGTTTGAAACAATTCGCGTTAATTAGCGCTAGATATTTGCGAATCCCCCTCAACCAAAACACAGGCGCTCTACTACATTGTACTAGCCATAACGTGTTATGGGAGTGGCATAAGAGGACTCACAATTTGTCTGAGGGTGTTTTATAAGATATGCCTGTGCGATAGGGGCATGTGCGCGCTTTTACTTTCGCATGAAATTAGTATACTTACATCTCCACACTAAGCACCGAGTGGATGAGGTAACAGCCATGTCCTATGTTTAGTAGGATGACTGCCAGCTAAAGAATCGTGCACGTCCAATATATTTTCGCTAACCATCCTCTGACAGGCAACTGCGAATGCGAGCTCCATTGTGGTGGTTATCGCGCCAACTCACTTGATAGCTGGCCCATTAAATGATAACCGCAGTATCTAAAAATCACCCTGTCTTTCTAGATGTCCATGCCACCAAGATAAGCATCCCTGTGGCTCAAGTGTTTGGTAATCAAATCAAATCAAATCAAAAAATTTATTTTCAACATTGATACAATGTTGATGGCTTCCGTGACAAAAAGCTGTGAGGACAGCTTGACTAGGTCAGGGAACCATTTTGGCAGCAGCGACTTCATATGCACTTCAATAATTCAAATACAAATGAAATGTGCAACAGACTACATACATTGTCCTACTTACTGAGTACAATAGTTAAAATGCAAGTGAATATTGTAATGGAATACACGGACTTCATTCATCAACTTAACTACGCCACAAAAGAACAATGTGCACTACAATCAAACTACGCAACAAACGAATAAAAATTAGTACCATAAAGAGTTTGACATGTGAGATCCCGATGAGAAGGCAAACACACACACACACTCACTCTGTATGCCCAATTTCACAATTACCACTCAAAATCATAAAACAGTCTTAGAAAATTGCCCAGAAACAAACATGCTGCGCAATGCAGTGCGCGTTAGGGCAATGGAACCAGAAAATTGCGTTTTAATCTTGTTTAATAGAAATGGTACATTGTACGTTAATGTTTGCAGAAGATAATTAGTGCGTGGCCGGGGTACAAACCATTCCTCAGACGACCTGGTTCGATATGTGCGAGTTTGCAAAGTAAGAGTACACAGCTCCTTCAGGAACTGCTGGTAAGATACACTAGAGAAGTACAGCAGGTATAGTAGACGGTAATCGTAAATCTGTTGTATACTGACCAACTTGAACTGAGTAAAGAGGTCATGAGTGTTGTGAAAGTATGAAACATTAGCGATGCAACGAACAGCTTTCTTTTCGAGCCTATGTAGTATAGTTATGTTTTTTTTAGTAGTCGTGGCCCAAATTAACGTGCAGTAGTTAATGTGGGACCGAAAGACGGAGTGAAAAACTTGAAGTTTAATGTTAGTTGGAAAAATATCTCGAGATCGACGTATTAAGTGAACAGCGGAAGAGAGTTTTTTCACCAGTTGCTGTATATGCGCATTCCAAGTCATACGGTGCGATAGTACCACTCCTAAAACCTTGTGCTCTTTGACTATATCGATTGTAGAGCTGCCCAAGCGGAGCTCGCCAATCAAACTTACTGGTTTGTTTTTTGAAGCAAACAGAATGGCTTTTGATTTTTTAGGATTTATTCTTAAACAGTTTTTGCTCGACCAATCAAGCAATTTGCAGAGAGTTTCATTAGCGGTATGCAGTAGGTGAGAACTATTATCTGATGTGAAAAACAAGCTGGTATCATCAGCGTACAAAACAAACTTGACATGCTTATCAATACGAACCACATCGTTAACATAGATATTGAACAAAAACGGTCCCAAAACGCTGCCTTGAGGGACGCCGCATGGTATTTCTTTAAAGGACGACAGACTGCCATCGATAACTACAGATTGCATGCGTGTTGCAAGGTACGACTTTAATAGTGAGTGGGGTACGCCCCGAATGCCATAGTGATACAGTTTATTAAGGAGAACAGTATGGTTGAGGCAGTCGAAAGCTTTGCTATAATCTACAAACACCCCAAGCGTCAGTTTATTCGCATCCATGTTTTTGAGTATCAATTCCTTTTGAATCAAAAGGGCGGACTCGGTAGAGCACCCTTTTCTGAACCAATGGTGACATTCAGAAAGAAGTTTATGCTTGGTAAAAAAGGGGTCGAGACGAGACAGAATAACTTTTTCAAGACCTTTTGAAAACACTGAGAGAACTGACACTGGTCGGTAGTTGGCAGCATCATTTTTGTCGCCGCCTTTATATATAACTGAAACTTTTGCGCGTTTCATGTTTAGTGGAAAAAAACCAGTCTCCAAAGCAAGGTTATAAAAGTGTACGACGGCTGGACAGATGACGTCGAGGACGTATTTGACCGGTCGGACCTGGATATTATCTATGCCAAGGCTTTTACTGTTCTTTAGTGACGTAAATATGTTGTAAACCTCAGCTGTATTAGTTGGCACCATAAAAACAGTGTTCAAGAGGTTGTCGTCAAGGACGCAAGACGTTACAGAAGGAGCAGCATTGTTAGTCATGGCAGTTATGTAGTGGGTGTTGAAATGCTCTGCTAGAGCACCCTCAGTAAGCAGTTGACCTTGGACAGTCATCTGAAACTGATTAGGCGCAGCTGTACGCAGGCCGAGTGCGTCGTTCACAATCTTCCATATCCGATCAGGACGAGATGTCGAGGCATCCTGAATCAGCTGCTGAAAGTACTGCACTTTGGCTTTCCTTAGTTCTGATGTGATTCGATTGCGTAGTTTCTTGAACTCTGCTAATATGGAAGGCTTACGCGTTTTTAAGAACAGGGCGAAAAGCTTATTTTTATCTTCAATCATTTTTACCTGCTCGATGCCGATCCAAGGTTTTCTTATCGATCGACGCTGCCTAACAGATTTAAGTTTGAAGCATGCCTTGTAATGGGCAGAAAAAATAGTCATAAAAGTGTCGTATGCTTTATCTGCAGTACTTTCTGCAAAAACCTCAGACCAGTCAGTGCTAATAATTTTATTCCTAAAATCATCGATACTGGTGTCATTTATAGATTGAAAAATGAACTTTGAACGAGAAGGTTTGCGACGCACAGCGACGTCTGAATAAGCCATAAAAACAGGACAATGATCACTGAGGCTGCAATTGACGGTTCCGGCTGCGGTTACTGGTGTGTTGCTGTTCGTAATCAATAGGTCCAAAACCGATGAAGTTGTTGATGTGACACGCGTTGGTGTTTTAATGACGTTTTGAAACCCACAGGCTGCAAGTTTGTTGTTCAGTTCAGTAGAAGAGGTATTACCTGCAGTAACATTAATATTAAAATCTCCACCAAGAACTAGCCGCAATCGTTCGAAGGATGCATATTCGAGTAGGTTATCCACAAAGTCCATGAATCTTTTAACATCGCCTGAAGGAGGTCGGTATACGACAGCGAAAAGAGTGCTCTCTTGTTGCAAACAAAGTGCTTCATAATGTTTGGTGATATCGGTAAACTGGGACACCTTCTCACTTGATAAACTGTCAGAAAGTACATGCCAACGCCGCCACCACGCATGTCGGTTCGATTGATAAAAAAATTATTATAACCTGGTAACAAAGGCGCACAATTGCTCGTTGTGCACCAAGTTTCAGTTAGCATGATAACATTAAATCGGAAAGAAAACTGATCAATGAAAAGAGCAAATTCATCGTGTTTTTTTGCCAGAGAACGGATGTTAAGGTGAATAAAGGATACTGTGCATTTTGCAGATGAGCACAGTTTAGCTGTTCTAGGTTCAACAAACTGCTGGTATAAGACATCAGAAAGACTGAACATTTTATGGTAGCTGCAATTCGCACCGCTTCATTAACAAAACCATTCAGGAGATCTTAGTAAGGTCGTCCACAGACTCAATGTGAACAACATCGCTACCCTCAGTTTTCCGTGCCAATATTTTGCCACTGCGTGTCCACACGAACCGCCATTCACATGCTTTCTTACGTACAATGGCCGATGACAGCAGCTTTTTTAGGCTTGGACACAAGTGTTCGTTGACGAACACTGGATGGCTGCTTGCAGAGCTATCTGTACCGTCAGCACTGCTGTCAAACAATCCTAGACTTTCATTAGTGATGCGCTTCTTCCTTGATTTTTCTAGAACTTGGTCACGTTTCCGGCGACTTCTGAACTGCACAACAATATTGCTCGCAGCGAACTTTTTTGTTTCTTGATTTTCGCTCAGCTCAACAATGTCGCTCTGTCGAGCATTCCGCGCTGACACACGATGGCAGGCCTCAATATCTAAAGGCGAGACAGGTTCGCCGACAGCAGTACCAATTTTACCAACAAGCTCGACAACATCCTCCGCCTCTGTTTGAATTACACCTTTGATCTCAAGGTTGCATTTCCGAGAGTACTGGTCGTTGTGAACAAACATTTTTTCAAGATCTTTTATGCGTTTCTCATTTTCCTCACACTTCTTCCGAAGGCACTCATTTTCCTTCTTAAGCTGTTTATTTTCGGCAAGGACCTCCCCCAAGTCTTTTCTGAATTGCTCAAGATCCTTATTAATATACTCCATACTTTTGACCATTTCTCTCATCTCAGCCCTCTCCTCCCGACTGTCGCTCCGGGCGCCCTTTTCAGATGAATTAGGGCCCTTTCCCATTCTAGACAGGTCCTCCTGATAGAAGAGCTACCACAACAAGAATCTACAAACAATTTCAAAGAAGTCAATGTAACGGCAATGCAACAACACTTCAGCAGCAGCAACGACGCCTTTACTAAAAAAAAAAGAAAACAGACAGACTGCAACTAACCTGCGTAGTCGACAAGGCAACTGTCAAAGTGGTGCCTTCAGGCGTCGTCGGTGCTGCCAAATGGCGCGTCCAGGGATAGCACAGAGTTTATATAGGCGAGCGGTGACGTCACAGTCCCTCGTGGTACCCAGCAGACGAGGTAGATATCAGGGTTATCGGTGATGACCGTGCAGCGTTGGCCCGTCGGTCCAGATAACCTGAATAGAGGGACCGTTCATTGAACGGACATGTAGTATGGCTTATAATTACAACGAATTAGTGTCATGCATGTACGGTATTCTGTTTTCACAGCGCTTAGTGATTCCATATTTGGGGCACAGGGGAATTTGGAGGAAGAGATGCGCTGAGGTATCAGCCGATGCAGATATGGAAATTCACGCGCCTATTTTCTGAGGTAATTGCAGTAGAAGACTCGTCTAAATTGTTTCCAGCATGTGCGTGTCAAAAGGTCGCTGCCATGCTGGAACCTTCAGTGAATTGCACTAAATACAATGAGCTTGTAGCACTTCACAGCGAACCAACAGGAGGAAGAGCCAGCTATTCTGTAGGAATAATTCCAGTGCCTTCATCAGGTTCCGTTAATGTTCTGCGGAAAGATAATAGCACCAGGTTGACCAAGGAGCATGGAGACGCAGTGAATTGGGGTCACCAAAATTCAGTAGTAGCCGACAATTGGCGTAGACGCTGCCGACAAAGAGAGGCAACCGTGACGTTTCTTTCGCATTATCCTCAGCCATTTATTCGGAAATACAGAAATTTGATTCAGTGATGATGCCTGCAAGCCAACAGAGGGCTGCTTTTTGCTTGTTCCTGCTCACACGATAATTAGCTTGCCTGAGTGAGCTGCCGTCTCAGTTTGGTATTGGAGCCATCAGCGTAAAGCCATCTGAGCGCCCTCGACGAGACCCGCCCAACAGAAGCTGCACGGTGAAAGGCAAGGCTGAGTTGAAGGAGTAAAGGCACCTCTAGATCAGTATGCCAGTCACACTGAATCTAATTTTGCGCACATTTGGTTGTCGCTAATACACTTCGAAGAAAAAATATGACACAGTAAGAAAGCCTCGGCCTCGGATGGACAGTTGTCGAACCTGAACCACCTACATAGCAATTTGCATACAGGTTCAGTCTGGTGACAATAAATAGCGAAAGTCTTTGAGGGTTAGCTGCAAACAGGGGAAGATTATAGCGGAAAATTTTTACAAGGCTGAGAAAGTAGGATCGCCGATGATCGATTCTATCCACCTGCATTTAGAAACAAAATAAGATGTTTAAGCAGCAGATGAGAAGGCGGCCTCGACAAGCGACATGATCCTCCGCGGGGGTGCACCTCCCATGATAAAACATCCAGGTACAAGTTCATCTCGGTAACCGATGTGCGAGATATTGCGAGGATAACCGAGGAGCGGGATACTGCGTATCTACTTACGCAGATAGCAAGCCATGTTACTTATCTTATCCTCATAGTCTTGGAAGCACCACATGTGAAGAGCAAGAAGTACTAATAAGAGGGCAGATAATCTAGACTAAGGACATCTTTGAGCTCCGTTGTATGGAGAGGAAGGAAACATGCCCTAATGCACAAGGAAATACCGTGCGTTCGTTCATACTGTTGTCTTATTCACGTGCAGGGTGAATTACCCAGGAAGCTGTTTAACTAATACAGTATCAAGCCATGTCAAAGTGCCGTAATGTTGTGCAATCTGAATAATTACGGCGCTTTGTAGAGAACAATGCTGGAATGGCCGATAGCCCTTCGCATGCCTTAATGTACAGCGACTTGTTGGGTGGATACTAAGGTGATTCCCGCGGGACTACTCACGGTAATGCTGTGGATGCAAGGCTGCGATTATGGAGTGCTCATAACGGGCTGAGGTAAAGAAGCGAATTATGGGATAGTTGTTCAGCTTTCTGAGGCTCAATTTTTTTTCCGCCTCCCAAACGCCTGACCGCATTAGACGAATTTATTGTTCTCCCGTAATCGGCTGAGTACAAACAATAAACTTCGATGCAATGATTTTTCTTATAATTGTCGGTAGAAAGTAATTATTTGTAATTTGTTTGAAAAAAACGTTGGCAATACTTCGAATAATAATCGGGTAAAGAAATCCTGTGACAATGCAGAGCAGCACAATTATAATGGTTACTGTTATTTCGTAAACCTCCGCTGCAGTTAAGACAAACATTATATATTTTTTTCGAGGAAACAAAACAGGCAATCATCACGATTTCATCCTAGATAGGAATAGCTCAGAATCGGGTTTTTTTTTTTTGCTACAAAAATTGCTAGAGTTTGTCGATCCCTTTAGGGGCCTGGAGTTGTCTTATCACTTCGCAGACAGGAAAGATGTTCTTTTTTATGCTTTATTTTTCTATTTTTTGCTTAAGCCACAAGAACGTTCTTAAGGAACAACTAGTACAAGAGAAAGCTCTTCACTGGTCCAAGAGTAGCGCGCCAAACTCCCGAGCGAAAGGGCAGCGGTATCTCAAAACTCTTTTTCTTGTTTTTTCAATGGGTTACAAGTTGCTGTCTATCGTCTGCACAATCTGTGAGCACAAAAACAAATCTTGCCAGCAAATGCGTTAGGGGGAAGCGTCCCAAACACGTTCATCCTATGTTGAACCCCGCGGCATGTCTGCATGACCTCGTCTCCCGCTTACGTGAAATGTTCATGACACACCGCTGCGTTTTAATAGTGTGGCTGAGTCTAGTGAGTTCACAGGAGTGCACGTGAACTTGTCACAAACCAATGTGCTAAACAGCGGTTAAGGGGTTACCCAAAAAGCACATTCCTTCATTCGTGCATGGTCAACTCCCCACGTGTGCTCTTCCTTGCGCATTCCTCCTCTCTGTGGGCGCCACACTACTACGCCAACAAACTAGCTGCTTTTGAATTAAAAGATTTCGTTGCGAATCTACATCGTTATCGAACGGAAGCTATTTTTTCGAAGTGAATATCCCTGAAAAGCACCGAATGAAAAGTAGAGCTATATCGACATAGTTCCCAACCTACCAGGTGAGGAGTCGCCCCACTCCAGATTACGGGTCTTGTGAGCACAACTGAATAACTTCACCCTTCACCCTCTGCAGCACGAACTGGTGATTGTGATGTATGGGCCTGCTGAATATGGCACGAACTACAACAAAAATGTTGCCCTCAAAGTGCCTCCTCCGCCTCAAACCTCTACCCCAGCCCTTCTTTGCTACTCTCTTCAACACTCACTGCAGGGAAGGAGCAGAAGTTCGAGAGGTGAGGATGAGAGGAAAAAAGATCATAAAAAAACTAACGAGAGGGAGAAAAGGCATTAGGGAAAAGGAAAAGGAAAAGCAAAACTAGGAGGGCTTACGACAATCTCCCTTAGCACAAACATCATCATCATATATAACGTGAGGTAGAAACTTAGGAAACTAAAACTGAAAACATTTATTAGTGCAAAACCACTACTCCTACCGCGAGCAAGATCTTGCGATTTTAGTCAGTTTGCGATGTTTTCTCGGTCTGCGAGTGAAATAAATAAAATAAATATTCGTTACTGGGATTCGAACCCGTGATGGTGTGAAAAGATCACCTTCGCTACAGCATAAGGGCTTAGTTCTTATATGTACAGATTGTCATTCTCTGCACAACATTCATAGATCCTTGGGAGTCCTCATACGCCTCCTGGCGCAGTGGTGCAGTGGATAAGCGATGTGTCTCTGCCCTGCGGTGAGAGGTGCTCCCGGCGGAGAGCCTTGAACGACCCGGGTGTCTCTTCCCGATCGACCAATCATTAATTAACCTGCCACCTGCCACGGTGGGAAGCTTGCTCACATTCCGTGTGGTCAGGCTGTGATGGACATCACGAGGTCACGTGACCTAACTGGGCCACCCTCCTCCTAGGTACCTCCTCTGGGGATTTTTCGGGGATTTTTCGGTCTTTGTCAGTGAAGCCTGAGACGCCGGATTTTCTGCCACTCGAGTTCTCATATACTTCACCAAATATCTTGCAGCAGTGCTTAAAATGAATACAAATATATCCTTTTTCAATTGCAAAAAAATTGATAAGCCTCCACTATAAGCCTTCTGTATTAAAGCATTATCCGAGAGGTCAGAGTCCAGAGTTCTCACACCGCGCCTAAAAAAATTGTAGACCAGAGGCCATTCGCCATGGGCAGAACGAGCGCTGTGAAATGGAACGCGGGAGGTAGAGGTAACGGATGCGGCAGTGATCGGTGACAAGAATCAGGGGATTTATCTGAGTGTGGTTTCTGTGTCGCCACAGAAACTGGTTCACCATTACTCAAGACACGTTTCAAGAAACGGGAACTCATTCTCTGCAGAAGAGTTTTGAGGTTTCCGAAGAGAATTTCAACCTATCAGAAGGCAAAGTATATGAAAAACAAGTTGTCTTGAGCAAAAATAGCGAGCCCAATCATTATCCGGGATAGTGTGGCACCACTGAAGTAAGAGTTATTTGCATAATAATTGGGTGTTTGGTTTATGTAGGTTAACGTACCAAAACTACTCTGGCTATGAGGGACGCCATATTGAAGGGCTCCAAAAATTTCGACCACCTGGGGGTCTTTAACGTGCACTGACATCGCACAGCACACGGCCTCTACAATTTTGCTTGCACCGAAATTCAATCGCTGCGAAGGGATAGAACCACCGTCCTCCGGGCCAGCTAGGAGCCAAGCGTTACCACGGCGGGCGTATTGGTTTGCACATTCCTGGCACGGTTGCTCGAACGCTTTGTTTATATTCGACCGGACAACAGATTATTTTATTATGTAATTTCGGGTGTTTATTTTGCTGAAATCTTAGTTCAGGCATTTCTTATTGCGGTTGCCCAAATGTCTCGTTTTGTATTGCACTGCATACTACCAATGTAGGCTATTGGTCGAAATATTTGTATAAATTTTTCTTGAATGAGCAACGAAATTTTCCACTGATTGATTGATTTATTAATTAAAATATGGGCTCAATCAACGGAGCCCGGGTATCATTTCAGATGCTTTTCACATAAAGCGATCCACCCGCTAGCCCAGGTAGCACAGGGACATTACGTGTTACATTTTTGTTAAGGTCAAATGTTATTTCGAAGTGCTTAATGTCCGTTCTTTAACGTTTTTGCAATCCTACATATAAACGCTAGACTAACCTAATGAAACATGTAAGCAACATACACGTAAGATAAATGAAACATTAGCAGAAACATAACAGCTCCGGTTCTGACCAGCCTCTAGATCAATGTAACGCATGTAATTAGACCTAACCTTTAGTGTTAAGATGGAACAGCCACATTTTTTTCTGGTGCTTTTCGCACCACTTTTTTTTCTTGTTCCTGCTTTGTTCATTAACCAACGGGCTTACTAATGCTCTCCTCTGCAGCCTACTCGCCCTCTGTGGGAGGCTGTCCGAATCCGCCGCGGTTGCTCCGTGTGCTGCACTCGGCTGCCGGACGAAGCACATCGTGGCGGTCCAGCTGGTTCATGCTGCGAAGGCGCTACTCCTGCAGCGAGGGCTGCTGGGACCAGGCGCCTGCAATATGGTCATTTGAGATGGTATGTTGTGTTGGATAATCCGCAACTGGATCGATTCTTCGTCCCGTGCATTGCTGCGGTGTGTTGGGATTTACGGCGCCTAAAGCAAAGCGGTCATCACATGCCAACTAAAGCTTGACACTGTTATTCAACACATCATCTTCTACTAGCCTTAAGCGACCTGATAGACATCATTTACACCGCATTTATATGCCAGGGGCATGGCGCCCTTCTCGCGTCAGCACAAGGGTGTTTGCTATAACATGGATGCTTGCATAGCTCAGCAGCTCATTGTTCGCTATGGTAATCGTTTATTAACTGAACGAGTGGATTATTCATATCGCAAGAATCAATGTCAGCAACTTTGGAATCGAAATGAAATTTCATTGTCGCTCTCCTTTTGACAGCCGCCTTTAGGCAAACGGGCAGTCGGGAAGGACATGTGAGGAGGTGAAAACATTCACCTACCCCTCACAGTTCCTATCCTGGCCATTTGGCACTCCCTAATCATAATAAGTCGGTTGGAAGAATGTTTTCGCAATAAACACACATTGGGATAGACCTAAGGGTGCGGGAACTTGGACAACAATTACAGCACGCACGTCTCCGTAAGTGCAAGCTGTGTAGGGTACAATGATAGCATGGCTACGCTATCAGGTTAGATAATTATTTCTATCCAGATGCACTACAAATAAAAACAGATGACGAATTCAGATTTCTTCGGCCTCAGCTAGACTTGTTTCGAACTGAACTCACCTACATAGCACTTCGTTCATAGGCGCGGTTGGATTGTGCACTGAGAAAAATTGCGACCCTTGGAAGCGACCAATGCAGCGAATGGCCAGTTGTGGTTTGGAAGCATAGAAGCACTACAGCGACATTCTCAAGCGGACACCAAGGTGATTCTCACTGAAATGCTGACGGTGTTGCTGCGTGCCCACGGTAAGCAATCCAGTTATATTATGAGGGGGTTTATATTGTCAAGTCCCTTTTACTTCCGGCCTCTCAAACACTTGCCACGCAATAGAAGACTGCATTAATCTCCCAGTGTTAGCGGAACACACACACACTAAAAAGTCTGTAAAGGTGATGTAGATGGAATATTACATTAGTATAAAGGAGTGCGAAAGACACGGACAAGGAAACGGACGAAACGCCAGTCCGGGACCGAGAGCGATATTGAGCGGCCGTCTCAACTTCTTGCTTGCCAGTGTCTATCACGCAGTTTTGCACACCAAAACACGCATTGAACTTTGAAGTACTGATGTTTTCGAATAAATTCCGATAGAAAATAACTAAATATATTCTATTGGTACATACTTTTGGTTATCGTTCTTATATATAGTGGTTGTGACAAGCACGTTATGATAACTTTCAATGGAGCAAAACAGAACTTGGAGGTATTAACTCATACAAAATTAAGGTAGCATTGTAAAACTCAAAATGGGCATATACACTGCTGCCAGATAGCAGCAC
The DNA here is from genome assembly GCF_052857255.1 of Amblyomma americanum. Lineage (NCBI taxonomy): Eukaryota > Metazoa > Arthropoda > Arachnida > Ixodida > Ixodidae > Amblyomma > Amblyomma americanum. The sequence goes on from NC_135504.1 coordinate 114,913,434, forward strand.
TATTGGACCTACTCTGGACATAAGAGTCTAAAATACAGTTTTCCTTGTCTTTCATGTTATACATCCTCGCGACAACTTATTTTTGGCACTGACGCAATGCTTCGTGCAGTAACTGATCAATTCTTTCTGAAACAGTCCGAAAAGCGATGCACATAAATATAAATTACAAGTTGCTTTTGTCCCTTCTTTGCATAACCGGTGTTCTCAAAGTCACTTAGCTGAAAGTTCTGTTTCACTAACCGCTTTTACTATGCATTCCTGAGAAATGGTTGGGAAGCGGTATTTTGGATTCCTGAGAAGTATAGCGCTGATTCTGTCAACTTTGTGGAGGGAGCACAGCCCCGTAACGTCCTACTTTTGGCAGCACATGGCGATAGTAATTTTGTGACCTGATTCAAGTGGTTCTAACGAGAAGGCTTGACAACCCAACGTGCTCTCTACTCTCTATGTACATTACTCCAGTTTTTTTTGTTTTCTGGCAGAGCAAGATAGTCATCTTCACTTGTTTCAATAAGGTATTCAGGCAGCCAGCAGAATCCGAGTGACACTTTCTTTCTGGATTAAATGATCCCTCTCACGGACAATGAATCAGTGCTCTTGAACTGCCTGCGATGTGCAAGCCTCAATGAAAAACAATGACTTATTCCCAAGATGTCTCCCCTCTCACTCACCTCGTGCCGACCCCCAACATGAAGCGATAGAGGAGCCCGCCAAGCTCAGGGCACACAACGCGACATACTCAGCCAAAGCGGGATGCCACATCCGGGAGGCCAGATGTACCCTGCGAAGGTGGAGCATTTAATCGTCTATGCGTTTGAAGCATAAAAGACGTTTGAGGTCCCTGCGGTAACCTGATTTGGAGGAATGCGAAAGCATTGACTGCTCCTCATTTTTCTTTGCCTCTGTTTGCTTCACTGGTCGCCACTCTCCTCCTCAAATTCAGTCGATTAAACGCTGAGGTAAATTCGTCCAATATCCCAATTACCACAATTATTTGTCTTTCTTAGTGAAGTTTCATCCAATGCACATTTTGAGCTTTCAAACTTGGCGCCACGCTTCGTTTTCAAATTTCGTGCCACGCGTTGGCTCCGCCCACACTTCCGGTTTTTCAAACTTGGCGCCTCACGTCGCCTGCTCCGCCCAGTTCTTAGACATTTGGACATTTGCAATTATTTGTCGAGTCACTCTATCGCCATAAATATTCGCCCAGCATCCGGACGCCATCCTCTCTCAATTACAACCATTCGTTTGGCACTATCTCTTCTAAGTTCCTCACAACTGCTACGGACACATTTTGCGGACACGACCTCGTCGACATAGCCTAGTAAAGCTTTCGCTTTATTAATTCACCGCGGTTATTTGTAATGCTTGGTGCACTCCACTGATTTCATTGAGCAGTAGTTAGGACTCGCGTCAGTTAAAGGAAAAATAATTTGAATTTGAACCACGGACGAAATTTCATCCATCGCTTTAAGTTACGTGCTGTTTAGTTTGTGACGTGGAGAGTTGGCTCAAGTAAGCAATGTGGAAAAAAGCCCTGCTCTTGTTGTGTTTGCCATTTTCTTTGCCGTTGTCTTTGACTTGAATGCAAACAAGACCTAGCTGGGCCCTACAATCTTGGCCGAAGTGAAGGAGAACTGGCCTGTTTATTCCCCGATGTCATTCTAAGCGCTTATTTTTTCGGTTAAGAGGTTAGCACGAGTGGTGTTTCACAATTTTTATTCTTGCAGGGGTTCACCACTGGTTTGCGCTTCAAACATTTTGCTTTGATTAGCGCGAGATAGTAGCGAACCCACGTCCTCCCAAACATGCGGGCGCTCGACTGCATTGAACTAGCCATCACGTGTTATGACAGTGGCAAAATAGGACTCAGAATTTGTCCACGAGTGTTCTATAACATATGCCTGCGCGATCATCCCACACGCGCGCTTTTCCTTTTGCAAGAAATCAGTTTATGTACGTGTCCACTTTGAGCACCTAGTGGTTGGGGTAAGGACCATGTCTGCTCTTTAGTAGGATAACTGCCTACAGAAAACAGTTCTGCGCGTTAAATATATTATGGCTAATCATCTTGGCGGCTGTGACAGGACAACTGTAAATGCGGGTCTCTTTGAGGGGGTAACTGTGCCAACTAGCATGACAGCTGGCGCCTTAAATACTAACCGCGCAATCTAAAAATCACAAAATCTTTCTAGATATCCATGCCACCAAGATAAGCATCACTGAGGATCAATTGTTTGGTAATAAAGAAGATAAAAACCAAGTACTAAGCAATTATATCCTTGCTAGCGCTACTAAATGCTTTCACGTTTTCTGTTAGTTTTAGGCTCAAAGGCCATACTAGTGGACCGCGCACTGGACACATGAGAAGAAATTTCACTTTCCAATGCCTTTGAGGTAGTACTTCCGCGTGAAAATCAGTTTTTTTATACAATGACGCCAGCTTCCATGCCGTACGTGCTGAGTTCTTGACGTAGCTCGAAGATATTCATAATAAACAATAATGAAAGGTGACTTTGTTCTTAATCTCTAATAAATGCCTTGCAGGTTCTTCTGATGCAGTGTTTTTTCTAAATATTCCTGATACATTTTAAAAAGACTAGAGGAGTTTGTTATCTCAGAGAATGCTGCGCTGAAGTAAGCACCGACAGTGGACAGCATATGGCTATTTCCTTTCTCCTGTCCTACTCCGATTCATGTTACACCTAACAGAGGCTTGATAGCAAGGCGTATTCATTACATGCTGAAAAAATACTTCAAAGTTTAGTTTTTTGGACGAGTATCATATTCAACGTCACTTCTTGCAACAGGCATTAAGGCAGCCGGTGGAACCATCGTGACCATTCTTTCGGAGTGACGAGATCACACTTTACGAACACTAAATCCCACCTTTTGCAGCTGCCTCTCTCGTAGCACACTCTATGAAAAAAAGGAAATGATTCTTGTATACGAAACAAGCTGAGCTTTAGCTAAACTGTTTTTGCCTATGTTTTCGGGAAACTCGGACACAAACGTGTACATCACGAAACGATGATTCGTTTGGTACCACCTGCATACATCTGCGACCACTGGTCGCCCACCAAGGCTCTCCGAAGGTCGTCCCCATTACGGTTTTGAGGGACAAAAATCGTTGGTACGGATCGCTCACACACAACACTCTTCAACTCAACTAACAACTTTGTGCGCAGAATATTACCAATTCGTTTGCCATCACTGCGATCCCACTGAGGCAAAGGAATGGGCCATAATTTTGTCACCATTGACGACCCAAGTCTCGGCAGACGCTACCCAGTACATATAGAGTGGAACGCCAGCATATGGGGTAAACTGGCCGTTGTGCCGGCCTGACTACTGCGCACGTGCGATCACGTGATGGGAGGCCATATTTTGGTGACCTGAGAATTCCGGGAGCCATCTTGAAAGGAGAACAATAAGAGCTAACGCACTTAAAACTTGAACTTCATTGGCAGATGTCTCTCCCTCTCTCTCACTCACCCCAAGCCCAGCAGAGATGAAGCAATAGAGCAGCCCGCCAAGTTCAGGGCTGGCAAGGCGACATACAAAGCCCAGCTCCAGGTCCCACATCCGAAACGCCAGAGCTCCCCTGCAATGGCCAAGCATACACTGATTTGCATGACGAAGCATAAATAACGTTACGAACCACACCATTTGTTCACGATTAAACGTTGTAGACGAGTTGTCCAGAGGAAACTGGTTGGGCTTTTCCAAGATATCCTCATTATATCTAGTGAATTCGTGAATCTCCAGTTCTCGAAACAATTGCGAGATTTAGCCAAAATGCATAAGACGCCAAACACGTAAGCACTGAATGGCAAACAGAGAAGCACAAAAGAAATGTTCATTTTTTACAATGTGCGCACAGATTCCTATAAAATCTAGAAAGCATTTTTAACTTCAATGCCAAGCAGCACATCCCGTAGAAATTAGAGCGGTTATTTTTAATATTGGGTGCTGTCCACTGATTTCACTGGTCGGTAGAGAGCAGCCATGGCAACACAGGTACTGCTATTTGATTTTGCACCGGAGAAGGAAATTCATCTATCCCCCTTGAGCTACGTGGTGTTTATTGCTGACGTAGACGGAAGCACAAGTAAGCGACGTGCATGAAACTCCTCACTGCCTTCAGCATGGGTGTGTGTGAGGGGGGAGGGGGGTTAGGTCCCAAAGCGACTCCAGCTGTGAGGGATGCCGTAGTAAAGGGCTCCGTAAATTTTCACCAGCTGGGCTTCTTTAATGACCACTGAAGTCGCACAGTACGAGCATAGCTCATATGCAGAGCACAGTGATGCAAATTATTATTTAAAGGGCAATTGAAGACGTTTTAAAATGCGATGAATTTAAAAGGGCTGAGTTTCCTGCGAAATAACCTGCGAAATTGTTTTGCCCCAACTTTTGAAATGCGCCGTAATCGCCGAAAAGAGTGGCGTTGGAGTTGAACTTTATCTGCAATGCACCGCAATTGGTAGAGAGTCCGATAATGATGTCACGTACGACGGCACTATGTTTCCAGCGAAGAAACGGTGGTTTCATGCATGAAAACCAACGCCATCCAAGGTGAAGCTCACGAAGCGTTGTTTGGCGGCATTGGAAGGTGCATGGCAGCATGTGGCAGAAGGCAGCGGACACCTGAAATTAAGGCAAAAATGGCGTCTCGACGAGTTTCCTCAAACTTCCCTAGTGCCGTGAGGAGAAGCCTGAACATCGTCGCGGATTTAATCCACGATTGCGTCACCATTTTAAATGCTAGTGCAAAATACTTTGCATGCGTTTTCTACAAGCTCCGTAGGTTCGAATTCGTGAACAACCTCGAATTATCAGAAAACTATTTCAGCTTGGCTTTAACGTTAAGAGGGCAATGTTCAGGAAGAGAAACTTTGCCGAAAGCTAGGAAATAAAGGTGACGCAAAAGCGAAGGGGAACGAATCCGCTATAGTCAGTCCCCAAAACCATTCCAAACATCATTTCACGTTATAGGTTGGCTCCAGGGAGTCCAGTGACATGAGTTTTAGACACCTCGCCTGTAACAGCTTTGCACTGTCGCTGGCGCTGAAGCCCTCTCAGCCACGAATGCTTTCAGACACGCTGCCAAACCGTACGCCAAGTAGGGCCACATAATTTCTGCTCCATCCAAAGCGGGTGCTTGAGTTACAATAAAGCAACCTCCATGTGCTATGCAAGTGGTGTAACAGCTTTCGAAACGTGTCCATGAATCTGTATTAGATACGGCTACGGGACTCTCGTGTGTGCGTGCTTTTCCCTTTAGCGGAGGAACTACTGATCTATCTGTCCGCATTTTGCGCACCCAGTGGGTGGGTTGATGGCCATTTTATTTGCTCAGTAAGTTGACTGCCTGCTACGCAGGGCTGAACATCTAATGTATCAGCGCTAACCATTCGTGTGGCGCTAACAACACAACTGTGAATGCGAGCGCCAAGCACCAGTTGTGGTAACTCCACAACCACGTCGACAAGTGACGCGTTATTTTGCAACCACGCGATGCACAAGTCACCATGTACAGCCTTTGTGAAAAATATATACCTCCCAAGTGGTTTGACTCCAAGTCGTAAAGTGGAGGTGTTTAGCAAATTTCACGCTGCTAAGATTAGGAGAGCTAAGGAGTTAAGCTCATCCTATGTTTTTGAGATTAAGGCGCCTGATATTGAAGAGCAGCTGCGCTGTAGGGCTCAGAAGCAGACCTCCCCTGGGATCTACACTTTTCACAAAGACTACTTCCAGAGGTCCACGCCTGAGCTTTGTAAGATAAATTAAGAAGGGTCATGCACATCAGATGTCCCATTTTCACAGCGCTCTGAGTTTCGGTATATGGCGCAAAGCGGCTTAAGGATCAAGACATTTGTTTAGGCTGAAAATACAAAAATACTCCTCCTTTTCATTTGCAGCAAATGCCATGGAGCCCTTCCAGGAAACGCGCCGAGAATGTACCAATCCAAACGCCAAAGCCTATCTTGAAGCTACAATGCATTGTACTAGATGTAGTCAGCTTTTAGCGCTTCACAAAAAACAAGTCGGTGTCAAACCCAGCTAATCTGTAGGAATCAGTTCACTGCATTCTACCCAATGCCCTAAAAACATCGTTCAAAGAGAACAACGCCACGCTGACCTAGAACAGTAAAGATAGAACACGTAGGGGTCGCCAAAAAGGAACCAGAGCCGACAAGCAGTGTACACGCTAAACACAGACTGGCAACAATCACATTGAGATATTTGCATCAGCCACTTAATCGCAAAAACAGAAATTTCATTCTCTGTACTCCCTGCTGCTGCTTGCTTAGAACTGCTCACCCGACGACTGATTGGCAGAGCTGGCGTGCCGTGCATTTGCGGGTGCAGCCTCCAGCGTAAAGCCATCATGACGTCTGCGACGAGACCCGGCTAACAGGAGCTGCATGCAAGAAGACAGGCAGGTTGAAAGTGAACCGGCACCTCTACAGCAGTACTTCAATCACACTGAATCCTAAATTCGCGTTAATTCATGTCCTTCCAAAGAAAGAGATAACCTTTATTTGCTTGTTTACATGTAAATATATTGTGCCCATGGAACAGAGTCTGCAAAGATGCTGCGCCACAGTTATGAAACCGACCCCCGGGCAACAAGTTAACACCTACGCGGCCGGAGTTTCATGACCAAAAAAAGAGGTATATCGGCATTACGTCCAACCTGCATGGTGAGAAGAAGCCCTACTCCTGATTACGGCTCTTGTCAGCACACCTGATAAACTTCACCCTTCACTCTTTGCAGTACGCACTGCTGGTTGTGATGTTTGGGCCTACTGAACATTGCATGAACTACAACCAAAATGTTGACTTAATAATAATAATAATAGGTTTTGGGGGAAAGGAAATGGCGCAGTATCTGTCTCATATATTGTTGGACACCTGAACCGCCGTAAGAGAAGGGATAAAGGAGGGAGTGAAAGAAGAAAGGAAGAAGGAGGTGACGTAGTGGAGGGCTCCGGAATAATTTCGACCACCTGAGAATCTTTAACATGCACTGACACCGCACAGCAGACGGACGCCTTAGCGTTTTTCCTCCATAAAAACGCAGCCGCCGCGGTCGGGTTCGAACCCGGGAACTCCGGATCAGTAGTCGAGCGCCCTAACCACTGAGCCACCACGGCGGGTAAAATGCTGACTTCAAAACCACTCCTACGCCTCAAACCTCTAGCCAGCCCTTCTTTGCTACTCTCTCCAACACTCACTGCAGGGAAGGAGTGGAAGTTTGAGAGGTGAGGATGAGAGGAAAAAAGATCATAAAGGAACTAACGAGAGAGAGAAAAGGCATTAGGGAAAAGGAAAAGGAAAGGGAAACCAACAAAACTAGGAGGGCTTACAACAACCCCCTTTAACAGAAGGAACATCGTCATATAAAAGTTAGTTAGTTATATTGATTTTAATGGCGCAAAAGCAACTGAGGCTATGATGCGCCAAACACACGGCTAGAGCTTTTGTTAAAGGTTACGCTTTTTATATCTAAAGTTTGTATAAAACATTGGCTTCTCTAAGAAATTTAAAAATGCTGGAAAAATCAACCAGTGCTTGATCTCCTAAAAGTAACATGGGGTGTAGTGGGATGTATTCATTGTACAATGTTGTGAAATATTTATTCCAGAGTTGTTCCAGTTCTTTGCATACAATTAAAATGTGGTTTACCGTGAGTTCATCGCCACACATTTCGCAGAGAGGTTTGCCTTTTTTTGTCAGTAAGAAGTTGTGAGTAAGGTGCGTGTGTCCAATGCGTAGTCGACACAAAATAACTTCTATGAAACGCTCCTGATGTGTACATGATCTCCATTCTCCCAAAACAGGCTTTATAGAATGTAGTTTGTTGTTTGTTTGTTCGTCCCATGCAATCTGCCACTTATTCCTGAGTTTACTGTGCAGTAATTTAGAAAAATCCCTCTGTGGTATGTTAACTTGTTTTATATGGCCAATTCTAGCTTGTGCTGCGCAAGCATCTGCTCTCTCATTACCTAAAATTCTAACATGGCTAGGGACCCAGCAGAATATGATGTTATGTTTTTGCTTTGTAATTTTAACTATGTTATGTATGATTTTTCCTATTATGGGTTCAGCAGCGTTTGTAGAATGCAGCGCTTTTAGCATACTGAGTGAATCGGTGTAAATGATGCTATTTTTTATGTTTTGTTTTACTATTTGTTCTACAGCTATAAAGATGGCATAACATTCCGCAGTAAATACCGATGCATACTGTGGCAATCGTATCATTTTTTCTTTTGTTCCTTGAATTACTGCACTTCCGACATGGCTTTCTGTTTTTGAGCCATCAGTGTAAAATTCGGTGTAAGTGTCATATTTTTCTTGTAATGCAAAGAACTCTTGCAGTATGTGTTCGTGTGGTATTTTCTCTTTGTTTACGTGTGTCAATGTGAAGTCACACACTGAAGGAAGGCTGTACCATGGTGGTAGATATTCATGTCTTTGTGCAATATTAGGTAGGGCGTCCAGCACTGCTAAGTCTTCACATTTATCTTCAAAGCGCATTATTAGTGGCCTGATAAAATGTGGTTTATTATTGAATAATCTCCTAGATGGGCACTTGGTAACAATGGGATAGCAGAGATGTTTAGGGAGAGAACGGGTTTTTAGGATGTACGTGCATGTTAGTATGACTCTTCTATCCTCTAGTGTGGGCTCATTAGCTTCAACGTAAAGACTCTTTACCGGGGATGTTCTATAAGCTCCAGTTGATAGGCGCAAACCAAGATTATGAACAGGGTCCAGTCGTTTCAAGTAGGATGCTCTTGTCGAACCATATACCACACACCCGTAGTCCAGCTTGGAGCGCACCAAAGAGCGATATATTTGCAATAGGCATGCTCTATCGGACCCCCACCGTTTTCGCGAGAGTACCTTTAATACATTGAGCGCTTGGGATGCTTTCTTTTTCAGGTTGTTAATGTGTGACAGAAATGTAAGTTTCTTGTCAAAAGTGACGCCTAAAAATTTATGTTCCTGTTTGACTGGCAGTGTGGTTTGATTCAAGCACAGATTGGGATCGACCTGTAGGCCTCGTCGTAATGAGAATAAAACAGCTATTGTTTTCTCAGGGGAGAACTTGAATCCATTTTTCTCTGCCCAAGCAGCCAGTTTATTTAGTGTGATTTGTATTTGTCTCTCGCAGGACAGTATGTTGGATGAAGTGTATGCTATCTGTATGTCATCTACATAAACTGAATACATTACGGACTTAGGTATTACTTTGGCCAAAGAATTCATTTTTACTATAAAGAGTGTCGTACTTAAAATGCATCCCTGGGGTACGCCATTCTCTTGGGTGAATGTCGCTGATAGAGTTGCTCCCAGACGGACTCTGAATGTGCGGTTAGTCAGGAAGTCGTTCAAGCAGTTCAGCATCCTGCCGCGGATCCCTAGATCTGCTAGGTCATGGAGGATGCCGAACTTCCACGCGGTATCATATGCCTTCTCCAAATCGAAGAAGACACCGATACAGTGCTGTTTGTGGATGAACGCCTCTCGGATGGTGTTTTCTAGGCGGACAAGGTGATCAGTGGTCGAGCATGCTTTCTTAAATCCACATTGATGTAAATCTAAGAGTCGACGAGATTCAAGTGTGAAGGTCAGTCTAATGTTTACTATGCTTTCGAAAGATTTAGCGATGCAGCTAGTGAGGGCTATCGGTCTGTAATTGTTAGGACTTGTTGGTTGTTTTCCGGGTTTCAGAAAAGGTACTATTATTGCTTTCTTCCACTGCTCAGGTATTCTGCCAGTCATCCATATTTTGTTAAAGAAGTTCAACAATGCCTGCACGGCAGCCTCAGAGAGATGGGCAAGCATAGCGTAATGCACATTATCTGGGCCTGTTGCTGTCTTTTTACCAGAAGATAATGCCTTAATCAATTCCTGGAGTGTGATGGGTTGATTGTAGTCCTCATGCATACCTGCTGCAAATGGATTTTTTTGTTTTTCTGCTATTGCTTTGTGCTTCTGGAACGTGTTTGTGTAATTGGACGAACTGGAAACTTCTGCAAAATGCTCACCTAGTATGTTGGCCTGTTCTTCTAATGATGTTTGTGTCCCGGGTGTAGTCAATAGAGGAAGTGTGAAAGGGGTATGGTCACTACTGAATCTTCGAACTTTTTCCCACATTTTTTTTGAGGTTATTGAGCTGTTTATAGAGGACACATATTTCTGCCACGAGGATTTCTCGGCGTTTCTCCGAACGAATCGCGCTCTGGCCTTGGCCCTCTTAAAGGCTATCAAGTTCTCCGCTGTGGGATACCGACGCAGAGAGCCCCAAGCTTTATTTTGTTGTTTTTTTGCCAATGTGCATTCTTGTGTCCACCATACTTTATGTTTTTTGTGTACGAGTCCTGTTGTTTGTGGTATAGCTAGTGTAGCGGCCGATATTATGCATGTAGTAAATTTTCCATTAATTTCGTCTATGCTGAGATCTTCACAAAATTCTTTTTCTAGTGTGGCACTTGCTGTAAAAAGTGACCAGTCGGCGAGGTGAAGTTTCCAGCGCCGTGGTCTTGTAGGGATGACTGCAGTAGACGATGAGAGGCTGATGATAATAGGAAGGTGATCACTTCCCAGAGGGTCATTTAAAACATCCCATTTAAAATCGGTAAAAAGCGATGGTGATGCGAAAGCTAAATCAAGAAAGCTCATTTTTGCCGAGCTTGGGCAACAATAAGTTGCTTTTCCTGTATTTAAAAGACAGATGTTATTTGAGAGGATAAAATCTTCTATTGTTTGCCCCCTAGAGTCGCAGCGCTCGCTTCCCCAAAAAGGGGAGTGAGCGTTAAAATCCCCAACTACCAGATATGGCTCTGGAAGTTCATCTATCAATTCTTCTAGATCATGGACTGTTAGTGTAAAATGTGGAGGAATGTATACGGAACAGATTGTTAGTGTTTTATAACTGACGATGCTGACTGCAACCGCCTCAAGTTTTGTATTGAGCTTGATTTCTCGAGCAGGGACGCCGCTTTGGACGACAATTGCGACGCCTCCTGAAAGTCGATTTGCCTGCTCGCGATCGCGTCTAAAAGTTTGATAATGTTTCAGGATATGTACATGTTGTGGACCAAGATTGGTCTCCTGAAGACATAAAACTATGGGTAACATTGACCCTAAAATATGTGTTATGTCACTATAATTCTGCATAAGTCCTCTGCAATTCCATTGAATTAAAAAAGCCATGCTTGTGTTTTTGAGTGAAAATAAAAGGAGATTTACTTATGAGGTGGGCCCGTTATGAGGGGCCTGTCTTTTTTCCGCTCAAGAGAGCTGTTCCGCCTCTGTAGTGGAGGCGGAGTGGGTGCTGTATCCATCACCTCAACCGAGGTGCTGGAGAACCGCGGAGGGCCCGCGGTTGTGTTAGTTTCAGGCCTCTCCCGACGGGGGGAGGTCCTGCGGGATGCCGACCCATGGACCGGCGCTCCCTGCTTTGAGGGTGGCAGAGCAGCCTTCGCTGTCCCTGCCTGGGGCGTGGATGGCCCTGCCACTGGCTCTGTGAAAGCAGCCTCGGTAGGTGCCGTAGAGCTGTGTGGTGCTACGCCCCCGCGCACCACATCAGCGAAGTTGGGTTTTGCTGTGAAAGAGAAGGTGTTCGTAAGCGCAAAACGCCTCCTTGCTTCTTTGAATGAAATGTTTTCTTTTGTCTTTATGGTAATTATTTCCTTTTCTTTTTTCCAGGACGGACATGCCCTGGAGTACGCTGCATGGTCTCCTTCGCAGTTTGCGCAGCGCAGTGCTGCGTCACATTCTTCAGAATGCTGGTCTTTCGAAGCGCATTTCGTGCAGGTTTTGCGGCCGCGGCAACTTTGTGAGCCGTGGCCAAACTTTTGACAGTTGAAACATCGGCGGGGATTGGGTATATAATGTCTGACGTTGACTTTCAAGTATCCAACTTCGATCGTTTCGGGCAAGGTACTGGTATTAAATGTGAGGACCATGTGTTTGGTATCTATTTCTTTGTTATCCCTGCGGATCTTGATTCGGTGAACATCGATTACATTCTGGTCGGTAAGCCCTTCAAGCATTTCAGCTTCTGTGATATGGATAAAGTCTGATTCCGAGATTACACCTCGGACTGTGTTTAGAGATCGGTGGGGGGTTACAGAGACAGAGATGTCCCCTATAGACGCAATGTTGGAGAGTTTTGAACACTGGATGCTGTCGCGCAGCTCAAGAAGTAAGTCACCGCTGGACATTTTTGAGACCTTGTAGCCAGGGCCCAAGGTATCGGTTAAGCATTTTGACACAAGGAATGGGGATAGTATTCTTGCCTGTATTCTGTCACTTTCACTGTGGATTACGTGGAACTTTGAAAATGTTTGTCTCTTTTTTGAGAAAAAATCAGCTGCTTCGTTCCGCCCTCTCTTGAGAGAGCGATCGGGTTTTGAAAGGGGGGGAGCTATAAAAAATGAAGTTTTTCAGTCATGGTGCCAGCCACCCACCATGGAGTCCAACAAGGGGACGGGACAGGAACTTGAAAGCAAGTCCTGCCCACACCAGCTGTACACCTTAACTATAACCAAATATGACTCAACTCAGGGTAGTTGGTCACACAAGGTTAACCCTCGCCGCCAGGAAAACAGGAAAAACCAAGAAGTGAGTAGGATATAGAAGAGTTGTGAGACAGAGATAGGAAAGTGAAAGATGGAGAGGAGGATAAGAAAAGGCGACTGCCGATTCCCCCCGGTCGGGTCAGGCCGGAGGTGCCGTCTGCAGGAAGCTGGGGCCAAAGTGGTGTGTTGCCTCCTCCAAGGGGCCTTAAGGGTCCAAACGCTCGGCATCGGCTCAACCACCAGGATCCCCTTTTCCCCGGACACGGCGATGCCACGCACGGCGAGGCGCGGGTGCTCGGGTCCGTGGTGATGCACAGTTCACCATCATCCCCTTGCGGGGATGTCCCTGCGGATGCTCGGGAACCCGCGGTGTCGCCACTCACCGTCGCGACGCCTGCAAGCTGCAGGCGCCCCCCTGCGGGGATCGTCATATAAAAGTGAGGTAGATATTCGAGAAACTAAAAGTGGAAACATTTATTAGTGAGAAAACTACTATTTCTATTGGTAACCCGCGATCAAGATCTTGCAATTTTTAGTCGGTTTGCGACGTTTTGTCAGTTTGCGAGTGAATTAAATATATAAAATAAATATTTGCGACGGGAATCCGAACCCGCGATGGTGAGGTCCCGCACTCTCCCTACCCCCACTAGCACGCACCCCGCCTGAAGACAACAAACGCAGAGTGTGGCAAGTGCACAGGCCGGCCACGTGATCATGAAACAGAGGTATGTGTGTCTCACTTCGGGCCGTACATATCATAGCTATCAATTAAAAGCCGTTGGTAAAAAAAAATGCTTTCCCTGCCTACCATGGCCTCTGAGGAAGTGTAAAGCCCGTATCTCAAACGGTGAGAAAAAAATCATTCAAGCACTGTGGTTTCCCTACAATTGGCGGTCTACAATTGAAGAAGTCATTGCAGGCAGCCATAAAGCTGTCTTCACAAAGCAAAATTATGAAATTCACGCTGCACTTCGTTTCATGCTATATTAGCATTTTCGAGATGCCAACCGCCAATGTTCGATAAATGGAGCGGTGGGAAAATCATGCTTAAATTTTTTAAATGTGTCTGCAACTTTATCGTGGTTGATTTTGAAAGAATATGTGAAACTTCAAGATGAATCTCAGCTTCTGTTGCATTGCTTTATATTTCCTTGTTTAAAAGGTTAACACGAACGATTGGCTTTACCTGCAGTTTTAGTCATGAATCAAAATGTGCATAGTAATGGGACACAACTGATTTCGTTAAAAATTGGAACTTAAAGCCTAAATATATATCCCACCCTGTTCGATTCAAACTGCTACTGTCGGCATGGGGCAGAACTCCATGATAAGTGAACACTATCAAGCTACATTTCAGTGATAACTAAAACTAACAAATAACCGATATTATGCAATTCACATGGGAGCGCAGCCAGTCGCAGAAAAAAGTTCCAAAGTTCTAATTTCTGTTTAATAGGCCTTTTCTCATTAGAAGGCGGTTATCGCTCGACGCAGAGAAATTCAGTTACTCTCCGGTGTCCCTACACGCGTGATCACACTGTCCATAATGGCCGCCCACCGACATGCCTGTAAAATAGCCGTGGTATAGAGCAGCAAATTCTTGGGGCTGTCGCCCGTTGACTTGACTTTTACTGCGCTACATACGTGTCGCAATCTGTTCTGCTCAAGCGGCTTCATGCAACGTTCTAGATACCAGTTCGCTAACCTCACAGTGATAGCGAACCGGTCGGCGGCTTGCCGGTCGTCATGTATTTCCGTATCCCCGGTTAAGGCAGGGCGCATAATCTTCGCGAAGCGCCACTCTGAGCACGCCTGTAAATGATTGCTGTTTGTTAGGCAATCCCTATTCAGTATTTTATTGAGGTAATTAAAATATTCAGAATTGCAGCTAACTTGAAATAACCTGTGACGACAGGCGCTTTGTAGGGTAAGCTGTACGGAATTTGTATGCTATTTTTTCTTTCTTATTCTTTATTGCTGTGAGAATCTTTCATTACTGTGTCAATGACAATTAAATGAAAAGTCAGAAATTATTGGCGAGAAATAAGATATAAATCATGTTATTTCAATTTGTTAAATCATGAACGATAAGGATCGTGTCGTCCTAGTTTATCAGAGAATGGGAATGGTCAAGAAGGTTTGTTTTAGGGATCGACTCGAGAATATTGTCTACTCTGTAGCTTTTAGGGGAAAAGCCGAAAACGGCGACCCCACAACTAGGCATAAATATGCCTAGTGATGATGTTTAAACATTTTCGGATAAAAAGTGGTCCTCACCCCTGCTGGTCAACTGCAGCCTTCGGAGAGACTGCCAGCACCCACGAGACGGACGCACTTTAGCTAGTGTAGCTGGCCACGACTGCCCGTCATTCAGCGAGCTGGCCCCGACCGGCTCCTGTGGGTAGAGTGCAATGCACAAACGGCAGAGAAAATTATGGGGGACACTTAAGCTGCACCTTATAACACTGTAGCATAACGAGTTAATTCCTATATACAATGTATATGCAGAAGGTCGTTCTCCGCTTTGCATTCGTAGATTCATGGTTGTCCTAATACCCCTACTGGCGCAGTGGTGCAATGGTTAAGCGATGTGCCACTGCCCTGCGATGAGAGGTGCTCCCAGCGGTAGGCCTTGTATAGCCCAGGTTGCTCTTCCCGATCGATTAATCATTAATTTAAATGCCACCTGCCATGGTGGGCAGCTTGCTCACAATTCGTGTGGGCAGGTTGTGATGGACGCCACAAGGTCACGTGACCGAGCTGGCCCACCTACCTCCAAGGTTGCTCATCTGGGGATTTTTCGGGGATTTTTAGGGGATATTTCGGTCTCGGCCATCGATGACCCCGTGTCAGATTTTCTGTGACTTGAGCTTCCAACGCTCTCGTGTTGATATTGTTCAGCAAATATCTTCTTGCTACAATAAAACTATGCTTTAAAGAGTGATAAACGTGCCCTCCTTAACTTGCAGTGAAAATCAGAAGCCCGCACCATAAACCTTCTGTATTAATGCATTTTCCACCATGTAAGAAGTGAGAACTCGGACACCGCGCCTAGAGTAGCAGCTAGTCCTGAGGCTATTCGCCACGGGCGGAACGCGCGCTTTGAAATGGAACGCGGAAGGTCTAGGTAACGGATGCGGCAGTGATCAGTGACAACAATCAGGTACTTTAGCTGAGTCTGGCTTCGGTAAGTGTTGTTACGGAAACCGCTTCACCATTATGCAGGACGCGTTTCACAAAACGTGAACTCCTCTGCAGAACAGCTTGGAGAATTCTGAATCAAATTTCCACCCATCAGAAGGCCCAGTATTTGAAAAACGAGTTGTCTCGACCAAACACAGCCATCCCAGTCATAATCCGGTACTGTGCGGTGCCACTGAAGAAAGAGTATCTGCATAATTGGATGTTTGGTTTATGGAATATAGCACCTCAAAGCGGCAATGGCTACAAGATATGACGTAGTGAAGGGCTCCGGAAATTTTGGTCACCTGGGGTTATTTAATGCGCACTGACAGCGCCCAGTACACGGGCCTCTATAGTATTTCTCCTCCATTGAAATTCGGCCCCCGCGGCCGGGATCAAACACCGTCCTTCGGGTCAGGAGCCGAGTGCCATAACCACTGTGCCAGCGCGGCAGACGTGTTGATTTGCACTTTCCTGACGCGGTTGCCCAAATGCTTCGTTTTATATTCTATCAGACGCCGGGTTATTTTATTGTATGATTTCTCTATTTGTATTTTGCAGAAATCTTAGCTCGGACATTTCTTATTGCGTTTGCAAAAAATTTCGTTTTGTATTGGACCGTACAATACCAATGTAGGTTGCAAATAAAGCTTCCGCTTATTGATGGGCTCAATCAACTTAGCTTCGGCGATCATTTCAGCCGCTTCACTCAGCCGCTTTCAGCCGCTTTACTAGCTAGGCTCGATTGAGTTTCCGCTCAACCTGAAAAAGATTTCCACTTGCCCAGAAGGGGTCGCAGAATATAGCTCGGCAAAATTACACTTAGGCTCGTGATTTGCCCTCGAAACTTCATACGTAGAAAAACGTTTCATTGCTTTTCGCGCACGTGTTCTAAATGCAACATCGCCTAAAAAGCGTGCTCTGCGTCTTCGCTCGCTCTCTTCGCGATATGTGTCTTCGATAGCACAAGTATACAATAACGTATGAGGTCAGTGCGGGCACCCGCAATGAAGGAATGCGAAAGCATTGATGCCTCCTCGACTCTGTTTGCCCCTCTTCGCCCCTCTTTGCTTCACTTGTTGCTTCTTCTTATATTTACTCGATATGGCAATGGTTTAAATTAATCCAGTTTCCCAAATACCAAAATTATTTGGCTTACTTAATGAAGTTACAGGAATTTCCCATTTTGAGTTTTTAATTAAACTTGGCGCCACGCTTCGTTTTCAAATTTTGCGGCAGCGTTAGCTCTGCTCACACTTCCGGATTTTCGAATTTGGCGCCACACGTTGCCTTGGCACCGCCAACTTTTTGGACATTTTTGGCTTTATTTAATTAACTGATCACTCTATAGACATAATAATTTTTTCGACATCAACCTCACATCATCGTCTTTCGATTACAATCACTCGTTTGGCATTACCTCTTCTAATGTCTTCACAATTGCGGCCGACACGGTTTGCGGACAGGATCTTCTCGTCATAGCCTGTAAAGCTTTCACTTTAAAAAGGGGACGGAGAGAATGCAAATTGCGCCGTGCGGAAATGATTTACCGGGCGTCAGACCTACACGCACAATTACAGACAATCGCTGTACGCAAGCTAAACAAATCACTATGTCTTCGTGTCTAGAACCGGGAAAATGAAAGAGCTGGACACGGGCAAGAACTCACCTGGTAGACGTAGTGTGGCGATTGCTACAGGATTCGCTGCCGCAGGTAACCCCGCACGCGTTGTACGTATTTTAGGCAAACCCATGTCCATCGACCACGGGAACAGCGCTGTGATACTGATGCCTGCATTGCAAAGGAGAGTTTCAGAAGGCATGGCATATTATGGCCCAGTCACAAAATTGCGTTAACCTATAACAGTATCTCGATTACTATCAACGCTTGTCAAACTATCCACTTTTCGATGGGACTCTCCGGTGTGGTTGCCTCGTTCATCGGACGTGGCGAATTACGGCCTGCGCGCGCACTATATACAGCACTCAGATTGCAGCACTGCACTGCGCTTCCAATGCAAAGCTTCAAGCGGCGCTGTCCTGCGACTGCCATCCAGGTTTATTTGTTAGTGGTTGTTATTAATAAAATAACATTGAAAGGAAAAGATGTTGCCATTCGCGGCATCTTCCATTGAAACCTGAAGCACCGCAGTTGCGACTAGGGGGAATAAAAGGAAAGGAAGAGAGAAGGAAACGGAGCAGCGAGAGGATAAGAAAGGATAGGAGTAGGGCGGCCTTGTACAGTATGTGAAAATAGAGGATGTGGCAATTGGAGGACCGCAGATGCGATGCTCGCCAGTTATCCATGGAATGGCGCGCTCCGGACAGGGCACAGTGTTATGTAACATTGGCTGCACCCAATGGGCACTGAACTTCCATTGGACGTCCTGTGGGCGTTCAGGATGTCTTCAGGGCGTCTGCAGGATGTCCAGGGAATGTTCAGTGCCCATTGGGCTGTACCACGAGCGGCTTATTAGGGCGTCCAAGAAGCAGCTCAGACCGGCATCTGCCTACATGACCAGGCTACGTGAAAAAGGCAGAAAAATTAGGGAGAGGGGAAGGGCAGGAAGAAGGGATGGAAAGAGATTCTGTACATGATGAATAACGTCCCAAAGCAGCACTTCGGGTATCAGAGGCGTCGTAATGGACAGCTCTGGAATTATTTTGAGCAATATTTAGGCTTTATTACGCTTTAAAGAAACGCTTCTTCCATGGCAGGTATTCGAATCATTGAGCTCAGGCTTAGCAGCGGAGTGCTAGAGGGAAAAATCCACAGCGGTGGATGGACAGATGGACAAGTGGGTCTTTAAAGGCTGGCGTATGAAAGAAAGCGAAAATTTATGGAACCCCAGAACGCATGACCATAGAACAATCAACTTTGATAAGAGTTGGGATCCGGCGACAAGGAAATCTGCTCCATCATTAACGCTAGCGTTCTTGTCTTTTTATTGCCGCCCAAACAGATCACTGCCAAAGAAATTATGAAAATAGAGGTGTGAATTTTTACTAGCAGCAAAAATTATTTTCAAAAGATTCACTAACAAACTCACCCTGAACCCATCAGGTTAAGAGGGAGATAGGAGTAAAAGCAAAATATAACAAATTTGAATATTTAGAAAAGTAACTAATTCACAGGACATAGAAAGCATTCTCTTTTATAATAATGTGTAGGAATATCACTGAGAACGATCTAAAGTCGGGTGACGAGAGTGACAGCGGTAAGCAATGTCAGTTGGAACAGGAAGCCCATATTTGGTCGTCCACAACCTAGTCCCCAAAGCATCAGTTTTGTGAATGTAAGAATAAATGCTCAATACTTTTTTACTGCGAACCGAAGCGTCACCTCGTGTTCATGCTTTGAGGTAATCGACATCATGCCTTATGCTTTATGGGGGTTTACCTTCCCAAATTGACTCAGGCTATGAGGAACGCCGTAGTGAAGGGCTCCGGAAATTTCAACCACATGGGTTTTTTAACATCGTGGGAGTTCGGAATTGTGTTATCGGTGCAAATGAGTCACTACTGCCCAGGGTGGAGCTTCATTGGCTGTGCAACTGGGGTGCACACGCCTGAACTGCGTAAATAGGGCTCCAATTTCGTTCATATTTCGCATTAAAAATGCAAGTGATGCCTATAGTGCATTCATTCAAATCTTCGTGCAGATATACATAAGACACTTCCCATTTAGGAGCTTTAAGAAACCAAGAAAGATAAGGAAACCGTGGATCACAAGGGCTCATCTAGGCATGATCACAACGAAGAATACTCTTTATCATGTCTTTCTGCGCACGCGCTGGCCTGCCGATCTAGATGGTTTTAATGCAGCCAGAAACAGGCTGAATGCTGAATTAAGGCGGGCCAAGAAAGTGTACTTCCAAGAATTATTCTCTGATATCGCGCGAAATAGCCCAAATATCGTTTGGAAAGTAGTAAATAAGGTCTTAGGTCGCGGAAAGAAAAACACAGAGCCAAACAGAATTACTTTTAACAACTCCGAATTGGCTGGAAAGGCACTCGCGGAACATTTTAATGAACATTTTATTAAATCTATACCAAAGAACAATAACCCATTAAGTTTGGATATGGCTATTCAAAGCATTCCTGAAAGTATGTTTTTGCAGCCAACCAATGAATCAGAAATCTACAGAACATTTATTCATTTGAATAACATTATAGCATTAGATGTAGATAATATACAAGTAAAGCCTGTTCAATATGTTTTGGAGGATATTCTTCCTGTTCTAATTCAGATCTATAATTTGGTCCTTGAAACGGGTGTATTTCCAGTTGCCATGAAGAAAGCTAGATTAACTGCAGTTCATAAGGGCGGCGATAAAAAATTGGTTTCAAACTACAGACCAATATCTGTTCTCCCAATATTTTCAAAGGGGCTAGAGAAACTAATTTATGATCGGTTAATTCTTTTTCTAGAGAAGCATAATGTGCTAAGCAATACCCAACATGGATTTCGGAAAAATAGATCAACAGAGACAGCCTTATTGACTCTGAAAGAAAATGTACTACAAAATATAGAAAATAACAATTTTACCATAGGTTTATTTATTGACTTCACGAAGGCCTTTGATTGTCTTAATCACGATATACTGCTGCATAAACTTTCACTCTACGGAATGCGGGGCATACCACTAGAACTGTTTCGGTCATATTTGAGTGGCAGAACTCAGTCCGTATGCATCGATAGGGAACAGTCAAATTTCTTAACAATTACACACGGTGTGCCACAAGGAAGTGTTTTAGGGCCTTTATTATTTATTTATATATAAATGATATTGTTACAATAGACCAAACAGAGAAGTTCATAATATATGCAGATGACAGCACAGTCTTATTTTCTGGTCCAAGTGTACACAAATTAGTACTAAAATGAAATGATATGCTTGACAAGCTCTAGCTCTGGTCGCAGCGCAACAAGATAAATATTAATTCATAATTAAATAGTTTTAGGCGCAAAAAAGGACAAGACACATAGACACATAGGGTGATTCATTACAGTTTTTAGACTTGAAAATTGAGTTCTGTGGTGATCGGGTCTGTTGGTCTTACTTTCCGTGTGCAAAGAAGCAGCTGCTACCTTTTGACTCCTGCCATTCCAAACTTGTTAAACGCGGGATTGCTTCGCTTTGCCTTGAATCCGCTCTCAAAAAGTCATGCCCTCCCAAAATGCGGGACAGTTTTTATAACCAATTGGCTAGGCTTTTTGCAGCCGGGTTCCCCCGTTCGCTCGTGACTGCGGTGGTTGAGTGTCTCCTAAACAAGACAAAGAATGGTACTGGTAGAGCTAGACCAGAGGTCCCTCGAGAAGAGGTAAGACCAGTGGTGGTGCCATACGTGCATCGTGTGGCCCATAATTTGAAAAAAGTTGCCAGCCGCCATGGTGTACGGCTCGCCTTTTCGGCACCGAGAAAGCTAGGTGGCCTTTGCTCCCGTACTGATAAAGAGAACAGCAAGGAACGAGGCTGCGGAACAAAGCACAGGAGACCGTTCGTAAAATGTGCTGAAGGGGTGGTCTACGAAATCCCCCTGTCTTGCGGGCACTCCTACATAGGCCAGACTGGCAGGTGCCTGAATGAGCAAACGAGGGAACATGAGAGAAACGTAGAGCAGAAGAAGGAAGGCACACATCTAACTAAGCACCTTAGTAAGTGCCCGTCCCGCAATTGTGAGCCTTGCTTCACTGATGTGCGCATTCTGGGCAAAAGCTGGAATACTAATGCTAGGGAGTTGATAGAAGCGTTTTTTATCAAAAAGAAAGGTGACCTGTGCGTAAGCGACACATCGATAGTATTGTACAACTGTGAAAAGAAATTCCTGGAGCGCGCCTTATCAAGTCGTACTTGAGCTTTAGGTGACCCATCTGCACATGTGACGACAAGCTATTTAAGTACGTTTCACGCATGCAATAAAATCAGTTGGAAGTTGGCGCTTCGTCCTGTCTCCTACCCTATGTGTCTTGTCCTTTTTTGCGCCTAAAACTATTTAATTATGAACCAAAACCAACTAGCCCAGCAGCAAGTGCTCTTAGATAAATATTAATGCAGCAAAAACAAAAGCAATTATCTTCCGGGCAAAAAATAAACCACTTCAAATTCAACACGCAATTAGATATGCTGATAAAGAAATTGAAATTGTGCATGAGCACAAAATTCTGGGAGTTGTTTTCTCGTCTAACCTCAGCTAGGATACGCAGGTGAAAAACATCTGTAAAAAGCTCGCTGCGACAGCAGGAGCACTGTCACGATGCCAAACGCTGCTGCCCACAAACATTAAGTGACAAATTTATTATGCACTCTTCGAATCTCATATTAATTACTGTAGCTTAATATGGGCAACCACTACGAAAACAAATATCGCGAAGATTCTGCACCTCCAAAAGAAAACCCTTCGTCACATCACAAACGTACACTGCTTATCCCCAACAAACGTTTTGTTTCCATTGTATCACATTGTCCGCATTGACCATATGTATGATTTCCGGATGCTACGTTTGTTTTCTTTCTCTAACAGTTCTTACAAGGCCTTTATAACTGAAACAGCGTCCCTAAAAATTAAACATACTTCTGCTCATACCCGCAGCACGGACGCTTGGTTTGTTCCTCATTTTAGAACTAATTATAAACTCCAAACATTGCAACACAATCTTCTGCATGTACTTAACAAATATAAACATACCACAAATTTCAGGTTCAAAGAATTGCGACGGTATTTCGTAGAGTTGTGAACTATTTCTTTTAGATATGTTACTTCTGATTCTCTAGGTGGTCTGTGAAGTACAGAGATAATTTTGTGAATTTCTCTAATTTTTTGATCATTTCATACAATTTGATATGTGTATTCTGCTTTTCATGTGTGTATATGGGTTCAAAATGTTTATAAGTGAACATTAAGTGCGTCTTTGAGATTCTATTACATGTGCATTTCTTAATTACATATTATTTTTGCACTAGATGAGCCTAGAAGTTGCAGTTTTAACCATAAAATTGCATGTAAAAGTGTATTCATTGTTTGTATTTGATAGTGTGTATATTTGTTCTCCTTTGTTGTATCTTTTTTATGTTCATTCCCATCAGCTGGTAAGCCACTGCTATGTAAAGGTATTCCGGGCCCAGTCAACTTGCAAAAGCAGCTTTTTGCCTGGAAATCCTTCCAGTTGTTCTGGAGAAATAAATTCAATTCAATTCAATTCTTTCCGTCGGTACTGCGGAATGTGCTACGGTTCTAGTAAAGTAGACACGGGAAATTTTAAAATTCTCGTATTAGTCATCAACCAATCATATAAAAAAGAGATTCCTTCATTTCTTTTTGTCAGTTTTCAGCATATTTCTATTTTCAACATCACCTTCGAAATGTCTTGCATGAGCAGTTTTACTAGGTGAATGAGGAAGTTGCTTTCATTCTCGGAGGAAAGTTCTGGTAGGCTTGAGGGGCACATTCTCGCCCGGTTTCTAAAGATATACGCCATCATTGCCATAGCAGTCAGCATCAAATTAAATGCGAACATGCACCATTCGTCTAATGAAGAACAATATATTAGCAGAACAACGCCGAACATTTTAGCAGTTACTGAGACAGAAAGAAACAAAAATGATCAAGAAACTGTTAACGCAAATTGCTGCAGCCGCTCTTCAGCAGCTGTCTATTTTTGTTATCGTGTTGGCGATTTGATTTCGTGCTTTATCTGAGGTGATGGCAGTTATCCCCGGTTGTCATGAATAGCAGCACGTCGTAAATTCGGCAGTTGTCTACGACCATTTCAGGTTAGTTTTCGCCAAAAACGAACGTCAAGATTCCCAAGTAGAGGACATAGTATGCACCCGCTCTTCGGTATAAGAAGAAAAATTCAGGTATTTACCCTTGATATTTGCTTTACTGGAGCTTGACTGTAGATCCCGTCAGTCTGGAAAAGTTCTCCGTATTGGGCCGTGCAGAGTGCGAGTAGGAAGCTGGACAGCACGGGAAAAAAGGTGCGTTCTTCGGTTGTTTCCATGACAACGAAGAAACTGCGCCCCTTCGGCACACTGGCGGCTGCGTTGGAAATTCGAAAAGTTGTTAGAACATATGGCGTAATTTCATTTCCCTGTAAAAAGGAGAGAATAGCTCAAAAAAGGCACGAACCATACTTAGTGTAGGTTTATAACAAATGCCATGAAAAACAGCGAGGTTCTGGCTGGTGCAGCCAATCTAACTTGGGGGAGTGGGGAGGTACCAGAGCCATACTCGCACGGTGTCTACAGCTATAGCACACAAACACATGCACAGGTGAGGACACGGTTGTAGCATATCCTCGACTGTTGTTGCATATCCCCCACGTATACCTCACTGCTACTTCGAAGGAGGCTGAAGAGGCCATCGTTGCCCTAGCCATCAAGGGCATGGAGGCCTGGTATGTACTGTCAAATCTAAAACAGCGATACTTAATTTTGCTGACGGGAGATTGACGTCCCTGCATTTCGCATAGTGAACACTCTCGTCGCACCCGGCCCACCACATGGAGCTCATGTTGGTGCCTGCCCACTCCGGCAAACCCGGAAACGAGGCTGCTAGCGCTTTAGCCCGAGGTTCTCTCAACCGGGCACGGTTCTCATGGGAGCGCATGCATTCATTCAGTGAACTGACGCAGGTCTGCAAAGATGAGCGTCGGCTCTACCCCCAACCCCATCTCTCCCTCGACCATTATCACCAGACAATTTGGAGGTGGCTCCCAACACGCACCTTACCCTCCCCTTATACACGCTTGCACTATCACAGAGTCCACACAAACCACTCCTGAACCCTCTGCCACCACCCCAAAGCCACTCTCCAGATATCCTTTTTCTCTGCCCGGCGGATCCTCCCTTGCGGGGCCTGGAGCACTTTACCACTTGGGAGGCTTGCGAGGACCTTACTGCTCTCGGAGTACCCGGCCAAGCAAGTCATTGCCGCAGGCCAAGCTGCCAGCGTCATTAGCCTACGGGACATGAACGTTTGAGTGCAGTGGGGCTGTGCAGGGCCCCAAGAACATGCGTGTTCCAAACTCCGCTGTTTCAGATTAAGTTTTCACCACCTCCATATAACACATGATTACTTAGGTCATATCCTAGTGGTCCGAACCACTAATCCGGAATTGACGGCTGCGTTGTGGGGTTCAATTGTCCACCGAGATATCAGACAGTTACTGCGTCATTGTCTTGCCTAAAAAAAAAAATCAGTTTTCATATTTCTTGTCTCCTCTGCGACATCAGTTGCTCTAATCTGTCCTTAACCTCGCTCCTACGCACAGCATCTTTGTGGTGATCCTTTCAATTGAGAAACTTACAGAGCTGTGCACCCCTCTCCGTCAAAGCAAACCACACCCATCCCATTCAAAGATATTAAAGACAGCATAAAAACACATGTCGATGCGCGCTAGAGATCTCTAGGTGGCCAAAATTATTTCGTCGCACTCCGCTACGGCACTTCTCTCTTTCTTAATTCAGGCCAATCTTCTCGCCTTCCCTCATTCCTACACGGCCCGGTTAAGACGTCCACCGATATCTGAGAGTGTTATTGCGACGATTCTTTACAAAGAAAGCCACTACCTGTTGTGATCAGATTCATGTGCCCTGGGTTAAAGAAAAATGGCTCCCGGTTTATTGTTTCCAACACGAAACATTGTGCGAAAGCTGGGTTTTAGAGCAAAAGCTCCATTACTGCATGTCTCCCGGAATAATTTCGACTCAAAGGTCGCTCTAGTGCACACCCGCGCTGTACATATATGCAGAAATTTCCCTTTCCGATTCCTTTCAGGTAGTACTTCTGCGTGAAAATTGTTTTTTGGCGGAAAGGAAATAGCGCAGCGGCAGACAGCAAACACATGAACCGCGCAGTAAGAGAAGGGATTAAGGACGGAGGGAAAGAAGAATGGAAGAAAAAGGTGCCGTAGTGGAGGCGTCCGGAATAACTCCAACCACCTGTGATCCTTAACGTGTACTGATATCATGCTGCACACTGGCGCCTTAGCGTTTCGTCTTCATCGAAACGTGGCCTCCGTGGTCGGGTTCGAACCAGGGAACTCCACATCATTAGCCGAGCGCTCTAACCACTGAGCCCCACGGCAGGTCTAATACTTCCACGTGAAAATCATTTTGTTGAGATATTGTTTAGTACTTCCGCTTGAAAATGCCTTATGACAATGACGTCAGCATACATGCAGTATGTGATCCGTTCTTCCTGATGCAGCCCGAAGATGTTCATAGGATTTATTATTGAAAGGTGACTTTTGTCCTAATATCAAATAAATTCCCCTGCAAGTTCTATAGGCGCAATTTTGTTTTACCAACTGTTTAGCCTAAATATTCCAGATAGATTTTAGGCTAGAAGTGTTTCTTATCCCTGTGAATACTGCCCTGAATCTCCCCTCAAATTTGCGGCGGCAACACATACCCGTAAGGGCCGACATTGGACTGCATCAGCAATTGTATTTTTTCTCTACTCCTCTGATTCATGTTACACATAAGAGAGGCTTCGCAGCCTCCTGTGTTCACTACTTCCGAAATAGAACACTTCAAATTATAATTTTCGGCAAGAGCAACATATTCAATGTCAATTGTTTCAAAAGGTTCTAAGGCAGCCGGTGGAACCATTGCGACCATTCCTTACAAGTGATGTGCTGAATCCTTAGGAACACTGAACGCCCCTTTCTCAGCTGCCTCTCATATGTAGCATCATGGATGAAAAAAATTCTTCAGTCGCAGATGTGTTCTCTCTCTCACTCACCCAATGCCGAGTAAAGATGAAGCAATAGAGTAGCCCGCCAAGTTCAGGGCTGGCAAGGCGACATACAAAGGCCCCAGGAGGTCCCACATCTGAAAGGCGGGAGGCTCTCTGCAATGGTCAAATATAGATTAACTTGCATGACGAAGCATAATTGACGTTACTGATAGCACCATTTGTGCACGTTTAAACGTTGCACATGAGTTGTCCGGAGAAAACAAGAGGTTGGGTTTTTAATAATGCGGAGGATATCTAGTGAATACATGTATCTGAAATTCCGAGATTTAGCCAAAATGCATCAAATGCAAAACATGTAAGAACTGAATAGCACATAGAGCAGCACACAAGAATTGTACATTTGTACAGTGTGCGCACAGAATGTTATAAAATGTAGAAAACGCTTTTAATTTCAACGGTAAGCAGCATTTCTCGCAAAGTTAGCGTGATTATTTGTAATATTGGGCACTGCCCACTGATTTTATTGGTCGGTAGAGAGCAGTCGCTACGACACAGGGATAGGTATTTGATTTTGCACCGGCGAAGGAAATTTATGCACCGCTGTCAAGTTAGTGGAGTTTATTGCTGATGTCGACGGATGGCACAAGTAAGCGACGTGCACGAAACTGCTCACTGCCTTCATCATGGGTGTGTTTTTGTGTGTGTGTGTGTGTGTGTAGGGGGGGGTTACATCCTAAAGCGACTCAGGCAATGAGGGACGCCGAATTGGATGGCTCCGGAAATTTCGACCAGCTGCGGTTCCTTTAACGTTCACTGATGTCGCACAGTGCAAGCTTTGAGAGCAGCGTCACGAAGATTATTATTATTTAAAGGGAAACTGAAGGTGCTTTCCAATTCAATGAATATTAAAGGGCTGAATGTCCTGCGAAATAAGCTGCGAAATCGTTTTTCCCCACGTTCAGAAATCGCGGCGTAATAGCCTAATAGAGCGGCGTTGGAGTTGAGGTTTATCTACAATGCACAATGACTGGTAGAGTCCGATAATCACGTCACGTTCGACGGTGCTATGTTTCCAGCGGTTGTTGCATGGAAGAAAACCAACGCCATCTAAGGTGAAGCTCGCGAAGCGTTGTTTAGCGGCATCAGAAGATGCACAGCAGGATGTGGTAGAAGGTAGCGGACATATGAAATTTCGGCAAAAATGAAGTCATGACGAGATTTCTCACACTTCCCTAATGCCGTGAGGAGAAGCCTGAACATCGTCGCGGATTTAATCGAAGATTGCGTCACCATTTTAAATGCCAGTGCAAAATTACCTTGCATGCTTTTTCTAGAGGCTCCATAGATTCGCATTCATGAACAACCTTGAATTCTCAGAAAACTATTTCAGGCACGATTGCTTTCTGACGCGATGCCAAACCATCTGCCGAGTAGGGCCACATAATATCTTCTCCAATCAAAGCGGGTGCTTTGTTACAATGAACCCATCACCATGTGCTACGCCGTTGGCGTGACAGCTTTTGAAATGTGTCCACGAAACTGTATTAGATACGGCTAAGGGACTGTCGCACGTGCATGCTTTTGCCTTTAATGAAGGAAATAGTTTTGTGTCCAGATTTTGCTCCTAGTGGGTGGTGTGATGGCCATTTCATTTGCTTAATAAGCTGATTGCCTGGTACGCAGGCCTGAGTGTCTGACGTATCTGCATTAACTATTCATGCGGTGCTTACCACACAACTGCAAATGCGAGTGCCGTGGGCTATTGGTGGTATCTGCAAAACCGCCTCGACAAGTGACGCCTAGCTTAGTTCGCAACCATGGGATGTGGCTCAAATGGTTTGAATCCAAGCCAAGTAGCGGTGCTTTTTAGCGCATTTGATGCTCCTAAGCTTTGGAGAGCTGAGAAATTAAGTTCATTCCACCTTTTTGAGATAAAGGCGCCTGAGTACGCAAGAGGAGATGCGTTGTACTGCTCAGAAGCAGACCTCAACTGGGATGCACACTTTTGACAGAGACTACTTCCAGATGTCCACGACCGATGTTTAAACGTTTAATAGTTTAATGGAGGTGGGTCAGGCATGCCAGATGTCCCATCTTCACAACGCCTGGAGTTTCGACAAATGACGCAATGCGGCATTAGGAGCAAGACATTTGTTTAGGCTGAAAATACAAAAGCACTTCACCCTCTTCTTCACAGTAAATGCCATGGAACCCATCCTGAAAACGCGCTAAGAATGTACCCATCCAAATGGCCAAGCCTAGCTTGAAGCTGCTGTTCATTGTACATAGACCTAGTAAGCTTTTAGCGCTTCACAAAAAAAAACGAGCAAGAGGAACACAGCTAAACTGTCGGAATAATTTCACTGCATTCTACCCAATGCCCTGAAAGCATAGTTCAAAGAGAACAACCCTACGCTTACCTAGAACAGTACAGATACAACGAATGGCTGTCGCCAAAAAGGAGCCAGAGCCGACAAGGAGTGCAGATGCTGCCAACACAGGCTGGCAACACTCACACTTTGGAGCCACTTAATCGCACATACACGACTTTCATTCTATATACTCCCTAAAACTAATAGATTGCTGCTGCTTGCTTAGAACTACTCACCAGACGACTCGCTCCTAGAGCTGGCGTGCCATGCAGATACGCTGGTGTAGCCTCCAGCGTAAAGCCATCAGAACGTCTGCGACGGGGCCCGGCTAACAGGCGCTGCATGCGAAAAGACCGGGAGATAAAGAGTACCGGCACCGCAACAGGAGTACATCAATCACAGTGAATCCTAAGTTCGCGCACATTCACGTCCTGCCAAAGAAAGAGCGCACCTTTAATTGCTTGTTTATGTGTAAATATATGGTACAATTGGATCAGAGCCTGCGGAGGATGCTGTTCCCCAAGTTATGACTCCGACCTCCGGGCAATAGTTTAACTAGGTACGCGGCCAGAGTTTCATGACAAAAATAGAGCTATATCGGCACAGTTCCCAACCTACCAGGTGAGGAGTCGCCCCACTCCAGATCATGGGTCTTCTCAGTACCTGAATCACTTCACCCTTCACCCTGTGCAGCACGCACTGGTGATTGTGATGTATGGGCCTACTGAACATTGCACGAACTACAACAAAAATGTTGCCTTCAAATCTACTCCTTCGCCTCAAACCTCTACTCAGCCCTTCGTTGCTTCTCTCTTCAACACTCACTGCAGGGAAGGAGCGGAAGTTCGAGAGATCAGGATGAAAGGAAAAAAGATCATAAAAAAACTAACGGGAGAGAGAAAAGGCATTATGAAAAATGAAAAAGAAAGGGAAAGCAAAACTAAGAGGCTTACAAGAATCCTCCTTAGCATAAACATCATCATCATATAATAAATGAGGTAGACACTCAGGAAAGAAACTGAAAATATTTATTAGTTCGAAACCACTACTCCTACTGCGGGCAAGATCTTGCGATTTATACTCGGTTTGCGATGTTTTGTCGGCTTGCGAGTGAAATAAATAAACAAAACAAATATCCTTCAATGGAATTCGAACCCGTGATGGTGCGAAAAGATCACCTTCACTGGCCACTGCGCGAGTACACTAGGCTACCTCAGCCGTTCAACACGCCTGATGTTAAACTGCGATAAACTATTGGGCTGTGTACATAACATTGCCTTCTTCATCAACTAATACTACTATCAAACTAATATACGTGCTTTGAGGTATGTGATGGTAGTGAAACTGGGATGTGCGCGACAAGTGTTTTCGTGGACAACGTTTGGTAGAAACCGGGCAACAGATTAACACGCGTTGGCGTTGACAACACTGCTGAAAAAACACTGCACTGGCGCATTTGCCGCTGGCGTACATCAACTGGGTAAAGTGGCCCTGACGATGGAAAAGCTTAAGGCGAGTATGACTTCCAGAATGGGCCATTTCCCACCTCGATCGCTCTTTTTTTAGGGTCGTGGTGGTGATGTCCACCTGCTACAAACTAGGATTTCGCACAATATTTCGTGCTTATCAGTGCTAAACTGCCAGCCATTTTTAACATCAACGTAACCAAATACATCTGAAGAATATGTAAAGCATAAAGAACAGTTGTTATTAATGGTCGCGATGATTTGTTTTGAGGATCGACTTGAGAAAATTGTCTACTCACTCTGTAGCTTTTAGGAGAACAGCCGATTATGGCGACACTGCAACTAGGCATAAATATGCCTAGTGATGATGTTTAAAAATATTTTCAGATAAAAAGTGGTCCTCACCCATGTTGGTCAACTGTGGCCTTCAGGCAAACTGCTGGCACCCACGAGACGGACGCACTTCAGCCAGTGTAGCTGGCCACGACTGCCCGTCATTCCGCGAGCTGGCCTGACAAAGGCTCCTGTGAATAAAGTACAATACGCAAACGGCGAGAAAATTTAGAGGGGTCACTTAAGTTCCTTCTTAATGGCATAAACGCTATAGCATAATGGCTTAGTTCTTATATATGCAGAACGTCATTCTATGCATAACGTTCACAGATCCCTGGGAGTCCTCATACGCCTCCTGGCGCAGTGGTACAGTGATTACGCGATGTGTCATTGCCCTGCGATGAGAGGTGCTCCTAGCAGACTGCCTTGTATGACCCGAGTTGCTCTTCCCGATCGACCAATCATTAATGCACCTGCCACCTGCCACGTTGGGCAGCTTGCTCACAATCCGTGTGGGCAGGTCATGATGGACGCCACCAGGTCACGTGACCTATGTGGCCCACCTACTTCCTAGGTGCCTGCTCTGGGGATTTTTCAGGGATTTTTCGCTCTTTGGCAGTGACGCCCGAGAAGCCGGATTTTCTGCCACTCGAGTTCTTATATACTTCAGCAAATATCTTAATTGTAGCTGTGCTTAAAAGGATTAAAAATATATTCTTTTTCAATTCCAGCCAAAATTATAAACCTTCACTATAAACCTTCTGCATTAAAGCATTATCCGCGAGGACAGAATACTAGAGTTCTCCCACCGCGCCTAAAGAAATCTAGACCACAGGCCAATCGCCACGGGCAGAACGAGCACTGTGAAATGGGGGCGCGGAAGGTATAGGTAACGGATGCTGCAGTGATCGGTGACAACAATGAGGGGCTTTAGTTGAGTGTGGTTTCTGTAAGGGTCAACATGGAAAGTGCCTCACCATTACGTAAGACACGCTTCAAGAAACGGGAACTCTTTGTTTCCAGAAGAGCTCGGAGGGTTCCGAATAGAATTTCAACCTATCGAAGGCCCAGTATTTGAAAAACAAGTTGTCTCGACCTAACATAGCCAGCCCAATCATAATCCGGGACAGTGCAGTGCCACTGAAGTGAGAGTTATTTGCATAATATTTGGGTGTTTGGTTTTTGTACTTTAACGTACCAAAGCGAGTCAGGCTATGAGGAACGCTGTATTGAAGGGCTCCCGAAATTTTGACCACCTGGGGTTCTTTAACGTGCACTGACATCGCACAGTACACGAGCCTCTACAATTTCGCCTGCATCGAAATTCAACTGCCGCGGCCGGGATAGAACCCCCCTGCCCTCCCGGCAAGCTAGGAGCCGAGCGCCACCACGGCGGGTGTGTTGGTTGGCAATTTCCTGACGAGGTTGCCCGAACGCTTTGTTTATATCCGACCGGACACCGGATTATTTTACTGTGAAATTTCGCTCTTTGTATTTTGCTGAAATTTTAGTTCACACATTTGTTATTGCGGTTGCCCAAATGTCTCGTTTTGTATTGGATCGCATACTACCAATGTAGGCTATCGTCGAAATATTTTGCACAAATTTTTCTTCAATGAGCAAAGAAATTTTCCGCTCATTGACTGATTTATTAATGTAAAATATGGCCCAAGCAACCACAGATATCCGTCGGACGTCCGAACTAGATCCGAACGTCCTATGACGAGATTGGACGTCCGTCAGACGTACGAACAAAATCCGGTTTCGGATATACTTATCCGTACGTTCATCGGACGTACGAACAGTGTCCGGTTTTGTATATCCGCATGAAAGACGAAGCGTACGTACGATGTATGTACGGCTGAGTATTTTCCCAGGACTTGAGTATGGACGTTTTTTATTTTTCGCACAGAAAATTTGTGCCTTTCGTGTATGTATATTTTGTATTCTTTTTATCGAGAAAGACATCCCGGAAATAAATTTTGTGAACTTTATGGGCAAGTTGGCTCGAAATCGCATTAATTCAAACTGCATATCTGCTTCTATGAATTTTTTGCATCAGTTACAGGGGTTGACGCGAGTACGTTTGTAAATTGGACTGATTCCACAATCCTCCCTACAGTGCAGAGGCCGCTAATGACCAAAAATAATTTAAGGATAGAAGCAGGTGTTGCACAATTTTGAAGCATCTCAGTTACTAATTCTGCGTTTATAATACCTCTACAAATTATCGAAGTTGTGCGACATCATGTCCACTTTGTTCGTTAAACTTTAAATTTAAAGCATCTGTAAATTCAAAACTCCCGCCAAATACTCCTGTCATCGTCATCATGTATGTCAGTTTGCGGTCAGTCCAATCCAATCCAACAGTAAACATTGCGGCGCCATTGCGCCGTTGTCATTTTGTTGTGTAGCGTGGTGCTGCTTTAGAACTTTGTTATTACCAAAGCGTGGTTTTGTTTGGTCTGCGGACAAAAGTGGTGTGGCACTTGAGCAATTCGAAAGACGCAAGAAGCGCCTGAAGCTTTTCTGGAAGGCTGGAATGCCGTACTGCGCCTACTTTGGATTACAGAAGGCTTAGTGTGAATGCCATAGGTGGTTGCCTGTGAAGGTGAGTTGTACAGTGCTTGAAAATTACTTTTAGGCAATGCAGCAGGATCATATAGCGTTCGTTCGTAAGAAACGGGTTGAAAGCACGAGGTGATGGCTTCTTTGTTAGCCACGAACATCACATTCTTTCCGCGCAAAATGTGTGATATACTGTACCAGTTCACTTTTTACCATCGCTATATAGATAATCTGATTTAGGTGCACTTTTTGCTCGAAATCTTTTCATCATAATCAGTTTCAGTTTGTTTATACCTCATTCATCTACTACTTTTTCTGTCACGCTTTACGTGTTGAAAAATTAGTGCTATTCCGCTATTTCCTGTGTGATCTGTTTTTCCGCGGCGACGTGAAGATAGCATTGTTGGTACTGGCTGTGCTCCGAGACTTGTTGAATACCTAAATGCATTTGTACTCCTGTCACACTGGATATGAAACAGTTGACATTCAGTACATGAAGTTTCATTCAGCTTCATTTGGTAAAACAGTGTCATTGTCTAGTGATAGCAGTATCAGTAAGAAAACATCCATGATATAAAAGTTATACTACACACCTATATTTTATTGTCACTAT
Organism: Amblyomma americanum; assembly: GCF_052857255.1. Taxonomy (NCBI): domain Eukaryota; kingdom Metazoa; phylum Arthropoda; class Arachnida; order Ixodida; family Ixodidae; genus Amblyomma; species Amblyomma americanum. Next base: position 114,947,275 of record NC_135504.1, read on the forward strand.
ACTTGTTCTTTCTACATTCATTTAAAGGCTATAAATTTTGATGTAAAATGCTTGCTTGAGACTTCATAGTTAATAGGAGTGCTCTGTAAATACTTCTCTTGGTTGATGTTTCCTTAGGCTACTGCATTTTTGCACGAGTTTGACAAAACTTGTTTGTTGCTTTGTCTTTTCAGAAATTCTGTGGATGTGCTTATGGATGAAGGTTATGGACGCTTATGAAGAATATGGATGTGCTTTCCAAGCTTGTCATACCTGAAGTCAGATATTTTACGAATATAAGCCACTCCTCTGCTTATGTACATCAACTGCAATAAAATATGCCTGCTGTACTTTAAACTGTTTTCCATTTTATTGCTTCCCGGGAGTGAGAAAAGCATGCATGCACCACATATGCAAATATGCGAGAACGATCCGGCAACGGACGTCCTCAAACGGACGTCCAACGGCGGGACAAACGTATACCTGTGAACTCCCATCGGACGGCCGACAGTCGTCCACCAGCTGTTTGCGGATGTTCAGCGGACGTCCGGAACATCCGAAATGGACCTCCGTCGGCCGTCAAGTGGATATCTGTGGTTGCTTGGGGGGCTCAATCAACGGAGCCCGATGATCATTTCGGATGCTTTTCTCATAAAGCGATCTGCCCCCTATCCTGGGTAGCACCGATACATTACGAAATATTACATTTTTGTTATGGTCAAATGTTATTTAGATGTGGTTAATATCCGTTTCTTTTAACGTTATTACAATATTACATATAAACGATAGAATAACCTTCCCGAGCACTAATGAAACATGTAAGCGACATAGATGTAACATACATGAAACATTAGCAGAAACATAACTTCGTTTTCTGACCAGCCTGTAAATCAACGTAAAGCACCCGATTAGACCTAACCTTTAGTGTTGAAATGAAACAACCACAATTTTTTTGTTGTGTTTTTCATGCCGTTTTTCTTTCTTCTTCCTGCTTGGTTCATTAACCCACAGGCTTACTAATGGTCTCTTCTGCAGCCTACTCACCCTCTGTGGGAAGCTGACCGAATCCGCCGCGGTTGCTCCGTGTGCTGCACTCGGTTTCCGGACGAAGCACATCGTGGCGGTCCAGCTGGTTCATGCTGCGAAGGCGCTACTCCTGCAGCGGGGACTGCTGGGACCTGCCGCCTGCAATACGGTCATTTGAGACGGTATGTTGTGTTGGAATATCCGCAACTGGTTCGATTTTTCGTCCCTTGCATTTCTGCGTTATGTTGGGATTTACGGCGCCTAAGGCTAAACGGTCATCATGTGCCAACAAAAGCAAAACACTTAGTTTTTCAACACATCATCCTTGAGGAGACTTAAGAGACCTGATAGGCCCCATTTATATCGAATTTATATGGCAGGTGCATGGCGCCTTTCGTGCGTCAGCACAATGGTGTATACTATAGCATGGATGCTTGTATAGCTCAGCAGCTCATTGTTTGTTATGGTAATCGTTTGTTAAATGAACGAGTGGATTCTTCTTAGAGCTGTGCAATCGGCATAAAATTTCAGTGTCCGTCTCGTTCTTTCAGCCGCCCCTATATAAATGGCCCCTCGGAAAGGACATGTGAGGAGATGAAAACATCCACATTCCCCCACAATTCCAATGCTGGTCATTTGGGCCTCCCGAATCATAATCTGTCGGCTGCCAGAATATTCTCACAATAAACAAACATTGGGGTAGACCTGAGGGTACGGAAACTTGGACAACAATTAGAGCACGCACGTCTCCATATGTGAAAACTGTTTAGCGTACAATAATTGCACGGCTCCGCTATCACGATAGATAATTGTCTCTATCCGGATGCACTAGGATAAAAAAACAGAAGACAAATAGGCAGCCTCGGCCTCAGCTAGACTTGTTTCGAACTGACCTCACCTACATAGCACTTCGGTCAGAGGCGCAGTCGGATTGTGCGCTGAGAAAAATTACGGCCCTTTGTAGCGAGCAATGCGGCGAATGGCCAGTTGTCGTTTGCACGCCTAAAAGCACTACAGCGACATTGTCAAGTGGACACCAAGGTGATTCTTACTGAAATGCTCGCGGTGTTTCTTAGGGCCTGCGGTAATCAATCCTGTGATATTATGAGGTGGTTTAAATTTTCAAGTCCCTTTTACTTCCTGCCTCTCAAAAGCTTGCCACGCAATAGAAGACTGTAATATTCTCCCAGTGTTTAGCTGAACACACAAACACTAAAAAGTCTGTAAAGCTGCGCTAGTGGGAACATTACATTAGTATAAAGGAGCGCGAAATACACACACAAGGAAGTAGATGGAATGCCAGTCCGGGACTAAGAGCGATATTGAGCAGCCGTCTCAGCTTATTGATTGTCAGTGTCTTTCAACGCAGTTTTGTACACCAATACACACACTGAACTTTGATGTACTGATGTTTTCGAATAAATTCCTATAGAAAATAATTAAATATATTGTATTGGTACATACTTTCAGTTGTTGTTTTTATATATCGTGGTTAACAAAAACGCATTCAGATAACTTTCAACGGAGCAGAACAGAACGGGGGGGGGGGGGCAATAAGTCATACAATGGTAGCATTGAAACACTCAAAATAGGCATATACACGGTTGCCAGATAGTGGTGCTATTGGACCTTCTCTGAACATATGAGTCTAAAATACACCTTCCCTTATCTTTCATGTAATACATGCTCGTGAAGACGTAGTTTTTGCACTGACTCAAAGCTCCAGGCAGTAACTGATTGAATGTTCCTTAATTAGTCTGAAAAACGATGCACATAAGAAAAAAAATTACAGATGCCTTCTTTTTACTTTGCCTAATGAGTGCTCTCTAATTGGTTTTTAGCTGCAGCAACTCTGGACTTATGGGCTTAAATTTCAGTCTCGGTTTGCGTATTGAAAATATATTTTTGTCACTGACGCCAAGCTCCATGCAGGAACTGAATAATTCTTCCTGAATTAGCCTGAAAGACGATGCACATAAATACGAATTACAAGTGGATTTTTTCCCTACTTTTTATAACCAGTGTTCTGTAACTCCTTTACCTGAAAGTTTCTTTCACTAACCACTTTTACGACTCATTCCTGACACATGGTGAGGAAGTGGAATTTTTTTTAATCCTGAGAAATACAGCACTGATTCTCTCAACTTTGTGGCAGGAGCACAGTTCCGTAATATCCAACTTTTGGCAGCACATGGCGATAGTAATTTTGTAACCTGACTCAACTGGTTCTAAAGTGAAATCTTCGCAACCCACCGTGCTTCTACTCTCAAAGTACATTACTCCAGTTTTTAGTTTCCCGCCCGAGCAAGGTAGTCATCGTCATATGTTTCAATAAGGTACTAAGGCAGACAGTAGAATCCTATAATGACACTTTCTCTCTGTATTAAATAGTCCCTCCTAACGAACAATGAATGAGTCCTGATGAACTGCCTGCCATGTGTAAGCCTGAACAAAAACTTACTTAATCCGAACAAGTCTACCCTCTCACTCACCTCAGGCTGACTGGAGAAGAAGGAACTGAGCAGCCTGCCAAGCTCAGGCCAGACAAGGCAACAGGATCAGCGGGAAGCGGGCTGCCACATCTGGGAGGCCAGAGGTAGCCTGCGAAGGTAGAGCATTTAATCATTTATGCGTGTGAACCATATAAGACGTTTGAGGTCCCTGCGGCAACCCGAATTGGAGGAATGCAGAAGCATTGACTCCTCCTCGTTTTTCTTTGCCTTTCTTTGCCTCACTTCTCTCTCCTCCTCAATTTTGCTCGACTAAGCGCTGATGTAAATTCGTCCAATTTCCCTCTTACTACAAATATTTGTCCTACTTAAGGAAGTTCCATCAAATACCCATTTTGAGTTTTCAAATTTGGCACCACGCTTCGTTTTCAAAATTGGCGCCACGCGTTAGCTCCGCCTATGCTTCCGGTTTTTCAAACTTGGTGCCCAATGTTGCCCGCTCCGCCAGTTTTTGGACATTCTTGCTCTAATTATTTACCTAATTAAATAAGCCTTTCGCCATAATTTTTTTCGCGCAGCATCCGGACGTCATCCACATTCGATCACAAGCATTCCTTTGGCGCTATCTCTTCTAAGTTCCTCACAACTGCTGCGGACACGTTTTGCGGACACCACCTCGTCGACGTAGCCGAGTAAAGCTTTCGCTTTAATAAATCACCGCTGGAATTTTTAATGCTAGGTGAACTCCACTGATTTCATTGTGCAATAGAAAGTACTCGCGTCAGTTAAAGGAAAAATAATTTGACTTTGCGCCACGGACGAAATTTCATCCATCGCAGTAAGTTACGTGCTGTTTTGGTTTGTGACGTGGAGAGTGAGCTTAAGTAAGCAATGTGTAAGAAAGCCCAACATTCTTTGTCTTTGGCACTTCCTTTGTCTTTGCCTTTGACTTGAATGCAAACTGGACCTAGCTGGGCGCTACAATCTTAGCCGAAGTGAAAGAGAACAGTTGACCTGTTTATTCCGCCATATTTTATGTGCTTCTTTTTTGGGTTAAGAGGTTAGCGCCAGTGGAGTATTACAATTTTTATCCTTGGGGTCTCCACTAGTGTGCGTTCTAAACACTTCACGATGATTAGGGCTAGATAGTAGCGAATTCCCCTCCATCCAAACGCGGGCGCTCTATTGGACTCAACCAGCCGCCATATGTAATGGCAGTGGCATAATAGTATGCAATTTGTCCACGACTGCTTTATAAGATATTCCTGTGTGATCGTCACACGTGCGCGCTTGAGTTTTCGCAGGAAATCAGTTTGTGTACCTGTCTACATTACGCACCGAGTAGTTGGCGTAACGGCCATGTCCGATGTTTAGTAGAATGACAGGTTCCTGAAGGGTCCTGCACGTCGAATATATTTTGGCTAAATATCCTTGCGGCTCTGACAGGACAACGGCGAATATGACTTGCTTTGTGTTGATAACCGTGTCAACTCGCTTGATTGCTGGGGCGTTAAATACTGACCGCGCAGTCTAAAAATCACCACGTCTTTTTAGATATCCATGCCACTAAGATAAGCATCACTGATGATCAAGTATTCAGTATTAAAGAAGATAATATATCTAGCACATAAGCAGTTATATAGTTGTTAGTGCTAAAAATTGCTTTCATCTTTTCTGTTAGTTTTAGGCTCAAAACCCGCACTAGTGGACCCCGGATCGGGCACATGAGCAGAAATTTCACTTTCCCATGCCACTGAGGTATTGCACTTCGGCGTGAACAATTTTTTTGTCAATGACGTTAGCATCCGTGTAGTACGTTCTTAGTCCTTCCTGGCATAGCCCGAAGACGTTCATAAGAAACGATACTTCAAGGTGACTTTTTCATTAATGTCTATTAAATGCCGTGAAGGTTCTTCTGATGCATTTTTTTCGAACTATTCCTGATACATTTTAAAAGGCTAGAGGAGTTTTTTGGCCCAGGGAATACTGCGCTGAATCTCTCCTCAACTTTGCGGCGGTAACACAGACCCTTAAATGCCAACATTGGACAGCATATGAAGATTTTATTTCTCCTGTCCTCTTATGATTCATGCATACTATACTGCACAGAGGCTTGACAAAATCCTGTATTCACTACTTTCAGAAAAAAATACTTAAAAGTTAAGTTTTCTGGACCAGTAGCATATTCAACGTCACTTCTTTCAACGGGCATTAAGGCAGCCGGTGGAACAATCGCGACTATTCTTTTTGAGTGACGCGGTCACTCTTTGCGAGCACTAAATCGCAGCCTCCTCAGCTGCCTCTCAACGTAGTATCTGAACGAAAAAAAACATAATGATCCGCGAATGCGAAATCAAATAAGAGCATTAGTTAAATTGTTTTCACCTTGGTTTCCGACAAATTCACAATAAAACGTGTTCACCACGACACGGCGATTCATTTGGTACCACCTGCACCCATCTGCGACCTGTGGTTCGCCCGCCACGGCCCTCCAAAGGTCGCCCTCATTGTGGCTTCGAGGACCAAAGGTCACTTGTATGGATAGCTTACACACACCAAGCCTCAACTCGACAAACAACTTTGTGCGCCGAATCTTGTCCATTCATTTTCTAGCACTTTAAACCCTTTGTGCATAAGGAATACGCCACAATTTTGTCATCAAATGTGACCCGAAGTCTCAGCACCCGCTAAGCCGGTACATACAACCTTTGTCTGTAAAATGTCGAGACTGATTTATTTGATTTATTTTCTTCTCTAGAAATGTTTTCCCAAAACAAATGTGGTGTGCATGTGTAGCGCCGTCTTTTCGGGCTAACCTGAGCTATTTATGTTAATTGCTATGGCAGCCAGTAGAAGACACTAGATGTCGAAAAATACGCTGTCAATAGCCATATGTGCATTCTACTGTGAGTGAATGTGGAAAGATGGATGTCCACCTCGAAGAGCCTGTGAACTTAAAATTCTGTGTGAAGCTTGGCAAGACAGCGACAGAGGGGTATGAGCTGCTTCATGACACTTAGAGCAAGGAGACATTATCGTGGACGTGAGTTTTCTACAGGCACAAAAGGTTCGTTTCGGGGAGAACGTCGGTGGAAGACGACACAAGGCAGGGCTGCCCTTCAACCTCACAGAATGAAAGCAACGAGCTTCGGATGAGGGAGATCGTTCAGCAAGACCGCACCATTACAGTCTGCATGCTATCAGATGCCATCGACATTAGTAAGACAACATGCCACCAAATTTTGCGTGAGAACTTCGGGAAATGAAAGCTAAACGCCAGACTTGTGCCGCACTCCCTCACACAAGACCAGAAGGACAACCGGGCATCAGTAAGCGCTGATTTGCTCTCCGAGGCAGAGAAGGATGCTGCATTCATCGACGGCATCAGTGCTAAAGACAAAACATGGTGTTTTTGAATACGATCCTCAAACAAAGAGGCAGAGCGCCGAATGGTGGTCCAGAAGCTCTCCGGCGTCGTGAAAGGTGCGGCGACTGAAGACCAAAACAAAGACGATATGCTGATAATTTTTTTCTCAATTCCAGAGGGGTCATACACCACGAGTTTGTCCCACAAGGGCAGACGGTGGATTAGGAGTTTTATATCCGCGTGCTCCAACACATGCGTGATGCACTGAGACGCCGTCGCGCTGACTTATGGGCACCAGGACAATGGAGCCTTCTCCACGACAACGCAAGGCCGCACACTGCTCTCAGAGTGACAGACTTTCTTGCCAAGCACAGCATTACTGTACTTCCCCATCCGCCATACTCGCCTGACCTCTCCCCATGCGATTTTTTTCTGTTTCGTCTTGTGATGAGAGCCCTAAAAGCTCGCTGGATGGGGAGTGTAGAGGCCATTCAAGACACCACGACAAAGGCACCGACAGCCCTGCAAGAAGAAGCGTTTTCCCACTGTTTCCAAGACCTCAAGAAGCATTGGAAGCTGTGCATAGACTGCAAGGGGGCCACATTTTGGTGACCCGAGATTTCAGGGCGCCATCTTGAAATGCGAACAGTAAGAGCTAAAACACTTAGAACTTGAACTTCAGTGGCAGATGTCTCCTCCCTCACTCACCCCATGCCGAGCAAGAGTGAAGCGATAGAGCAGCCCTCCAAGTTCAGGGCGGGCAAGGCGACATACAAAGCCCGCAGCAGGTCGCACGTCCGAGGCGCCAGAGGCACCCTGCAATGGCCAAGCATACAATCATTTGCTTGACGAGGCATTAATAACGTCACGAATAACACAATTTTTGCACGCTTGAACGTTGCACACGATTTGTCCACAGAAAACTGGATGGGTTATTCTAATTCTCCTGAGGATATCTAGTGAATCCATAAATCTTCAATTCTCAAAACAATTCCTAGATTTAATCAAAATGCATAAGAGGCAAAACATGTAAGCACTGAATGGAACAAAGAGAAGCATTAGAAATGTACACTTATACAATGTACCTACATAATCTTATAAAATTTCAAAAGCGCATATAATTTCAACGCTACGCAACTTTTCCCGTACAAAGTAGAGTGGTTATTTTCAATATTGGGAGCTGTGCACTGATTTTATTGGTCGGTAGAGAGCATTCGCTGCTACACAGGAATAACTATTTGATTTTGCATCGGCGAAAGAAATTAATCCATCACTGTCAAGTTACATGATGTTTGTTGCTGCCCTTGCCGGTTGATGCAAGTAGGAGACATGCTTGAAAATGATCACTGCCTTCAGCATGGCTAATGAGCAGAACAGCAGACAGATATTTTGATTTAATGTTAAGAGAGAAAAGTTGAGCACGAGAAACATTGCTGAGAGCTCAGAAATAAAGGTCCAAAGCGAAGGCGAACGAATAGGCTAGTCTTTCCCAAATAGCACTCCAAACATCATTTCACGTAAAATTTGGTTCCAGAGAATCCAGTGACTTGTATTCACTTCGCCTATAACAGCTCTGCATAGTGGCTGGCGCTGCAGCCTTCTAAGCCGCGATCTCTTTCTGGCGCTCCGCAAAACCGTCCGCCGAGTAGGGCAACAATTTCTGCTCCATCCAAATTGAGTGCTCGAGTTACAACGAACCCACCACCATATGCTACACCAGCGGCGTAGCAGCTTTCGTAATGTGTCCATGAATCTGTATTAGTTACGGCTTCGGGACTGTTGTGCGTGTTGTGCTTTTGACTTTAACGGAGGAACTAGTGATCTATGTGTCCGCATTTTCCACCCAGTGGTTGAGGTGACGGCCATTTCATTTGCTCAGTAAGCTGATTGCCCGCTACGCAAGCCTGAACATCTAACGTATCTGCGCTAACTATTCGTGTGGCGCTTAAACGCAACTGCGAATGCCGGCGCCATGCACCACTTGTGGTAATTTCACAACCGCCTCAACAAGTGCTGCGTTAGTTTGCAACCGCGCGATACACATGTCACCACGCACAGCTTTGTGAAAAATATATACCACCCAATTGACTTGAATCCAACCTATGCAATGGAGGTCTTTAGCACATTTGACGCTGCTAATCTTAAGAGAGCAAAGGAATTAAGTTCATTCCACCTTTTTGAGATAAAGGCGCCGGAGTATGCAAGAGGAGCTGCTCTGTAGTGCTCGGAAGCAGACCGCCCTGGGATGTACACTTTTGACAAAGACTACTTCCAGTGGTCCACGCCACAGCTTTATAAGTTTAATAGTTTAATGATGAAGGGTCATAGATGTCAAATGTCCGATTTTCACAACGCCTTGAGTATCGGTATATGGGTCAAAGGGGCATTAGGAGCAAGACATTTGTTTAGGCTCAAAATACAAAAATTACTTCACCCTCTTGTTCACAGCAAATGCCACGGAACCGTTCCTGGAAACGCACCGAGCATGTACCCATCCAAATGCCGAAGCCTAGATTGAAGCTACAATGCATTGTACTAGATATAGTAAGCTTTTAGCGCTTCACTAAAAACAAGCAGGAGTCAAACCCAGCTAATCTGTGGAAATAGACCCAATGCCCTGAAAATATCGTTCAAAGAGAACAACAGCACGCTTGCCTAGACCAGTACCGATAAAGCAAAAGGGGGTCGCCAAAAAGGAGCCAGAACCGACAAGTAGTGTAGACGCTGCCAACACAGACTGGCAATACTCACATTTCGGAGATATCTGCATCAGGCACTTAATCGCATATACACAAATTTCTTTCTCATCCTATCCCTGACTAATAGAGGACTGCTGCTTGCTTAGATCTACTCACCCGACCACTCGCTCGTAGAGCTGGCCTGCCGTGCGGATACCCGGGTGTAGCCTCCAGCGTGAAGCCATCACAACGTCTGCGACGAGGCCCGGCTAACAAGCACTGCATGCGAAAAGACAGTCAGAGTTGAAAGAGCACCCGCACCGCAACTACAGTACTTCAATCACATTGAATCCTAAGTTCGCGCACGTTCACGTCCTGCCAAAGAAAGAGTGCACCTTTAATTGCTTGTTTAAGAGTAATTATAAGGTGCCCTTGGATCAGTATCTGCAAAGATGTTGCGCCCGCAGTTATGACACCAACCCCCTGGCAATAGGTTAACTAGGTGTCCGGCTAGAGTTTCATGACCAAAAATAGAACTATATCGATATAGTTCCCTACCTGCAGGGTGAGGAGTAGCCGAACTCCGGATTACGGGTCTTGTCAGCAGACCTGACTGTTTTCACCCATTGCAGTAGGCACTGGTGATTGCATGTATGGGCCTACTGAACTTCGCACGACCTGCTAACAAAAACGCTGCCTTCGAAGCCACTACTCCGCCCCAAACTTCTACACCAGCCCTTCTTTCCTACTCTCGTCAACACTCACTGCAGGGAGGCAGCGGAAATTCAAGAGGTGAGGATGAGACAAAAAAAGATCATAAAATAACTAACGACCGAGAAAAAAAGCAAAAGTGAAAAGAAAAAGGAAAGGGAAAGCAACCAAAGAGGAGGGCTTACATCAATGCTCTTAACTAAAACAAGACCATCACATAAAAGTGAGGTAGATACCCGGGAAATCATTCCGAAGTGAGAAAACCACTATTTCTGTTCTATCAAGATCTTGCGATTTTTGTCGGTTTGCAATGTTGGTGGTTTGTGCCCAGTGAAATAAATAAATAACACAAATATTCGGGACTGGGATTTGAACCCGTGGTGGCGCGAAAATTTCCGCTTCGCTCCCCACTGCGCGTCAGCACCAGGCAACTCTGCAGCCGAACACGCCCCGTGTTAAACTGCAATAAACTACTGAGCTGTGCATTTAACATCGCCTTCTTCATCAACTAATATTATCAAACTAATATTCACGCTTTGAGCTATGTGTTGGTAGCGGGACAGGGATGTGCGCTACAAGTGTTTTCGTGGACAACGTTTGGCAGAAACCGAACAACAGATCAACATGCGTTGGCGTTGACAACACTGCTGACAAAACTCTGCACTGAAGCATAGACCGCTGGCGCACATCAACTGTGTATATTGGCACTGATGATGGAAAAACTGAAGGCGTGTGTGACTGCCAGACTCGATCAGTGCACACCGTGATCGCGCTTTTTTCAGGTACGCGGTGGTGGTGTCCACCTGCTCGAAACTATTATTTCGCACAATATCTACACTGCTCACATTCTGCGAGCTCCGCCATGCGGCCGAGCTTATTTCGTGCTTATATTTTGTGTTTAGCAGTGCTAAACTGCCAGCAATTTTTTAACATCAACGTAACCAAATACCTCTAAAGAATATGTATAAGCATAAAGAACAGCTGTTATCAATAACAGCACATAGACAGGCTACCAAAGGCAGAAATGCTCAATCCTACCTAATAGACTAACACCAAAAACGCACAACACACCTAAGGACAGCAAAGCCTCATGCACTGATCATTTTGGCAAAAGGAAGGGCCATTAGGGCACCACTCATCTTTCACAGCCCAGGAACCTGCACTTTCATTAAACCGCTGTTTTTCCCCACCTGCAGGCCATAAGCCTCTGTGGGCAAAAGCTCCTCACTTATCATATCCACGCCACGATTCATTTCGACAATAGCACTAACAGCAATGAAACTTCAGGAAGATGGAATTAAAAAAATTTTGTTGTGAATTTCGGATACTTGAAATAAAAACAATTTGTAAGCACGAAGAAAAGTGCAGTGCTGTTAAATATTGCTTCTAGGAAAGAACGGCTGCAAAAGAGACATATTTAAGGGGTAAAGCCAAAAAATGCTACTCCTTGAAGGAAAAAAAACAGGGATAATGTTTTGTTAGTTGAGGAAACAATCACAACATAAAATAAGTAGCGAAATATTTAGTGCCTCTGGCTTCTTTGTGGAACTGAAATAATGGAACGTTTTACTTCAAATGAAACGCCACCTAAAAGGCTAAGCACTCAAGTGAAGCATTTATGGTTCTTGCTAACACATTGCTACAGTAATCATGTACGTCAGCGTACGTTATGAAGCCCAGCCCACAGCTATCGCTTCTACAAGCAAGCTATTCACATGCCCCCGTAAACCGATCAAAGAGTGACTTACGCCCAGTTATGGAAGCATTGACAGCGCTCGACGTACACAATATAGAACACCTCATGGTGAGCTCTTAAATAAGGATCCCGCAACGATCGTGGCCGGGCTGGCTGGTCTTCAGGAGGCACGTAAGGCATGGTCTCAACTGAGGTGCCCCAGAAATTTTTCAACACAGGCTCCAAATCCGCCATTGTGGCTCAGTGGTTAGGGCGCTGGGCTGCTAATTCGGAGTACCTTGTTCGATACCAATCGCGGTGCCTGAGTTTCTATATAGGTGATACGCTAAGGCGCCCTTGTGCTGTGCGATGTCAGTACGCGCTAAATATCCCTATTTGGTTGAAATTATTCTGGAGCCCTCCACTACCACACTTCTTTCTTCCTTTCTTCTCTCAGTCCATCCTTTACCTCTTCTTTTACGCCGGAGTTGGAGTGTCTGCCGATATGTGCAAAAGATACTGTGCCATTTTCATTTTACCAAAAGCGAATTTTTCTCAAGCCACAAATAGTTAAAGCAACACGCAGGCATATGCACCACTCGTATCTATCCCAGAGGTCAGTCACAATAATGGAGTTACATATTCTCGAACATAAGGTAGCTACAGTGCCACACAAAGATCTAAAAACACGCACATTATTATACCAACTCTCAATGTGTCTGTGGGAAAATTGTATTAAACAAAAAGTTCTCAGAAACTCTCCGCATTCATAAAATAATTCATCTTTGTAAGGAGTGGTTAACATTCGGCGACGCTTACATAAAAGTCATTTCTCTCCTGACGTGATTGCGACGTTTTTGGAAAGCAGTGTATGCCCTACGTCTCGTAGAGCGACGCCAGCGCTCCTGCCTCACCTGCTCCATCGATGATGACGTACGACCAGAAAACTCACTCGGTGGATGACGACTGTCCATCGCGCGCTGGCCTCATCAGTGACTTCCTCAAGTGGGTGATTCTGGCCGATTGCAGCCTGGTCCGGCTATCTGCACACAGAAAGTTTGTCGTGGCGCGTCCTATTGTACAGTGCTCAGCCCAACACTCCTTGTGCATATAAACAGACGGGAACTCTAATGTTTTAGAAGCAAAACTACAAGCGGTGGAGTCCATGACCAAATGACGTGGCAAACGCAAATTTAAACTTATTAGGCTGAACTGCGCACGCTATCTGCTTCTTCGCACACAGTGATGGAGAGTTGAGTGGGGAAAACCTGCATCCTATAAATCACGGAGTTTCTTGCTAATTTAGCGCTTATACAAAAATGAAGGCGAAGTTCGTCATTAGTTTCACAGCTATGTCTTTCTTTGTAACGCTTAGTCTGATAAAAGTTATTCGGAGCAATGCGAAACACGGTGATACCTCATTGGTTTGTAATTTTAAGCCAAATGAACTGTTCAACTTTTCTCGATGCTTCTCATTGAGCATACCGCAGGCACTATGCTGCCCCTGTGCTTTTATTTATAGGAGGCTGCCTCGAAATTGCCGCTAACAACGTGAATATGCAAGGGACACTCAGGAAGACTTTACTACTTTTTATTGGAGAAATCACTTCTTTCGCTCCTTTTAGCTAGCTAGGTTCGACAGGAAACGGTAATAGCGTCTGCCCGTTTATATCATCGCCTTTAGTATGACGACTCCAATCACGGGCTGTATTTCTGAGAAGCAAACATTTTTAATGCATTGATATCTGGTTAGTAAGGAAACTCCCTGAACGAATAACAGATCACCGTAAAATTGAAGAAAAAGCCATTTCGGTCCACCAGTTTCTCTCGCGTTAGACATTTGGTTAGCGAAATTTTGAGTGCAGAACACATGCGAAAGGCAATGCAAAAGCGCAGTTTTCATATTAATAGTTCATTTTCGGGACGTTCATGCTTAAATGTTGTAACCCGATTCTTGGAAGCGAATTACCTTTGGTCATATTTCGTGATTGGCAGTGAAACATGCGGTCTCAAGGGCTCCCGCTACATCCGGGGCCGACTGTGTACAAATATCGTCTAACGATGCGTAGGGTGTGGAAAAACACAGGAACAGACACGCCACTACGCCATGAGCCGCCATCACGGGTCTGATTGACCACTTGGTGCTCCATACAATACAATATTAAAACAGATACTTTTAGGACAGAGCACTCCGAGTTTCAAAGATTGGTCGAACTTCGCCGTGACGGGCGTTCAGTATGCCGAGAAGAATATTACTACCTTTCTGTGTTTGTTAAAGTTTTGTTTGTTTTATTCTTCACAACTTCTTAAGTTTTACTTGCTAATGTTCCAAATATAGAACATATGAAACGCTGATTTATTTCCCTTCAAAATGCACCCTTGTTAGAAATTTTCTTACCACTGCATAGTTAGTGTGAAAAACTTCGCAAATATCGTATATATTATGAACTTGCTTAAATTATGTGAATTATTACATGTAAACCGATTTGTATTGGGCGTCGTCACACATGAGGAATTATGAAGTCCTTTCGCTTAAAAGGTTTAAATGAAGAAAACAGAGCAAATGTAATGAGAACTCGTCAGTGATTTCCTGAAACACTAAAAAATAAACTGAAGGATCTGCGTCTTTCACTGGCAGTGAGTCTTACAGGAATTCTCCATTTCTGAAACATTGGCCTGGGCTAGTGGCATTTCGAAAAGGCAATATTCGTATCTCGGGTCTCTTGCTTTTCGCCGGTAGGCGCAAGCGTTCTCCCAATTTGTAAGTTTGGTATAGGGGGCCTAACGTCACAACGCGACTCAGGCTACGAGAGACGCCATAGTGGAGGGCTCCGGACATTTCGACCACATAGGGTCTTTAGCATGCACTTACATCCAACAGTACACAGGCCTCCAGAAATTCGCCTATATTGAAATTCGACCCCTCGGTCTAACGAATATGTGAGCACAGATTTGCGGAGCTTTTCGGGCAGTGTGTTTGCAGGCTGCGTCTCATGCTTATACTACGTACACTGGAACTGAAGCACGTCTTCGGGCTCTCAACACCCTGCGACGTGCTGCGTCTGAGGGGCGTTTCGCAACGTTTCGCAACGGTTCCCAGGTCTCGCGTCCAATGACGTCAAAGATTGCACTATGCGAGGGGCAGACCGCTAAAGGGTGAGGTCACGCACCCTCCCTACCCCCTCCGCCCCCTAGTGCGCACGCCGCATGAAAACATCTAATGCAACGTGTGCAGAAATGTGTGGGGAGGTTGCGTGATCGTGGAACAGAGCTACGCGTGTGTGACTTTGGGCCATACGTATCATAGCTATGAAGTAAAGGCCATGGCTAGATAAATGGTTTTCCTGCCTACCATGGCCTCTGAAACGGTGTAAATGATACAACTCAAGCGGTGACAAAAAATCATTCAAGCACCGTAGTTTTCTCCACAATTGGCGGTTCACAATTAGAAAAGTCATTCCTGGCAGCTATAAAGTTGTCTTCACATAGCAAGATTATGAAATTCACAACGCACTTTGGTTCATACTATATTAGCATCTCTGCTATGGGAAGCGCCAATGTGCCACAAGTGAAGCGTGGAAAATATCATGCTGAATCGTTTTAAATGTGCCTATATATTTCTCTCGTTTGGTTATAATAGTGACACGAGGATTGGAAGTAGAAGAAGAAAGAGATCGCAGCCTCTAGAAGTAGACGACGCTTAAGTGTAGGTCCGTTTCTCTGGTGCCCTCTTTCAGCCGCTGCAGTTCCTTTTCAGTGTAGCAACTGTTACACATCTGGTGGAGGTGCGGGGTTACGCATTCCAAGTAGTCCCTCCAGTTCGGTGGCGCTGTTCTAGCCACGTGGACGACGTAGTTTAAGCATATTGCCTGCGACGGTGATGTGGCATCTATGTGCTTGAGAACGTCGGTGAAGTAGAGCACTGCCAAGAGTTCAGTGTCCGTACTCCATCGAGCTTCCGGCCAAGGTGAATGCTCTTGTCTCAAGCATACCTCACCAGCTTGAAGTCGACGCAGAAGATGGCGGGGTGTCGCTGGACAATATGGCTCACTCTGGCTACCACGGATCTGCCGCCGGTGAGACATGGAGCCGCCGGCGATGACGAGCACTTAGCTATGAGAGTGAGCTCCGGCAGAGATACCCTGGGTGAGAGTACGGAAGTACGTCCGCAGTGAGCCTGAACCTGGTGTTTCAGAAATAAGGCTTCACCGTAGTGGGGATCACAGTACCTGAGAGATACGTATCCACTGTCGGCTGCAGTTATAAAATCCCA
Source organism: Amblyomma americanum (assembly GCF_052857255.1). NCBI lineage: Eukaryota > Metazoa > Arthropoda > Arachnida > Ixodida > Ixodidae > Amblyomma > Amblyomma americanum. The sequence continues at coordinate 114,963,434 of NC_135504.1, forward strand.
AGGGTAAAGCAGAAATAACCTGTTCAGGTTGTCCCACGTCTAGCTGATTTCTCTCCTCCTCCCCCATGAATGGGAGGTACATTGTCAGAGTGTGGACATCACACGGGTTGTCTTTAGTCGCCCCGATTTTTTGAAGATCAACAAAGGAAAGAACTAGGTTGCGTTCTCTCAGGTATACCGCGTGGTTCCTTCTCTGGAAGCTGAGCGTCAGCCATGCGACAGTACCGCTCTTATCGACCGTGAAGTCTCTCGGGTGCGACCTGAAGAATATTTCCAAGTTGCCGTCATACAAGTTCATCAAGTGGTCGGACATACCGGGGACTGCAGACAGGCAGTTGTGAAGCGCTTCGCTCCATATATCCAGGCCTCCATCAGCCGCCTGGGTCTGCAGTGCCTGGTACCTGGCCAGCCAATGATCCACGGCTGCGATTGGGGAGTCCTCGGCCACGGTCACAGTGTCCTGCTCGGCGTCATAGCAGAAGTACGATGGCCTCTCGCGCACAAAGTGGCGGAACAGGTTTTCGGCGCCTGGCGCGAAGTAAGCGGCCAGCTCCTCGTTGTGTACCAGTGGTCGGCAGGCGGCCATTAGCTCAGACACTGGCCAGCTCGGTGAGCGCCTCTGTTCGAGCAACTGCCACAGCCCGGGCAGCAGGTTCGGCTCTGCCGTCGACATGGTCAGCAAAAGACCCCTGAGCCACGGTTCTGCAAGGAAGAAAAAACAAGATCATCCACACGCTGCCGCGTACTTGTATGATGCAAGGGTTGCTTCAATGAAGGGGATCTCACTTGATGCCCGCAACGTAAGCACCCCGAGAACGGGGAGCACAGGCCATTTCAGTGTAACAACTGTTACAATAGAATATGTGAAGTTTGAATAAGAATTTCAGTTGCTGTAATATTGCTTCATAGTGCCTTGTTTAAAAAAAAGACTGGAGGATGCTTAAGCTTCGCGTTTAAAAGTGGAACGCGACAGCGTGTCGCGGCGCTGTCAGGGAGTCCTCGGCGCGGCTGCGTTTTTATGGAGGAAAGACGCTAAGGCGCCAGCGTGCTGTGCGATGTCAGTGCATGTTAAAGATCCCCAAGTGGTCGTAATTATTCCGGAGCTCTCCACTACGGCACCTCTTCCTTTCTTCTTTCACTCCCTCCTTAAAATATTCCCTTATGGCGCGGTCCAGGTGTCCAACGATATATGAGACAGATGCTGCGCCATTTCCTTTCCCTAAAACCAATTATTATTGTTATTAGTCCACGGACCGCAATCGCCCGTTAGGCGGGACGCCTTTATACTCGGGCAAATCGCTCTGTTAGGCACGGTGAAACGGACAAACGGACCCTGGTAGCGGAAAACCACGTAGAAGCGCTGCCAAGTGCCTCGCCGAAACACGTGGGACTCAAATTGCAGTTGTAGTTCGACGGCACATCGTTCTCGACAAACCCGCTGCCACAGACGCCAGCATAGCTTCCGCGCCGAACGAACGGGCAGCAAGAAGCAAGCTTCGTGGTGAACGCGCTTTGGATGTGTGCTGCGTTGTTCGCCGCTCACCGCGTGATCCCTGCGTGTCCGCACGGCTCTACTGCGCCCGAACGAGGCATACGTCAGAAGATTCGCGTCCTTTCCATAAAATCAATTCTCATTTCATTTTCATTTTCTTACAGCGCAGTTCGGCCCCGCCGCGGAGGCTCAGTGGTTAGGGCGCTCGACTACTGATCCGGAGTTCCCGTCTTCGAACCCGACCGCGGCGGCTGCGTTTTTATGGAGGAAAAACGCTAAGGCGCCCGTGTGCTGTGCGATGTCAGTGCACGTTAAAGATCCCCAGGTGGTCGAAATTATTCCGGAGCCCTCCACTACGGCACCTCTCTCTTCCTTTCTTCTTTCACTCCCTCCTTTACCCTTCCCTTATGGCGCGGTTCAGGTGTCCAACGATATATGAGACAGATACTGCGCCATTTCCTTTCCCCCCAAAAACCAATTATTATTATTATTATTACAGCGCGGTTCGGATATCCACAGAGATATGTGAGACAGTCCTCACTTCCTTTCATTATAAGCGATTTTCATTTCATTTTCATTCCCATGCGGCGCGGTCCGCGTTGTCGACCGAAATATGTGACAGGGGTCGGTTCCTTTCCGCGCGCTGCCGTCGCGCGCTAGCTGTTGGGACAGTGGCGTACATTGCGAGGAAGAGGAGGAGGGATTTTTATCGCTCACGGGGAGGAGGAGCGCTTTTTCGCTTACGGCCGACGCCAACGACACGGGAGACAACTGCTTTCGCTAGAAATAGGAATTTAAAATCCAAAAATATGTCCCGGTCTGCTCGATTCAAACTGCTACCGTCGGCAAGCGGCAGAACTCCGTGATAAATTAAAACTTCCAAGCCACGTTTCACTGATCACCCAAAATAACCAAATAACCGGTATTATGCACTTCACATGTGAAAGCAGCCAGTCGCAGGAAGAACTCGAAAATAAAACTTGGTTCTTGGGGACAGGAAATGGCGCAGTATCTGTCACATACCCACGGACAACTGAACCGTGCCGTAAGGGAAGGGATAAAGGAAAAAGTGAAGAAAGAAACGAAGAAAGAGGTGGCGTAGTGGAGGGCTCCTGAATAATTTCGGCCACCTGGGGATCTTTAACGTGCACAGCACACGGGCGCCTTACTGTTTCGCCTCCGTCGAAACGCAGCCTCGTTTTTCTGTTTAAAGAGCGTTTTCTCATAAGAACGCTGTACTCCTTCGACGCAGGAAAAATCGGTTATTCTCTTGTGTCCCTACAGACGAGGTCACAGTGTCTATCACGGCCGCCCGCCTACATGCCTGTAAAAAAGCCGCGGTCGAGAGCACCAAACAAGCCACCAGCTGTATACATACTACGCTACATACGTGTCGCAATCTGTTCTGCTCAAGCGGCTTCATGCAACGTTCTAGATTCCCATTCGCTAAGCTCAGAGTGATAGCGAACCGCTAGGTGGCTCACCGGTCGTCATGTATTTTCGTATCCCCGGTTAAGACAGGAGGCATAGCCTTGGCGACGCGAAACTCTGAGCACGCCTGTAAATGGCTGCTGTTTTCTAGGCAATCCCAATTCAGTAACTTATTAAGGCAATTTAAGTATTCGTATTTGCTCCTGAATTCAAATCAGCTGTGAGGACAGGTGCTTTGTAGGGTAAGCTGTACGCAATTTTTATGCTACTTTTTCTTTCTTTTTCTTTATTGCTGTGAAAATGAGAATTACATGAAAAGTCAAATTTATTGGCGAGAAAAAAAATATAAAACAGGTTATTCTAATTCGTAATATCACGACCGAAAACCACCGTGTGGTCCTAGTTTATCAGTTAATGGGAATGGCCACGAAGGCTTCTTTCAGGGATCGACTGGAGAACATTGTGTACTCATTCTGTAGCTTCTTGGGGAAAAGCCGATGGCACCGACACTACAGCAAAGCATAAATATGCCTAGTGACGATGTCTAAACATATTTTGGGATAAAAAGTGATCCTCACCCCTGCTGGTCAACTGTGGCTTTCGGCCAAACTGCCGGCACCCACGAGACGGACGCACTTCAGCCAGTGTAGCTGGCCACGACTGCCCGTCATTCAGCGAGTTGGCCCGAGACAGACACCTGTGAGTAAAGTACAATATGCAAACGGCAGAGCGGTCACTTAAGCTCCTCTTTAATGGTGTACGAAATAGCGTAATGGGTTAATTCCTATATAAACTGTATATATAAAAGGTCGTTCTCTAATTTACATTCGTAGATCCCTGTTTGTCGTCATACCTTTCCTGGATGGGAAGGTTGTGGATGGTTGTGATGGACGCCACAAGGTCACTTGACCTAGCTGGCCCACCAACCTCCTAAGGTCCTCCTCTGGGGATTTTTCGGGGATTTTTCTTTCTTTGTCAGCGACACCCGTGACGCCGGATTTTCTGCTACACGAGCTCCCTAAAGCTATCGCGTTTTATACTCCACCAAATATCTCTATAGCTACATTAATTCTATGCCTAAAATGATTACAAATATATCCTTTTTCATTTGCAGCGAAAATTATAAGCCTGCAACATAAACTTTCTGTAATAAAGCATTATCCGCGAGGTCAGAAGCCAGAGTTCTCAAACCGCGCTAGAAAAAAAAAAAGCTAGACCACAGGCCATTCGCCTCGGGCTGAGCAAGTGCTGGGAAATGGGATGTGCGAGGTTGAGGTAACGGATGCGGCGGTGATCAGTGACAACAATCAGGTGCTTTAGCTGAGTGTGGTTTCTGTAAGTATCGCCAAAGAAACCGCTTCACCATTATGTAAGACACGTTTCACAAAAAAACGGGAATCCTCTGCTAAAGAGCTTGGAGGGTTTCGAATAGAATTTCAACATATTATAAGGCCCAGTATTTTAAAACAAGTTCTCTCGACCAAACATGGCCAGCCCAATCATAATCCGGGACAGTGTGGGGCCGCTGAAGTGAGAGTTATTTGCAAAATAATTGGATGTTTGGTTCATGGGCATCAACGTCTCAAAGAGATTCTGGCTATGACTGGCTATGAGGGATGCTGTAGTGAAAGGCTCCAGAAATTTTGACCAACTGGGGGTTCTTTAACGTGCACTGACATCGCACAGTTCACGGGCATCTAGAATTTCGCCTCCATCGAAATTTCGACCGCCGCAGCCAGGATCGAACCCGGCGTCCTTTGGTTCAGGAGCCGAGCGCCATAACCACTGAGCCACCGCGGCGGGCGTGTGTGTTAATTCGCACTTTGCGTACGCTGTTGCCCAAATGCTTTGTTTATATTCGACCAGACACCGGATGGTTTTGTTGTGTCATTTCCCTGTTTGTATTTTGCTTAAATCTTAGTTCAGACATTTCTCATTGCGGTTGCCCGATTGTCTCGTTTTGCATTGGACCGTATACTACCAACGTAGGTTGTCGGTCAAAATATTTTGTTCAAATTTTCTTTGAATGAGCAAATAAAGCTTCCGCTGATTAACTAATTTTGTAATATAAAAGGTGGCTCTATCAACGTAGCCCGGCGTTCATTTCAGCCGCTTGTCTCATGTGACGATCCGCCGGCTCCCAGATAGCACCGACACATCATAAAATGTTACATTTTTGTTATCGGGAAATGTTACTTCAGTGTGCTTAATGCTCTCTTTGTCTAACGTTATTATAATGTTACTTATAAACGCTAGAATCACCTTCCCAGAATAATAATGAAACATGTAAGCGACATTGATGTAACATTCTCGAAAGTCGTGAAGCAGCCCTGCACAACCATGCTGGCCTGCCATTTGTGCTGGCACACAACTTAGAACACTTTATAATAATAAAAATAATAATTGGTTTTTGGGGAAAGGAAATGGCGCAGTATCTGTCTCATATATCTTTGGACACCTGAACCGCGCCGTAAGGGAAGGGATAAAGGAGGGAGTGAAAGAAGAAAGGAAGAATAGGTGCCGTAGTGGAGGGCTCCGGAATAATTTCGACCACCTGGGGATCTTTAACGTGCACTGACATCGCACAGCACACGGGCGCCTTAGCGTTTTTCCTCCATAAAAACGCACTTTACAAGAACCGGCAATGAGGGCGACACAATTCCAGTATGCACGGCCTAACATGCAACTCATATTCACTCACCTCCGAATGAATATCATTGAGTCAAACTTATATACCCATTCCTGAGGGATGTCCGATGAATGATAGTGGCGAATGGGTAATAACCACAGTTTTCTGACAAAATAATGGGCATGTGCATACAGTCTATGGCGAGTACTATCTAAGAGATGAGGTTGCAAAGTACTTCTAGTTGAAAAACACCTTTACAGTAAAAACAGTGGAACAAGTTCTAGAAATCAGTGCTCAAAATATATTTGTAATATTGTTCTATAGTTCGGCCTCTAAAATTGTAACAACGTTTCGAAGACTACATTAAACAATGTTTAGAGAGCAAAATTGCGTTTTGTGTACCACATACGACGTTATGTGTTAATTTTCACCGCTAATGTAACATTGCAATGGAACATGTATCATGTACTGCACATACATCACATCTGTATAACATTATACTAAAGTTCGGTGCTACCTGGGCTCCTTCAAATTTAAAAAACAAAAAAAACATGCTCTCTGTCTTCGCTCACTCTCTCCGCGACATGTATTTTGATACATCGCAAGTATACAATTAAGGGGAGGTTGAGAACGCAAATAGCGCCCCGCGGAAATGATTTACTGGACATCAAACCTGCACACATAATTAGACAATCGGTGTACGCAAGCTAAACAAATCACTAAGGCTTCGTCTGTAGGACCGGGAAAAGGAAAGAGCTGGACGTGGGAGAGAACTCACCTTGTAGACGTAGTGTGACGATTGCTACAGGACTCGCTGCCGCAGGGAAGCCCGGACGCGTTGTACGTATTTTAGGCAAACCCATGTCCATCGACCACGGGAACAGCGCTGTGATGCTGATGCCTGCATTTTAAAGGAGAGTTTCAGAAGGCGCGGCTGATCACGGCCCAGTCACAAATTTGCGTTAACCTATAACAGTGTCTCGATTATTATCAACGCTTGTCAAGCTATCCACTTTTTGATGGGAGTCTACGGCCTAGTCGCCTCATTCCTTGGACGTGGCGAAGTTGGGCGTGCGCGTGCTCTACGGTACTCACGGGCACAGCACGGCGCTTAATTCGAATTTAAAGCGACACGCGCCGTAATCCTGCGGCTGCCATCACGTTGTTGTAATTAGTCGCTATTCATTATGAAAAATAAAAATTAAGTATAACAATGGCAAGAGAAGATGTGGCTAGCCGCGGCATCTGCCATCGAAGCCCTGAGCTAACCTGAGCTGCGGCTGGCGGGAATAAAAGGACAGGGTAGGAGAAAGAGACGGGGAAGCGATAATAAGAAAGGATAGGGGTAAAGCATTTTACAGTATGTACAAACTCAGTATGTGGAAATAATCAACCTTCCAATCGGAGGAGCGGAAATAAGGTGCTTTCAGGTTGTTTACGGAATGGTGGGCGCCGGATTGGGCACCGTGTTACGTAACACGGGCTGCACCCAATGGGCATTGAAACTTCCTTGGACATCCTGCTGACGGTCACGATGTCTAAGGCGTCTGCAGGACGTCCAAGGAAAGCTCAGTGCCCATTTGGCATTTCCGCAAGCCTCCAAGAAGCAGCTCCAAGCAGCAGCTTTCAGCGCCTCGAAGAAGCAGCTGAGGCCAGTGGCAATAACCTAATTGACCAGGCTAAATGGAAAAGCCAGAAAAAATAGGAAGAAGGGAAGAGAAGGAAGGTGAGAAGGAACAAGGGAACAAGATGATATACGTGGGGAATAACGTCGCAAAGCTGCACTTACTGTATTAGGAACAGAAAGTTGGGCTAGTTGGTGTGGATTCATACTTGACAGCGCAAAAAAACGAGGACAAAAGCGAACGAATCCACACCAACTAGCCCAACTTTCTGTTCTTATGAACCGAAGACCCCGAAACCATCCACTAAAATATGAGTTGTGATACAGCGACAAGCATATATGGTCCATCAATTACGCTAGCCTTCTGGTCTTTTTACTGCCGCAGAAAATGGTGACTGGTACAAAAAAGAGAGGTGCGAGATTTTACTAGCAGCAGAAATTATTCCCGAAAGATTCAGCAACAAACTCACCAAGAACCAATGAGCAGGAGAAAGAGATAGGAGTATAAAGCATAATAAAAACAATACATTAAGAAAATTAACAATCACGGGACACAGCAGAAGTTTCAGTATAGATAATATATGCGAAATTCACTGAAAATCAAGTCGGAAAATGAAGTCGATGTTAGGTCCAAAACTTTGTCCTTCTGATATTAGCCATGTGAATGTGAATATTAACGCACGACATTTTTTTAGTGCAAACCGCAGGCGTCACCTGGCGTCGATGCTTGCAGGGAAATGGCTTTACAATTTAGGCTTTAAGGGGGCTTAACGTCCCAAAGTGACTCAGGCTATGAAAAACGCCGCAGTGATGGGCTCCGGAAATTTCGACCACGTGGGGTTCTTTAACGTTCTGGGAACTGGGAATATGGTCTTGGGTGCAAATGATTTACTACTGTCCGCCATGGATAGGCATGTATCCGCAAAATAAATGATGGGACATTAAATTATTCCCAAAATAGAGATGCGAGTTATAAATTGTGCTTCTTTACTTCGTCATCACTTATAATAAACTGCACATCTCCAAATAAAAATTTAAATTTAACCCAACGCTTTGAAGCCGACTCAGCTCCTTCATCAGGGGTGACTGAGGGCAGTAGCTAGAGTCTCTAAGTATGGAGGGGAAGAGGGGGTCAAAGTAACGAAAGCTGTGATGCGAAAGGCGTGGGCGAAGGGGAGGAAGTGGGGTTAAGGCTTTTAGTCACGTTGTAGCACTGTGTGGAGGCGGTCAATGTGAGTTTTTTTCGTTCAGTTGAAGAGCGAAGTCCCTGGGCATATACTGGGCGCAGGTTTTCTTTTGTGCGGTTGACTTTGCTCGGGGTGATTCGGACGTGCCAGTATTTCAGAAGGAGCCTTTTATGAATAATAATATTAGTCGGTTTTTGGAGAAAGGAAATCGCGCAGTATCTGTGTCATATATCGTTGGACACCTGAACTGCGCCGTAAGGGAAGGGTAAAGGAGGGAGTGAAAGAAGAAAGGAAGAGAGAGGTGCCGTAGTGGAGGGCTCCGGAATAATTTCGACCACCTGGGGATCTTTAACGTGCACTGACATCGCACAGCACACGGGCGCCTTAGCGTTTTTCCTCCATAAAAACGCAGCCGCCGCGGTCGGGTTCGAACCCGGGAACTCCGGATCAGTAGTCGAGCGCCCTAACCACTGAGCCACCGCGGCGGGGCAGCCTTTTATGGTAATTTTATTTGGTTCCGAAGATGCGGGCTTCTTCGAAGGTGATTCTATGGTCTGAGTCCTTGGAATGTTCGGCTACAGGACTGGGGTTCATTAACATGCGCTGACATCGTACAGGGGCCTCTAGAATTTCGCCCTAATTGAAGTATGTCAGCCGTGGCCGGAATTGAACCCGTCGTTAAGGTCAGCAGCCGACCGCCATAACTACTGAGCCACCGCGAGACGGGCAGTTACTCAAAAAGGAAAACACAAAAAGGTTAGGAAGTGTTAACACATCTTGCTGAAGCCGCTCTCGATATGTTCTTTTTTTCATCGAGTTGGCGATTCCAATCGCGCACTTTTTTTGACGGAGATAGTTGTGGGGATAGTTATAGTGATGGTTATGGTTATGGGGATGTTTATGGTTATAGAGATGGTTAAGTTGATGGTGATGGTAGCTATCACCAGTTTTCATGAATTTCGATGCCTTCCCTTAGGTGCAATAGAAGCGCGTCCTCATTTCGCCAGGTGATCGACATGGCCATTTTCGGATACCTTACGCCAACAACGAATGCCTTGTTTGTAAAATAAAGGATAGAGTACACAAACGCTCATAGTGTTATGAAGAGAGATTCAGGTACTTACCTATCAATATTTGCTCTATTCCAGCTTGACTGCGGATCCTCGCCAGCCTGGACACGTTTACCGTAATGGGCCACAAAGAGCGCGCGTAAGCAGCAGGACGGCACAGGAAAAATGCAGCGTTCGTCGGTTGTTTTCATGACAACGAAGGAACTGCGTCCCTTCGGAACACCTGCGGGAGCGCCCGAAATTGGAAAGCTTAGAGCATATGGCGAAATTTCTTCTACTTGTAAAAAGGAAAGCGTATACCGCTTAAAAAGGCAGGAATTTCTCACGAATGCCACGAACAACATTGAGGTTCTGGCTGGTCAGCCACTCTACCTTGGTACAGGGGGCAGGTACCAGACACCTACTCACAAGATGTCCGCATATAGCACATGTCCATGTTGGTCTGTGCCAAATGGTTCGAATCACTAATTCAGAAGTGATGGCTGTGTTGTCTGGTTCGGTAGTCCACTGAGATATGTGAAACAGGGACTGCGTCATTTCCATTCCTTAATTAGAAATTGGTTTTGGGGGAAAGGAAATGGCGGTGTACCTGCCTCACATATCGCCGGACACCTGAACCGCGCCGTAAGGTAAGAGATATAGGAGGGAATAAGAGGAGACGCAGAAAGAGGTACCGCCGTGCAGGGCTCCCGAATATTTTCGGCAACCTGGACATCTTTAGCCGGAGTTCTCGAGTTCGAACCCGACCGCGGCGGCTGCGTTTTTATAGAGGAAAAACGCTAAGGCGCCCGTGTGCTGTGCGATGTCAGTGCACGTTAAAGATCCCCAGGTGGTCGAAATTATTCCGGAGCCCTCCACTACGGCACCTCTTCTTTCATTCTTCTTTCACTCCCTCCTTTATCCCTTCCTTTACGGCGCGGTTCAGGTGTCCAAAGATATATGAGACAGATACTGCGCCATTTCCTTTCCCCAAAAACCAATTATTATTATTATTATTATCTTTAACGTGCACTGACATCGCACAGCACACGGGCGCCTTAGAGTTTCCCCTCCATATAAACGCGGCAGCCGCAGTCGGGTTCGAACCCGGGTACTCCAGATCAGTAGCCGAGCGCTCTAACCAAATAAACTCTTCAACGACGGTAAAAGAGTACACACGTTGGCGTCGCCAATTTCCGAACGTGGCGCTGCGCGCATTTCATGGTTCATCCCCATGGATGCGAGTTTCTTCTTCCAAAAAAGTAAACAAAGGCTTTGTGTGAGGCAACTCGAACAGCCAATCATGCCACCGCACCACCGCGATGTCTGCCGTCAAAAGGGGTCTTGCAGGGACGAGAGTCCGAAAAGCGAATTTACAGTCCTCTTATACTGCCTAAACATCTTTATTTATGCATTTCGAAGCAAAAGCTTCATTACGCTGGGTAAAGCCGCTCTTCGCGTGTCGTTAAATTTGGCCTTCCCAGAGCCAGAGATGATGTCGCGGGGTTCAAGTGTCCACCGCGATGTCGAAATCTGAAAGCTACTGCACCCTTTCGGCAAAAACGTTCCCGGGTTCGAAGCCCACTGCGGCGGCCGCGTTTCGACTGTAGCGAAACACGAAGGCGCCTGTGCAATGTCAGTGCACGTAAAAGATGCCCAGGTGGTGAAAATTATTCCTGAGCCCTCCACTACGGCGCCTCTTCCTTCCTTTCTTCTCTTAGTCCCGCCTTTATCTCTTCCTTTACGGCTCGGTTCAGGTCTCCGCCGAGATGTGACATATACTACGCCCTTTCCACGAGAACCAATTTTCAATTTTTTTAGCAATTTTCTTCAAAAAGCATGCTTTTGCGGGGTGGAGGTGTCCAGCGACATGTCGAGATTTGAGAGCTACTGCGCCCTTTCCTTCTGTCAAAAACTTTTCCCTACGTCAAAACACATGCTTTCACATTCCTCCACGTAACCAGATTAGGTGCCCTCAGTTGCGTTTCGCCTCCATCGAAACACTATCGAGAAGCTATTGTGGCCAGAGGGCAGTGCGCGCACGCGTGAGCGAAATTTGGTGAGCCTCTGCGCATTCCTCGAACACACGGGCTTGACGTGCCGTCTGTTCTCCGTCAGGTAGTTACACGCAGTGACCGAACGCTCCGCGAGTTCTGCCTTGAACGATTAATAACTGGACGCCCCACTCCAGTTGTAGCCAACACAGTGCTGTGCGCGTGTGTTTTAATTTCTCTAAAATGAACTAATCACGCGCACAACCTGGACACATTTTTTATTGTGTAAATAGTTTGTATATATTTCTTCTCCCCCTTTCCTCTCCCTGTCCCCTCACGTCTTTTATTTGATTTCTCCATTCTGCCTGCTATCCTTTATTTCCGCTGCCCCAGCTCAGGCGATTCAGTATCGATGGTAGATGCCGGGGCTAGCGAAAATCTTTTCCTTTATTTTTACTATTATTTTAATAACAAAAACCACTACCACCACCTCCATCGAAACAAGGCCGCCGCGGACAGGTTCGAACCCCGGTACTCTGTTTCAGTACACGAGCGCCTTAACCACTTAGTGACCTTGGCGGGTACCTATGCAGCGCGCGGAACGCTCCCAACGTTACAGACGCCAAGCCGCTGCCACATGCCACTGTGGTAAGGTGGGTGCGCTGCCTATTGTGTGCGGAACGCACTCAATGTTACAGACACCAAGCCGCGTCTGCTTGCCCAATACACCACAGCTTTCGCCCTCTAACCAGGTTTAGCAGTAGTTTAACCGCAGGGAATTTTTGTAATTTTTTTCAAGACACGCGTGTTAATTGTTTTCAGTCCTAGGCCTAAACACGGATGCTGGTCCATGAGGCTGAAATGGCTTTAAGGTGGACAGCATTGCTCGAATTTCAGTCGCCGGCGCCTTCAGCACATGGAACCAAAAAAGCCGTTGCGTTATGTGATAGTCGCGGACACTCGAAAAAAATACTTCGCGCCGACGCGCGTGTGACAGAGGAAGTCGAACACGCAATCACCGGCTTCCCGTCTCGTAATGTGACTAAGTTTTTGAACGCACAAAGCGCGCCGAAGCAGCTATAGCTGCGACGCGCGTCGAGTGCTACATCTATATTCAATGCATAGCGAACACGTTGAACGCCGTGGAAAACGAGAAAATGCGGCAGAATATCCAATGATGGCCTGAATGCCAGTTACCGGGCTAACTATTCTGCCAGAGACCTCCTGGGACATATCCTAAAAAGTCACGAATCTACCTACCCGGCCTCGTTGTCCCAGAACATTGGATGTATTCGCGTTGTAAGAAGGGCACTGTAGTCCTCACCTTGAACGATGACGTGTACATCCAGGGCCGGAGCAGATGTCTCGGAAAGCTGCTGCAAGTAGATATCGCTGCACGTAATTACCAAAAGTGATCCAGATTGTTGCCGGCCCTTCAAGGAGTCCCCTCATGTGCATTCTGAAGAAGGCTGGTACGGGGCACTAGCCTGCGACATGGTCCGAACAGATTGGCGTCTTCCTGGATTGATGTCGTAGGCCAGACTGATTCGTGGCGGAATGCCACGACAGCAGATCAAAAAGGGCTCACGTGCTCTCCAACTTTCTCTTCTTTTAGCTGTCCCGTGATCCTTTTCGCGCGCGCTTCCGTCTTGACAAGAAAAATGTTCTTTTTTTCAAGCGATGTTTATTGCCTCAGGGCATAAAGATTATGATATGAGAGATGAGGGGGATGCTTAAATAAAAAAAAGGTGGGTTCATCTAAAGAAATAAAAGTTTTTTCCGGAATGGAAATGACGCAGTAACTGTCTCACACAACTCGGTGGACACCAGAACTGCGCCGTAAGGGGATATATAGAGGAGGGAGTGAAAGAAGAATGGAAGAAAGAGGTGCCGAAGTGCAGGTCTATGGAAAGTCCCGACCACCTGTCGAAAGCGCAGGGATATAGGTGCAAAGGAGTGGAGAAAATTGTTCTAGAGGAAAAAAGGAAAGGAGCAGTAACTGCCTCAGTTGTTATGCACCACGAGCGCACCGTGAGGGAGGGGAAGGTGGGAGTGAAAGAAGAGAAATACAAAGAAGTGCAATTGTGGTGGGCTCAAGAGGAATTACGCCCCCCCCCCCCCCCCCTCCGGGAATCTGTTCTGACATCGTACAGCACACACGTGGATTTATTTTGTGTTCCACAACTACGAATAAAATTGAAAATGAAAATTCGTTTTTGAGGACAGGGAATGGTGCGGTAACTGTCTCACATATCTCGCTAGACACCCGAACCGCGCACTAAGAGAAGAGGGAAGGAATAAAGGAGGGAGTACAAGGAGAAAGGAAAAAAGACGTGCCTTGACGAGATTCACACGAGATTGCTTCTGAGTTGTTCTACCATTTCACGGCAACAATCGGCCTGTAAAACTAATTGCACGACACAAAATCTTAGCACACGGTCCCGCAGAAATGAGAATGAAAATGCGTTTGTAGACGCACAGACACGTTTACAGTATTACTAATTGTTGATATCTGCCTAACAAGAAATCTACGTAGCTTATTTCCAGTTCATGTAAAATCACCAAAATAGCATGACGTGCCTGAAGTGACCAGGCATTGCGGTGCTAATAATTTAATTTATAATAATAATAATAATTGGTTTTTTGGGGAAAGGAAATGGCGCAGTATCTGTCTCATATATCGTTGGACACCTGAATTTAATTTCTTCAATACGACATTCCTGATGCACGCAAACTGCTTTAATTGTATAAAATCACCGATCGAAAAAATAAATGCGCGGTTATCAGTTATTTTGATTACGTGGCATGAAAGCGAACGTGAGAGCGGGTACGAAGTAAATTAATGTGAATATATTTTTGGCCAGAGCTGTGAGCCTTTCGTCGCTCAAAAACTTTGAACAACCCCTGGTGCCGCAGACCTCTTCGTTTCATTTTGTATTTTTATTTTCTTTTACCACATTTTTCATGTTCTAATAATCTTGGTCACAAGGAAATGTCCACATTACTTAACAAAGTGACAGGTTAAGAGCGATATGCATTCCAAAGGCAGCTGCACATTGCATTGCTTGACGCCTGCTATGAAACAAAACCGCACTGCGTGGTCAAAGATTAGGAGTTCCGTGGCAGGGTAAATGACAAGACCAGAAAAGTTTTGAAATGTCTGGAACCACACGTTTGCTTGTCCGTGGTGTTGCAGTCTTATGCAGTGCGTAGAGCTATGAGCATCGGACATATTCATCTTAGCGTCTCTCGTACAGTCTTCGTCGTTTGGCAGGCGGCTCGATGGTGTCCTCGAAAGATTCGAGAAGGGCAGCGATAATCACATCCAACACCAGATCTATGTGGTCGTCCACCAGGGTGCACCATCCGTCCGTCTTCATCACTTCGCACAGGTTGGCACAAATAAAATTCAGGGAGTAATGACGCAGAATGGTAGCATTGAGTTTGTCGCCGACGATGAGACTGAACGCCGTACTCTCGAAGCTGAGTTTTTCAATGAGGGCGTCTTCGCACTCGTCCCGCAGAGTCAGCAAGCCGTACTTGTCAGCCGCCACCATGAGGGCGTGCGCCATGTTGTCGAGGTGCGGTGAACGTCCAGTGTAGATGAAGCGGAGCATTTCTCTAAACACTTCGTACTCGATGTCTGTCACGAAGACTTGCCCTTGCAGGTTCTCGAGCATGTCGTGCTGGAACATGGCTCGAAAAACTGCTGACCGGGACGCCAATATCGCCTTGTGCGCGCGATACCTGCCGTCGCCCACAGTTACAGTGACGTCGGCGCCGCTGCCACTGTCCAGGAGCCAGCCCAAGTCTTCCGAGAGACGGCAGTCTGTGACACTCAAAGTGGTCCTGTGTCGTTCAGTGTGCTCGTCGGAGTAGTCAACGAGAGTCAGATCGCAGCGTATTGTAAGCGAGTCTCCAGGCATAAGCTGCGCAGCTTCACTTTGCAGAGCGCTTCTGGTTATGGTGCCCAAATATCCGCTGGTCGCTATCCCGTCCGTGAACGTTAGTACAGTCGTGGTGCTCTTGAGAGCATCATTGTTCTTCACGTCGACGACACACAACGTTGCTTCTGCAGTCACGTTTTGGCTATCCTCGTGGTGGAGAAAAAAAGACAAGAACTGGCACTCACGGTCATCGTCGTTGCTATCTTCTCCAGTGCGGAAGGCCAGGTAACAAGAACCGTGCGCCTGAAATTTGGAGCTAGCTATTTCTCGTCCGAGACGCCCCCAGCAGAAGGAAAAATTCTCGATTAGCCATATAATGGAATCCTTCGCGATTTTTCTCTTGGGGATGGAGTCGTCCTCAGGCAGTTTCATGGCGCACATCTTAGAAGGCTGCGCGGGTTAAAAGTCTACGCTCACTAAGGAGCTTGGGGATAAGGAGCCTTAGGCCTTGCAGGATAAGGAGCTCTCAACCGTGTAGCAAGGACCGAGGCTTGGTGTCTCGGAGGTCCCAGTTGTTGTTGTTGTTGTTGTTAGCCTATCAAAAGATGGCACATACCCACACTGGGGGATCGGCCAAGAATCGGGTGGCTATTCACCTGAACGCAGTTAACAAAAAGGGAAAGCACGTGGGAGCATAACACCAGTACGGCGGCCGAAACCACCGGTGCTTTCGCCTCCCTTCTGCTTTTTCATCGCTTCTGAATCCCCAGGAGAAAATTTTCTTTTTTTTTTTTGGGGGGGGGGGGAATTAAACCTTCGCCCTAAACACGAGGCATTGTTCCAATCCTATTCATGTAACTGTGTTAATGAGCAGGCAACCCGAAAAAAACAAAACTGCTGGTAAGAAATTGCTCCTGAGAAGAAATTTTCTTGTTTTGCTCTTGGCATTCTAGAACCGCCCAAGATCTTCCACATGCGAAAACTGTATGGTCTTTAGCCTTTTTATGTTCGTTATAAAGGAAACTTCACCGAATGCCGCTTTGCGGAACAAGCATTACAAGCAGAGGAATCTGCCACAACCTTTATCGAGACTAATTTTACGGCGGTGTACCTTTTAATGCGAACCTTACTAGGCTAAATGCACAGAAGCAGTAATTACCGAAAAAAAGTATGCACTATTGTGAAAAAAAAACACTTTCATTTGCTTTTACATACTACATTTGTCCGGTTTTAACGAGCACCCGATTGTCATGTTGGCTGAGATGTAAAATGCAAAATCTGGGTGGAACCTTTAGGCTTCGTTTGCATCTGCGTCGGCGTTCGCTGTTCGTTCTCTCTCTTGGCGGTTCTTCTTTACCAGCATCGACGAGCGCACACACGAAAGTAACAGACAAGTAACAACACGACTGCAAGACCAGTAGTAGGAGGCAAGCGGATAGCATTGGAGGGGCACTTAAGCTTCAGCTTAAGGGTATGATGCGATAGCTAATTGGTTAATGGCAATATATGCAGAAGCCCCGCCGCGGTGGCTCAGTGGTTAGGGCGCTCGACTACTGATCCGGAGTTCCCGGGTTCGACCCCGACCGCGGCGGCTGCGTTTTTATGGAGGAAAAACGCTAAGGCGCCCGTGTGCTGTGCGATGTCAGTGCACGTTAAAGATCCCCAGGTGGTCGAAATTATTCCGGAGCCCTCCACTACGGCACCTATTCTTCCTTTCTTCTTTCACTCCCTCCTTTATCCCTTACCTTACGGCGCGGTTCAAGTGTCCAAAGATATATGAGACAGATACTGCGCCATTTCCTTTCCCCAAAAACCAATTATTATTATTTATTATTATATGCAGAATTGGACAATCCCTAATTTGCAATCACTGATACCCGGGAGTCGTCATACCACTTCTGGCGCAGTAGTGCAGCGGTTAAACGATGCGTCACTGCCCTGCGTTGGCAGGTGCTGCCACCGGTGGGACCTGTGCGATCCATGAAGCTCTTTCCAGCAACCTTTCGCGACCAATCATTAATTTGCCCAACTGCCCCTTACCGGCCGCGTTGGCTCTGTGGTTAGAGCGCTCGGCTACTGATCCGGAGATCCCGGGTTCGTATCCGACCGCGGCGGCTGCGTTTCGATGAAGGCGAAACGCTAAGGTGGCCGTGTGCTGTGCGTTGTCAGTGCAGGTTGAAGATTCGCAGGTGGTCGAAATTATTCCGGAGCTCTCCACTACGGCACCTCTTCCTTTTTTCACTCCCTCCTTTATGCCTTCCCTTACGGAGCGGTTCATGTGTCGGCCGATATGTGAGACACATACTGCTCCATTTCCTCTATAATAATAATAATAATAATAATAATAATAATAATAATAATAATAATAATAATAATAATAATAATAATAATAATAATAATAATAATAATAATAATAATAATAATAATAATAATCAATCTATCAATCAATCAATCAATCAATCTTTATTTTTTCGGTGCCCAGGAACAACCCAAAGGTCTTGGTGCTGGTTATTATAATAATAATAATAATAATAATAATAATAATAATAATAATAATAATAATAATAATAATAATAATAATAATAATAATAATAATAATAATAATAATTGGTTCTCGGGGAAAGTAAATGGCGCAGTATCTGTCTCATATATCGTTGTACACCTGAACCGTGCCATAAGGGAAGGGATAAAGGAGGGAGTGAAAGAAGAAAGGAAGAAAGAGGTGCCGTAGTGGAGGGCTCCGGAATAAATTCGACCACCTGGGGATCTTTACCTTGCACTGACATCGCACAGCAAACGGGGCCAGGAGCACCTTACCACTTGGGAGGCTTGGGAGACCCTACTGCGCTCCGAGGACCCGGCCAAGCAAGCCATCGCCACAGGCGGGGCTGCCAGCGTTATGAGCCTCCGGGACATGAACGTTTCAGTGCAGTGGGGCAGTGCGGGGGCCCAAGGACCTGCGCGTCCTTAACTCCCCTGTATGTAAGAAAGTTTCCACCACCATCACCACAGCACACGGGCGCATTTAACTAATCAAACTTGTCTTAGTGCGGTCGCTGCATCTAATCTGCATCGTAATTTCTTACTGCTTCGAACTGTGTCTACAGATAACCACCACTCCCTGTGATGTATCTATTAGGTATTCTTTATATTTCTTTCGTTACCCCTTTTCCCCCTTGCATTAGTTATCCATTTCAGACGTTCTCCTTCCAGAGATAACCTACCAGGAGATAGGATGTTCTACGCTATCAATCGGCTTCTTTTATCTTTCCTACACGCAGCATATGCAGAACTGCAAGGAGGGTAGGTGATGCCGAGGTACTTCCAATAGCGCGAGTCGAAATGGTTGAAGGAACGTAGAAAGACTGCAGTCACGCTGTGCGTTCCCGAGAGATGAGGTAGTGCATCTCAGCTCGCGATTTAAAATCCCGTTGGCGCTCAAGGATTGTGGTGTGATCAACACTAAAATAGGAAGAAAATATACCGGTACTTTCTCGAATACCAGTTTTCTTGATACGTCCCTAAAAGATGTAAAAACAGAACTACGGCTAAAAAGGACATTTCAAACTCTCATCGTTATCAATCATTGGAGATAATTACGCCACCAAACAAACAACCTGAAAATAATGTCAATTTTTCGTACACTCCTACTAATTTATTAGGAAAATCTTCCGAGCTCTCAAAGTTACCAAACGCATTTTGAATAAGCTGGGAAAGTGTGCAGAAGTGACAGTTTTTCGTGAGTACATTCCAATGGAATGCTTTCCTAAATGGCCGTTAGGTTAATAGATCAAATCTCACATTGCATTTCGGGCACCCATTTCAAAATGTTCTGAGTGTCCAATCAGCACTTCAATAAATCCCAGCAGCGGTGGCTCAGTGGTTAGGGCGCTCGGCTATTGATCCGGAGTTCCCGGGTTCGAACCCCACCGCGGCGGCTGCGTTTTCGTTGATGCAAAACGTTAAGGCGCCCGTGCGCTGTGCGATATCAGTGCAGGTTAAAGATCCCCAGGTGGTCGAAATGATTCCGTAGCTCTCCACTACGGCACCTTTTTCTTCCTTTCTTCTTTTACTCCCTCCTTTATCCCTTCCCTTACGGCGCAGTTCAGGTGTCCAACGATATATGAGACAGATACTGCGCCATTTCCTTTCCCCAAAAACAAATTATTATAATTATGACTTCAATAATTTAGGGCCCTACTCTAGACGGCCATCACGTAAGACGTGGGATCGCTAATCGAAATAAAATCGCAGGACATTTGCAGCGTGAAGAAGCGATAAAAGCGTTGGTTCCTTCGTGAACTCGGCATGAACAGAGCAGAGGAAAGCAAAAAATTAATGTGGATTAGCTCAGGTAATCCAGGATAAACAAAGCGAAAAATGTCGCCGTTCACTGCGTTCGTTGACGTTGACGATGTTATAGACGGCGATGGCTTTGAGCAAAGGAAGGGCGCATAAATGGCTCCCTGGATATGCGGACGTCTCATTCGTGCTTTGATACATGTAGCGGTGGTGAGAGATATGTGGCCTGAATGCATTAGCGCTGACAGCGTTGTGGCTGACATGCGGCACTGCAGCAATCGCTAGGCCGCAGCATTCATTTGGTGATCAATCTCTTAAGTGCATGCCACCTCCCAGGGTGGCAGGGAGGGCGCGCTGCCTATCCAGTGTGCGGAACACAATCAAAGGAGGCTTTTGCAGCTGGACACCAACGCCACGTACATGAAAGCGAGATTGTCGTATCCACTGGCCCACGGAGCCGGTTGTGCGCCTTTCCTTTCGTGAAAATGAACGGCCTTTGCAAAGTTGTCAACGCCAAATAACTCTATGAACGCCGTCGGCTCATTTGTTTTGTTTGCTTTTTGAGGAAAGGAATGAGGAGGAGGAATATATATTTTATTGAAATAGCAGACTGAGGTTCTTGCGGGTGAAGCCCCTATTCCAGGGCCCCACTGGCTCTAGCGGCTCGTTCGGCTCGGTGCAAGGTTGCCTGCTGGCATCCCAGGTCCTGCCGGGCGTGTCGCGCCTCCCACGACCTTTCAAGTTCGTTGCGTGTGAGTTTCCCTCTGCTGGTCTTTGTTTGCAATGCCAAGTGATGTGTTGGAGGGTTGGTGTGTCGCCGCACCAAGGACAGCTGTCATCGTATTGGGACAGGTGTATTTTGCTGAGTGTGTGTGTGTGTGTTGGGATATGTGTTGGTTTGTAGGCGTCTCCAGTTCCTGGATTGCCAGCGTGTGAGTTTAGGTTGGGGTGGCGCCATTGTCCGCCTTTCGCGTCTTTGGCTGTCGAGGATATCTTGCGGCAGAGTAGGTGTGAGGTATTCCTCCCCGGTCGATTTGTCCGCGGCTCGGAAAATTAGTCCTCGAGCCAGGCGGGCCGCCCGTTCGTTTCCCTGTACACCTTCGTGAGCGGGGCACCATGTGATGATGTGACCTTCTCGAAGGTTGGTTCCCAGTATGCCTAGGACACTGCGAGGGAAGACGCCCCTGAGAAACTGTCGGCAAGCTTCTTGTGAATCCGTGAGAACACGTGCAGATTGCCTCCTGCGCTCTGCCGCTTCTATGGCTAGTGTTATGGCTGCCGCTTCGGCCATGGCCGAGCTCTTGGTGCGGATCGTAGCAGACGTAATTGCTTGGTCTGAATTCGCATTTTGTACTGCATTGCGATTTAGAATAACCTATATTTGATTTGATTTGCGTCAATGCTCTACCTAAAGTGCAGCAGAGGTTTTCTAGAAAGGACATCGAAAGCAACTTCTCAGGCTGTTTTAATTGAAACGCTGTACTAATGGATGCTGATTTCATTTCCCTTTCATGATCTGTCCGGAGACTTTCTCACGCTATGTCGTACTGCAGGAATACCCCTCTTTGGCGTCGCCCACATTGGAAATAAGATGATCCCATTAGGCAGAGTTTCAACTTCAGCGCTGATGCACCTTCTTCGCCATCGGTCCACAAAACAGCACCGTAAGGTGTTTTTTTTTTTTCGCACCCCAACTCCAACAGTAGACGCACACGTTAAGGAGAGCGGACAGCTAACTGCCAGAAGAGACTCACGAGGTGGGAAAAGGTGGAAACGACCATGATGACTGAAAATACACAAACACCTATGAGAACACCCAAGCTTCATGCCAGGAGCGAATCTCTAGGCGAGCAAAGATAGCAAAAAGTGACAAGAAAAAAACAACAACTTTCCAACCCCCGATGATGCCTCGCCGTTGGTGCCAGGGAATGGCGCAAGATCGGTTTGCACTCAATTTGTGCAGTCATCTTCCAGACTTAGAGTGCAAATTTTGTTGGTTCATTTTCTGCTTGTTATCCTCGCGAATGCCCTGGTATAAGTACTGTAATGCGCAGTCTGTTCATAAATGCTAGGAGGCGCCGTTTTTCCAACGCCGAGAGAAGTATACAATATTACAAATCCCTATCTGTCCAATGTCATTAATGCTATACTTTAAAAACAGCATACTATCGACAGCATGTTCACACATTATGAATAAACGACGTTTTTGTACACTTCCTCAGCATTTTCAGATTTTCATTAAAACCACCCATCAAACACAACTAGTGTTTTTGCTGCGTTGCATTACAGCAGGCCATAATGTTATTATTCCTACACTACTAAATAATCTTGCACACATGCGCAGTGCGATTGCTCGAGTGAAAACTTTCAGTTCAGAGAGTTTCCTTCTTGATTTTGGTCAAAATAATTGCCATATTGCCAATCTCTCCTGCGTGCGCCCGTTTTTACTCGTGTCCGCCCCCTTCCTCTTTGCAACCAGGGCTTCAGGGTTAAATAAACCTAAAAAATTCTTTCAAGGAAACACCCCCTTTGATGACAGTGAAAACAAATGGACTGTTTGTGATTTGTGATAACACATGTTTACAATCCCCCCTGAACCATAGCTTAATGGTTTCGTGTAAGAACTCCTCTTAGCGCCGCGTAAACCGGATATAGTAGTGATTCAATGCAGACTTGTGCGGCAGTCTTGGTTCCTCATATTCCTGTGCTCTCTTTTCACGATGGGGAACTCCAGGTGCGCCCTTGTGGCAAGTACCTTAGCTCACCTGTACTACGTTATCTTGTTAGGCTTAACACCGTTGGAAGGCGGCAGGTACTCAGTCGTAAATATGGCCTCTTTGTTGAGTCCATGCAGGATTTCGGAACATCTAGCGGTATGCGGGTACTGAGTCCAAGATAGCATTTATGGTTGTGGCGCTCAAGACCCCTTCATCTCAAATCCTAATTGATGTTTTTCCTCCTGTATACGCAATTTCAGTTTTCCCGTTTTTTTAAGTCAGTTCACTCCGAAAGGGCTGTAAGTGCCCTATAATACAGAGTGAGATTTATGAGAGGTGTCTTCGACTGTACAGCTTTATTCCGACGCATTCACAGCCTTCTTTTATGTAGTTTGAGGTATAGGGAAAGAAAGCAGTTTCGAGCGCGTGTTGTTTAAGCAGCGCCGCGACTACCGCATTAGAAAAGTGTGTCCTTATCACAAGGGATCGCGCCTAGTAACCTCATTTACCAGTTTATAAGAGTGCTCAAAATTTCACATTATACCGCAGCCAATAGCTGTAATAATAATTGGCTTTTGGGGAAAGGAAATGGCGCAGTATCTGTATCATATATCGTTTCACTCCTGAACCGCGCCGTAAGGGAAGGGATAAAGGAGGGAGCGAAAGAAGAGGTGCCGTAGTAGAGGGCTCCGGAATAATTTCGACCACCTGGGGATCTTTAACGTGCACTGAAATCGCACAGCACACGGGCGTTTTAGCGTTTTGCCTCCATAAAACCGCAGCCTCCGCGGTCGGCTTCGCACCCGGGAACTCCGGATCAATAGCCGAGCGCCATAACCACTGAGTCACCGCGGCGCGTTACAGCTAATAGTTGAAAGAACCGACAAATTTAGGATCCTTATTTCTGTACGCGAAGTACGGATTTCCAGCGAATTGCAATTAGTATCACCTGACATGGTAATGACAAGACACGTCAAAGGTAGATCCAATCCCCAAGCAATGAAGTTTTGACTTCTTTGCTGTCATGTTGTGGTAGTTCAAATCTCCCGCTGCTCCGTGTCACTTACTCCCTGCTCGTCAGATGGCGCTGGTGATTCAGTTCTAGGGTGCCTCGGTAATTCGTCCGCTATACCCTAAAAATTCGTCGATTCTCGTGACTTCGTCTATGCGTTTGGAAGGCGAGGAGGGTTTATGAAGACGACTATTGCTAAAGCACAGCCCTACAGCCTGACAGTAACACGTGCTTTAATACACTGTTGTCAAGAAAGGCGGTTAAGCATGCCAGAACGTCGGCATAGGAAATAACGTCTCAATCTGACTTTTTGTCAACTGTTTTCCGGAGAGTCTGTACGCCCCTCAAAGGGAAATCATCAAAAATGCTCCAAGCAAATGAAGGGCTAGATAAAACAAGATAACTCGTTCCTTCCTGATCACTTAATTGTTAAAGGTCGCTACACATTGGGGCACTTTTCAGATCTTGAACGCAGGGGTTTCGCATTAAAATGTACTTCGTGAAAGCAAAGTGTTCATATATCCTCATGTGCAGTCCTTGGGGTGTTTCCTAATTTATCAAAGGATTCCTGGAAGGATAATCCGCGTGCGTTTTAATGTCAGGGCGAGGATGAGCCGGCCTCTAGTTGCATGGCAGTTCACATAAAAGAATGCATATTTAAATCATTTGTACGAACCTATCAGCGCTGAAAGAGGAAGGCCATGAGCGCTTTAAGATGGCGCAAACGCAACTTTCAAGGCTCGGATTTTTTTTTTTAGAACACTGCCATATTGGCTGTTCATCACACTTGCATAAATTTTTTAACTGTACCCAGCGCAAAACGTTCACTGTCACATTGGCTCTTTATGAAAAATTTCATCGCCACAGCTTTTAGACTGGCCACAATCCTTACAAAGAAAAAGAACAAGTGACAAACCACGATATATTTTAGTTGTCTGCGATCCTCTCCGTGAAAGGGTAGTTTTATACAGAGAACAAGTACTCGAAAGGCTCTGGGCTGTGTGAACATTACATTCAGTTCATGGCACAAGCTGAAGGGAATAAGGTGGTCTAGGCGCTATCTTTACCGCAATGAAAGTTTACTCCGGCGACCAAGGTTGAGCTGCATTAGTGAAAGATTAAAATATTACTACAGCTAAGAAGAAAAGTCAGCATGAAAAAGTGAGTCACGCAGAATAAAAAGGGCTGTTCAGGCTGCCATTTAATAACCCAAAAAGACGGAAAGGACCGAAAACCTAAATGTGAGGGTTAAAACTGGTTGATCGCTTAAAAGCGGAGCCTGTTATATTAATCTATCTCTGGCTTAGCACTTTCATATTGAAAAACAGGGGAAATCAGTGTAGCAATCAAGGACATCCAAAAGTATGAACAGATTTGAGCCTTGACATGTGACAAAATTCCGAGGTGAGTGCAAAGATAGTGGGGTGAGTATGGTGAAAGCTCAATGCCACACAGGTATTTTTAGCCATAGCGCACTGCCAGGAGTTTGTATGCAAACTGGAGACGTGCTATCCAGCAGGGAGGACTTCTTACCTTAAATCTGAATTTTAAAATTGCTAGCGCTGTAAGTCGGTAAGATGGACTCGAAACTGAAGCTGGAGCTTCGCACCTCAATTTATTAGACCATTTAGGCTGCTGCGGCAGTATTGTTGGCACCTCCGAATGTCCTCTAATGCTACGCACAAAGAAAAGCACCACATTAGCTTATTCTTTATAACTAGGAGAACAAACAAATTTTTAGTATATTTCTCGGTGACCTGATATCTGTTTCATTTGAGATGAAAAAAATCTTAAGTAGTTTGTAACTGGTGCCTGAGAAAAGTGATGTAAGGTTGAAATAGAAATGTCATCGCAAATTCTTTGTCCTAAACAATCGCAGAATCCTGCCAATTCTGGCTTTGAACTTAGAGAGCGCAATGCGGATAGTCATCCCCGTACATATTTTACTCTCCTCCATTCCTGCTTCACTCTACGATCGTTCATGCAGCCTTTCATTTCTTTATTTTGGTTCCTTGATTTTCACTGGACCATGCATCGTCGTGGGCAAAGGCATATGACCCTGAGTAAGGATTGAATGAATTGCAAAAAAAAAAACATGTATATCATCTTTGCGCATAATGCATCCTTTTTTTTTACAGATATTTTGAGGAGGCAGCAAGAGGGCGCCAATTGTAGGCACAAGCATTAAGAGGTAAAATTGGACGTTAAACTCTTGCCGCTGGCCTGCAGACATGATTTATATACACCCATCATGCAGAAGTCGCGAAAAAATGAAACCTTCCGCTGCCATAAAGGAGCACGCAGACAGCGAAGGCTTTTATGCAAATGAGAATACTGCTGCACCGACGCCCATCGGATGAGTTTGCAAAGTTGAGCTCGGTTATTTTCTGAGAAGTTGCGTTCAAGAAGCGGTACTCCAAGAAAATAAGTGCGAGGTGTCAGTAAAGAAGGATAAAGGATATTTTTAATTTTTTCACTTTGTCCCTGGTTACAGTGCCTCTTTTATTTCGTTTCAAGGTATCCTATTTGGGGGCTCGTCTACTTAAAAATAGGAAAGTTTTAACTAGGTATTATAGCACTGTGCATCCTTCTGGGTTGTCGCCCGTCATCTGGAGGCTGGGTCTAATTTGCGAACTAGTATATGGTAAGCACCGCTGTGAAGGGCAAGGATCAAGAAGGGGGACTGATTTAGCGGTATGCTCATGTGGGCGACTGTCTGCTTACTGCAGCAGAAATATATTGGCTTGAATATTCCGCTCCAGAATGGCTAAAAAGGCGACGATAGAGGCGAAAAAATAGCGCTCTCCATCCTGCCGGTGACGATAGATGAGGCATACGTGAGAGAAGTTGCGAAATATTTTTTTGTCCGCCCTCGTTGTCGCTGCATACAATGCTTACGTCGCATAATTCTGATTGAATAATGCAACAACCGCTCCAAAACTCGGTGTGAAACCGTACTCTCTGCCAAATGCCACATCTGTGCAAACTTTGAGCATGAAAAAGACAGCGTTTTGGCGACACAATTATTCTTGGTATCTGTGTCAGCGCCGCGAGTCTACCCGTGGGAGTCTACCCACACTGTAGACGTTTCGGAAGAAGGGTGCAGCCGTACAGGTGTCTGTTTCACGAGGAGACTTTGCATAAATGAAAGAGAGAGGAAAGGGGAAGGTCAAATAATGGATTGGTAGCTGTATGTGAACCTTGTTTGTTGCTTCCAAGACCACACCTTGGCGGCTAGAGTCCTTTTTATGCGTACGAAAGGTAGATAAACATTCTTTTTATTTTGCTAAGTTGCACACTGTGCTAAAATTAGCAGTTCGATAGAGTACCTTTACGATCAGTGTGCGCAAGTCTGCCTAATTTTCGGCAAATAAAATTATGTTTTGCTAATGACATTGATAATAGCGTGTGGTAGACCCTCAGGCTGACTGTCAGGCTTACCTCAGCTGCCTTACACATAGTGTACTGGGCCACCCGAAAACTTTCTGCTGAAGGCACTTAGGAGACGATGTTATTTGTTCAGAGTGACGTGATTGCGAAACTTTTTTCGAGTTCCATGCTTTGCATGCCGAAGTTTCTTCTTGGCAGCTAGAGGCAGCGGCAGCTCGTAGTACTGCACGCATTTTCATCGGTCTTGTTGATGATATGCAAGTGCGCTGTAACCTCCTTTCTAATTTGTTCACTGTGGAGTTCAGGGCAATTAAAATTCAGCATTCAGCGCTTTCATTTCAACAGCTTTCGCGCTACATCGCTTCCGAAGGTTCACGTAGGAAATTTTTGAGTTTGAAGGAGGCTGTGCGAAGTTTTCATCTAATTCATTAAAAATTTCGAGGTTATAAAGGTTTGTGGGGTGCATCCGCCAACTTCTTTTAAGTCTCTGTTGGGGTTTTGAAAACAAAAATGAGGATGATAGCATCTCATTTTGTTGAAGCTGCTCGCGGTTTGCCCCTCACATCAGTTCATTCATTAAGGTCAGGGTTTACTTGCCATTTCTGAACCAAATCTTGCTGCGGAATTTATTCGCATTTGCTAATTCTCAATGAAGCATAGAAGGTGATTTAAATTTGTCCTGGCCCTCAAGGTAGGTGTCTTCAAAATGCTCGTACCTGGTTTCAATTAAAAAAAATAACGCTGGTTGTGGTTCTAGCGGAAAAAGTTTTAGAAAATGCGATCAGGCCCAATGAGCCAAGCAATGCAGGGCAGTGCACAAAGAACAAGATGTTTAAGGCGCGCATTTTTTTTTCGGGACCGTAGACGTTTAGCCGTAAAGCAGTACCCTGCAGATTAAGATGCACACCTCGGGACTTGTCTTGAGCCTTCGGTCGTTGCACCTTTTTTTTCTTTTTTTTTTGGCGCCGGAGTTCTTTGAGGATGACTGTCCTCGGCAGACGATTAGGTGACAATTCAAACTCAACGTTGGCATGTTGCTGACAGCTACACTTGCTTTGTTGAGTCACATTGAGCACCGCAGGTCAATGTGCGGACTGTTTTTCTTTCATCCTCTCATAGCAATGGACCCCCGCGGTTCGCATTGTATGCTCTCAAGTCGACGCCGCATCTTCATCTCAGCATGTCTATTTGGGTGCAAGCTTTCTTTGGTTCTTCAATTCTTTCTCCGGTTTCTTGCTCAGACTGACACAAAAAACGTACACCCAGGATGATACAAATGATAAAGTGCTTTTTTTTTTGTTCCGGCATGTTTTTTCATCGTTCCCAAGAAAAATTCGTCCCCTGCTACTCGCTTTGCTCCAGTAGTCATTACACTTCTGGCAGATGTCTTTTTACAAAGCGGATAGGACAGAAGGAGCTCATATTGTCTGCTTATCAGCGGCAGTAAAGAGGGGCAATAGAAGTGAAGCCGGGAGATAAACGACATGAGCGCTTCTCTTGAGGAAATTCTGCGTAGTATATTATGCTGTCAAAACCTGTTTGCTGTATAGCGATTTGTCAGATGTGATGACCTTGAGAAAAATTAGGCCATAAGCGCACGGCGTGAAGGGAAGTGCACAGATTCGGTTGAGTGGCGATGTGCTGGAAAAATGGACTCCTTTTTAATGTGATTAGTGGCATTGTAAAAGCAAACAAGACGGCACGGAAGACATAGTTTAAGTCGCCTGACGTGGTGCTAAACAAGCTTGGGTGTCACTCTGAAGTGTAGATTGGCGGACAGGTGAATTCATAGCACGATTCTGCAGTCAAACTTCTTGCATGACTTACGTAATCAAAATTAAAGACGCTTTATACATATGCTGGTAAATAAACTGGCACGCTCATTTTTAAACAGAACAAGCTTGTATAGTTACCTAAAATATTGCGTGAGATAATTCCAAATACTGATTCGCGCTTCGTATTAGCTCGAGAGCTTCTGATGTCCTATTCACGAGAAAAGCAGGCGTCTGTGCATCTGTGTCCGAAAATAGCAAGTGGGCCCCCTGCCACGATGACCAGGTGGCAACCTGCCCACCTGGATGTGGACAGACTGTCCCCCCCCCCCCCCCCTTTAATGGAAACGAGAATTATTAAATTTATTTCAGTACCAGCTGCCACCTACCCACCGCTCAAATGCGCATGATGCCATTGGTTGCGAAAAGCTGCTTGTGCAAAAATGTGCCTCATCAGGGCTCAGCAAAAGAAATTTACGTCTCACAAGCCTCGCGGATCGCTGTATTTGAAATCTCCACCTGCGTGGATAGTCTGCGCGAGTGGAACTGAAATACCGAGATAGCCTCACGATCCTATAAATGATTAGATATTTGCGCCGGAGGAATATTTAAATATTAAGGGTAGGTTAAGCGGCGTCCAAGCTTTTTAAATTAACCGCTACTGGGCATAAGGTGTTATGAGATTGATATTACTGTATATTTGATTTACTGTGTGTGGCAGATAACATGAGTGAGTGAAAGATGACAGGCTTAGGTCTATACTAAAATCATATTATGAATTAAAGCTGCATACATGCAATAGCAATCATGGCGAGTCAATTTAACCACATGGGACGCGAGTTATAAATTGTTTCAGAATGCTAAATATGGGAGAAAAAAGAACTAAGAGGCTCCTCTAATTGCAGGATAAGTATGTCCATGGGCGATATCAACGAGCAGAATATTGTTTTGCAGCAGAGAATCAAAAACAACTGCAAAATGAATAAATACACAGGAAGGCACACCCATTGACTTTGAAAGCGTCCTTACTAGACCGCGCTTCATGTGCCCCCTAAGGTGGGTTCATTTGCGGAAGTCAGGTCGCCGCACGTCGCCAAAATATTGTTAAAATCGAACATAAATAGAAAAAATTTTAGCGTTTATATATGAGCGCTATAAGCCACTTCTCTTCCACAGTTCACGCCCGCGGCTTATCCCTTGACAATTCAGCACGGATGCATGTGTGAATCCATTATCCTTCTTTACAAGATGAACAAGGAAGTTTACGTTGATGGCGCCATTTTATTCCGTCGTTCTGCCTCACTCACCGTGCTGACGTGCTGAATATTTTGCTGTTAGGGCTGTTTTCAAACTGCTTTAAATTTTTTTTGCTTTCACAGTCCAGTTATGAGGTACATTAGATTGCACATTACGTCAACTCTCAGGCAATCGGTTACTGCGACAATTACCTAAACATGTACTATACTAATGATACCGTTTTGCTTTTATGTGAATTTCTTTAATCACTAAAGCAACAGTGTATTTCCTAGAGTTACTGCTGTTTTACCTCAATTTCTGTACCCACTCCTGCAATGTTCCAATATCACGGTGATGGCAGTATTTGTAAGCAAATTTAAAAATAAGATGGCGATCTTCATATACAGCTTTTTAGCTTTGTTGTGTGAACTTTATTAAGCATGAAGCACGTTTCATGATCTGGCCCAGCTTGTGAAGGGATACTTTGGTAATTTCATAACATTCACACGCCACACTGCTGAGAACACTAATTAATTTCCCCCCTTGTTACTTATATTCTACCTTCACATTACCTAGTCATTCAAGCATTTCTGTTAAAGACCAGTCAACGGGATTTCACTTCACTGAATATAGATGACTGCAACTTGAGGAAACCTTGAGAAAAAATTTAACTTTTTCGGCCAACGTTGGTTGGGCTTCTAATTTTTGTAGGCAGCAAATCCCACCTACATATGCAGGTAGCTGTAGACCCCTCAATCGCCTCGTGCAGTTATATCTTTCGTAGGATACCAGAAAAGAGCGTCCCACTTCCTTTGTGCGCCGGAAGACCTAATACGGTGCTCAAATGCACCATATTTTTGCATGCTGAATAGTACCGAATTATGAAAGAAAACAATCAGCGTCTTCTTGCTAGCAGGCCTCCTTAGTATGTTGTGCCTTTTTCACGAGCGCTGCTGTGCGGTTCGACGAGGTTAAGTTTGGTCGGAAAAAGATGAAAAATTCTTGAGCTTTAGAGCCTATTCGGTTAGTTAACGGTCCCAAAATACCGTATGACGCAATTTTCATTTGTAATGTGAGTTGTATAAGATGTCCATAATTCAGGTACAGATACGCTTTGTATTAGAGGTATTTTTACGAAATCACTAGCAACCCTGTGTACACATTATTTCTGCAAGAACAGTCACTGAAACTGCTTTAAAGTCATGTAATTTCGTTCCTAGCTTCATTGTGAGTAAAAGTTTATCATTTCTATGCATATGAGGTATGCACACATCTTTTGCGCTATAGCGGGTAAAATCGAAGTGGCTAGGTCGGCGCTTCCAGATATCGGTAAATACCAGTGCATGACGGACAAGTACAAAACACTGAAGATGCCAACCAGGCGCAGTGCAGATGGTAGCAACCGACATTTGCAGACGTATCAAAAGATCGGAACTGTGTTTTTTGGGCACGAAGTTTAAGAGTAAACTCTCAATCTTAATGGCTGACCATGACAGAACCGAACGAAAGGGATCTGAAGCCAGCAAACATCCGAGCTTGCCCTTGGTTGTTGGCGTGTTCGACTAAATTTGCTGTCTACTCGAGCTGCTTCATAATGAAGGTATTCGGGCGGCTGAGTTTAGGTGCAAAACCACAGGGAGTAGTGCGGCATTCGTAAATCACAAGAAAAAAAAATAAAGCTGCAAAAACCGCCGAAAGAATGAGTCCTGCTTTAAGGAAAGGGCCGCCTTAGAAGCAAATGCAACCAATGAGAGGAATCACCCCGCCTTACTGTTTATAATGCGGAAGGCTCACAACGTCTTCGTAGCATACTGCGCGTACCTGAGCTCTAAAAAAAGGCTGAAAATAAGCTGAGCACCAGCTTCTCTTCCGCCAACTATTAGTAAACCCAATCCTTCAAAATCGTCAGAGGCATTTATATATAATATATATTCATTCATTTCAGCATCAGACGAAACAACGAGCCTGATGCAGGGACCGAAGGTAAATGCTAGTGGTGCCTGACGAGGCCTCCGACCCTAAACAGTCCACAGCGGTACAGATGCAATAAAAGTGATAGAACAAAAGAATAAAGTGGGCCTCCTGATTTACAAAAGATAAAAACGCAACATTTGACAATTGTACATAAACGTATTTCATAGACTGTTGCACACAAAAACAAGAGCGGGCTCACATTGGAGGTCAGGAGATCGGACCTCTTCGAGTACTGTGGCATTCCCGGAAATAGAGGAGTTTTATCTCCGCTGTCTATCTTGGCTGAAGGTTAAATAACTAGTCCAGTAAAGAACCTATCCAATAGGCTAAACACGTAGCTATTCACTCTTTGTTTTCTTCTCTGCACCCACACCAACTAATATTTCATCCGTAGTGCGGGCGGTGATACCCCGAATACTAGTTATGTCCTCGTACAATGTGTTTTTCTCCTCCGACGCCCAAATCCTGGCTTCTTGTCCTGTGCTGAGAAAAATACCGTGCATTATCGCTGTTGCTTCTGTGCTTCTTTTATCTCTAGCATGGAGCGGATATTAAGGGCTTTGCGTTGGCGCCAACACTTGCCTTATTCGCTTATGGCTGGCGTGATGATGGAGACACCGTCATTTCCTCCTGTGCAGGAACTGGGAATTCCTTTCCCCTCCCATACATTGTTGCCTTTGTAAAGACAGTGTAATTCACGTTTCATGAAGAGATGCTGACGGTCTAGTCGTGCTGAGCAGCGTTACAGTGATCATATCCGAGGCATGCTTGCCATTCCGAAGCAAGGAGAGCTGAGCTCTGAGGCACAAAACAAGAACGACAGAATCACCCATTCGCTCAGGCAGCAAGAACATATTATGCAATTCGGCACAGTGCAAATGGTGCTCCCCTGTTTGACCTGAATTCCTCCTCCGGTCGAGAAGCTGGGGAATATGGGCGCTCGCTTCTGTACAGCATCAGGTCATAATTGGAAGCAACGGTCAGAGCGAAGCGCTTTTGCACAGTGGAGCACAATGTTTAGGTGTACCGGGTGTCACAGGGAAGACTGAAGTATTATGAAAGAGGACTTTTGAGGCAAAAATAACGCTTTCGCGGCGTGGAATTGCCAGCGTTGCCGCTCACCAGAAAACCGCTGAATGATCTTAACTAGTCAGATAGTTAACTAATTTGAAATAATCGACTTTTTAACTATTACAGTTAGGCGCCTGTTTGCAATTAGGCATCTGTAGCCGGTCGTTAGTAGTCGCCATACCGGTGTTTATAATTTCGAAAACGCGATTACCCTTGGCGCTGTGGCTCGACAAAATTTGGCTTTCTCGACTAGTTACGTGTACTGCAGGGTTTGCTTTGCCTGCATGCTTTCCAAAGCGCATGTATTTTCACAGGATGCAGCCAGATTATGTAGAGCTACTCTAAAAAGGGTGGTGGTAGTGGTTTTTTTATTAAAATAATAGTGAAAAGAAAGGAAAAGATTTTTGCTAGCCCCGGCATCTGCCATCGATACTGAAGCACCTGAGCTGGGGCAGCGGAAGTAAAGGATAGCAGGCAGAATGGAGAAATGAAATGAAAGAGGTGAGGGGACAAGAAAACAGGATAGGGAGAGAAGTAATATATCTATGTTGATGTTAAATTGCGCGTTTCGCGAGTCACGTAGAAACTAGAAGGAATAATGAAAACTGTGCTTTGAAGAAGAACTGGTAATTATTACAAATACGCTAATAATCTAGAGAGCACCACACGCGCTACCTGTTTACTGCCATCAGCAAAAATTGTACCTTGCTCGGGAGCGTAGTCTCGTCTTTCAGCAGCAGTTAAAAGGCGCCAATAATGATTTGAAAAAAAAAGAAAATAGAAGAGGACCTTGGTTTCCTTGGATTGCTTGGGAAAAGCGACAGTACTGCGTCACATTCTAAGGGCAGCTTTCGTTGTCTCCATTCGGCTACGGCTGAATTCAGACCATAATCATTATTAAGAAATAATTCTATCACAAAAGTTTGAATTGCTACATTGAAACTAATATTCTCAGAATAAAGGTGGGTCGAGTCCAGTTTCAGATTTAAAACAGTCAAACCCAAAATTTACAAGTTGATATTGTCATAGTTATTGGCATAATTATTCAGTATATGCCGGTGTATAGTTGCTCCAGATTACATGTAAAAAAGACAAAAGCAGGTTTGCACTGCTGTTCATGTGGTTTGAAACAATCGCGTTTTTCTGAGCTATCTTTATTTAAATTTCGATGATTAAAAAAAATGTCCAGCTGTCGCGCATCATAAACAATCTCGTTAGGAAGAATAAATTTAAACAGCCGCCGCGCTGGCTCAGTGGTTGTAGCACTCGGTTGATGACCGCGAAAGACGCGGGTTCGCTGTCGGAGGCGGCGGTGCAATTTCGATGGAGCCGAAATTCTAGAGGCCCGTGTACCGTACGATGTCAGTGCACGTTAAAGAACCCCAGGTGGTCAAACTTCCCGGAGCCCTTCACTACAACGTCCCTCATAGCCTGAGTCACTTTGGGACGTTACACCCCCATAAACCAACACATTTTAAAAACCTTATTACAAACAATCCGTTCTGTCGTGTTTCGGCCGCCACGGCTACAAATGCGCTGCCGTGTTAACAAAACGTTTTCATAACATTTTTCGCACCCTTATTACTGATGCGGTGTATATTATGAAATTTTGTGGTGCAAGGGCCAAAAACATCGAGATATCCTTTGCCTGTCTTTTTATATACTGTAGACCAAAGAATGTTCTCTCATTGCGTGATTTTCTCTGCCTCTTGCTTTAACAAACAAAAAAACTCAGCCTCTAGAAACGGCTGTGTAAGTGGACGAGCTTAGAAGAGTTTCTGGTTGTGCAACATGGCGTGCAAGAGGCACCAACGTGTAGTCCACTCTGCTCAGAGCTGGATGAAAGCTTTCCTTCACGCTTGCACGGCGATGTGTTCAGCCCGCCTTTGTTCTTTCATTTATAGCGGAGATGGGCCATTTCTCCGGCCCTCTATAAACGCGACGGCATTCGAGTTTTGTACGCGACGTCTATTTCTGAAACGTTGGACAGAAATGGGTTCAGGCGGCGATAACAGCTCTCAGGCCATTGCCCTTCTAGTGGTATTGCTGGCCCTCTTCAAGGCTTTATGCTTAGCTATCTAAAGTCGCCCATGGTACGCTACCACTTTACTAATTTTACTACAAATATAGCAAGAAAGGGATGACATTTGTTTAAGCCTTGAAATACTTGTGCGTTAGCCTCATCTTCGTCCGGGGGTTAACTGCTTGGAAAAGCTGCCGAAGTCAGCGCGCAGCACTGAAAAATTGCTGTATGCAGAGGAAGAGCGCAGATACATCACAAAATCTTCCAAAAATTACAATAATGTAGTAATTGGCAAGACCAAACGTGGTTCAACTTGTGTTGAAAATTCTGTTGTATGGTGTTTCACTCGCATTCCCAAGTTTCTCCTTTCTGTCTTTGACCTTCGCTCTGCGCAAACATGGCAACTATAAACGTTGTTCTGAGAAAACGTACGTTGCATGAGGTTTCACGATATGCCGTTCATGACTGTTCTAGAAACGGGTTTTATATTAAGCCTACTTTTGAAGAACGCAACCCCAATCCAGAACATGGCAAAACAGTCTGCGCTGCGTCGTTAAAGCCCGGTAGCTCTTCATACACGGCATCACTGCAAGGAAAAGTTTTTTATTGAATAAGTTCCGGTGATTTAATAGCCGGTTACCAAAATGAAGAGACGAGGAGGATGTGGCAGAGCAACGCTTAGAGCGAATGAGTGCACGGCGAGAGAAAATTAATCACTTCAACATTGAATGAGGTGGAAGAGTTAAAATTTCTCTGAAATTTCACTTTGAACCCGACCGCGGCGGCTGCGTTTTTATGGAGGAAAAACGCTAAGGCGCCCGTGTGCTGTGCGATGTCAGTGCACGTTAAAGATCCCCAGGTGGTCAAAATCATTCCGGAGCCCCCCACTACGGCACCTCTCTCTTCATTTCTTCTTTCACTCCCTCCTTTATCCCTTCCCTTACGGCGCGGTTCAGCTGTCCAACGATATATGAGACAGATACTGCGCTATTTCCTTTACCCAAAAAACCAATTATTATTATTATTATTATCGTCATGACTACACGCACATGACTGTAGCTTAGCAAGGCAACTGAGAGAGTTCTGCATTTTCAGATTTCTCGAAGATTGCATGAGGTTCCGGGATACGAATACGAAGACAAAAATTTTTCTGTAAAGGACTGAATAGAGCAGTCTTTCTGCAAATAGAGAGTAAGCGCTCGAGGTATATATCAAAATTCGGAACCCATCTTCCACCTTGATTGCTTCCTTTTAAAATGCAAAATGGCTCTTTCCCGACGTTACCTTGCTCAGCGGAATGCTACGCATCCAAGTTACCCCGAATTTTAAATGAGGCCATCGCAGCTACACGTGGCAGCTTAGCGGGTGTGGTAATATAGGGATGACAGATAAGAACCCAACGAAGCCACGCCTGTGCCTATTGCTTTTGTGAAAACCTAATGCCCCGACAGAAGACAGGACGGCTTTCAATAGGAGTGATTTACTGTGTCGAAGGAAAAAGAACATAACAAGAAACCTCCGGGCTTCTCCAGATTTCATTCCCGACGTGACGTGACTGGAATTTCACTTCTTTTCGCTGTGGCTTCGAGAGAAAAGAATTCCTGACACGTAAATCAGCCGGGACTAGATAGTAGCCTTTGTCAGGACCCACGCCGCAACCGAATGAGGTGCCAGAAATAAAGAGTCAAAAGACGTCTGAACTAATGGATTCTCCTTTGAGGCGAATGGCGCAGTGTGGTGGCAACTTTAATAGGTTCGAGATTCATTAATTTGCTTCCTGTTTCCCCCTAGATGTCTTCCTGTTTTACTCCTGACTACATGACAAAGAAGGAACTTCCGTCTTACCACGTGCAAGCGGGAAGCGTAGTGTTTGAAATGATTTATCAGGCGAGCCTCGTTTTTTGAGTTTGTAATCTACTCTAAAATATAATGCTGACAAGAGTATGCAAACTTAGTTATTATAGGGGTTGTTTTTCGTAATTATGGTGCATGCTGAGAATTGCTCTACCTAACCACTAAGAATAAAAATTTATTCCTAGCGTTGTTTAAGTATACTGTATTTGTGGTTTTCGCATAGCGATACAAAAAGTGCGAAATTTTCCGGGCCTGTAACCCTACTTTGTTTCCAATTTAAGACTACTGCTCGTTTTCAAAAAAAGGTGCAGAATGGCTTTATTCCGTAGATTTTCAATATAACCTTCTCTTCCTTCACGCTGGGCGAACACCCCGCGTAATTACTTTATATTAATCAAGGTTATTCTTTCTCTCTCTCTGTCTCTTCATGACACCTTCAATAAGTTTTATTTTGTGAATCTTTCAACGCTATAGCGTTACGGCTCCCGTTGTACAGAAAAATCGGCCGCCACTGTAGGCGACGTCGTCAAAGTTGTGAGCGAAAAATAGACGGAGAAGCAACCTAGGTCACGTGACACTGTGACGTCATTACAACCTGCCAACCGGATTGTGAACGAACTGACCACCGTGGCAGGTGGAAGTGAAATTAATGACTCGTCGTGAGAAGTTGCGCAGGAGGAGGGTAAGCCCCACTGATAGCAGCACCTGCCATCGCAGGGCTATTGCTTAACCAGTGCACCATTGCGTCATGAGTGGTGTGAGGACCCCCAGGGATCTGTGAATGTCAAGCCGAGAATAGCCAATTCCGCATATATGGGCGTTAAGCTATCAAAGCTATCGTGTCGAACCATTAAAGCGAACCCCAATTGTCCCCTAAAAAAATTTACAAAGGCAGGCTGGAGCAAAATATGAAAGCCTCTAAAACTCGTCAGAGTAGTGAAGCATTTTTTCGTAAAGCAGTCTTCGAATAGTAAGCCCTATTTTCAAGGCTGTTAGCTAAGAAGGGTATTGCAGGTAACAGCTCTGTATAAAACAAACTGGTCTTTCACGAACAGCTGCTACTCAGAAACCGCTGCAGTCAGCCTTTGACTTGTGAAGGCCAATGATAGCTTCATCAAAGTTGCGGCGTTCTATTTACATGAATTGTGCAGTTCTTGAATTATTAAGACCACTTCCATCCATCGGCATAAGCGAGACGATGGGGAAGGCAGTTATTGAAGATTTCATTCATTCCAACTGACTAGTTGTTTCTCCTGATCTGTCCTGTTTCTGCGGCTTTCTCGACTCTCTTTAGAGCAAAACGCTCAGTTTTAGCCCTTTAGTAGGCTCTCAATCGTCCTCATCATTATTTCTTTCTACAGTTTTAGACTGAACACCAGGCTTCAACGGTGCGTACATTTTTAATTCATTTCTAAAAGACACGCACGGAATGAAGCTTTCCTTCATGCCTGTCAATAAAACGCACTTGCTGTATGCTCTTGCGCATGGCAGATATTCACTTTGCAAATGTATTTCAGCCATTGTCCCGGCTGTAACAGTGGATTCATTTCAAAAGTGCAACTCTAAAAAAAGCTGTGGAAAATAATAACGAGACACGAGCACTTCCCCGTTTGTTAACACGAATTATCCTTTCATTCTGGTATGACTTAGAGGTTTTGGGCAATATTGGCTATTAAGTTTTGCCTGCTTTCTATAAAATATTTTGTAGTTCTCCATTGAGCGAGGGACTGACCATGAATGTTTCAGGGCAATTGAATTCATGAAATCTGTCTCAATTCTCAAAACCAGCGTCCTCCGCCGCCTTCCAGCACGTAACTAGTGCGTTTTTCGCCTTGGGTTTAAAGGGGGACACTGGCGGCCGCTGAGGAACACTGTTATCACATGTGCGAGATGGAAAACACTGAATCTTATCACGCTGGTATCACTTGTGCCACTATAACAAAGGCTGTACGCGCGAGCACCACGCTAGCCTGAGAGTGATTTTGTTAACAGACGCCAGTAGTCCGCTAACTAGAAGCGGAGATGTCGACCAAATATATAGTATTCTAGACGGAAGTGCCGTTTTCTTTGGAATAATTTTGCACCTGAATAGACAGTGCGTTGAGATTGGCAGTTCGATAGTTTTTAAGGCAGCGCGATCTACATAACGGCGATCCTGATATCAGAGATTGAATAATAGCTTTCAAGAAAAACGTGAAGGCAATAACGAAGGCTGTCGTCGGAAACTTGAAAAATACCCTTCACGAGACTGAAACACAGTGGTTGCTGGAGAAATCTACAGTGATCTATTTATCGCTGCCTTCATCTACGGTAAACGATGCCCTTACCACCACCTCACAGGTATCTCAAAAAAGAACTAGACACCGCTTGGAGGAGGCACATACAAAAAATTTATAGCGATGAATTCGATTGATACGGAGCAAATGCAAGGGCTTGGTTTTTCACTTGGCACTCAATTTTAATTCTGCTGCTATTCCAATTGTGAGCTGATTACGTTCACTCTTCAGTATTCACTTCGTTCAGTCGCCAATTTCCTCCACTCCACTCCAGATTTCATTCACTCTCCAATTTAGACTGCGCAATTAGGCAATACATCTCCAACATTCTTGGACAAAAAATTGAATATTATAAAACTGCTAGGTACTGCTATGGAAATATTGAAGGTAATAGTACATTCTTCTGTTATGTAGCCAAATCTTTCTTTTGCAGTGTTTTCATCGCTTGCATCGAACAGTTAACACTGCCAATGGGGAATGCTTTTGAGAATAGCAAAACGTTAATAGCAAATAAATTAAAGCGTGCCGACGGGAGATCTGCAGATGTATTGTCTGTTATAGTAAAATCTGAGAACATATGAAAAAAATTGCGCTCATATATTCTTTCCCGTCCAAAAATCCTTTTGTTCAAAATTGTTGGGTATGATGCGCCACATTCATAGATCGCGGCCAGTTCATATACCGCTACCAGATCATTGGCACTGTGGTTAAGCGATGCTCCATGGCATTCACAGGTGACTGTTTCAAACCTAGCCACGGGTAGGGATTGTGAGACAGGTTACTCTTCCCGGTTAATGCTAGAAGGAATAACTCCCGCGAGTTCTATTTTGTTAGCGATAGTTACATTACGCTAGCATTTGGAGCCTTCAACGTGGCACCCCTTGAGCTGCGTGGCACCCCTTAAGCTCCGTGGCACCTCTTTATGTCCGTGGCACCGCTTGAGCAACGTGGCTGGTCACGTGGCTGGATACGTGTTGGTCACGTGACCAGCCACGTGGTTGGTCGCAGAAAGCGAAACGGAAGGCCTGAAGCTTATGGAAGAGCGTAGCCAGGCAGATGTAGCTCTCGACTCACTCCAGGTTTAACCAGAGCTAAACCATAGCCATTATTTGC
Organism: Amblyomma americanum; assembly: GCF_052857255.1. NCBI lineage: Eukaryota > Metazoa > Arthropoda > Arachnida > Ixodida > Ixodidae > Amblyomma > Amblyomma americanum. The sequence continues at coordinate 115,003,467 of NC_135504.1, forward strand.
ACAGATGATTCTTCGGAAGGTGGTATACTATATGAATGTGGGCCTGTTCATGTAGGATTAATTTCCTTACTCATTTTCATTTTTGCTGTGTCATTCTTTGTGCGGCATTTCCCTCTTTTCTCCTGCAGGTGAAGAGGGTGAACGGGAAAGGGTCAAGAGGTGAGAAGGACGGTTGAAAGGTGGAGAGAGGCAAATATCTTCTAAGCAACACTTAGCAGGTGGAGGCTTCAAACAAACGCGGACGCAGACGCCGACAGATAGTTTTCGCCTTTATTAATATTGCTACACTGCTGACATTGTGCCGGCGCCGCCTGGTGGCCGAACCTGTCTCCCAGCGCGTGGCCGAACGTCTTCTTCTGTCTCGAATGAGCGCGGCGGTTCGGCAAGCCTCGCCCTAGTAAACGGCTGTGTTTCACGCTTTTTGCTAAGTCTGTCGGTGACAATATCCTAATAATATCGCAATAAAAGTTACTCTAATTTACACATCCTGAGCAAAATTCACCCAACAGCTTATAGAGCCGCCTCACCGCACTACGAGCAGGCGGCCGCACCACAATGCACGTCATGGAACTGCCAAAACAACACAGCAGACTACACTAATATCAAGGAGAAGCGCAAGGAGGCTTTGTCCAGCTGAAACCTGGAAGATCAGCGACCCCTGCTAGACAGGGTGAGAGCTGCTGCAGTCTATGTAAGAGCTCTGGACTAGAGGATCCACCAAAACGCAAGAGACTTCCCAGTAAAGTTTTTCGTCCATTCACGCGAAGCGAAATTGGTATTGAGGCTGCTCACGCCATTTTTCGGCGCCGGTAGAGTTGAAACAGCATTGCAAAAAAAAATGAAGCATAAGATTAAACCGCCAAGCGATGACCAAGCATGCAAAAAAAAAGATCACATAGCTTCTGTTATGCAGAATTTCTGTCGTGTGTTATCGCTTTTGCAGTTTTTATTGCGCTGCATTGTTAGCCAAGCTGTCAATCGTGGAAGACTTCTTGACGTGCTTATATTTATTTATGTTTAGGGTGTTGTTTAGTTCTCAGAACGGCTAGATGGGAGTTGAACGAAAATTTGTGTACAATAGGAGGGGAGAACCAAACCGCTAAATGAATCCATACATTATTACGAGCATAGAGGGTTACAATAATAGAAATTGCGCAGTAAAATTGCAACCTAGTGCTGGAGGTCTTTGGCTTCATTAACAGAGCTCTTCAACAGACTTGGGTCTGCCTACCTGATTTTATGGAGTTTTAAGGGTCCATATTATTTAATCGGGGAGAAAGTCGAAACGTGATGTCGGTGGCGATCGACGCACATAGCAGTGTGAACTGCCGGAGACTGGCGAGTTGTGTGGGTTTAAATGGATTCTGGAAACAATTCACACTGCAAGAGATCATGAATCCTCAATGATTTAAACACCAATTGCCTTCGACAGCTAGACGCCAAAAACGACATCCCAGCCTCATGGAGAGGACAACTGAAGGCAGCTATACTACCTAGAAATATGCACCCCGAGTTTCACCAGTCATGACAAGCAGGAGCCAAAGCTATGAAAAGGCACTATGGCGTGCGCGAGGGCGTGTTCTATGTCGATGCTGCAAGTCCCGAGCAGGGAGTGACAGCTGTCGCGGCCACAACAAAACAATGAACGGACTAGTACTGGCTATCTAGGACATACTGGCTGCGGAAGAAGTGGCGATTGCTCTAGCTGCAACACACACTACCTCAGAAAAAATTCTTACAGATTCACAGACAGCGTATCGCAATTACCTCAGGGGCAGGATCGTACCCATAGCAGCTAAAATCCTGCAAGATAGCTACACCGGTGGCTACCAACCCACACACAAACACTTAATATGGGTACCAGGTCACCAGGGCATCCCAGGTAACGAGAGCGCACATGCCTCAGCCAGAGCATTTCTCCCCCGGACACCGAGTACGGATGCCGTGGAACCTCCTACCCCACTACTAACTTACATTGACAGGATTAAGCACCTAAGATAAATCCGCCGGGTCTACCCTCCGCCGGCTATGACACTAGACAAATCGGAGGAACTACACCTCCGAAAGCTACACACCAACACTTAAAACAACCCACGAAGACTGCACGCAATAGATCCGGGGTCATTTGACTCACAATACAAATTCTGCAGGAAGAAGGCGGACCTCTACCATATGATATGGGCTTGTCAACGAAATCAGGCGGTCATTATTAATAACCAGCCAACGCAGGAGGGGTGGGAGGAAGCTTTGACCAGCTCGGACGAAACGAGTCAAAAAGAACTCATCGAAAGAGCCAACGCAAATGGGGTTCCGGAGCGAGAGCTCCAGCCACCGCTACATTCTCCTGAACAATTTCATTAAAATACTCCGGAGTTCCCGGGTTCGAACCCGACCGCGGCGGCTGCGTTTTTATGGAGGAAAAACGGTAAGGCACCCGTGTGCTGTGCGATGTCAGTGCACGTTAAAGATCCCCAGGTGGTCGAAATTATTCCGGAGCCCTCCACTACGGCACCTAATTCTTCCTTTATTCTTTCACTCCCTCTCTTATCCCTTCCCTTACGGCGCGGTACAGGTGTCCGCCGATATGCGAGACAGATACTGCGCCTTTTCCTTTCCCTCAAAACCAATTTTCATTTATTTTCACCACCATGAATCAAAGTGTGATCAGAGAGCTTGCTTGCTGTTGTTTTCAGGATTGCTAGAAAGACGCTACTTCATTATGAGCAACGCAGAAGCGGAAGATAAGGTTGAACAAAACACTAAAAATTTTTTTTTTGACGAAAGAAAATAACGCAGTAACTATCTCACTTATCTCGGTGGACGCCCGAACCCCGCCGTAAGCGAAGGGATAAAGGAGGGAGAGAAAGCAGAATGGAAGAAAGAGGTGTTAAAGTGGAGGTCTCCGGAATCATTTCGGCCACCTGGGGATCTTTAACGCGCACTGACATCGCACAGCACACGGGCGCCGTTTGCTTCTCGCCTCCATCGAAACGCAACACCAGGTAGATGAGCGCCTTAACCACTGAGCCACAGCGGCGGATGAAATACTCAGTTTTAATTTTCTTCCAATAAGAAATAAGCATCTTGAAATAATGTACTTAAGCCAACATGCGGAACCGCGGGAAAGTGGTAACGTGAACTAGAAGCGTGATAGCTATGTTACATTCCTTACTCTGCATCCGTATCGTTTGTAAGCATCTGCGTTAGTTCAGGCAATATTTATAATAATAAGTTTTTTGGGAAAACGAAATGGCGCAGTATCTGTCTCATATGTCGGCGGATACCTGAACCGCGCCGTAAGGGAAGGGATAAAGGAGGGAATGAAAGAAGAAAGCAAGAGAGAGGTGCCGTAGTGGAGGGCTCCGGAATAATTTCGATCACCTGGGGATCTTTAACGTGCACTGACATCACACAGCACTCGGGCGCATAAGCGTTTTGCCTCCTTAAAACCGCAGCTGCCGCGGCAGACTTCGAACCAGGGAACTCCAGATCATTAGCTGAGCGCTCTAACCACTGAGCCACCGCGGCGGGTTATTTTAGTTTTTACGGAAATCTTCAATACCCTGAGCAAAGTTCCAAAAAGGGGATTTTGTTGGATGGCGATCAAAATGTTTACTTCCGTTACCTTTGGCTCATTTGTTAGAAAGGTCTCAGTTTTTCTTGCTCGCTTAGCAAAAATGAAATATTTTGGCAACCACTGCATAAAGGAAATGACAATAAAGCTCTAGGTAACAAAAAGAAAAAGAATATCAATAAAACACTCTCGCGGCGGAGGAACAGACATTATTTTGTGCCTGATGGCAGACATGGTGTCGACTGAGTATATACGTATGGTTCATTTTTTTTCCTTGTGAGCGTTTTGAATCCCGTCTCCATACACGCATTGTCCCTGTGTTCACAGCGCAGTAGAAAATACATCGTTAGCATGTTTCTTTTGATTGATCTTTCTATCTCCACAGTATGAAAGGAGAACAGGCGCTTGCATGGGCATAGCGTTTAGCATTACTTAAGCAAATGAGTTTGGCAAGCTCCTTCAGTCTGTTGACGTGAGCACCGGATTCCATGCCGAAGCCTTAAATATATGTACAGTGAGCGTTAGCTTCAACCTCTGCACATGGAAACTGGTGTCCGTATATTTCACACTCTCACTAAAATACAATCAGTATGTGAGAATACGACCCGCCGCGGTGGCTCATTAGTAAGAGCGCTCGGCTACTGATCCGGAGTTCCCGGGTTCGAACCTGACCGCGGCGGCTGCGTTTTTATGGAGGCAAAACGCTAAGGCGCCCGTGTGCTGTGCGATGCCAGTGCACGTTAAAGATCCCCAGGAGGTCTAAATTATTCCGGAGCCCTCCACTATGTCACCGCTTTCTCCTTTTCGTATTTCAATCCCTCCTTTATCCTTTCCATTACCGCGCGATTCTGGTTTCTGCTGATATATGAGACAGATACTGCGCCATTTCCTTTCCCCCAAAACAAATTATTATTATTAATTTTATTATTATTATTATTATTATTATTATTAGGTGAGAATACGAAAGTGCAGTGGACAAGGATATGGCAGTGTTGGCATTGAAAACAAATCGAAGTTTAAGTTTCCTTTCTCTCATTCGTTTTTAGTTGCGTGCTTTGTAGCTATTTTAAGCCCGCAGAAAATAAAAGACAGTTTGTATGTCATACGTGGCATTATAAAACAGATATTGTGCCAAACTCTTTGGTGCGCATTTTTTAAAAGCAGTCGACGTGGAGCTCTAGAGGAAACTTGAAAAACTTAATTATTTCTATCTTGAAAAGCCACTGTTGTTTCCTCTGAACATGACTCTTTTTTGTGCTATTGGTTATGAAGCACTTAGCCATAGCACTGGATAGGTCATCACCTTGTGTGAATGAGTGTTTCCCTCTCTGCCGGAGCCGTACAAGTGCACCGTCTAAGCAGGCCTCTCGGGTTGAGAATAGCTTTGCGCCTATTTCCGAAGCACGTTTTATCGACTGATCTGTGGCAGAGAACTGAGAGGCTTCCCTCTTTCGAGTGTAGCAAGTAGGGCCTGCCTTCCACTACGTTTTGTCTTTCTTGCCACCCCTGGTCCAGCCGCCACGCCTTCAGAGAAGTTCAGTAGTGGTAGACCTCTTTGGCTGTTTGGTTGTTGTGGGGCCTCTCATTCGAAAGGCACACTTCAAGATTCTGTCTTGTACGTGACCGTGTCTTTGTCGACTGCCTTCTTTTATCATTCGTGAACCTCTGGACTACCACCGCGAATTCGTGCTATTCTGCACGTTCTTGTCGAAGCTCGACCCTACTTTTCTCCTTTGCAAATCCTTCCCACTGCAGCTTCGACTCGCTTTTGCTTTGAGCAAGCGTCAAGCACGAGACAGTCTTCTCATTAAAGAGCGTCAAGCACGAGACAGTCTCATTAAAGAGCAGTTTTGGTTCACTTGTAGCTGCGAACTTGCCCCCTGCGAATGGCACTTGGGCACTCATGTACTTCTCTAAAGCGATAGCTAGTCTTGCTAAAAACAAACGTCGACTGAGAAAGAGAAATCGAGAGTGACAGTGAAGGACATTGGTTGTTCCCCCCATCTTTCCGCTTTCCGCCATTGAGTGCGTAATTTTACTGCTAAGTTCGGCTTTCGCTTACTTCAATTGCTCTCTTGCGAGAACAGCCAGCTGTTCGATGACTCGATCGTGAGTGCAGGAAACCGGAGTGCACGCGAATGGTGTCAGTATGCTAGGGACTTACTGCGTAGTATTTTTCCTTGACTCCGGAAATGACCTAAACTCCTCAACCTGAAAAAAAGCAGTGTTTATCGAAGAACATGAAAATATTGTCCACAAGTCTGCATGTATTTTCCAAGAGCAAGCAGTTAGGAAGTTTAGCTGCTTAAGCAGCTGTGAAAGCTCCTGGAATAACAAGACGAAAAACAGCAGGCACTCATGTTCTAACAACTTCACCAGAGCCCGCCGCATGTCTAAAAACATGTGAGGGCGGTTTCCTGTCTTCTTTGAGTCGATTCTTGGCGCTTTTTTCTCGAGCTGGGGGAGGGGGATGTTTCTTGCGCACAACTCCATAAAAAATTTTCTGCAGCGCGGGCCTAGCTAATTTCTTCGCGAGTTCACACTAAGCCCCTTTGTTAAATATGTTTGGAATTTAAGTCTTCTTTTCGTTTATGTAGCCTTAAATAGGTGGGAATATCACTGCCTGTTGCGATTAGGCGCGTATGCAACAAAAACCATTTTTAAATTAAAACGCCAGTATTCTTCGATAAAGGAAAAGAAAAACGGTGCTCATTTTGGCAAATGTTATAAGCATGAAAATTACTTATACCTCCGATTAAACTCGCTGGTGATCACTCACGGCCACTTAGGTACTTCTACAGCTAAGTTCTCAAAGGAAAAAGGCCGCTAATACTTACCTAACACAATTAGAAACTCTGTTGACATTTCTTGAAATTACGTTTCTGAGTATGAGTTCAATTTTTTGAGAAAAAAATGATAATTTGTGTGATCTGTTGTTGGACAAACTCGATAATTTTTGTTTCAGAGGTCCTTTCAGGTCGTTCTTTAAGAATTACTTCATTGACCGAGCGCAGTGTCTACAAATAGGTGGATCATATACCTCAATGCTAAAGCTTTCAACAAGTGTTCCATATTGCTGATTTTAGGACCCTTCTTATTTAACATGTATAGCAATAATATGACGTGTCGTCCATTGCACGCCTTCCGGTGTGAGTGGGCTTGCCATAAACAGTGGTTTCTAGAGAGTGTACTGTTCGCTACGAGGGGACATCGCGAAAAACAATGAGGCCGTCCACTTCATTTACGGTGAACTGGATGTTTTGCTGGAACCTGTTGAAGATGTGAAAGACCGCGTGGAAGAACCTTCATCTTTACACTTGACCCCGCACAGGCGACTGCCTGATAGACAGAAACAGCTGTGGGTGAGAAACACTAACTTCTTTCAACGAACACACTAGAACACTCCTCTGCTGGATGGAGTGATTTTTTCATTGGCACACATAAAGAAATGACTGCACACTAAACCTATGCTTTGATTTTTCGTAATTTATATATTGTGTGATTTTCGTAACTGTGACATTAATAATTCGTTAATTTTGCTGTCACTTGTAGCTCAGATAGGTCCTTAAACATGCAGCGCTATAAGGATCTGTAACCGTACAGAGTCGAATTGCAAGAAATTCTCATCATAGAATCAGTGATTCCGATCATTTGAAGTAAAAGGCGCGAATAGAGTAGATTTCATAAGCAGCGGGAGAGAAATGCATTGATTGGAAAAAAAAAACTAAAGGGAATGAAGTGAAAAGCTGTCTCTAATGTACGAAAAACTAATTTACAGCGATGAAGCTGCTAATTCAGCTGTTATCGGGAATGTCACTACACTTTCCATCCCGCTACAGCGCATATCAACGTTTGGGAGCCTAACCCTCAATCCATTTGTTATGCATTAACTTTAAGTAGCAGTTTAGCATAAATCGCACTTGCGGAGCACACACCGTTGCTGACGTGTGACGACTCACAAATATGACATGAGTCCTTTGGCATAGCTAACGAGCAAATCACGCAAGTAACCTTGACGAAGCCAGAGCAGACGACCTCATTTTCGCGACACATTAGGGTCCTACTTGCCCAGCTGCGCCTGCAAATAATTGCACTGGATTAAAAGCAAGTGTCCGTGATAGCCAACAGAATCGTAATGTAGTGTGCTCTAATATGTGATGAGCACTAATGGTTGGCTTCGCCAGACCTTGCAAGGGTTGACTACAGAGAAGACTGGAGGGCAGCGTCAGCTAGGTGCACTTCTGCGCACGCGGTGCAATGTTTCACCGCCGCCTGTCTTATTTCGATAATGTACGATACCGCATTGCTTCAACATCATCATCAGCCTGACAACGGAAACTCATGGAGTAAAGCCCCTCCCATGCCTCTTCCACTAACCCTGACTTGGGCAAGCAGCGGTCAACTAATCCCTGAAAACTTTCTGATCTTCTCTGTCCACCTAACGTTGTGCCCTCCCCCCCTTCCCTACGCTCACCTTTTCTTGGAATCTAGTCCGTTAACCTTGACAGTCATTGGTTATCGTGCCTTCGCATGACGTGTCCTACCTATCTCCATTTCTTCTTCAATACTACTAGGATATCATTTACTCGTGTTTTTACCCTCATCGACTGTGCACTTTTCTTGTCTCTTAACGTTGCAGCTGTCATTTTCGTTTCTATCACCCACTGCCCTGTGTTCAGTCTCGGTTGTACGAATTTTGTTTCCTTTTTTGTTTGATGCTTTCTACTTTTTCTCTTTTTTCCTGAAAGTATTTTTCGCATGTTATGTATTTCCGTACAACTAATAATATCCAAATATTTGCCATGAATTTTAGCCAGTGAAATCTCCAGCATTTTGGTATTTTGACACATTTTTACTGTCCCGACTGCTGACCCAAAAGACGCGGTTTCGATCCCAGCCGCGCTGGTCACATTTCGATAAAAGACAAAAGGCTAAATGACCGTAAGCGGTGGGATGTCAGTGCACGTCTGAGAATCCCAGGGAGCCAATATAACTACGGCGTCCCTCGTCACCAAAGTCGTTTTGCGTCGTTAAACCCCCATAAATCATAAACCAAAACGTTAACTGTCTCACGTGTGTTGAATTTGATAGATAGCTGTTAACTGGTGGGAAGATGACAATCACTGTCAATTTTTATGGCCCAAGGGCATCTGCGGCTAAATATTGCCAGGGCACAAGGTATTTTCGATTGCTCAAGGACCCATTTGAGCCCGAATTTCATCCCGATTAAGCCGAAAAAATGGCCAGGTGAAGCTTGTAACCATTCCATCACCAGTGGGTGCCCGCCGGCCCTGGGGACCGAACCCCACACCTCCCGCATGCGAGGTGGATGCTCAGACCCCCAAGCCACCGCGGCGGTCACTGGTGCGGAAATGAAAGAAAATCTATAGTGCTCTTGGACAGTGAAGACGGTTCATTTTTCTATGCTAAATTTAGGGACATTCTGACAACATCTATAAAACATCTATATATAATCATATATACGTAAACATATAAAACTATATATATATATATATATATATATATATATATATATATATATATATATATATATATATATATATATATATATATATATATATATATATATAACGTCTTTAGTAGTCCTATCATCGGTTGCATAAAACACTTGAGTCTTTTTTGAACCAATGTGAACACAATGAGGAGACATTAAAAATGAAAATTGGTTTTTAGGGAAAGGAAATGGCGCAGTAACTGTCTCACATCTCGGCGGACACCTCAACCGCGCAGTAAGGAACTGGGCATAAAGGAGGGACTGAAAGAAAGAAGGAAGAAGTGCAGTACTGGAGGTCTTCGGGATAATTTCGGGTACCTGGGGATCTTTAATGTGCACTGACATTGCAGAGCACACGGGCACCTAACGTGTGGAATAATAAGGTATTATTAACTTATTGATAACGTATTATTAACGTGTGGAATGATAATAATAATAATAATTGGTTTTTTGGGCAAGGAAATGCCGCAGTATCTGCATCATATACGGGCTGACACCTGAACCGCGCCGTAAGGAAAGGGATAAAGGAGGGAGTGAAAGAAAAGAAGAAAAAGGGGCCGTAGTGGAGGGCTCCGGAATAATTTCGACCACCTGGGCATCTTTAACGTGCACTGACATCGCACAGCACACGGGCGCCTGAGCGTCTTGACTCCATAAAAACGCAGTCGTCGCGGTCGATTTCGAACCCGGGCACTCCGGATCAGTAGCCGAGCGCCTTAACCACTGCGCCACCGCGGTGGGAATGATAACGTATTATGAATGATAATGAATTATTACTATTAATTATACCGGAGCCCTCCACTATGACACCTCTTTCTTCTTTTCTTTCACTCCCTCCTTTATCCCTTTCCTTACGGCGCGGCTCAGGTGTCCAACGATATATGAGACAGATACTATAATAATGATAATAATAATTGGTTTTTTGGGGAAAGGAAATGGCGCAGTATCTGTCTCATATATCGTTGGACACCTGAACCGCGCCGCTAGGGAAGGGATAAGGGAGGGAGTGAAAGACGAAAGGAAGAAGGAGGTGCCATAGTGGAGGGCTCCGGAATAATTTCGACCACCTGGGGATCTTTAACGTGCACTGACATCGCACAGCACACGGGCGCCTTACCGTTTTTCCTCCATAAAAACGCAGCCGCCGCGGTCGGGTTCGAACCCGGGAACTCTGCACCAATTCCTTTTCACAGAAAACAATTATAATTATTGATTTTTCCGGTGCACTCCACCATGGCACCTCTTCTTTCCTTTCTTCTTTCACTCCCTCCTTTATCCCTTCTCTTACGGCGCGGTTCAGGTGTAAAACGATATATGAGACAGATACGGCGCCATTTCCTTTCCCCAAAGACCAATTATTTATTTATTCTCGAGAAAAGGAAATGGAGCAATGTGTCACATCTCGGCTGACACCCAGATCGCACCGTAAAGAAATGGATGACATAGAGAGGGAAAGAACAAAGGAGGACGTAGGTGCTGAAGTGGAGGGCTCCGTAATAATTTCGACCATTTGGAGATCAACTCACTGACAACGCACAGCACACGGGCGGCTTTTGCGTTTCGCCTGTCTCGAAACGTGGCCACCGCGGCCGGGTTTTCATGTCGTTTTGAGCTCATTTCGCTTGGAACAAGGCCAGGTTTACCCTAACGGCTTCATTCATTGCCTACATTAAATAAATAATCTCCTCAATATATGAAACACTGCTTAGTTTTTTACATCAAATCTTTATATGGCTGGATTTCGTTAATTGATTTTGAGTACAACTTGTGTTGGCGCTTGTAAAATATTTAATTATCCCTTCCCTTACGGCGCGGTTCAGGTGTCCAACCATATATGAGACCGATACTGCGCCATTTCCTTTCCCCAAAAACCAATTATTATTAATTACTGAGTGAACTAAATCCTTTATTTTCTTCGTCTGGTTCAACTGCCTTACCAGCCTGAGTCTCCCACGTTTGTCGCCCGGAACGTGGAAGATTTTTGGATTGGAAAACGTTTATTATCGGCTTGAGTTATAAATGGGTTTGTTGATCTTGTTACGTGGCCGTCAGTGGAGACAGGCTGCGACCTCTTCGGTACTCGTTGCCACCTGTGTTTGGCTTTCCAGGTCGGAGATGAGCAACAAGGTCTCCCACGGGCCCGGGAGCGCGAGCCTCTTGAGCGATATTGGTGGGGGTCTCTCGGACCGTCCCAGAAGATGTGGTCTACGGTGCCTTTGCCGCCGCATTTGCTGCACCCTGGCTTAAATCTATCCGGGTACACATGGCTTAGGACAGCTGGATTAGGGAGAGTTTTTGTTTGAAGTGGTCTCCACAGTTCCTCCTGTTCCTAGTTTAGGCTTTTATGCGGATCAGGGAAGGATAGCCTTTCTAGCCTGTAATGCTGAGTAATATCATGGTAGGTATTAAGGCCATCTCTCGTCATTTCGACGTCCGAGTTAGCGTCCACAGCTCGGCCGATAGATCCTCGAGCTTTATCGTGGGCTCCCTCGTTCCCCGGGTTTGACGAGTGAGCCGGTACCCAAACCAATTCCACGTCTGTCCTGTCTTTCGAGTAATTCCTGAGAATTCCCAAGGAGATAGGAGATATTCTGCCCTTGGCGAAACTGCCAATGGCTGCTTTTGAATCGCTGACAATCACTTTTGCTCGCGGGTTTGTCAACGCCATGGCGATTGCCGCTTCTTCGGCTATTTCTGAAGAGTTGGTGCGTACTGTCGCGTTCGCTATGAGTTGGCCATCCTCGGTCACCGCGGCTATCGTGAATGCTTGCTCGGGTGTTGGGTAAGCTGCCGCGTCTACGTAGACTACGTCCTGCCGGCCCTCAAGTTTCTTAGCTAGGGCTTTTGCTCTCGTCTTGCGTCTTCCTTCGTTGATGGATAGGGTGCATATTTTTCGGTAATGGTTTTACCGTGATTTTCCTTCGGAGATTGAACGGGATTTTTCGAGAATCCGCGTTGAGCGGTTCCGCGTTTATTCCGAGCCTTTCTAGGATTTCTCTACCCGCATTGGTTCTAGTGAGCCTGAGCTTTTGCATTCTACGATGGGCCTCAGTCAATTCGTCTAGCGTGTTGTGTAGGCCGAGTTGCAGTAACTTCTCAGTGGAGGTGTTGACTGGTAGACCTAGGGCTGCCTTGTAGGCCTGCCTGATGAGTTCTTAAATTTTGAGTTTCTCAGCGTTGTATAACTGTAGATAGGGGAGGGCGTAATTTATCCTGCTGATGACAAAGGCTTGCACCAACCGACATGGATCTTTTTCCTTAACTCCTGTTCTTCTGTTCGCTATGCGTCGGATCAGTCTAATGGTTTGGTGAACTGAGGTGTTTAATGTTTCGATTATTTCGGTATTTTGGCGGTTCTCTTGGATTATCATTCCAAGGATTCGGATGGAACTCACTTGTCTAATTACTTTTCCTTGCACTTGTATGCTTAGGTTGGCTGGCGGGAGGCTGGATTTCTGTCCTCTCGGAATATCTCTTTTAATTAGCAGCTCTGATTTGGGATGAGAACATTCTAGTCTTACCGTTTTAACGTAGGCTTCTATGGTATCGACGGCCCTTTGTAGGGTCTCTTCTATCTCCACATCATTTCCTTTCGTAATCCACAGAGTAATATCGTCGGCATAGAAAGTGTGTCTGAGATTAACGATGGCCTCAAGGTGTTTCGGTAGTTCGACAAGGGCCAGGTTAAATAAGAATGGCGAGAGTACTGAGCCCAGCGGGGTCCCCCGACAGCCCATGCGTATAGGATCCGAGATCACCCCACCGAGCTATATCTCTGCCGTCCTTTGGTCCTGAAACAATCTTATGTAATTAAAGGTTCTGAATCTTGGATTTAGCCTCGATAGGTTAGTAAGGATGGCCTCGTGTGACACGTTGTCAGAGGCCTTGTTTAAGTCTAATCCGAGGATAGCTCTCGTGTTCTTGCTTTTGGGGATTACATCTTCACTAAGTTGAATCATGACTTCCTGCTTGGACAGTTGGGCTCTAAAGCCTAGCATGGAGGGGGGTAGGAAGTCGTTATCCTCCGCGTATCCCTGGAGTCTGTTTAGAACCACGTGTTCCATTAGTTTCCCTAAACAAGATGTAAGGGAGATGGGTCTTAGGTTTTCGGCTGTTAGCTTCTTGCCTGGTTTAGGTATAAAGGTGATTCTGGCGTGTTTCCATTCTTGAGGGATTTCACCCTCCTGCCAGAGTTTGTTGATTAGGTCAGTTAGGGCAGTCACTGACGTAAGGTCTAGATTTCTCAACATTTTGTTGGTGACGCCGTCGGGTCCTGCGGCTGATGTCGTTTTTAGTTGGTTCATGGCTTGCCATACTACCTCCGTGCTGAATTCCTGGTCTACTTCTGGGTTCGGCTCGCCCTTATACCAGGGAAGGGGGTTTGTGGATTGCGTGGTGTTTAGGTATCTATCCTTGAATTTTTTGATCAATTCTTCTGCGTTACCTGCATATTTGTGTGCTACTTGAGCAAGTCTATTGCGTTGAGCCGATTTGGTCTGTGTGGGGTCGAGTAAGTGTCGCAGCAGAAGCCACGTGTTTTTCTTACCCAGGTGCCCGTTCATGCTGTCGTATACCTGTCCCCACTGCTGTCTTTCCAGCTCGAACGCGTACGCTTCTTTCTTCCTTTGCAGCTGTGTTATCCTCTTTTTGAGGGCGCGATTGTGTTTTTGTTTTTTCCACCTCAGCTGTAAGCTCAGGTGGGCTTCCCACATGTGTTTCAATTTGGGGTCGGTCGTGTGTTGCGAGGTTATCGCCTCTGTGTCCTCTGTGGTGGCTTTTACATCTTCCTTCAAGGCGCGGGTCCACTCGTTCAGGTTGCCGATTTCTTTCGGAGCAGTTTTGTCCCTAATTTTGCGGAAGCGGTACCAATCTGTGAGTCTCGTTTTTAACGGGGGAGGTTTTTATGGGGCCGTCTCGAAGGTTGTTTCCACTATGTAGTGGTCGCTTCCTAACGTGAGGCCTGTATTTGTCCATATGGCTGAGTTAATGTTTTTACTAAAGGCAAGATTGGGGGTTGTGTCCATGTTGATGTTGTTGCCTATCCGAGTAGGCGCTTTGACGTCGTTAAGGATCGTCACACTCTCGCCTTGTATGGACTGCCATAGCGCCGTTCCTTTTACGTGCGCTATCCGATATACAAAGGCCGGGTGTTGCGTGTTGAAATCGCCTACCACTGCAAGTTGGGATTTCCCTGCTAGTTTTACGGCCTTACGGATAATGTCGGAGGTTGCTTTAGTTCTGTCCTTGGGTGAACTATAGATGTTAAGAATGTAGACGTTTCCATACCCTTTTCTGCGCGGCGGGACTTCCACTAGCGTGTGCTGGACCTTTGTGTCTTCCATTTTGTGTTGTATGGCTGCGATGTTGCGTTGAACGAAAGTCGCGATGACCGAGATACGCTTTTCGGATTCGTGTTTTGGGGAATGTAAGGCGTGTGACCCGTTAATTTGATCCGGTAGCTGGCTTCTTGTAGCGCTATGGCATCCGGTTTTTCGGATAGCTGCTGAATATGGAGCTGCAGAATCCCGCGTTTGTTTTTGTAGCCCCTACAGTTTCACTGCCAGATTTTAATTTTCTGAGGTCGAGGGACCATACTGAGTTGTTTGAGGGGGCTTCGTGGCAGTTGCTGCACGAGCGTTTGCACGGTAGCTTCTAGAGCCGCGAGGCGGTCTAGTGCTGTTAGGTGTTGTAGGATTTGTTGGAGGGTCTGTCCTATTAGTGAGAGATTGTCCTTGGTTTCCTGGTTGTCTTTTTCAAGTTTGTCTAACCTCTCGTTTATGCGCGCGGTGCCTTGAGAGGTGACGGTGACTTTTGGTTTGGGCTGCGGCTCGCCCTCTGGAGATTCCTCAGCTCTCTTCGCGTTAGCATCTATGTCTGTCGACGCCTGTCTCTTTAGCGTTCCGCGGTTAGCGTCCGTATCCATCGCATCCTTGGTTATGATCTGAGTCAGAGTAGGTTAAGCCGGTCGCGCGGCTACCGGTTTGTTGAGGGGGATATAATTGGGACCTGTTTTGACGAGTTTTTCAAGCTCATCTAGACGCCTACGGAGTGCAGTATTCTCTTCTTTTAGCTTTCTATTTTGCTCCAGAGACGCGCGCGCCCTAGTGTGTCCGCTTGGGAGACAATGTCCGCCCAGCTCATCTGTTCGTCGGCGTTCTGGGTGGTGCTGCTGCTTCCTGAGAGGGAGGTTTCTTGCGCTCGTTGCTCTTGCTTCTCGGGATGCTTGATCCGCGGTCGTCCAGGGGCGGGCAGAAGGTAGACTTGTCCCTCGACTGACTTTCGCTGCGGCGTCGGCTCGACGACCTTGTTTGGATCTCGAGCGTCGTCCGGGGTTGTCGTCGTCTTCCGACGAGAGCAGGGGGTACCGATTTCCGGTAGGCGGCTTCTTGGCCTGGAGTTTCTTCGGTTTCTCGACGAAACGGTGCTTGCAGTTGCGGCTTCCGGTAGCGTGCGCACCCCCCGCAAATGATACATTTGGCCTCGCAGCTGGGGGACTCGCCTTCCTCCGGTGGCGGGTGCTCCTCCCCGCTGCGACGGCAACGTTGGCTTTTCGGTCTGTACCACACATCGGCTCGGTGCCCGACCCTGCGACAGTTGAGACATGTTTCTACCCGTTCTTTATACGGATATAAGGTGAAAAGGCCTCCTTGGAAAATCATTTCCTTCGGTGGTTTGGTGCCCTCGAAGGTGGTGACGGCCGCTCTGGAGCGTCCCATGCGGCGTGCGTTGGCGATGGTGAGTTGTGGGTTTTCATTGATGCAGTAATGAAGAATTTCATCCGGCGTCTCGTTGCCGAGGGCTCCGTAAATCACTGCTCTTACGGATCGCTCTGGCGTGGGGAAGTACGGCATTACTGGGTAGTTTTCGTTGTTCATTGTGAATCCTGGCATGCTCCGGTAGGCGTCTGCTGGTTCTTTCACGGGGGAGCTGATCGTGAAGGTGTTGTATGGGTTGACCCGCAACCTGTCGCTCGTGAAGATTTCTTGAGGCGGGAGGTTGAGCTGCTGGCAGATCGCTTTGAGCAACTGCCCCGGGGTAGTTGTGCGGAGTTCCTCGGCCTGACTGCGACCTTGCGGTCATATTCCGGTAGGCGTGGGAGTGGTGGCCTCCTACGTCTCATTGACGACTTTTTATGATCGGTCACTACTGAGGACTTGCCTGTGTTTCGGGCGCGTCCGGCGTTGGTCGATCCGGCGTGCTGCTGCGTTAGGGCAAGCTGCTCCGCTCTTTCCCGGAAACTAGTTTGGCGTGCTCCTTCATATTTTCCGCTGATGGTACTCCATCCTTCTTCGGAGAGAGCTGCGGGGGTGATCGTCTCGCCTTCCACGGCGTATACCGTCTTGGCAGCAATTGTGGGGGCCCACGAGCACGACGGCGGGCCTCCGGCGTCCGAAGTCGGGGTTACGCCTAACCCGTTCTCGCGCGCGTTGATGTCAGAACTGCCCGAAATTCGGCTGGATGGTAGCCCACCCGGGCAAATTTCGCGTCGGTTGATGCGGCTCACCTTGTAGAATCTGGCGATGTAGCACACGAGTCAATCGCGATGGCACGTAGCGTTGAAAACGGCTGCAAAGCCGGAGCGTTCGTGGACACGCCCGCACCGCTCAGTGGCTTGGAAAGAAAAACCTGGAACGTGGAGGAAAACCTGTCCTCAACAGTGGACAAGAATGTTGTGTTGGGCAAGTTGGATGTAGTTCATTTTGTCGATAAATTCAGCGAAGAAGGACAAAATACAGTGGAAGGGGCACAACCCCTTTGTACCACGTCAAAAAGTAAACTAGAACGGCGGCGTAACGTTAGTCCGTTCATGTGCACAGTGCGTCACCGCTCTCCTTTGTTGAATTGTGTTTGCGGCGTCGTGTATTAGGTACCGCTTTCGTGCAAAAAAGTGTATGTTGGACAAACCGGGCGCTGCCTGAACGTTTGGCTTATAGAACATGATAACCTTTCTTCAGACACCGTTCGTTCAAGCATCGCTGAACACTGTGCAGAGTGCACCAAGAATAAAAAAAAAACGCGCAAAACTTTTTTTAAAGATACCACTGTGTTGTACCGGCATTGTGATCAGCGCACTCGAGAGATTACGGGGGCGTATTTTATCGGGAAGAAAAAAGATGTCTGTGTTAGCACTCCTTCCATCACGTTGTATGAAAAAGAGATAGGATTTTCAGACGCCACATGATTTGTCACCTGTTGATCTGTGGCGCAAGTGTACTTCGGTTTGTTTTTTAATGCACGTTGGAGTTGATAGTGTCCTGTACGGTATCTATGCACTGCGTGCCTTCCGCACCACCGCCGTTTGTGTGTATATATTGCGTTCCTTCACAATAAAATTTACTTGCGAGACAGCGCTTGTTTTGTCCCCTTCCTGCGCCTTTTGTCCTTAGATCTGCGCTGGATTTTTCAACAATGAACCAAAATAAATTAGCAGAACTTACTTTACTTTTACTTTATTAGGGTTTAACGTCCCAAAGCGACTCAGGCTATGAGAGACGCCGTAGTGAAGGGCTCCGGGAATTTCGACCACCTGGGGTTCTTTAACGTGCACGGACATCGCACAGTACACGGGGCTCTAGAATTTCGCCTCCATCGAAATTCGACCGCCGCGGCCGGAATCGAACCCGCGTCTTTCGGGCCAGCAGCCGAGCGCCATAACCACTCAGCCACCGCGGCGGCTAAATTAGCAGAACTGATTACTCCCCCAAAAAGCACAGCATCCGGTATTGCAGACGAAATCTCCCCGCCCGTGTTTTAGAAAGCCGTTTGCACGCTCTGCTAACCCGGTAACGACTTGCAGAGTTCTCTGGAAGCTGAGGTGTATAGAGGGAGTAGATGCTGCGTGCTGTTGTTAGCTGAAGGTACATAAACATTTCACTAGTCTGCTGACAGCTCGAAAGGAATGCACCAAGGGATTCTCGGACTTCATGGCAGTCGTTATCGTCTGCACTCATTACGCTTAAAAGACAGCGGTATAGAGGGCGAAAATGTGCCCAGAGACACTGAAAGAATATAGAGTAAACTATATATCCACATTTTTCCTTGCATCACAATACGAGTAGGCTCTATGTCTCTTTAAATGAAACTTATGGGCTGCTGTCAGCCGTTATGGCAATTTATAGAGACTAAATATTCATTATGTATTTTTTTACTGATAACAAGTGAAGTACTTGAGAGTGCAGAATGCGCTGAAGCGCGATTAATGCGAAAGTGTAATCTATTGTCCGAGGGGCGCCGTTAAAGCGGTTGGCTGTAAACAGAGATGGAGCGTAACGTTAAGACAGAAATATTAACGCCCAGAAGCAGAATTGCTTACTTTGTGAGCTATACCCTGCATAGTTAAAGAAAGAGGTGCGCAAAGAAACGACATTACAAGCCTTTCTTTACCGTGTTCTCTTTAAATTGCGAAAGTAATGGTATGACAGAGTGCATTTACAGATGCTTCACCTTGAAGAAAGGTACATTGTCATATTCTAGCATTCCGTGGGAGTTAGAATAGGGAAAAAGGTGGAGTAAACAAACGCGTGAAAAATCCACGCTTGTAGGACGCATGCTTTTTTTTATCCTTGGTTATTCTAGACATGACATGTTTTGCAGCTATATATGCAGGTAGCTTTCGTTCTTATTAAAGTGTCGGATATTATATGGGGTTTCTAGTTCGTGCAAACGTTGCCACGGGTATATTATTTTCAGCGCTGTAAATTGGTTTAGTTGTATACATCGCCAGCTTTGCATGGGAGGCACTACATTGAAAAATGGAGTGCATCAAAATGTTATTGAAACAACAAACGAATTAAACATAAACACTATAAGGTATTGCAAAATGCACTTGTCTAGAAGCTACTTGTAGAAAGCATCAGCAGGTGAAATCGTAAATATGAAAAAAAAAAACTGCTCACCTCTCGGCGAAAAGGACAAAAAGGGAACAAAAGAAAACTGCATTCATATAGAACAGTGTTAGAAGCCGGCAATTCAAATGAGAACACAACACTGAAAATCATGAATAGACGAAAACAGGGAAATTACCAGAAGCTTTGAGATTAACCTTTTGAGCACAACACCATCAAACAATGTTACAAAAACCACAATCGCCTTTCACAATTCACGTATGGTTTCTAAATTAACTGCAAAAAATGTAGACAATTTTTTGCATGTTCCATTTTTTGAACATTGACGTTTTCGATATACAAAATGCTTATGTCGTCTCAAAAACGAATTTTATGCTTAGTGCAGTACAAATTTCTCCACCTTGCTATCTGAAAACAAACTTTTCAGCTGCCTGCAATGTCTGCTCAATTTAGAGACATTAAATTGTAGAGGAAACCTCTGTTTGGATAATTTTTCTGTCAATGTTCCAGTTGTATCGCATAAAGCGTTTCAGAAGCCATGGTAGAGAGCAAAGCCTTTCTTGAACGTTGGCTTTTCCAGCACTGCTATAGATACGCACATCCCACAACGACCCACGCGAAACTTCCTTCTGCGATCACATAACCACCCTCTGCATGAGCCTCTCATTGCCTTAGTCTTCTTAATGTGGGGTGCGCAGCAGCGGAGGTGCATGATGGTCTATCGAGCTCTTGGTCCAATTTCATGCGGTGAGAAAACATGCGCCTTCTGTACCTGGTTTGATAAATATAGGGTACCACACAGGATGCTCAATGACACTAACGGGCAGAGAAGACAAAGTATTGTAGACATGTTAAAAAAAATCTTACATTTGAGTATGATTTCGGCTGCCTTAACTGAGAATATTAGAAAAAAAATGGAAATTAAAATGTTTGAAACGAGAGGGAACCATTTAGTTGGAGCAGCCTTTCTTGAAAGTAAAGAGCTTCAGATGATGACTTCGGCATCATGCGCTCTCAAGTTATAGACTGCCAGCGTTCCAAACTTCTTCAAGGCGGGAGGAATGCTCGTTCTCTGCTCTTCCGGAAGTAAGACCTGCACGGATGTCACAGGTGTCCTTCTATCAGTCACCTAAAACCTGGCAGCGGCAACTTCGCACCAGTTTTAATTTCGTCAGAGAGTTGTACGCCTTGGAGACCACCGTCCTAGGAGTCTTTCAAAATGTATGGCCATTACAGATGCTCCACCTGTGTAAAGGGTATCAGCGTACCGCTGCCGTTCTCGCGTCCTCGCGCAGGGGTAAGGGAACAAGTCTCGTGATTTTTCTTCCATCGCCGAAAACACTCCCGAGTTCGTGCTCACAGCACCTGTGAAATCGGAAAAGGTCGCTCTTCTCGACGTTGGAAGGACGTTACTCATTGCCTTCTACGCGCAACACAGTAAGACGAGCTTATTTAAAGGTTAACCAAGGGGCGAATTGTATTAGCGCCAACACAAGGTTAGCTCGTTAAGGAGAAATCCTAATCAAAAGCTCGCGCTAAGCACCTCCGGACTATTCCTAGCTTCACACGGAAGGAGGAACAGCACAAAACGCGAATGCTTCCGGAGTACTAACTAGATGAAGAAGAAAATAAGGTTTCTGCCTTACCTGTCCTATGCGAATTTTCTCCTTCACTACTAGTATGTTCGCGAAATACTGACAGATCGTTACCTGGAGTAGGAGCTGTGTACGAACATGCACTGCCAATTTTGCAACCCAAGTGTTTTCGTGATTCATTACAATATTGGAATGCCGGAATGTTGTTGTTGTTGTTGTTAGCCTATCAAAAGATGTCACGTACCCACACTGGGGGATCGGCCAAGAATCGGGTGGCTATTCACCTGAACGCAGTTAACAAAAAGGAAAGCACGTGGGAGCGCAACACCGGTGAATTCTTCGTCATGAACAGAAAAGAGATGAGAGTTTTGATTTCAAAATTATAATAATAATAAAAAAGAGAGGGATTAAAAAATAATGATTAAGTCAAAATGTAATAATTGATAAAAAAAGAAAAAATTTTGGAATGCTGTCCTCACATGACCTCGTCTTCTACCTTCCTTCATGTTAACCCCTGCCGAATTAATTTTTTCAACCTCAATGCCACGTTATTAAAACATCGCGGCTTCATTTACACTCGATAAGGCCTTGCTGCTTGACTTCACTTTCTATGTGACTGAACACGGTTATATATTTCAATACAGCCAAGAACGTGTATTTAGGATAATTGAGATCTGTGAGTAAGATTGCCTCAGACCGTTCTTTTTTGCGCTTTTTCTTTTTTTAGGATACGTTCGGACAGTGGAAAAATGAAATGGCCTTTCGCCGCTTTTAATGCGGACGATCAGAGATACGGGGCCTATATTGCGGTGAACGTGTTCCACTTTACTGCATTCATTGACATTCCGAACAGTACCAGATTGGCCACGTGACTGTTGTCGTTTTTATCTTATATCTGCTGCCACTGATACTGCAAAGGCAGTGAGGATGCCGCGTCCTACTATCATCCCTCCCCTCGCGCAAACTTTGTCGTCATACCATGAGACGAAGTCAGCGTGCGGGAAGAGCTATGTGGACGGGGTGGTATTGTGGCAACGGGATGATCATGTCATAATGTCAGCACCTGGTCACGTGGCCAATTCGTAGGCGGCTACTTAGCAGTAGCGGTCATCGGCGTTACCATTCCGCGGACGCTGTATGGTCTTGGCGATTACAGCTGCTACGTAGACGCCTGCAACTTTGAGCTTTAACAGCTGACATTGATATGATAGAGCGGAAGCAAATGAGGCTGGCTGGAGAGCAAGACTCAAGACCACAGAAACAGGGCTGAGATTTGAACCGGGCGGGAGAGTGTTTTGTTCTTTAGTCAGACCGGTAGTCTGTATATCGCACCTCAACGTCCGAGAAGCTTGAACTGCACTAGCAATCGCTTCTAAACCAGTGAGTGCTTATGCAATACATTCTCCCTTCAAAACTCGAAGAAGAAAGTTGATCACCCTCGGCTATCTTATCGCAGAGTGACCAAATATAGGTTATAGACTGATATTTTTAATTTCTTTTTAAGGCGATAGCGTTTAATGGCTCATACTTGCGGTGACCGTTCGTCCGTTACATCACCATATAGGTAACGTGGCGCCACGCTCGCGCCAGCTGTTCTCTTCTGTTATGAAATGAATTCAAACGCGGCAAATTCAAATCAGTGCAATGAGCCGCAAACGGCTTTAGCATTACCGAAGCTACGAGATATATAAGTGTCTCCAACGAATTTTTCCTCCAGGCATTTCAACTCACGCTTCGCTTCTGCTCATTTTGAGCTTTCTTCAGGGTAGTAGACATAGCTCAGACATCCTAGAAGCACGAAGAATAACTACAAAGGACGTCTACAGTGCTTTAAAACAAGAAAAAAAATAACCTGGAAATCCTAATCTTCTAAAAAGCGCCAAAGATAACTAGTGCGAAGCCTGTTCACGCGCGAAAAGAAAGACACCAACTGTCGGGCGCCGCGAATTGATTTTCGTGCGTCTTCAGAATGACTATGTTCCCGACACAAAGTTTTTGTAGCATCCAAAGATGCATTGGCACTAACTGGGTAGGAAATTGAAAAATGATTCAGAGAGCGACAAAATTAAGCATCATGTAATATACAGACATTAGTCGTCATCTGCGCCTGTTACGTCATCAATATGAGGCTGTGATGGGCAGCAGTTAATTTGCAAGGGCCTCGATGTCTCTGTGCCAACAGTCTAGGGCTGTCATGCAAGCGTAGGGGCTCCGTAAATTATCGCAGACTTACATGTTTCACTTCGTTTATACTAATGCCACCCGTAGAGTGAGAGGTGAGCCCTGAAGAATATATATTTTTTTTATGGGGGGTTAACGTCCGAAAGCGACTCAGGCTATGAGGAACGCGTGGTGAAGGGCTCCGGAAATTTAGACCACCTGGGGTCCTTTAACGTGGGCTGACATCGCACAGTACATGGGCCTCTAGAATTTCGCCTCCATCGAAATTCGACCGCCGCGGCCGGGATCGAACCCACGTCTTTCGGGCCAGCAGCCGAGCGCCATAACTACTCGGCCACCGCGGCGTGAAGAATATATTGAAACCAGGATGAAAAGGAAGAAAGTCCGGCATCTCCGGTACACTGAAGCCATTCCTTCTTGTGGAGGGCCCACAGAGATCTTCCTTCTTGGCAGTTTGTAACACGTACTGAGTGACAATAAACCTAAGATATACGTCGGCCAACATGAACTCATGCGTCCTCGTTCATTCTCACCAGAATTTGAGAACAAGATGCCCGTCTGCCGGATCGCTCCATTAAAATATGCGCTTATATGTAAGCATTCAGGTCTGCAAAGCAACAACTGCACTTTGTCGCCCTTGATAAGATATCTAGGTGATTGGAAAAAAATGTTATTTACATATGTACACATGCCAAGGTTACCGGTTACATTGAAATTTACAAGTAGACATGACGCTAAGCATGTAAGGCGAGCCAATTAAAGAGGTACCATAAGCAGCTTTGACAAACAGACAGAAAAACTTTACTTCGCAAGAGTTTTAGACCGTGCTGGGTCCCTGGGCCATTGCGCGGTCCCGCACTGCATCAATAAGGTCGTGTCAGGACATGACGTCGGCAGCCCGAGTAACCGCAGCAAGCTGCGATGTCGGGTCTGCAGACGTGACCAGAACCTCCCAGTCCTCCCAGCTCGAGATGGCGTGCTGTCCCTGCGGGGGAGGGTCAGCAGGACAGCCGAAAAGTATGTGAGAGAGTGTGGCGTGAGGGTCACCGCATAGGGAGCATGCAGGGTATATGCCACAATAGTTGGATAACAGCTGAGGGGATGACAGAGAGCGGGTCTGGAGGCGTCTGAAGAGAATCTGTCGAGAGTGCGTAAGAGAGGGATGGGGAGGGGGGTAAGTCCGACGGTCCAAACTGGGTATTTGCGCGAGCCCCGAAAATGTGTGCGCCCGCTCCCTCGAGAATCTTGGATCGAGACTGTCCTAAGGCCCGCAAATGAAACCTCGGGCCAATTCATCGGCAGCCTCGTTTCCAGGGTTCCCAAAGTGAGCCGGCACCCAGTGGAGCTCTACCCTGCGCGGTAAAGTTTGGGTAGGGGTGTTCAACAATTGCCAGGCAGGGGTGTGAATCCTGCCCCCGGCAAAGTTGGGCAGAGCCGTTTTGGAGTCGCTGAACATGTATTGGGCGTCCGAATGTGCAAGGGCTAGGGCGATGGCTGTCTCCTCTGCCTCCTCGGGCGTAGAGCAGGTAGGGTTGGATTGTAGGCAACTGCTAGCGTTTCGTGCGCTGTACATGCGGCGTCTACCCAAACGGCATCGTGGGCTTGCCCATAGTACATATGGAGGGCATTAGCGCGAGCTACGTGGCGAGGGATGTGATATTGGGGATGGACGTTACGAGGAAGGGGTTTCACAACGAGAGGTGCATGAATGTGTCGAGGGACAGCTATAAGGGTTGACTGGTTAGCTGGTATGTTGATGCGAAGGGAGGAGAGTATATGGCGGCCAGTGACGCTCGCGGCAAGTCCAAGGTAATGTTTCTGAAGGTGCGCGTCAACTAGTTCTGAATGGTGTTATGCATGCCTCGTGCAAGGAATTTGGCTGTGTTAGTGCTACGAGGTAGGATTAGGGCTGCATTAGTCGCAAGGCGGATCATGGCGTTCACGCGTTCGGTTTCCGCGCGGTTCAATTTGAGATATGAGGTTGCGTGTAGAATATATAGATATGGGGTTGCGTATAGAAGCGTAAATGCATGCACTACTTTCATGTTGTCCGCTTCGTCTAAACCCTTGTTAAGGGAGGATACTCGGCGTAAAATGTGCAACACGGAGTGCGTGGAGGCCTTCAGTCTTTTAGGGGTATGTTTATTTCGTCCAGAATCCTGCATGTGGAAGCCAAGGATGCGGAGGGCGGGTGTGATGGGGACAGGGGATCCTTTTAAAGCGATTTGGATGGGCAAGCTAGCGCCAGATTTTGGCCTAATTAGGAAGAGCGTGGACTTGGAGGGGGAACATTCGAGCCCGATGGATGACACGTGAGAAGAGATGGTGTCTGCTGCTAACTGAAGAGTTTGCTCAATTTCCCCGTCAGAGCCATGAGTGGTCCATGTGGTAATATCAGCGTACAGGGTATGTTTTATGGGGGGGATTAGAGCCAGTTTGTGAGCTAGGGGAATGAGAGCAACTTTAAAGAAAAGGGGAGAAAGCACCGCCCCTTGAGGGGTTCCGAGCTCTCTGAGTGTATAAGGGGTGTGGCAATCTGACCTATGTGCAGGGAGTCCGTGCGGCCCGAAAGAAAGGCGTGAGCGTAGTTGTAGGTGTTAGGGCCTACCTGTAGAGCCTGCAGTTCCCGTAAGATGGCATCGTGTCGAGTTCTGTCAAATGCCTTGGTGAGGTCAACCGCCAGGATAGCTTTAGTGTGGTGGGGGATGGAATCATCAAGCACGTCATGCGTAATTCGATGTAGGGCGTCCTGCGCAGATAGATGCGCACGAAAGCCGAGCATACTGTAGGGAAAAGGTCGTTATATTCCATGTGCGTTGTCAGCCGAGCAAGAATCATGTGCTCGAAGACCGTGCCTAGACAGGATGTAAGAGAAATAGGGCGGATGTTTTCTAGAGTGATGATAGGCTTGTGGGGTTTTGGAATAAAGATGATTTTTCCATGCTTCCAGCAAGCAGGGAGAGTACCTGCCTCACGACATTCGTTAAAGTAGTTGACTAAGTCAGAGATGGAAGTATCGTCAGGATTTCGGATAGCTGTATTGGTAATTTGATCGTCTCCGGGAGCGGTATTCCGTAATTTCAAAGGGGCGGCGTGAAATTCTCATTCTGTAATAAAGGCATCAAGCTCGGGCTGGGGTGGGCCCGCATAATCTGGGTACTTGCAAGGGAGACCGGGGGTATTATAGATGCATTTCACCTGCGCGAGGAAGGCCTGCCGATGATCGTGAGCGAGGCGGCGAATGCTAAGGCACGTCTGGGATTTGGATTGCGAGGGGTCTAGCAAGTGCCCTAGCAGGTGCCAAGCGCGGGTTGTGGAGAGATTGCCGTGGAGATTGTCACAAACCCGAGCACAGTTAGCTTTGCAAAGAGTGGCACTTCAGTGTTCTTTTTTGGATTGAATCCGGGTAAGTTTGAGTTTTAGTCTCCTAGTGTGCTTCTGAGTTTTCCAGCTTTGCGTTATGTTGTCCTGTGCTTGGAGGAGGTGGGCGACCTTACTGTCAATAACACGGGTGTCTGGGGTAGAGTCGAGTGTTTGAGTGTGTTGGCGAATGTCTTTTTGTAGCTGAATAATCCAGGTGTCAAGATCGAAGGGGGCCTGTGTAGGCTGCGCTTGCCTGAATTTGCGAAGAAGCACGTCCCAATTAGTGTGCTTAACAATAAATTCGCGCTAGAACGGCGATAGTTTAGCGTTATGCAAATTAGGTGCTGATCGCTGCCTAGTGCGGATAGCATTCTTTCCCACTGCAGTTTATCCAAGTTTCTACCAAGCAGCTTTGAGCAACAGGAACCGCTTGTGAGCGATTCAAGACGGGATAACATACCTATTCACAGAAGAGTGAAACAGCAATAATCTGACACGAAAAGAAAAGCCTTTATAGCCAGTTTGGTCTAAAGACCTACGTACCGACTCCTGAAAACCTCCATCCTTTTCCAGTGCGGAGGTGATCGCTCTAAAACAACAAGTAATTGCTCTGCGGCAGCCATTCCCATGCTCCCCACGGCGTGCATTGACTTCCGCTCGACGGCCTTTAACTAACAAGCCTACTTCATCGCACCCCTCACAGTAAAAAAAAATGTGGCTCTAATCCAAGCTGCGAAGGTGGTGGGACAGCGAAGCTATGCTGTTTGCATTAAATTTTAGCATGATTTTTGCTTACGACAACTACACGAAAACGCAACACTAATCTTTGCCCGGAAACACACATGGAGAGAAGGACCGTGAATCGCATTGTTTTCAGGCGCCTTTATACTTTATGCGGTTTGCACTTCACGCAAGCCAAGACACTCAGACGCCTACAAGCTAAGGCAATGCTTAGCCCCTACCGATTATGTTTAGTTAGAAACGATGAATGTGACCCTGCATGCCCGCACTGCGGTGACGGGACGCACGCCACCCACGACCATATATTATGGGAATGCGCTAGCAAACCTCCTGCGACGACACTTGCCAGCTATATATGCGTTCCCTTACTGCGCGGTTTTGGTGCCCACCCAGGTAAGTGAGACACCTAGGCGTCATTTTCAATCCTTAAAACACATTTCCATTTCATTTTTCTTACTTTTCGGCGCGGTTCGGGTGTGCACCAAAGTATGTGCGAAAGGCGTATTTCCTTTCCTTAAATTGTCCAACGGGCAAGGCGTCACGCCGAAAGGATGATGGGTTTTTTTCTTGTGTGGACACCTTGGCTACACTTCAACCTGCTGTCGCGTCCAGCTCTTAAAGTTTTGTTGTTAGTGGCTATTTATTAGTAAAATAAGAATGGAAGGAACAGGTGTTGCTAGCCTGTGAAAGCATTTATTTGAAAACAGCAGAGAGGTTGCATGGGCAGCAATCCCTAGTGGGTCGCTCCCCTTACAGTACTAGGTGGAGTCACTTATTCAGGGACCTCATTGGTCTGGGCCGCCACTCGAGCTCGCTGAACTAGGGCTTGTTGGGCCGGTAGGTCCAGGCAGCTGAGCAGTGCCGCGGCATCTGCCATCGGAACCTGAAGCACCTGAGGTGCGACTAGCGGCAATAAAACGATAGGGAGAGGACAGGTAGGGGGAAAGAAAGAGCGGAGCGATAGTGAGAAAGGAAGGATTGGAGTCGGAGGTAATATATACTAACACAAAGAAAAGAAAATTGCTTTTTGGGGAAAGGAAATGGCGCAGTATCTGTCTCACATATCGGCTGACACCTGACTGCGCCGTATGGGAAGGAATGAAAGAGAGAGTGAAAGTATAAAGGAAGAAAGAGGTGCCGTAGTGGAGGTATCAGGAATAATTTGGACCACGTGGGAATCTTTAACGTGCACTGACATCGCACAGCACACGGGCAGCTTGGCTCGGTTGCCTCCATCGAAACGCGGCCGCCGCGGTCGGGCTCCACCCCGGGTACACCGGATCAGTACCTCAGCGCCCTAACTGAGCCACCGCGGCGGGACCGCTCTTAAACATGAAGCCGATTTTTTTTCTATTTTTATTCTTTATGTATATATATATATATATATATATATATATATATATATATATATATATATATATATATATATATATATATATATATATATATATATATATATATATATGAAGGAAGCCAACAGTCACCGAAATGAAGGTGCATAGGGGAATGTTTGTTTCTTTTTTTATTATTTGTAGTGCTGATTAGTGGGAGAACAATACTTCGATTAATTTGTCGATAAAAAAAATCCTTACATACCAGAGCACCGGACGCGATATTCGGAGGTCGTTGGTTCGGATCCAACCCGCCGCATGGTTGTTTTTTTCTGCTGCTTTGGAAGCTGTTTTTTTTAAGATTAATCGAAGTATCATTCTCCCACTAAACAGCCCTACAAATAACAATAAAAGACACATTCCCCGAAGCACCTTGGTTTCGGTGACCGTTGGCTTCCTTCATATGTTTTGTCAAACGAGCCCTTCATTTTCCGCACCTTGTCTGCTGTGTATATATATATATATATATATATATATATATATATATATATATATATATATATATATATATATATATATATATATATATATATATATATATATATATATATATATATATATATATATATATATATATATATATATTACGACTCCTTTACCATCAGTACGAAATACGATTTCTATGCTGTTGGGGTTACTGTTACTATCCCACTCCTGGGGTTTCTTGCTGACGACGACGACACGAAAATTTTCTTCGACGGTAGAGGTGTACAGCTTCACTGTAAAAACTTGCCACAACATCCATGGTCTGGAGGCTTGCTGCAGCCAATTCGTATCGTGTGTATTGCACGTTACCTCCTTGTGTTGTAGAGCCATGTAGATTTTGCGACACGCCAAGCGACGCCAACCTCGTCCTTGCCTCGTCTCATAGTGCCACTCTGCTTTTAACGAGATAAGAGCAACTCCGGCGCCGCACATGTGCTCTCATCTCTCCCTTAGCGGTAACTCACGCCGCGGTCTTATCCGTGCAGAGGAAGTTGCGCGTGGGAGGATCTGGGTCTGAGTTGCCCTCACTCCTGCCACAACTGAAACGTGGCCTGAATTTAGAGACATATCCTCGCCACGGGTGTACAGTCTGCAAATGGAGGAATCTTGAGGCTGATGTCTACCACCTGCTGCGGGTTGGGTCGGCATTGAAGTCGATGAGAGGCCAGCACCTGACGGCAGCGGCTCCCTCGCCGAACAATCCATTGTCATATAACGCTTGTAGGCAGACTACGGATCATCGCTCACTCTGCGACTTGTTTTGGTGGGCCAGCCCATTTATTTCATTTTACAACCCTATTCATTCACCCATCACTATAAAGTACACCCTCTACGCCCTTGAGGCAACAAATATCGCTTAAAAAAGAGCAATTCTGTGACGTCGGTGCTTGCTGCGTGCACATTTTCTGGCAGATAAAATTAAAGAATACGCGAAATATGTGAGATATCGCCAATAGATTGTCAATAAAAGAACTCAGCGGAATAATAAGGCAGTGCAGAGGCTGGCACCAATGGACCAGTCACAGCGCCTTGTTAATGTTTTATGTGTGTCTATCTTCCTGTGTCTTTTTATTGCGTTAAGTTCTTTCTAAGATTTCAAGATGAAACACAAATTCGGTCATTACAGCATGCGTTTCTGAAAAGAAGGAAATTGTCTTTAAGCACTCCCACTCTCTTGGGAGTTGTTTTCTTGCAGGACACCCTCACTTATTTTTAGTTTATGCTTGCGTTCATAGTAAAGAGAATGCAAAATAGAGGGTGGCTTTTCGGAATCACGAATTGTTAATGATTGTAACTATCCTCATTTACCTTACAAACCGTGGCAACTGCTGACGACTTCCGAAGAACCCCTGCCCCCAGTGAGTGAAGCGTGGAAGATAGATTGCAAGCCGAGATGTGCTATTGCTTTCACAGGTCCGTGTCCTGCACTGTAGCTGCACATTAAGAAACCTCTCTTAAGGGTTTCAGTAAAACCGTAAACAGACACGTGTTCGCCACCAACCGAGCAAAACAACAGATTGTGCGACATCAGCAATAGTGCGACTGGAGGAAAATAAATGAACTACTCATCACAATAAACATTGAGCCTGCGCATGCGGGGCCGCAGTTTGGCTAGTGTATGTCTGTGTGTGCATTTCATCTACAACATGCCCTACAATGAAGAAGGGGACAAGGCAAACTGGCGATGCTCTTGTTAGGCTCCCTTGGCAGATGAAACAAGAATCACTGAGCTCTAAAGCATCAGATTTAGGAAAAATCGCTTTAACAGTGCTCTCTTTCAATATTTTTTAAAGTACTCTTGTCAAAATACATCTTTGTCTCTGTGCTGTTCTTTTGACCGTAAAGGAACGCGATTTTCTGGAAATAAGACAAAAACCGCCATGCGAATTTTGAAGCATTCCTTCGTATCGATTATGGGAAGTTGAAATTTGACAGTTGAAGCAATCGATCCGAGCTTGCTGTTAGCACACTAGCTGCGTATTTTTTTTATAGTTTCGAGTCGTTTCAACGCTTGTACGAACAATGCTACCAACAGGCGAACAACCGGCGATCAATACGTCACGAATGGCGTCCGCACTCTTGTTTTCTCCGCTCAGCTAATCTACCATGCATACGAAATATCACACCAAAAATATACATTCCTTTCTTTTTACCGCCCGGGCTTGATGTGTGTGTTTACTGCTGACTTTGTACGCTAACTTCTCAGTTGTGGTATGTCGAGCAGTCTGCGAGCAGACTGAGGGTGAGGGTGGAACAATCAGCATGAGATGGTCAGCGTTCAGTATGTGATTTCTCCGCGTGGGAAACAAGAAGCAACTATTTGCTCCCTCTGTCGTAGCTTACATAGCAACATTATTTTGCGCCGCTATGTCCTGTCTCCGTGCACACTTCCAGGATGTAAATACAACCTTTGTCCATAAAGTTTCGAGACTGATTTAGTTTTTTTTTCTAGAAATGATTCCTCAAAGCAAATGCTGGTGCGTATGTGTAGCACCATCTTTTCGGGCTAACCTGAGCTATTTACTTTAATTGCTGTGGCACACGGTAGAAGGCACTACATGTAGAAAAACGAGTTGTCAATAGTCGTCTACGCATTCTACAGTGAGTGAATGTGGGGAGATGGACGTCCACTTCGAACAGCGTGTAAGCATAAAATTCTGTGTGAAGGTTGGCAAGACAGCCACACAGACGTATGAGCTCCTTCTTGACGCTTACGGCAACGAGACGAGACGTGGGCGCGACTTTTCGAGTGGCACAAGAGGTTCGTTTCGGGGAGAACGTCAGTGTAGGACCACACAAGGCAGGGGCGCCCTTCAACCTCACGGAATGAAAACAGCGTGGCTCGGACCAAAGAAATCGTACAACAAGACCGCACCATTATAGCCCGCATGCTATCAGATGCTCTCTACATTAGTAAGACAACTTGCCACCAAATTTTGCGTGAGAACTTGTGGAAACGAAAGCTGAATGCCAGACTTGTGCCGCACTCCCTCACACAGGACCAGAAGGACACGCGGGCATCAGTGAGCGCTGATTTGCTCTCCGAGGCAGATAAGGATGCTGCATTTGTCGACAGCATCATTGCTGAAGACGAAACATGTTGTTTTCAATACGATCCTCAAAGAAAGAGGCAGAGCGCCGAATGGCGGTCCACAAGCTCTCCGGCGTTGAGAAAGGCGCGGCGACAAAATACCAAAACAAAGATGATCCTGGCAGTTTTCTTCGATGGTACAGGTGTCATACACCATGCGTTCGTCCCACAAGGGCAGACGGTGAATCAAGAGTTTTATATCGGCGTGCTCCAACATATGCGTGATGCACTGCGACGCCGTCGCGCTGATTTATGGGCATCTGGACAATGGAGCCTTCTCTACGATAACGCATGGGCGCACATTGCTCTAAGCGTGACAAAATTTCTCGTAAAGCACAGCACTACTGTACTTCTCCATCTGCCCTACTCGCCTGACCTCTCCCCATGCGATGTTTTCCTGTTTCCTCGTGTGAAGAGAGCCCTAAAAGGTCGCTGGATGGGGAGCGTGGAGCCCATTCAAGACGCCACGACAAAGAAGCAGACAGCCCTGCCAAAAGAAGCGTTTTCCTGCTGTTTTCAAGACCCAAAGAAGCGTTGGAAGCTGTCTATAGACTGCAAGGGAGACTATTTCGAAGGAGTGCTGCGCAAAATATTTTAATGTTAAACGCATTTTTAATAGACTCAGTCTCGGAACTTTACGGACAGAGGTTGTAGTTAGTATGTTGGCCATAAATGCCTTCAGCGAATATAAATGAGGACATAAGGAGCACAGTTATTCTTTTTCTAGCGGAAAGTAAAAGAAAAGATTCAGGCAACAAATCGCCATTCGTCGCTCTTTTTTATCGTTAGAGGGAAGCGTATCAGAATAATTTCCATGCAGATTGAAACTGCGGCCAGTGGTCAAATCTTAAGCAATAGGCAAGCTACGATCGAAATGTGTGAAGTTTCAGGTAAACCACAAAGACACGTAGTATGAGTTTCAGACAGCCTATTTTGCGTGACTCTCTCACTCTCTATCTCTCTCTCACGCTTGAATTGATAAAGTTCAAGCTTTTTCCGTCATTGGACATTGGAGGCGCAGTCTAGAGTTTAGGAGCTTCTCAATGATGGCGAGCCAAGAAGCGAATCGTCTATTACTAAATTCCTTGTGGCAAGGAATAACCATATCCGCGATCTGAAGGGTAAACTATATTGTTTTGAAAAAGAACCAGTTACTCAAGGATGATGATTATGTGATGACAAAATTTGTTGAGAAAATAAGTAGATACATAGGTCACAGATATGACTTCATTGTTTTCTTGAAATCTGAAATCACCGAAAATCTCAGAGCTATAAGGGACCCGCAACACCACTCGCCAGCATGGGTATAGCAGGAGTGAGAGGCTCTAAATGTTATATAAGAATTGTTGCCATTTTTTATCAACGCCATCAGCGAAACCAAAAGGGAGGACGGGCGACACGCAGTCAGTCCTGCGATAAACCTTTATGTTGTCATTTTTTTTTATATCATTCATTTAAAATATTCACTGAAAACTTTTGTTGCCGTACTGTCAGTCTTCTTCACTAAATGTTCAGAGCAGGTCCACAAAAATGATTTGCATGGCTCACACAGGCTTTCTAGGCTTCTAATATTATCTCACCAACCACGAAGACTTTGTCGTACAAATAAACTGAAGTGTGCTTACCTCTCGCCTTTCAATGGCGGCTGCACGGCCTGCATTATTCGTGCCTCACGCCAGCTGTCTGCACGCAAAACCGTAGCTCTTCAAACCCTGCTGTATGAAGTGAGAATAAGAAGTGAAAGAAGACCACAGCCAACGAAAGGGTGAGCCAAGCTTTTTGGAGCCATTGGCTGCTTTGCTGCGAAGAGGATGCTTTAGTTAGATAACTCCCGAAAAGAAACGGCGAGGAAATGCAATAATAGGCACTTGATGAGTGTAGTTTCGAAAATGAAAAAAAATTTGAGGAGAATGGTTCCTTGGCTTTGGTGCTACTTAGGTTCACATGAAGTAGTGACGTAACAAAACGTTACGTTCGAAGAACAACGCAGCGCACACGTGTTGTGTTCTGCCAGCATTGTGTTTTTTTCGCGCCATTCCATCACAGGATAATAAAATATGTCTTTATAGAATGGGAGCATATAGTGCCAAATTTATTAGATGTGAAATTAGTACATGTGAAGTTGTTTCTGAGAAGCCGTTCGGAAATGTCTAAGGGCATCGATATGTAATATGCCAAAGCGAAAACATGCAGTTAATCCTTGCTGCAGACCGATGCATGAAAATGCCGATCAAAGAAACCGTAGTCCTTAGCTTGCCCGCCAGTTGCATCCTGCCATTTTTATAGCTTCGCAATTGGTGAATGTGTCAGGGAGTGAGCAGCACAACATTGCCAATTACGACAGCTTCCGAGCTTAGCATCAGCATTTATTCACCACTAGGACACTATTTGAAGCCGTTAATGAACCTCGTATGCATTATATGGAAAGTGGTCTCCAATTAAAAATTTGGAGGACACTTAAGCTTCGTCTTTAAGAGTGAGACGCGACAGCGTGTTGCAGCGCTGCCAAGGAGTCCACGGAACGCCAACGCCCGTTCGGCGTGACGCGTGGCTCACTGGACAATTTAAAAAAGGGTCGGTGGACACCCGAGCCGGGCAGTAAGGGAAGGAAATTTGAAATGAAAATTAGTTCTAAGGAAAGGAAATAACGCCTGTCTGACAATTCTCGCTAGACACCCGCACCGCGTCGTAAGGGAAGGAAAATTCCTTCCCTTACGACGCGGTTCAGGTGTCCACCGAGATGCGCCATTTTTCGCTCACGGCCAACGCTGCCGACGCCGACGACGCCGTCTTTTCTGCGACACGAGCTCCTTAACGCTGTCGCGTTAAAATGGAGCATGGAGGGCTGAGGGCCAACAGGAGACGAACATTCGGCTGCTAAGACAGGAATGTAGAGTGGAATGAAGTGAAAAGAAACGATATCGCAGGGTGATGAAGAATTTTGATTCATTTGATAAGAAGAAGCAAGTATAAAGTTAAGCATAAAGTCTTTCTCTCTCGGCATCATTTTTGTTGAGTTCACTCTGCCTAGAAAATTGTTTTCGCGCTTTCCTTAAAAGCTGCACCCCTCAAGCGATGTAAACATGGATAAAAGAAAAGGCTACCAAATGACGGCTGAAAAATTTTATGAACGCGAGTGTGTAGAAAAAAAAATATTTTCGTGCCCGCCGTTAACAAGTCAATCCTCAAATTATATGCAAGCATAAGACCACTTGAGCACATCATCCGCTGGAACTAATAGCAGGTGACTGGGTCACCACAGAGAGCTGCACTAAATTCATGACTGAGCACAGGCATCCCGCGAGCTTTTCATGAGGACTGCACTTGGAAGAAAAAAAGAATCCCTAAGGTTTTTTCCGTCTTGCGCCTGTGAGCCCGTTTTGAACTGCCGCGAAAAGTCTCCAAAGCATACCTTAGAGTTCTTAACCTCATCTCGGGATAACAAGAAGACGTTAATCGGACCTCTTTTTCACCAAGTTGTCTTTGCGCCGTTAAAAATCGATTCACCATAGTAATAATCGCAATCATTCTTATTATCAGAACGTACAACTGAAGCAGTTCTTACTGCTGTTTAATTTGTAAGGAGCTACGGAAGCTAAAGCACACAAAATTTTTGAAATGGCGACTGCGCTGACCGCTATCAAAGAGAGCACTTCGATTTGTGACAGCAGCGTTTCTCTAAACGACGTAACTATAAAAAATAAATATAGAAAACTGCTCGGCAAGGTACAAACATAGCAAGTGTCGGTTGCCCTAGGGCCCATATCGTCGCTCTGCTTTGTAATGAGAGGGTTTCCTCGGCTGTTTCGTGTCAAAGGTGCGGAAGACAAAATGAGACTGCGAGAGTGAAGTTCTTCGCTAATTGTCATTTGTCATGCTCTCTACTCGTCCTAGATGAGGTTAACGCGAGAAGAGGGAAAGGAAGCTTTGTGGCCCCTATTATTAGCCGTCCTCTGCTCATCTTAAAGCTGCGCAGCCTTCTGAAGGGCTGCGGGAGGCTCGGCCAATCGCAAGATTAAGCGCTCTGGGGGCAACCTCGCTGATCGATGAACGCAACCGCGATGATATTTTCAGCTATCTAACTGAATTGACAGGCAATGCATCAAGTACAATACTTAAAATACTGTCCTGAAAGAAAAAAAAGGTTATGAAAAATAAAGGCCTACTGCTGAAAGGTTGGCCAAATGTCATCAGGAATCCCCCAATGTGGAGGAGATTTGTAATAATGGAGTAATTACTGATTGGCACCAACCCAAGCACAACCGTGTGGCGGCGCTTGGGTGTCTAGTCCACCCTGGGGGATTCTCCTAGACATTTGGCCAACACTGTTCCCAATTAGAGTTATTGATCAATTCGCTCTCGCCCTATCATAAGCTTGCCGTCGCGGTTAGCTGAGTTGCTAGAGCGACTGCTCCGGTTCCGGTGAAGGGGTGGTCCCTGGTTCGAACCCCGAAACAGGTCGAAGTTTTCTTTAACTGCATAGTTTCTGAGAAAAGTGTACAGCTTTCCTTTGTAGCCGTAGGGCTGCGATTGCGTGGGATAAAAATGAGTAATTACTCCCATATTACGGCTGAATGGTGTGCCGCAGTGGACCTCTAGGAAGGGTCCGTTGCGAAAGACAGCTCGCCGCCTACGCGAAACGTGGGAAATGAAGCTAGGTGAGCTTGCGCAGTAAACCCCTTTCAGACGAACCGAAACGTCGATTATAATTAAAACAACGTCTGTTATTTCAGTTTTTTATACCGGTCTCTGTCCCAGCACGTGGGTAAAACAACAGCGTTTGTGGATTTTAAATTGCTTATCCCATGTAGGATGTGGCTGTGAGGCACACCTGCCACTTCCTCAGATGTAAGTTTTTTTGTAGCTCAAGACACCACTTCATCCTCACCTGAAATTTAAACTGCATTTAGGTTGTCTCTACTATGAAAGATGACTGCGCCATTAGAGAGAACAGAGCACGCCTGCGCGGTTTTGAGATCCTACAAATCAGTTGTGCTTTCTCGGAATAATGAAACATTTTTTTCCCATCAATGCCCCCAAACTCGAAACATTTTTGGCACCTTGAACCTGTTGGCGGTCACCAGTACCTGCTGTACAAAAACATACGCACTATCCACGAAAGCGTTTCAAATTCCCCGCTATTTCTGTTCTGTTTTCGCTTGCATGTGAGACCCTGATCGCCTTCTAGTTTCTGCCTGGATACACTAGTAACAATTCTGGACAAGCATCTCCAGGTTTTTTGTCTCTTCGTTTTTTGCTTATTTGTTTTCTTTTTTTCTTCTTTTTTGGATCATGCAACAAAAAATTCCGCATCGGACTCTGGGATCCTCTCTAAAACACAAGTCTTTCTTTAAATTGTGTTTTCTTTTCGTTTGAGCATTTAGGCCTCTTTTGTTTGTCGTTTATTGGCTTTAAATCAGAAAGAACTCCACTGGTGCGCGCTGCCTCTCACCTCCATTTGTCTCTTTTTTCCTTCTGCGGGAATAAATCAAAGGGTTCACAGGGCTCAGTCAGATCCCGGTAGAGCTGTCTAATAACTGAGTGCGGCTACGATTATCTGTGAGTCATCCTGCACTGCGCTGCGCCTTTCGTGCAATGTTGTTCTTACTTGTACGCACCGTTGGCTACGTTGTTTTTATTTATTGATAATTCTTTTCAAAATCTCAATCTTCTTTCTTCTTCTTTCAATTTTCTTTTTTTTACTTTTATTTTCTTCGTTTCTCTCCCGAATTTCGTTCGCACGAAGCGTGGCATGCTAGCGGATTTTTCTTGGGAGCTCAAATCTCTCCCCTTCAATAAAGGCTTGCTCGCTCGCTCTCTCTCTCGAGGTGAAACAGGCTACAAATATTTTCTCCAACCACTGCGTAACTCGCAGAATCTTAGCTTCGATCCACTTTAGAGAAGAAGAAGAAGAGAACCTCAACATTCAGTTATTGTCTCTCTCCAAAATTCGGAAAAATCTTTCTTGACTCGTTCACTTAGGTTTTTTGTTCCGAGCACAGTGCGCGAGATCCGTTTGGTCTGGGTACCTGGGCATTCAGGCGTCTATTTTAACGAGGTGGCTGATTTATTGGCAAGGTCAGCTCTCAGCGCACCTGTAATATATCCCGTCCCTCACCTCATTCTGTTAGCAGCTTCACGTTTCCAGCGGTTCCAACATATTTCAGCCACTTTGAGTGATCCGTTGCTGAATACCGTGGACTTTCAACACCTAAAGTACCCATGGAATATCCGGTGGTGTAAGTCAAGGCTTTGTGAAGTGTCCATGACGCTCCTGCGATGTAGAATCCCTCACTTGAACTTGTACTTATGCAGGTGCGGGTTCGCTGCGACAAACCTTTGTGTATCATGTGGGCAAGTTGAATCAATCGATCATTTTCTCCTCTCTTGCCGGCGGTTCGCGGTTCAGAGAAAGCAATATCTGGAGGTTCCTCTTTCGAGACTAGGACTGCCTCTGTCTCTTACAGTTCTTCTATCGTTCGGTGCGAGTGCCAAGGGATTCCCGTTAAGCAGTGTATGCGGCTACCTTCACGATTACATAAGTGCAACTAATCGATTATCCTGTTAGCTATACACAAAATTCTTTCGCATGTCCAAAAAGGCTAGATTGATTCTATTCCGGATGACTCATACCTCTTGAATTCATTTTATTTTTCCCAATTTTTTTTTATCTTGATTCAGTCTTCTGACGTTTCCTTCCCCGCGCAAATGCTTCATTGGCATTCTACCCTATACCTTGGCCAATCCCCCCACGTGGGTATGTGCCATATTACTTGAGGAGAAGAAGAAGAAGAAGATTATCTTGATTCAGTCTTCTGACGTTTCCTTCTCCGCGCAAATGCTTCATTGGCATTCTACTCTATACCTTGGCCAATCCCCCCCACGTGGGTATGTGCCATATTACTTGAGGAGAAGAAGAAGAAGAAGAAGATTGCTAGTGTCGAGCTCTAAGAGCTCCGTGCTTCAGCGAGGCCTTACGACAAACGGGAAACCGCATCGCTCAGCTGATTCGAGTATCTTTTTGCCGCCTGCGAGACTCATCGGCTTGGTGAGTGGAACACTCGTTCCTTGCTTTCAGCTGCTGAGCCCATGGACGCCAGACCGAGGACCCTCGGATGCGGCTGCATCTCAACAGAGGCGAAATAGAAAAACGTAGTGTCATTGCATGTAAACGAACTCTGCGTGGTCGAAAATAAACCGCTGCTGTCCACTGCGCCCTCTCGCACACACTACACAAACGCATCCTTGTTGCTTGGCTTTTAGGAAACTAACTGGTTATCCCGTATTTACTCCAGAGACCACAGTGTTTCTTTTCGAGGTAAATTGATGCATCTCGCTTCTGATCATTATGCCACTTTGTACCACACTGTGGTCCTAGATCAATGAGTTCGTTGTGGGTGTGTGTCTCAGGCATTTTTCAATAGTTCTACGGTCAAAACCAACCCACTGTGTCTGTGAAGCATTTTTCAATAGTTCTGCGTTCAGGATCAGCCCACTGTCAATAATGTTCTGCTTTTTGTGTTTAGTCCCCACTCCACGTAATGTTACGCACTAAATTTCGCTCTTACCTAAAGTCAGCTATGTCGTATTTTCTCCGTGTTTACTTATAAGCATGGTTGGTACGAAATGCCGCAGCGTAATCCTATCCAGCACCAGCATTCGTGCTTTATTTCGCGCCATTTAGTTGAGAAAATCTTTTCTTGGCTGTCATTGCTTGTCCAGAAGGAAGCTCACATGCCAATAATAGTTGTCTGTCTCGATGAAGTCATAGCTGAGAGCTCCTTGGCGAGTCAAACATATAGCCCATTAAGTGATGGCCTTGGGAAAGACATAGCAGCGAACGGAATTAGCTAAGACCATTGTGTGTACACTTTTTGCGCTGTTTGGTTCAACTCAAGTCAGT
This sequence comes from Amblyomma americanum, assembly GCF_052857255.1. Classification (NCBI taxonomy): domain Eukaryota; kingdom Metazoa; phylum Arthropoda; class Arachnida; order Ixodida; family Ixodidae; genus Amblyomma; species Amblyomma americanum. The sequence goes on from NC_135504.1 coordinate 115,043,152, forward strand.
CTGAAAACAAGAAAAAACGCGAACAGTTCGTATCAGGGCTGGTTTCGTACCTCATTACCGCGGGAAAAGTGAAAACCTTCCATGAAGGTGACCAAACAAGCGTGTTAGGGGGTAGTTCTGAGTGGCACTGCACATTCTGTTTTTGGTCATTAATCATATTATTTCAGTACTGCTCTATTGTTCGTATTTCTATGCGAATATCTACGCAATGGAATGAACTTGCCGCAGATGCTATCTTCCATAGCAAGCATAAATTCAAGCACATCACTTGAGTTATGCTTGTAATCAATCCTAACGCGCAGCCTATGTAACACTCGTCATGATGATAGTTGTGTATTTGCATAGGAAGATAACTGAATGATCGCGTCTTCTACGAACCTTTTTCAATGTTGACACCTTGTTCGAGCGAGCGTGCGTGTTGGACTGTGCGGCGCACACGCCGTAGGTGAATGTATGAAGTACGCCAATAAGAGCGCCGCTGACACTGTCCAGTGGTAATATGGCTGCGGTCAAAAAAGCAAAAGTCAAAAGGTCTATACGTGATGAATGATCGGGACACGCATTTTTCATTCGCAGGTCAGCAGCTTCCGGGTTAGCATCATGTACAACGGTGCTAACTACGACCCGGCAGCTAATGCCCAAGGTTATGGCCAGTACGGCTACGAACCTGCTGCGTACGCCCAGGCGTACAGCCAGTACGGATACGACCCCGCACAATACGGCCAGTATGGCTACGACCCTGCAGCGTACGCACAAGCCCCGTATGGACAGGCTCCGCCTGGCCAGGCGAATCGGGGGCTCTTGTTGTCAACATCCGCAGGTAGGAAACAGAAAACTGAGGCGCTGCTTCACAGTTCTAGCAGTTAGCTGTTGTGGGTAAAACCCTAGTTTCCTTGTAGTGAGCCAATTTTTTTTCTCAAACGGCTCAAAAATGGCGCCCAATACCGCCGGTATAAGCTCATGACTCGCAAGCGGGGATGTTCGCAGCAAAGTGTCACACTATAGCTGCCAATCGAACGTGGTTGAGGTGTTCACCGAGATTTCGAGATATTAGAGCTACTGCGTCCTTTCCTCAAAAACCTTTCATTTCCTCGAAACACATGCTTTCGCATTCCTCCAAATAAGCAGACTAGTATCCTCACAGTTAAACAGTAACAAGTAATTAGCAAATTAGTAATACCAGTGGTTGGTGTCCTAGGTCATAAATGGGAACTCGGTACACGATATTGCACTGCGCATGCCCAAGGCGCCAGCAGAAAATGCACCTGCGCTTCAGCCTACTGCGCATGCGTGTGACGTAGTGGCGCCACCATCGTGCTAGAGAGGTGCTCCCCAGGCAGTCTTGTAGGACGCCTCTTGAGCGCCGATCTGGAAGCATGCCGCCTAAACGCTCTCCTGTGTCTTCAGCAACCAAGCGTGCGCGCGCTAATGAACGTCAGTGAAAGTGTCGTGAAGCGAACAATTGTGTAGTCATTAATCATCATCTTCACCACACATCAGTGGCAGAGGAAGCAACACCGCGCTAAACGCTTTCGCCTCACCGCACTTTAGGTCAACAAAGTGCCTTTCTGATTTTTTAGTGCGTGTGCATTTTTCTCACAATATCAGAATGACGCGTGGGACCGTCATCTAGGTATGAAAGGCGCTAGGTCGTCATCATCATCTGCCTAAATCAGCCTACTGCGGGACAACAGCATCTTACCTATCCCTATATTTAACCTTGCACTTCCCAGCTGTGGCCACTTTATTCCCGGAGCCTTCCTTATCCCGTTCACCCCCCTGACTTTTCTGGCGCCCGAATCTACGCCTCCCATATCTCGCAATCTACTCCCGCTACCTTAAGGCACCACCGGTCATCTTGGTTTCGCAATGTGAGCCCTGCTAGTGCCATTTGTTCTTAATTTCAACCAGAAAATTGGAATCTCGCCTTTTTTTCCTTTCTCTTCCTCTCTGTACAAGTTAAACCTATCCATTTGCCTTCCATAGCTGAATGGGCGGTTCTCAATTGAAATTTAATCATTTTCTTTATTTTCTACGTTTCTTCCCCATAGGATAGTACCGGTAAAATGAGTTGGCAGATAATTTCTTCTTGAGTCCTATTGGCAAACTTCTATTCGTCTCGTGATGGCGCCTGAAAAAATACACTTCATAATACTCTTACCTTCCTATTTTCCGATAATCTACGATTAACCACACCGCGTTTTTTTCGTGATGATGCTTCTAATGTTATTGCATTACAATCTGCGGAGGATGTCTTAATGTGGAGGCATGCACCACAATACTGAACTGTCATTATAAAAATACATTTCCAGTATTGCGCGAAAATAGTGCCTTGGATAAGGGAAAAATTAATTTTTAAGCGCATTGCGTCTTTGTTTGCTTCAATCTGATGACGCTGCTTAACCCAATCTGTGAAACAACCGGCAGAATAAACAGTGTTTCGAAATAAAGCGTGAAATCTCGAGGCATTGATGCCATCGGCACGATATGAACCTACAGTGATTCTTTTCTGGTTTGCAGCACTGTTTCAGGCTCCGTGGTTACAATGTATGTGTTTGGACTGGACCTTTGAGTTAAACATCTAAATCTGGTGGACACATAAGAAGCTACAAGCAACCGAAGGAATAGTTCCACGTATTTAGTGCATGTTTCTTATTATCACTGGTGAACAGTTTGAAATCATTTGTACAGCGCTTTGTATGCACTTCCGTCCTCACAGGGGAGCCAAATTATTTCACTTATACGAAGTGCCTTCGAGCTGGTGTTTCATTTTTTCATATAGTAGTCAGAATGAAATTTGTACCTTATCCGTGCCAGGTTTAGTACTACAATTTTCGACATTGTACTGGTCTAAACCACACCACTTCAAAAGATTATTTTTCTGTCCTTCCAGTGCCCAAAAACCAAGGGTAAGTAAAATTAAGCACAGCAGTTTCAAACTGTTCTTCCTTTAGTATTGCTCATATTAACACCTGCCTATGCAGACTTCTATCACTTCCTTTCTTTGGCGGAAATCAATCACCGATAATCGCTTTTATTCTTCCTATATTTTTTATGGAACTAGGTAATATACGTTGACTAAATGCTCGAAAAAAATAGAAAGAACCGAGTTTCACAATTCTGATGATTCGGACTTTGAGCCTGTAACATTTTTAGTAGCAGCACCGCCATTAACCGCCAGAATCTGGAGAAATTATTGCTTGGAAGAATGTGCAATCCACCACGAAAGACAGGAGGTACGCAGAGGTCGTCATTAAACGGTAAAAAATATTGAACTACTACTACAACCACCTTTTCAGTACTGCAAGAAAAGAGCGTCCGGACAAAGTTTGGAAAATATTCAACGAAGCCCTAAATAGAAAAATAACACGAGAAAACACTTCTGAATTGACAATAGATGGTAAAAAATTATCCGGAATTCCTCTAGCCGAGTATTTCAATGAACACTTCGTCAATGTGGCAGAGCCAGCAGTCGTTAACTCGACTAGCGCTTTGCTTCACTACCAGTGTAAGGAGACGCTATTTCTTTACCCAACGGATGAAACAGAAATCTATCGCACATTTATAAATTTGAAAAACACCAATGCCAGCGATATTGACGGCTTTCAAATAAAGGCAGTGAAATACGTTATCGATATTATTGCGCCGCATCTAGTATACATATTCAATCTGGCTCTTACATCTGGATGTTTCCCGGATAGGATGAAAATCGCTAAAGTTTCAGTTCTTTTTAAGGGGGGCGATAAAAACGATGTTAACAACTATAGACCCGTCTCAGTGCTTCCTGTATTTTCTAAGGGTTTAGAGAAGATTATTCTTTTGCGCATGAACAGCTTTTTCGTTAAACATAACATGCTTTCAGATGCTCAACACGGCTTTCGGAAAGGCAGGTCAACGGAAACTGCACTATTAACTCAGAAGGAATTAATAATCTCTAATATTGATGAAAGCAGACTTACCCTCGGAATTTTTATTGACTACAGCAAAGCATTTGATCGCCTAAACCATGAAATATTACTAGACAAACAGTTCAGTTATGGTGTCCGAGGAGTTGGTTTCGCTTTACTTAAATCTTTTCTTTTGAATCGTCAGCAGCACGTCTCTATCGCTGAAAGTGACTCATCCCACAGATTACTAACTTCCGGCGTGCCACAAGGAAGTATTTTAGGGCCGTTTCTTTTCAACATCTATGTGAACGATATCGTGCAAAAGGAAAGCAATGCAATATACGTGCTCTACGCAGATGACATGAGCATCTTTTTCACCGGTAAAAATGTAGACGAACTATTAATAGAAGCCAAAAAAGAGCTTGCAATAATTTGGGATTGGTCAAGTAAGAACTGTTTAAAAATAAATGGCAATAAATCTAAGGCCATATTATTCATGGCCAGAGGGAAGCAAGCACAGATAGAAGAAAGGTTGGTTCTTGGAGGTGCACCCATAGAAATTGTTAAGAAACATAAAATTCTTGGCGTGACCTTTGCTGCTGACATGTCGTGGAATCATCACGTTCAATCATTATCAAGGACACTATCTACGTCAGTCGGCGCACTTGCACGGTGCCGTCATTTTCTTCCAGATAGAGCAAAACTTCAAATTTATCATGCACTGTTTTCCTCTCACATAAATTACTGTACACTGGTTTGGGCCACAACCACACAAACAAATATTCAAACACTGCTCCTTCTTCAAAAGAAAGCACTTCGTTGCATTGCAAATGTGTCCTATTTACATTCATCTGCACCATTGTTCACACGGTATAACATAATAAGCGTCGGAAAAATTTACGATTTCCGTCTACTGTACTCATACTTATTTTCCGATGAAAAGTTTAAGAGCCTCATAAAATTCCTTTCGCATTTGCAGAAACAGAAAAGTGATTGTCGCACCCGTGGATCTGAGACATGGCTGATACCACGCAGACGTACAAATTATATGCTACAGTCGCTCACGCACAAGTTGCCGTGCTTGCTTAACAAATTATTGTCTGCAAATTTTGACTTAAGCGCATGTAATAGAAAACAGACACGTGAAATTTTTTTCTCATCCCAGTTTTTGAGCAGCTAATCGTATTCAATGTATTTTCATTGCCTTTATGTTTTTCGTACTGTATACTTTCTTGTGCTGTGTTTTAATGTGTTTCGAATATGTTCCGATGAGTCAATTTCTGTGAAAGTGTAACTAAACATGTGTTCAGAATTTTGTGTTGGCTATATGTTGCTGCCTTGTACGGGCATCAGGCACCCTCAAGCTGCCAATGGCAGCTTTTTTGCCTGATGACCCCCAACGAGTCGTTGGAAATAAAGTTTTGAATTGAATTTTGAATTGAATTGAATTATGAAAATTACCTACTACAGGTATATTAGTAAGGGAAATCAGGATTGTCTCGCTTGCACATTTAGCCTTTGTTACAGCCAGCCCATAAACTAGCGGCCTTCATAAAAGCTTGCATTTCAACTTCCGGTCGCTATTGCTTCGCTAGTGATAGATGATACTGAAGAGATAGCATCAAGAATGAGTACATTTGAATGTGAGTAATATCAGAGTTACCTAAGCATCAAGCCATTTGAAAATATTCGGCTGTTACGAAGGAAAATACGGCTTGTTTCCCAGACCGTCGTTTCAAACCTCCCAAATACTATACTCTCAGCACCGTTTTCGCTCTCTAAACTTTTCAAATCACGTGATGGCCTAAGGCTACGCAAAAACATTACTTGCCGCCTACTCGGCAAACACCAGGTTCATAAAAATGCTTGTGCGCAAGCGTGTCTTTGGTAGCAGGGGCTGCAGAATTCCTTCCTTCGAGATATACTATTTAATGACCTTTTAAACACCAGCCACAATTTGGCACCCTATCGTAGATACGCAGACATGCACATAGTGTAATTCTTCTTTACTTTCTTTCTCTATTTCTTCATATTTATTTTGAGGGCCATCATTTGGAACTAAACCTCTGTTTCGTCATAATTTTTACGCGTAGGGAAAAATAACCAGTACACTTAAGACTACTTATGAGCGTTGAATGCGAAGTTGTTTTTAATTTTTTTTTTAAATTTTGTTCAACTTTATTTTTCTCTATCCTGTCTAATGACACACCTGCTGGTTAACATACCTTTGTTCGCTAAGCAGCAACGCGGTTTTCTGCATATGAGATGCGTTCTCACTCGCAATCTAAATGTCCTGAGTGCAATGCCCAAACAACCTTCAGAAGAAGCTTTATTTTCATTGATAGCAGGTGACATCACCTGGGGATTTTGGGACCCCTGCTTCGATGAGCCACATAAATCTTTCGCATTAGAAATCAAATAACTACTGCTTTTTGCGTGGAGTTCAAAGTTTAACCAAGAAATGCACAGAAAGGCGCAAATATGCATACTAGTCTGAATACCTCAGCTGCTAATGTTGAAGCTCTTCTGGCATTAAACGCTGAAAGTTACAATCCTTACTGGTTTGCTTGCTGCGCGGAGTTAGAAAAATGGAACAGAAAGTTATTTATCAAATCAAGCACAAATTTCGAGTTATACCTTCCGTCGTCATGATTATTAGCTTCTATGACTTTACCGAGAAGTCTAAACGGCACTCGCCAAAGCATTCCGCGTGTCTAACATGTTTGGATAACTCTCCGGTTTTCGCCGAACAGACAGCGCGGAACACTGCCTCCCGTTCTTGTGCGACCTAAAAGATAACAAAATATTCACCTAAATTTTTCACCGAAATAATTTTTCACCCAAAAGAACATTTTTTAAAACCCCTCATCACTCCCGTCACCTTTCGTTAGCAATTTCTGCGGAGTTTTAAAACTTTGGAGCCGAAGTCAATAGTGATTTTGATTAACTTTACTTATTCCATGATGCAACAGTAGGAAACAGAAATTCATCCTAGTATGAGGCACTTGACTAGTGACTTTATGCCATAATTAAGACAGAAACAGGCTTTGAGTTTGAGCGAATCAGCAGAGTATCAGTGCACGTGTGACCTTTATGCACGAGCTATGCATCAAGAATAGTTTGCGAGGTTATACTCGTTCACGTCAAAGGACATATCACTAGGAAGCAATTATTTCGCAGCCATTTTTTTTCGCGCTAGCTTCTACAATAGTGCTCATTTAAACAACAAAAAAAGAAACGAAGATGAAACAGGCAACACGAAGAAATTGCTCTGAAATTATTTGGTGCCTTTCACGTTTGGTATGAAGCAATATTGTGTTGAACGTCATAACCATCAGGAAACATTAAGTAATCTGGACTTTTCGAAATTCTTATCAGAGCCATCCATAAAGTTAAAGATACTAGATAACAGAGATAAATGGGTTAGCTTCAATCTAGAAACCTTTAAAACAAGGCTGTAAAATGCAGAAAATGATTTTGCGTTTCTTTCAAGCACGTTTATTCCTCTTTTTGCAGGGAAAGCAGTGGAAATCCTTTCATGCTGATGATTAGCGCAATGCTGCTACTCGTATGCGCGTCTGTCGCCATCACTGCGTTTGTGCTCAGGGGAGGTGAGCACAAAGGCTTTCAAAGTGCAGTGTTCACATGGCACCAAGAGTGGATGACAGCATCACACTATCCCCGCCAGAGGAAGATCAGTCTTGGCATTGTTTCAAAAATAATATGATTTTAATCTGTCTCACCAAATATGGCTTCAGTTCGCATGCATCGTGTCAGCTTTTCTCCTGTCATTGAAGATTAGGGTACAACCGTGTCAGTATCGCCTTGCTGCTTATTGGGTTAGGAAATCAGCTTTTTCTTGGATCATGAAGCAGAAAGCATAACAAGCATGCCTGTTATCCCAAATTCTTTTCTTTCGTATCCTTTTACCTTTTGAAAGAAATCTCATGTACATTGCGCGTTAAAATTGAATTATATTCACATATAAGAACATAGTTTGTAAAAAAAAAGACACCGCACATCAGTATCCATAATTGTTTTTTCAGTGCGATGGTGAAGCAGAACGGACACAAGTGTGAAACGATTGAGTGGTAGTATAACTGCATATTTTTTTCTTTTATTTGCAAGACTCATAATGAGCATCGTTTGATGTTTATTACCGTCCTATCTTAATTGGCCACCATCGACATGGCAGCTTCAAAATTCTTTAAATTCTGGTCAGTTTGGGTCATGCGAGGTCACGTATTTTAACGCGAAAGGCTGCGTAGTTAGAAGCTGAAGACTGATACTTCCCCGCAGCTTCCTTGACCATTTCTACCACGACGGAGGATGAGAGAAATGAGCGTAAAACCCTTCCGCCGGTCGTCGTGCATAGCGTGAGGGTAGAGGTGCGAGTGCCAGCTTCCCGCACTACTACTACCACACCGACCCCAACGACGGAAGCATTGACGACATTTCCACCGTTGATGGGTGAGTCAAACACTCACTATTGTGAACATCATGCCGCGTCCCGCTTTCCTGCACACTTGCACTCGCCAGGGTAGCTCAGCTGCCAAGCGCGAAGTAACGGCATCGACTACAGGTCATTTCGGCCACATATTCATGGGGGCTAGTTGTGGAAGAGGGTTATAGAATCCGAGCTGGTTCAATGAAATGCGCAGCCCTCCTCTATGAAACCTGTTTCTAATATCCATGTTTCACACGATCCTCTATCCTTTCCATCAAATTGAGCCAGTGTTCTACCAAGTGAGAGACGTTTGGCGAGAGGATATGTTTTGGAACAAAGCATTATTATCATTTCATAACACTGTACAAAAGTGTCAACCCGACCTTTCTAAGGAGTTGGATGTAATCGTCTTCAGTCCCAGCATTTCTTGACAAGAGAGAGTCGAACGTCCTGAAATCCTGTAAAAACAAGACACTGAGGCTTATCTGCAATAGTTATTTTGAATGTTCACGCTATAAGAGCGACCACTTTCATTTTACTGGTGCATGTTCAATGAACGTTTGGTTTGCTTGATGGAGTTGCCCGAGAAGTAAATTTCATGTTCGCCGGTAAATGAACCACCGAGCATGTCGTTGGAATCCAGCCTCCTCACCTTTTAGATTCAAAGGTATCAAGAGTATAATATGTGCACGTTTGTTTCTTTTCTTGTGGCAATATAAGCTCCTCTGGCTATCACAGTGCAGCTTGTAACCTAGGCTCAGAAAGTGTAGAATACTAATTTCTCCAATCAAAAACGCTCCTTTATGAGTTCATCGATATTGTCAGCTACAACCAGTAGAGGTTTCAGGGAGCGTTTTAGTAGTCATTGTCACAGGACAGGCGTTCAAGCAAGAATTAATTCAGCATAAATCGGTGATAAGCATATGGCACGGTACGCCAACAAGAAGGCGGTAGTAGAATGGCTGGTCACTTGAAACTGGTGGCGCGTAAACGCAGCATGTAAAATTATTTCAGCACTCCCCGATCAGCAAGGACATGGCTACGCTTGTCTCTGCTGTTTCTGCAGTTGCATGCAGCCTACTGATTTCGCAAGAAAGCGGGTCACCGTCTTTGACAGCTTTGCTGGCCCTTTTTCTGTTTGCCAAAGAGTGCATATTACCAAATAATTTGCTCGAATATCTCAAAAGATTCTCTTACGTCGTTCCCGCTAAGGGAGGTTGTGCAGGTAAATTAAAATAGCATTTATTAAGAGAAAGAAAGTATGCTGCGATCTAGAATTTACCAGTCGGAAAGAATGCAAAAAATCTCCCTGAAGATAAAAGATACAGGATGTCCACCGCAAGAATGTCGTCACCCTAGCGAATGGCCACAGTAGAGATGAGGTAATTTCAGAGTGCAGTACTTCTGGATAGGAACTTGTACGATGCAAGTACGTTGCTGAAACACATCCTCCAATTAATTTATTTTCTAACAACCCAGCGAATGCGCGGTGTCACGACTCACGTGAGCGTTATTAATGTTCAGATCTGCTGAAAGCCTGTACCTACCTCTGCGTGCGCTGATTTGAAACGACCTGCTTTAATATGACTCTCTGTTGCTGGTTTCGCTGTTGGCCTGCAACACGACTTCAGCCAGCTTATGGTTTTAGCCTCACTCTTTTTTGGTTCAGAAAAAATGTACGTTGCCAAACATAAAAAAGATGTGCTTGCAGGCAACAAAGAAGAAGACTGGGCGCCAAGCGTGTCCTTCGATTTTTTGTATCCACACCCGATTCTTGGCCGATCCCCCAGTGTGGGTATGTGCCATCTTTTGATAGGCTAACAACAACAACAACAATTTTGTATCCACTGGTCTGATGTCGGCTGGAGCTCTGAGGGTGGAAGTTCACTGAAATGCTGTGTCACGCTCTTGAACCCCTAGACAATCATTGTTCCATGCCACATTGCAAACCTTTCTCAGACCCTATGCTTCAGACAGCAGCGTGCCATTGGAAATGAATGGTCACCTTCTTTGTCAGCAATGCAAGGTGTTCATAAAGTACTGCCCAGAAACTATTTACTTGTTGCTAGCACGTAAGATGCAGCCTGCGTACATATCTGTGGCCACAGGAGCCAAACAAACTTCCAAGTCATGTCAATAGACTTGCTATTGGCCCTGGACTTCAAAAATTGGAGTCCAAATGGGTGATCGAAAATAAACAATCGCGAAACTTAATTGGTTGCGAGAAAACAGAATTAAGAATCGAAATAATATTCCAAAATAGCAAGCAATATTTCAGCCTTTGGGTTCGTCGTCACACCTCAAACCTGGAAGTCACTTTGGCATTGTCCTCAGGCCTGCTCCCAAATGCGTTTTTTTATTTTGTGGTACAAGCTCAAAAACTGTTATATGAAACAGCAATTTCACCCTTGATGAAAGCAGTTCCACAAGACATTTTTATATTCAAGTCTGTCGTTTTGAATGTGAAATAAGCACAAAATCTGCTTTTACAATCGAAGGGACCTTTACAGCGGTCAGTATTTGTCAGTAGTATGCATGACCTGCAACGACAAGAAAGCTCTTCCAGTTTTGATGAGAGCTTACTGTCGAGCATGCTGTATCTAGAGAAAGGGCTGGCCACCCATGGTTTGGAGAGCAAGGAGAACTACGTTCGGAACACGGATGATCACGTATGGATGGATGGATAGAAGATAGTAACGTCCCCTTTGAAACAGGGTGGTGGCAGTTGCCAACATGCACGGCTTTTTTATTTATTTTTATTTATCTCTGTCGTAAACTGTTATTAAAAATCGTCGTTTTTTTAATACGTTTTCCTACCCTTGTAACCTTATGTCACCTCTATGTTTCTGAGCCATCAATATTGCAATCGCATTTTGCTAACTTCCATCGCAGTTCGATGTCACCTGCAATCCGCATTTCAAAGAGCGGGATGTCTAGGAGTGGTTTCGTAAATACATTACATATAGTAGGAATGCGGCGGAGGCTAGAAGTTCTTAAGGAAAGCGAGCAGCAGAGGCTCACCTTTATCGAATAATTTATACGCATCTTTCTTCCAACCGCAGTGGCCCATCAATTGTTTTAACATTGGCCTGGTATACTGGAGGTGTGGAGTTCACTGCCAAGTGCACCTAGGCGGGCGCCAACTTTTTAATAGGTAAACGCTTTCCGCAACTCGGTACAGCATTTGTTAAGTGTAAAACGACCGAGAACAAATGTATTTCAGAATACGTTTTTGCGATGAAGCGTAATATGCCAAACCAAAACATTTTTGTATTGTACATATCAAACGCGCCAGCAATGGTAATCTATGGGCAAACCGCCGTCACACCATCAAAAATGAAGTCGTCATCAGCATTACCGGCATTCCTATTTTCTTGTACTCGCAGTACGCTGCACGCGATAACAGTGAATGGATGGACGTATATATTTCCAGGCATCGGGCCTGAGATACTGATTTGCACCTACGGCCGAAGGACAACGGCGGATAGAGTGATGGCAAGTGACGGCCTCTGCGACATCGCCTTCTACGACTCGATATACGCCGACGGCAGGAATATTCTTGGTGACAACCGTTTCGGATCGGACTTGGTGACATTCATGGGTGCTGTCGCAAGATATAGGAAGACCAAGCTTGGAGTAGCGTTTGCGTTTCAGTGAGTGATTCTCTCAGTTTAAGCCGGTCAAACGCGCTTAACTGGAAAATTGACGATTTGATATAGCACAAGCAGAAAGTTCAGGGCCCCTAAAAAATGGACACTTATTTTTCTTCCATTCTATTCCGTTCTTTGCATCGGCAGTACCAATCAGCGAATGTGTTTCATGCTTTCTCTGCCAAGCCATTTTTGTCCGAAGGCTCTACGCTCGAATTGAAGGCACTTGACGTTTACGACAAGTTTTATCAAAAAGCTTTAGGGAGCTATTCAGAATAGAGAATGCCTTCAGCAGCTAGAAAGAAAACAATCGCAATGACAGCGACTTTGTGTTTTTGCTCTTTTTGTCCTCTCCAAAGAAAGGATCAAGGCATCATATTCTGCTCCTATTCAATATATTGGCTGCAATACTGGGGCACTGAAAGTACCAATTAGACTCTTAACGTAGATAGAAATAACACGGGGCAGACACGATGCTCTTTTCTTTTTTTTTGTTTTGTTCTCGATAATGTGATTTTTAATGTCTCTACGCAGGCACATTGACCAATTGGGAAACGATCTGAGGCGGACCAACCCGAATCCGCTTCAGGTGTTCTGGCAACGGAGGATATACCACACCGGAGTTCTCGATACGCCCCCAAACGCTACCCGAAGTCAAATGATGATAGCAATGTCTCGGATCATGGTGCGGCTAATACTTCTCTTATCATAATACTTAAGAGCGCGACACTACAACATCTAGAAGATAAGAAGAACGATAAATTGCTAGAAAGCGTTATACCGTGTCTGCCGAGTCACCACAACGGGTTTAATGGCAGCACACCATGGAAGAGGTCGTATCGACAGAGACACCTAACTAGGGTACTCATGATTTGTTTTCTTAGATACTCTTCCAACTTTTAGAGCAAGCTAACAGATAACATAGTAACAAAGGTCTAGTCCTTTTATAAAACTAAAGTTGTCAACCTTTTAGCCTCTGCGCCGTGTAGGAAGGCTTCTGTAGAATCACTCGTGCAATTTGGGATACACCAGGATGATAACTAACCGTGCTTAAAACGTTATGGAGCACTGACAATGCATAACCGCCCAAGCGGCGATGCCTGGAAGCATGTCGCTTGATCTCATATTTGGAGAAGCGGGTTTGTCCCCCGTTAAAAACCGTAGGAACGGTTATTTTCTGATGGATCAAGAAAAAAATTCGATTTTGCTCATTCGCAATGTTTTCTAACTTATGTGCACAAACTTTCATCTTGATATCCGAACAACCTTTTTTCTACATTTTTTTCTCTTTTGCGCATCGTAAAAAGCCAGCAAACTAGAACAAATTTCTTAGAAAACTGTTACAGCTTTCACTGCACATTTTTAGTGCTTAGAACGAGTAATAAGAATCTTTTTTTTTTTTGCACTAACTTGCCATTCTCTGTGGTGTAGTTGCTGTAGACGTGGTAGAGTGCGAAAAAGTACCATGCGACGAATTCATAATTCATCGCCCGAAAATAAGATTGTTATCGCATCTCACTTCATAGAGAGTAACAAAGTAAACGGGGTAAATATAAATCAACTACTCTTGAAGGAATCAGCTACGCAATGCGAGCATCAGCCCAGAAAGGCGCTTTTGGAAAAACACCAATTTTTATTTCTCCACAGGGCGCCACGTTTTTCGCCATAGGCGCAGCTTTAAATGAAGCATTGCTTGGCTGTCTGGCCTTTCACTTGGTTCGCTTTTAATGACTCCCTGTGGTGCAGTCTTATGCTGCTTGTGGTAGAATCCTACGCACCTCTAACCATGGGGCCCGAACAGCTCAGCAGCGCCTCCGTAACAGCGCCGGATGCTTTCCACTGCGGATCAAACCACTTTCCGCAGGCGCGATAGATAGACGGCACCCTCTGTAATTATTAGACTCGCAGCAGCCCGAAGACAAAAACTTCTTGCAATTATTGATAGTAGGTGGCTTTCTATTGCTGTGGCCGTAAAAATGTGGCGTTCATTAGTTCTTTTCGAACAGGGTGTCAGTGCCCGAAGTTTGTAATATTGCTCAAGTCCAAACCTCAGAAATGTTACTTTAGACGAGCAAGAGCAGCTACTAAAGCTCAAGATTATCGTCTGCGCATCGGTTCTTGCTTAAGCTCTGCCGGTTTCTCGGGGCAGCCAACACCGTCGCACACAGTCGCGTGACGAGAGCTTGAAACCAAAGCATTTTTTTTTCTGCGTTCGCTTCCACGAGGAGTATCAAGCTTAGACATAAGTTTCCGCCACGAACAAACAAACTTTCCGAAGAGCGAAGAAAGCGCTTTCCTGTCGCGGCTCCTCAAACATACCGGAGTTGAAAGAATGGCGACTTCATGGGCAGTTCATGCACCACCGCGGTCGATGAAAGAAACAAAAAGCATTTTTAGAGTACCTCTCTTTATATTGCAGCACTCAAAACTTCGATACTACATAGAAAATTAGCTGTATGAACAGATATTGTGAATTTTAGGAAATCAACTTCCTTCGGCCATCTACTGATATTTTAAGTCGCGTCCCTCCTTAACGATATGACAAAGTGTGTACATTCACGTCAGCGTTGCAGCTAGGATGATGTCCGATTACAGCCACGGGCTTAAGAATGCGTGAGCAAGGATGTCAGCAGAAACTACGCCTAGGTATATTGCTAGTACGCAATATTGCTTTACAAACCAATAGCAGCAAAAATAATACATTTCCACACGTTGACTGCGGCAAGACAAAAGCCTCGAATTATCGCTGTCCACTGCCCACCATGCCAGCAGGTTTTTTTAAACTCTGAGCCTAGCTTCCACGGATAGCGGTTACATTTAGTTTCCCTTGGAATGATTGTTACTACAACGTACCGGTGGTATTGTCCGACCCACATTACATGCGCCACCCACGTTGACTCCTAGTTGTGTCCTCATCACCGTCTTGTACTATTGTTGTCTAAAATATAACTCCCTTCTGCTCAACCGACAGAATTCGGATGCATCTGCTTGATCGGTGTGTCCTTGAGCTGCGCGGTCAGCCTGAAGCTTGCCTTTCAGATCTTCGTGTCCGGGTGTCCGTATAATCCGATGTTTTGCATGGAATGGGCTCCCCTTCTGAGGATATCGGCGGCCCTTTTCCCTAGTCTTCCGTTCACGAAACTCCAGCACGCATTCTGGGAGTCTGTCAGGGGCTTTCTCGTCATGTTCCCAAAAGAGACCACTAAAGCAACTGCGTTCTCCTCAGCGTCCCTAATCGTGCAACCCCGCAGCGATGCGCCGAGCAGTTCGCTGCACCTGTGGTCAGTTACCCAAACAGCTGCCTATTGGTCACTTTTGTAGATTGATGCATCCACGTACGCAGCATATCCGCGAGTTCCACAGACCCGCTCAATCGTACTGGCTCTGGCCTGCCTCCTTCACATGTTGTGGGTCGGATGGATGTGCCTTGGTACAGGCGCAACATTAAATGTGCCCCTGATCTAATCCGACACGCCTGCCGGCCGCTCGATCCGTCTCGATAGCCCAGTTGTCTCAAGAAGGCTCATCCAGTTGTTGTGAGCAGGAGCCTTTCCCTCTGTTTGACTCTAGCTGCGCTTCCCGAAGTTCCTCGTATGTGTAGGGCGTTGAGGACGAGTCAGTCGCGCTCCGGATGTACGCAGAGATATTTAAATATTACAAAGATGGCAGGCGAAAGTACCTTCCGCCACAAAACAAACTAGACAGGGAGCAGTCAGTATCTTGGTGGCAGCAGCAGACAATTCGTACCCGTGCAATGCTCCCGACCGCATACGGGGACACCTGTCTTTGGTGCGGTGATAGACCGACTCGCTATCATATTAGATGGGGCTGTCAGCGTACCGCAATAGTCTCGGTAATTTTGAACGGCCCTAGGGAGCAGTGGGAGCCCGCGCTGTAGAGCTGCAACGCGCGAAACCAGCTACGGTTTATTGACTGCGCGTGCCGGAGAGCTAAGGCCACCGAAGTTCTCGATTAGGGACCCGATCACTAAAGACGCCGGCAACGACAATTGGTTTGAGCAAATAATGTTACGTCTATCTCTCTCTCTCTCTCCGGATAGATCTGAACAATAGGGTACAGTGCATAATCGCTTGTGCGTCTTTCTATAGAAACGGCTTAAGTTGTCGATCTAAGTTTTTATGGCTAACTTTTCATCCCCTTTTCCTCGTTTCGAATGGCTTAATTCCATCAATGTTGCGCAATTCTGCAGGCGGGACTTTGATTCCTCATCAAAAAAAAAAAACGAGGGAGTACCGGCTGTACCATACCACGAAATTAGACAGAAATCCCCACACAGTCACATTTTTTTCTTTCCGCCTTTGACAGATTCTAGACCGCTTTGCCCAGAGCCAGAGAGCGCTTAATCATCGGGCGCTCACAGCTCTCTCTTTGCCAACTCCAGCCAGGGAGTGGATATACTTCATTAACGACGAGTTCAAGTGAGTACCACTTCTCAAGTAAACGGTAATGGACAACTTACGTAGTTTCAGGGTATAGGCCACAGGTGTCTAAGGAAGCCCGAGGAAAATGCCTAAGAAAAGTTACGAGCAGTGCTCCGGAAAACATATGGCGCCACATATGATTTATGTTGCACAGTGGCTGATTCTTGCAGGTATGCTTTCTTAACACTGTACATTAGAGCCCGTAAACCAGAAGGCAGCATTGTGGACGCTACTACCAGCTTCAATAAAAAGTTAACTCCTGGGGTGGCAATTGTGCACTGGGTGAAGGAGCTTCCTGTGGCCGCGGAAACTTCGAACCTGACACGACTGTTTCCGTTCAATCGTTGTTCGTACAAACGAAGTCAAGAATCGGCTTCTGATTTCTTTAGTCCTGAGACATTCTAGACATGTCTTAGTAAAACCATTCCGTATAATGTTCCTGTAGAGCCCATGGTCATGAATACGGCAGAAAGCTTTCAGAAACGTTATGACACGGGTGTCTGTACTTAAGGCACATAGGAACGCATCAAAGGCGCAGGCAGAAGGAAGTGGCTTTGGATGTGGGCAGAGGTAGACAGGGCGACCACATGGCCCTTGACGTTCTTCTCAGCGTGTTTCTTCGCGCAAGATATTTTACACATCGAAAAGCAACTAGGCCAAATGAACACGTTAGCAGTTACTGCGCCTACGCGCTGAAAGGTGACTGGGATCTCTACGACACTGCACAACTCTCAATAACAACTCCACAATTCTCCAGTAATGTAGGAGAGTGGCAGCTCAGAATATATCAGAAAGAATTATTTGCACGCCTCTGTTGACAGAACTAGCGGCGCTGAAGAAATGAAAAGGTTTGTTTGTAGAACTCAACAAATTTTTCCAGAAATGCAGAAGTGTAAATCTTGGAGGAGATAATAAAATACGAGACGTGCTGAAACATGAATATTTTCTTTCTAAAGTTTCGAACTTTTATAGATAGTTATGACCCAAGGGATAGCTAAGGCATCTAATATTTCTAGCGGGTTACATAAGCATCTAAAAAATGAGCGTTGGTAGTGACATTAAATTTTGCGGACCAATTTTACGTCTTCATGTACAAAATAGAGTTAATTCAATGCAAGAACCAATTGTCATGAAAGCATGTCGAGGGATTTGTGTGCAGAGAGTACACACAAGTATCCTTCTAAATACCTACCAGGTTATATACCGACCTTATTAGCCTATACGGACAATGAATATGCATCTATTCAGAAGCGTGGCACGAGAAGAAAGCGTGAATTCGTTTAAGAGAATTAGATTAAGACGCTTAAGTTTTAAAGCGCGAAGAAGAAATAGATTAAAAATCCACACGTTTGCTGATTGAATGGGATGCTAAGTAATTAATGATGTGGGTTGTTGCGAATCCCCTAACAGCGGAGCATGTAAGAATGATGGGTGGTGTAAAAGAACGTATCAAATGAAAGCAATGGCAAACTGTCTATAAAGTGAGCCATCCATTTCAAGTATGAACATATACGTAATATTTAGAAATAATTTACCTGTGTTCTTCTGCTGAGGCAAAACCTGCCGCGAGATAACACGAAATTTTGCTAACCGGATAAATAATCACCCACACCGTTCAAAAATGAGTCCATGAAAAAAATATTATGGAAAAGAAGGAATTACAGCGCACTTAACTGCCAATTTCAAGTTAAGTGCTCCCGTAGTTTGGAGCTCCTTAAAAAGCGCTGTTATCGGTTAACCGAAAATTTTCAGTGCTGGGCTACTATACGCTGTGATTTTTTAAAAAATAGTAGCAATGAGCTGAACCCCCGTTTTATATTCTGGTATTTTATTTCGCTGGATAATTAAAAATTAATTTTGGACTTTTCGCTATCGATTTCGCAATGTATGGATGTATTTATAGTCGGCCGCACGGAGAGCTATATTCCTTTGAACAGCATTTAGGCTGTTCTACAGTATGCGTTGTATTTTTGCGCCTATTGTCTATGCGTCGTCTGAAGAACATTCTTCACAGAGTTCACATCAATTTCATTGACATGCAGGAGGCTTCAGTTTATCCCGGACCTGCTCGTTGTGTACGGCCACTATCCGTTCGGGGACAACACCGTCGACAACTGCGCTGTCATGCCACCGACCCGTTTATCAGCAGTCCCCTTAGCCCTCGAATTGCGCGGCAGTTACTCCTACGACATGGTGAGATGGCTTGTGTAATCAAAGGTACATGTCTTCGTTATTCGGAAGCAATCTTTCGCTCGCATCCGAAAGCGGAAAGAAACTGGCATGCATTGAGTTATTTGATTGATCAGAGTGGTGCGCAGTACTCTTTGCGTTCTGTAAGGCCAGTATGCGACGAAATACAGCGTCCTCCATGCAGTACGGTTCCAAAGTGTAATGGGACGGTCATGATGCACTGCTCTTTTAGCGGAACCTCAGAGAGTAAGGGCAGATATGTTGGTCAGAATATTCAGTCTTCTATACGACAGCAATCTGTCGTATTGGCGCGAAAGTGCTGATCATTATTATATAATCTTGTATTTAGCTACACCATCTAAGCAGGTAAACTGTTGGCAAAATGCAAAGATTCTACTGGCTTAAGATTGCGAATTGAAGTATCGAATTTTCAAAAATAGAACTTGGCAAGGTTGTTTCCAGTTGAACATGAAAGGCACATTTTCAACTACTACGCAAACGGTGTACAATCTTCTTTAATAATCCGGAGAAAACATGGAGAAGGGTATTTCTATTATGGAATAGTCAACAAAGCGAGAAAATAATGTGACTTAGGCGAAAGGCTCGGGAAAATGCTGTAGGAAGAGCCTCTCGTCTTTAGGGTCATGCCACGAATTCTGCACGTCCCTGCGAATGTTTCGAATAAGTGAAGCCTCCCGCCCCTGGATCGGATATCGTCACGATGCCCGCTCGAGTGTTTTACACAGACCTCTCTGGCACTCTCTTTTTTGTAAATAAGCTAGTTTGTAGAGAAGCAGGCTATATTTGGCATTTGCATGAACTCCGCAGAATCGAGTTCAGCTACTCTGTATGGCAGAGAATTGGTTGGTAGATTTGTGTTAACGCCGTCGTGTCAGGCCCGGGAGTGGAGAGGTCTTGCCCCAGTAAAGCGGACATCAAAGGAGGTTTGTCTTGCAGACCTCGTCCGCAAATTCATTTAATTCTTTTTTACGCCTCAGAGGGCAGTGCTGGAGCTGAGCTTGTAGGTGCCGGTTTATTACGCGTGCGGTCGCGGTCTGACTGTTCACACGCTGGAATCAAATTTATGGAGACGGCTTGTCATCCTTTTGGACTGACCTTACTTAGTCCTAACCTTGACGTGAATCTCGGCTGTTGGGTTTATGAAGACGAGATTTACCTATCTGATTTTCGCCAAGCCTACACGATCCCGATTGCTGACGTGAGCCGCTGAAGCCAGCCACACGGGGCACTGAGCAGGATGGAGGTTTGGGTAGAAACTCATTTCGGGCTTCCAAACGGCTTTTTGTTTTCGAGTGTCGTCAGTGACGACTGCGGCTTCATTTCATCGGTAGTGTGGAGAACGGATGGCAGCGCGGCAAGGGGAAAGGAGATGTGACATATTCGAGTAGTGGAATAGGCTACTGGGCAGGAGAAATAGCCAAAATATTAGAGGAAAAGGAGGATCGGGAAGATGAGTGTGTTATACTGTACGCCGCTTAACTTGGGAGTCTGAGAGCTGCTATGCTGGGATTGTGGTCGAGCTAGTGTGTACAGTGACTGCAGGAAGTATGTGTAATGTTGCATGGTCTCCTTTAAAAAGTGCGCCTCCTCGTGCATGGAAGGGGAAGGCCAGGGGATCTTCGTTCCCCATATAAAAGTGTATTGGGCAAGCTGATTGGCCAGCTCATAAGCGGAAATTCTTACACGGTCTGACGCCCACACCCCAGCAACGCTATAGGGGAAGTTTAAAAAGCACAAGGGTGAAGTCCCAGCGTAATTCCTTGAGGAAGCAGCGCACGCGAATGGCCCGTGTGGCTGTCGTCTGCGGATAATCTCATCCGTGTGAACACATAATTTTTTCTCTCGTGGCCAGGTTAACCTGATACGTAGTAGGGTCATTCGACACTCGCACTTTTCCGTCGATCTCAGCTCCCACCATATATCGTGGCACGCATTCTACGGAAACATGACGTCTGCGTGGCTCACAAATCCGTCTCAACGATCAACGGTTTTCTACCCCACACAAAGACCGTGCCCCCCCCCCTAAAAAAGCAACAGGACGCTGTCTAAAAAATTCCCTGCTTCGAGTGCCCGGCCTCATACATCGGCAAGACAAAAACCCTCAAGCAGGAATCGGGTAACACAAACATGACGTCCGGTAAATGAACTCAGCGCTCCCCCCCCCCCCCACACACACACACAAAATAGCCTTCGAAAAAGTGAGATTATTGGCCGTAAAACGTCATAATGTCAAAAGGAATCACGTTGAGTCATGGCACATCTGACTCACAAAGGCGAGGGTAAACAGGAGTTCTATGCTACCCGCATGTAAATGGTCTTCGCCACGTGATAGCAAAAGGAAAGCGAAACCCAGTCCCTGCTGCAGCTTGCTCGTCTATCAATCATCCCTAAAGAAGAGATCGAGGTGGTCTCGAAACACAAATTTCTATTTTTGCTTTACTTATACACTGTCAAACAGCATCTACGCTCCAGGCTTTTTGCGATATCCTCGTATGAAGTCTACAACTCTAAGAAGCGAACGTCTAAAGGGTTTTGCTTCGTTTTATTTGGTAGGTAGGATGGTAGGAAAAACTTTATTGAAAATGCCGGCAACCGACGGTTTGACGCGTCGTGACGTTGGCCAAGCGTCGACCCGGGGTTATGCCCTCCTCTGCACTACCCCCGTTCGGCCCGTTTGTGGTGGGTCGTGAGGCTTGTGCTTTTCGAGCGCACCCCGGGCCTGCTGGACGGCCCATAGTTGAGTGTCCTTGTCTGTAGACTGCACTGCACTTTGAAGTTCGGGCGGTTATATCCTGGAGGTAGCCTCGGTCGGGAACCTGGCACAGTCCCACATGATGTGCCATTGGTCCGGCGGACCAGCTGCACAAACATTGCACACATCGCTCGGATAGAGTTCTGGGTGAAGTACGTGTAGCACTGCCGGGGCGAGGAGTGACCCGGTCTGTATCTGTCTTAGGATGACGGCCTCCTCCCGACTGAGTGCCGGGTGGGGAGGCGGCATTGTCCGTCGAGCTAGGCGGTAACACATGGTAACTTCGCCATAACTGGTTACGCGGTCCTTGGTTTCGAACCACCACACGGAACGGTCACTCTCGGGGGCGCGGAGGGTAAGCGCTCGCGCCGCCGAATGGGCCGTCTCGTTGTGGTTCGGCGAGGATGCACACTCGCCCGCGTGCGCCGGGAACCACTTGATACGGATGGTGCTGCGGCGGTCTTGGGGCTGGAGCTTGCCGATGATGGCGGCCGCCAGCGCGCTCACTCGCCCCTTGGCAAGGTTGCGCACGGCGTTCCTCGAGTCACTGAGCACGGTGTGACACTCGGCCTCGGAGATCGCCAGAGCGATGGCAACCTCCTCGGCGTCTGTGGCGTCCGTGCACCACACGCTCGCTGCCGTTGTCGTGGTGCCGGTAGCCGCCGCAACGACCACTGCCGCGAAGCCTTCTCGTTTGTATTCCGCTGCGTCCACGTACCGGGCGTGCGGGTCTTGGGCGTGTTTCTCGATGAGGGCCTGGGCCCGTGCCTGCCGCCGTTCTTGGTTGTATTCGGGGTGCACGTTCTTCGGGATGGGGTCCACATGGATGTGAGCCCGCGCCTCCTCGCTGATCTCGCATGGTTGCCGGCTGGGGGTTCGGGGGTTGTAACCCAGGGATGTCAGTATACTGCGCCCCGTCTTGGTGGTAGAGAGGCGCTCCATTTGCGCGGTGAGCTGCGCCTCGGCTATTTCTTCTAGGGTGTTATGGACGCCGAGCTGCAGGAGCCGAGCCGTACTCGTTGTCTCCGTTAAGCCCAGCGCCGTCTTGTAAGCCCGTCTGATCAGCGTGTTGATCTTGTTCCTGTCAGTGACCTGCCAGTTGAGGTAGGCCGCAACGTAGGCGATGTGACTGATCACGAACGACTGGACGAGGCGCACGAGACTGTCTTCACGCATGCCCGCCCGTCGTGTCGAGACTCGGTGTATGAGCCGGATGGCGTCCATTGCCTTGGTGGTAAGTTTGTTGATGGTCTCGTCGTTGCGGCCGCTCTTGTTTAGCAGCAGGCCCAGGACTCTGATCTTGGGAACTTCGGGGATGCGTTGCCCCGATGCGGTCATGATCTTGATGTGATCGCACTCCCGAGGGGGAGCGCGTTTCCGTCCCGGTCGTAATGGTGTGAGGACGAACAGCTCGGATTTGGCGGGCGAGCACACTAGGCCGGTGCCGTCAAGGTGCTGCTCGATGGCGGTAACCGCGGCTTGTAGCTGTTGCTCGATGCTGGCGTCGGTGCCGCCGGCCGCCCACAGGGTAATGTCGTCGGCGTAGATCGTATGCCGGACGCCGGTCCCCGCTACTGCCCTCGCTACCCCGATCATAACGAGGTTGAAGAGCAACGGCGAGATGACCGAACCCTGCGGGGTACCCGTGCTACCGAGCTTGCGTTCGGGGAGTCTGAGGTCTCCGGCGTGCAGTTCCACCGTGCGGTTGGTCAAGAAGTCTTGGATGTAATTGTAGCTCGTTACCACCATGTTGAGTCGTGATACTTGTGCTAATATGGCTGAGTGTTTGACTTTGTCGAATGCGCTTTGTAGATCGAGCCCTAGAATTACTTTGCTGTCTTGTGTCTTGTTGTCGATGATTTCTTGTTTTAGTTGTAGCATGGCGTCTTGTGTGGTGAGTCTGTGTCGGAAGCCGATCATCGTGTCCGGATAGAGGCCTTCCTTCTCCAGGTATTCCTGCCACCAGTTGGCCACCACATGCTCCAGCACCTTGCCCACGCAGGATGTAAGCGAGATGGGACGAAGGTTGCCGATGTCCGGTGGTTTGCCCGGTTTCGGGATCAGGATTGTTCTTGCCGTTTTCCACTGTCCGGGGAGCTTGCCCGAACGCCAGCATTCGTTGAAGTAACGGGTTAGTGCCTCGATCGATGCATTGTCGAGGTTTCGTAGCATCTTGTTGGTAACGAGATCGGGGCCGGCTGCTGAGCGGGTGTTGAGCTCGTGCAGCGCTACTCGTACCTCTGACACGGTAATGTCTCGGTCGAGCCACGCGTTGGGCAGCCCCCCGTACGGCGGGTGGATTTCCGTTGGCGTGTCCGGCAGATAGTTGGCTTCCAGGCTCTTGATAACGGCGTCTTTTCCTTGTTGTTGTGTGGTGGTGTGCAGGAGGCGGGCGAGGCGGTCGCGCTGGTGTGACTTGGTCTTGGTTTCGTTTAGGAGGTGCCGAAATAGATTCCAGGTGCAACCGCGATGCAGTTGCCTGTCAGCTCGGTTGCAGATTTCGTTCCATTGCTGACGGCACAGGACCTTGCAGTGGTGTTCAATGGCCCTATTTAAGTCGGCTACCTTCTTTCTCAATTTGCGATTCCACCGTTGCCGCTTCCAGCGCGCCTGTATCGAAAGTTTGGCCTCGAACAGATGGGCCAGGCGGCTATCCATGGCGATGACGTCCTCGTCCGTTTCGATGGTTTTGGTGGCCGAGTGCACAGCATCGCAAAGCTCTTCCGTCCAGGTTTCGATGTCGGTGATGTCTTGTGCTGTGGTGGGACGTCCCTTACGGAAGCCGTCCCAGTCCGTCCACTTGTGCATAATGGTGTTGCCCCGGAATTGGTTCGGTATCGTTATTTAGATGATGTAGTGGTCGCTGCCCAGGTCGACGCCGGTGTTGTGCCACGTTACTTTGCCCGTGTGGTCGTTCTTGATGAACGTAAGGTCTGGTGTGGTGTCTCGTGCTACGGAGTTGCCGATGCGGGTGGGATGAGCGGGGTCCGTGATCAGGGCACAGCTGTGGTCCAGGATATCTTGTAATAGGTCCCGTCCCTTGGCCGTATCCTTCACGTAACCCCACGCTCGATGGGCGGCGTTGAAGTCCCCTCCGATCAGCAACGTGTTGTCTTTGGCTTGGGTGCTGGCTGTGTCTAGTAGGGTCTTGAATTTCTGTGTTTGGTGCTTGGGGTTACTGTAGATGTTGGCGATGAACAGGCTGCCTTTCCGTTGTTTGTTTGGGATGATTTCGGTGAAGGTATATTCCACCCTGCTGCGGCCGTGTTTGAGTTGGTGCTCGATGAACGTGAGCCCTTTGCGGACGAACGTGCAGACGCCCCGTCCCTCCGCCGGGCTAACATGAGCGCGATACCCAGGGAGGGTGGGGGTCACCGTCGCCGTTTCTTGCAGCAGGATGATGTCGGGTTTCTTGGTTACTGTGGTGATGTGTTGTTGCAGCACTGCTCTCTTGCTGTTGTAACTGTTGCAGTTCCACTGCCAGACCGTAAGGCCCGGTAGCGATGCTATTGTGGCTTGGGGCTGGGACATGATTGTGTCGGAGTTGGGGCTTGCGTCTCTTCTTGAAGGTATGGGTGGTTGGAGAATTGCGCCACAAAGGTGGGGCTGCGTACTATGGGCTTAAGGGTCTGTTCAATGAAGGCGAAACGCTCTTGTATGGTGCAGAAGGACGTGGTGATCAGCTCCTCCAGCCGCGCCAGGCGTTGGTCGGTGACGGCAGCCGTGCTGGCGTAGGTGTTGGCGAACGCTTTGATTTTTGCTTCGAGCTGAGTTTCCAATTGGGTCAGGTCCTTGTACTGTCGTGATGAGGTGCGTGCTCGTTTCTTGGGGGTTGGGTCAGTGGTCTGCTCCGGCTGGGGCTCGTCTTGGGTTGTATCCATTGATTGTGTGCCTTGGTGTGATGGCGTGTCGGTTTTCTGCTCGGTGATAACGGCGGGTGTACGTGTCTCGGATGACTGAGCTGGGACAGTGGCTGGCTGGGCTCGCTGTGCTTGGAGTTCTTTCTTGGCCTCGGCTAGTTCTTGGGCGAGCCGGCGCGTGGTTTCTACCAGCGTCGCGTTGGTTGCGCGGAGTTGTTCGAGTTCCTTGTAGTAGGGGCTGGTAATCCACGCCTGCCAGCTGCTCGGCGTGGTTCGGCCACTAGTGGCGCTGCTGGAGCTAGCGCTGCTGCTTTTAACTCCGCCCTTTGCGGCGTCGGCCCAGCTGACTCTGTCACGGGAGCGCGATCGCTGAACGCCGAAGCTGTTCCCGTCAGATGAGTCACGGCCGCGGGATGCGCTGCGCGAGGCATGACGGGAAGCGTGGCGTGAGGCATGGCGCGACGCGCTGCGCGACGCGCTGCGGGATCCACTACGGGACGCACTGCGCGAGCGGGAGCGTCCGAGGCGTGGAAACGAGCTTGATTCGAGTGCTTGCTTTTGCTCTTCTTCGGCGTTACGGTGTTCCCATCGCCGTCGCCGTACGACGTATGGAACCTTGTATTTGGCTCTGCAGAGGCGGTCCCCGGTGGGGTGTTCTTCGCCGCAGAGCTTGCACTTGGGGACACACTTGTGGCCCTCTCTTGGATTAGAAACACCGCAGGCAAGGCAAACGCGAACGTCCGGTGTTGGGCACACGTCGCGCCTGTGGCCGACCTTGCCGCATACCTTGCAAACTTCTATTTGCTTCCTGTAACCACGACAGTAACCAAGCATGTGCGTTACGGATCCACGCTCTACTCGTTTCATTTGGTGTTTGCTCGTTTTGGAATAAGCCCACTGTCGTTTTGCCTTTTTCCTAGGAATTGAGATGACTCGCCCCGCAGAGCACTGCTGGTCGAAAACCTGAGCTCTGGAATGTAAACGACAACCACCATGGTCGTTTGTTCGAAACATTTCATCATAGGCGACTTCTCCCTTTCCGGTAGCCATCAACTTACCTTGTAATGAAAAATGCGTCAAATGCGCGTTCTGTGTTGGAGATTTGGTTCCATAGGCACGCCATGATTGACGACTGAACTTGTCCAGTAGCTTTCGGTATTATATGCAGTTGCCTTTACTTTGCTATATTTTGTGCTTACTCTGGCCGTTTAACGTTTTGAGGTGAACATTTCACTGTGCTCGAGCGGCTGATAGCGCCTGAACAGCATGGACGTAAGTAAAAGTTACCGTGTACGCTTAGCTGGGCCAAGGTAACTGAAAACATGCAAGCGGTGAGCCAATTACAGAAGAAGACTAAACATTTCATCGCTAGTTTCATACTGCAAGGTTTTATCTTTACCTTTTTTTTTCTCCACCTCCTCGACCCCAGCGCTTCCGTTCCTGTCAATACGCTCCTCTTTAGCACTTCCAAGATGAAGTTGCGAACTGCACACGCACAATCTCTCGATGCTGCTTACTCTTCCTCTAGCTCGTCGACCTCAGGCACAGCGCAACTGTTGGGCATTGGAAATAGACGACCAATTGGTCTGGGCAAGCGGAATGGCCCATGGAAAACAGTACGTGTACAGTTTGACTCCCGCGCACATTCCGCCAGATAAACAGTTGTTAACCTTATTTTTTATTCTTTCAATAGCGGTGCTTTTCGGCAAACACTGGCTGCGAACACTCCATATCTGCGCTATTTCGAAATGGCGCGTGGGGCGATGGAATTCGCTGCGCCACAGCGCAGAGGTTATACGCAATATTGAAATTCTAAAAATTCTGTTAGTATTACAGGTGGCTAAATATGTCTAATCACAACCAACCGCCCGACACCAAAAGTTAAAACGTTATATATTATATTTAGTTGACAATCTTACCCGTTACAGGATTTACCTTTTTTCTGGCATCAACCTCAAACTCTATACTTTCCCGCAAAAGGCATGTTATGGCTCAGCAAGCCTATTTGAAAAGAAAAATCTGTGGCGGTATTTCCTGAAACACCCAGTATGTGAGTGACAAGTGTAAAAATCAAAGGGCCTTATGAATTATTCTCATGTGTCCTTTGTCCTGCAGTCGCACGGCCCCGTTGGCGCCGGGGAGTGGGAAAGGCGACAGCTGCCAACCCTTCCCCTTGTCTCGGTAACCATGAAAGGCCGCTGGACAAGGGCCTCTCAGGGAGAGCCGCTGCAGTTTTTCTCGAGATGTGAAAAGAATCCCATAGCAACATCCTTTGGAAGCTACGCACAGGTGAGCGAGCGCAGCTACATTATCTGCAACGCCACCCTCTAGAATGAGTATCCTGAGGGGAAGAGATCGAGGTTGCGGCTACTTAGCTCTTCGAGAGTGGCTCCTTGCGTGGAGCAGTGTAGAATTGTGTGACCGCAAGTGGCTAAGCTTCTGTTGAGATAATTTTGTATCGTATCGAAAGGTGTACGAAGCACTTCCTCTTACGCCAGTGGAGCCAGTTTTGATGCCAGCTTTATAGTTATTTCAGAAGAGAACACTCCTGCGTCCTGCTGCACAATTACATCGTCGCCTTCCTCAGACTGTATCAAGAACAAAATGATGAACTGGTAGCGAGTACGACTAACATTGTGTACCAAGTGCCTTAAACTGGTCCAAATGTCATAGACTATGATAAAATTATGGAAGATGGAGTTTCTGTCGCCGTCAAATGTATATAATGGTTGGGAGGAGAATGCCTGTCCATGCGTCTGCCCCAGACAAACGATTGGTTTTTGGTCCACTAGAGGGCTTTGGAGTTCTCGTATAACTGAAGGCATTTTTGCAAAGGAATGCAGTGGTCGTTGATTTTATAAGAAAAAGAACCACACCTAAAAAACGCGCAGCATTCCCTTCTTACGTTCTGTGCTAAATTGAGTTTTAGCTAACGATCGGCGCAGAGACCACAAATGATGGGAAAAAAGACCTGCAGTAAAGAAATACACATAAAAGTAAAGGGCATCACGTTGCGGATGGTGCGGCTGCTATAGCCATTGCCATCAACACAGAATGCGCACTAGGGTAAAAGTAACAACATTGGCATGATTCAGCGCCTCAACGAATTCACCCAAATGCCACCAGCAGCAGTAATGGAGGCGGTGAATCTTCCTAGGGTTCTCTATTGGCTCCACCTTTCCATGGGCAAAGATCACAATATGGTGTGACGGCCGCATTCAGCCATGAAATGGGAGACGGCGGGAACACGTCAGAGTTAGCAGCTCATGCCAACAGGTGCACTGCGTCAGCCGAAGCTTCGTAAAGCCGATTTCGCCCTGCGTTGGGGATTGGTCTTCAAGTGAGCCAGAGGTCAAGTGTGGCTACAGGTCTTACCATATGTGGTCCATCATAACGTCACACTACTTGACCTTTGACCTTTCGATTGGCCGATAGAGGGCGGTAGAATAGGCCGCAGCCTTCATTGGGTGACCAACCTCTCGCGATGAACCATTAATTTAACTTCCACCTGCCAGGGTGGCAAGGTGGGCGCCCTGCCTCTCCAGTGTGCGAAACGCACTCTACGTCAGAGACGCCAAGCCGCGCCTACTAGCCCGATA
Organism: Amblyomma americanum; assembly: GCF_052857255.1. Lineage (NCBI taxonomy): Eukaryota > Metazoa > Arthropoda > Arachnida > Ixodida > Ixodidae > Amblyomma > Amblyomma americanum. Next base: position 115,072,000 of record NC_135504.1, read on the forward strand.
CACCAGAGCTTTCGCTCTCTAACAAGGTTCAGCAGTAGTTAATCCCCAGCTAATTTTTCTTATGTATAAAGCCAGTTTTCACCCGCATAATATTGTAACTAACGCCTTAGAGATAACACGCCGCTATGGCTACAGAGATTCTGGAAGGATACCATCGCCACTGCCGGTTGGTGAGATCTCGATACGCCTCTTTTACAGGTGTGCAGGGGGACCAGTTACGGTCAGAATTTAAGATACCAGCCCCAACATTACGCCATGCTGACTTACGATGCAAGGAACCGGACATTGTTTGCGTACGATAATGAAGCGGGACTGGCCGCAAAAGTAGGTGATTTTTCGCGCATCTTTCTCAAAACTCAGTTCCCTTTTATCTGAACAAGTTTGGCATTGTGCACAACTTCAGCATGCGTGTACCACTAGACCGTATAATATAGCTTAGAAAATCATCCAGGCTTTTAAACCGGACTTCTGCTGAGCAGTGTTAGAAATCTTATTATGATTGTCCGGGGTCACTACTACTGACAAAGTTGGTTATTTTTTAAATTTTGATTGGCGAATTCATTGTTTAAGGGGCGGCTTCGCAGAGCAAAAACATGTCATGTATACCTGGTCGTAAGCTTCTTCCAAATTTTTCTTCATATTTATTTTTTATCGGTTAATCCGTAACATAAATTTCTCCAAAAAAACGGTGATGATCATAGAAACGGGGTTTTAAAAAATCCGCGTGGATGTTTTATTTTCGTAATGATTACACGCAGCTGTGCAAGGTCAAGGACATAGCGCTGGACGTCGCATTCGGCATCGCCGCATACGACGTCGACTACGACGACTACGCCAACGAGTGCGGGACGAGGAACAAGTTTGGAAAGCACAGCCGCCTCAAGGCCCTTAGGAATGTCACGGACTACTACAGAAGTCTCGCCAGCAATATTTTCAACGAGGCACGATGCACGAAAGTTGTGTCGTGAGGATAGTGTGTTGGCCATTTCTGACCATGCCTGGAGAAGCCTTTCAGCACGGTTCTACCGGCGCAGCAAAGAGACCACCAACGATTGGACTGAACAAAAGTGCAATATTAGCATGATCTCCAGTTTTTTTTTATATAGGGTACGGCTCGGGACGTACTAGCACTCGTGAATTAAAATGCGGCAATCCCTCTCTCGATACAATTTGAACGAGAACATATCTATAATTAGGATGTAAATACTCAATGGCGCCTGCCCACGCGCAACACTGGGCCAATATCGTTGCCTCTTCAGGATTTTGATCATACCGCTCTCGTCCTTCCACACGCTAGCCGTCCCGGTTGGCTCGGGTCGTGGTCTAACGGCTTCGGTGAGGCGGTGGTCCCGCGTTCGCAACCCGACCAACAAGAATTTTTCACCAAATCGAAACATTCAGTGGAGCTTTATATCTTTCCTTCCCATCTGTGTGGTGCACTTGGGTGGAAACGAATGAGTTATTTCTCCCATGTTACAAATGCTTAGGGGATTCCACTAAGGATATAATCAAGATAATATTCTGTTCTTCGGGAAACTTTGTTTTACGATTTTTGGAACATAGGGAGCATTAGCTTAGAATAAGGACTCCAGAACGTCGACAAACGTTTTTTGGTGGTGAAATCGCAACCACAATTTGCATATGAATTAAGGTAAAGACAGTTCGAGGGAGTTCAAAACGTGTTATGCCTCGTATTTGACCTCTAAGGCCGTCATAACGAGCGTGTGTGAACGCTGGAATCGTTCTAAAAGTCCGGTTTTTGACTGCCTTGAAAGAGTAGGCCGTTACTGTAATATAATCGAACAGCAACTCGTCGTATTCTTTTCTTGCAATTACAAAGACAAAAGAGTAAAGTGGAGTTTTAAGCCTGTTTTTAAGTCATGATTTGCAGGTGGGCTTTTCGCGGGACAAACGAGGACAAGAGAGGGACACACGCCGAGCGCTAAGTTGCAACTGAAAGAATCGGAAGCAGAATTACGAGCTCGAGGAACTCCATGCACATGCCCAGCTATCCACTGATTAAGTTGAGGGGGATAGATAAAGGCAAGCTGGACCAAGATAATCAGGTGCTAAACGACGACAAAAATGGCGCGAAAAGAAACCGGAAGCACCTCTTCCACCTTCAAGCAGCAATACCCGAAAAGCTACTCAGCATTTTGAAACATAGATTCCTTTCGCACCAGAACAACCGACGTTTCACTTACACACTTATCGCTTCCTAACCTAAGAATGAATGACGCCTCAAGAACCTCCATTGCTAGTGGAACTTTAGGACGGTTAAGAACTTTTCTTTTTCCAAAAAGTGGATTACATTTGAAGCTCAGACAATACTTAGGCAGGTTGTTAGAATGGGTTTTTAAAATAAGCCGCCTGTTCCCATAACCGTTCATTGAGGCGGCGATCAGTCTGCCCTGTATAGACGCGGCCACAGCTCAGAGGAACTTCGTAAAAAAACCAACTTTGCACGCAACGAGCTTAGTTTTTATGGCCAGGCCTCGCCAGTGCGCAAAGGCATGACAGTTTTTGAGGTGCCATGAAAACGACATCCACACCTAAGTTTAAAAAAAAAGCCGACTTGACTGTCGCAAAAGGCATGCTTAAGCAGCTACGTAAGCGAGAAAAGAGAACTTGCTTTCAGCAGTGTCATGGAAGCAAGGCCGAAAAAATATATGTGGTGGTGCCTAACGTTTACCGCGTATCGCAAAACCTTAAAAAGATAGCAGGCAAGTTTGGTGTGGACGTCGTTTTCACGGCACCTCAAAAAGTGTCAAGCCTTTGCGCACTGGCGAGCCGTAGCCATAAGAAAGTCGCTTGCAGCATCAAGCATAACTAAGTTCGCTGCGTACAAATTTGGTGTGGTATACGAAGTCGCTTGCAGCTAATTTCTTTCTCTGAACTGCGCACCCTAAACACATACACCATGCTTTTTAAGTCTTTGGTTTCATTTCTCGCAGATACAGCGAAATGTATGGGGAAAAAATTTCAAATGGATGTCTGCACAATTATTGTCACGTATAATTGAAGTGGGCGCAAAACTTGGACAAGGACCAAAAAGCAACACATACGGCGACTGACAAGCGCTTTCCAACTTGCCATCTTGCCCTTGAATTGTCACGTAAAACAGGCTTTCCTTTTTTCGCGATCTATTTTCAATTGATCGATTAATAAGCAATTTAACAGGCGAAATACATACGTTAGGTAATGGGCAAACGGGCCTCCAATTTTTATTACCTTTTACAAAGAAGTGCTGTGGTGTACTTTCAAAGTCTTGCTTCCACAAATGTTGGCATCACTCCTTAGTGTTCCAAATCTCCGAGCGCTCTTTCCTGGTCCCCGAGTGAGGTTGTTTTCAGCAACTACCGTGCTGAATGTCATTATCGACTGTAAGTGTTCAAGATCATGCGACTGAAAAGGAAAATTTCAGTGAATTCAGCTGTTTAACGTTTTTCTTGGCGAGGATTCATCCGATGAAGTAACGTGTGAGAATTGCATAGACTGGAACTGGTTCAGGTGTTTATTGGGGTTTAACGTCCCAAAGCGACTCAGGCTATGAGGGACACCGTAGTGAAGGGCTCCGGAAATTTCGACCACCTGGGGTTCTTTAATGTGCGCATACATCGCGCAGTGCACGGGCCTCTCGAATTTCGCCTCCATCGAAATGCGACCGCCATAGCCGGGATCGAACCAGGGTCTTTCGGGTCAGCAGCCGAGCACCATAACCACTGAGCCAGCGCGGCGGCGCATCCAGTGGAATTGCCAGGATGAATCGTTTGCATTGCTGCTCAATAAAGGTGCAAAAATTTGTGAAGAAAGAATGAGGAGAAAGCTGTCACGAGAGGATTTTTGAAAATGGTAACCTTATGCTTGTCTCTTGCAGGTATTGTTACTGCCAAGTTCGGTACATCCGTCATCGAAATAGGTGAAACTTGTACAATTCGAAGACAGAGTAAGGCGCCAAAATATAGCGTCGACCGTGAAATACCCAAAGTCACCTTCGAATAGCTGATTTTTTTAGGGGCGTAGACAAAGCTAGATGTTGTTTTTCTTTGTACCCAATGCGCACAAAGGAAAAGAAAGTCACCGCATCGAGTCACCTCTAATATCAATTCAATTCATTTTTACAACATTTGCCTTGGACACGTCTGAACTGGCAATACCAATATCAACGGGCGAAATCGAAAGCGCGCGACCAGAAAGAGGGCTACTCACACCTACGAGTGTGCGTCACACAGCGGTGCAGATATCAACAGGTCGTTTTGCAGCGTCCCACTGCGGGAGGCTGGTGGGCAGAGAGCATGTGACAGGCGCGCCCGTGTGTGGCGCGCAGAGAATAGATCACGGGACCTTGGTTTCGGCCACGTGCGGCCTAGGAAATGCGCTGCTTCGTCGACCAGAATGGAAGTTCATAAATTCCAAAGAACTCTCTCTCTCTCTTCCTATATATATATATATATATATATATATATATATATATATATATATATATATATATATATATATATATATATATATATATATTCGTTGCAGTTGGCTGCGAGTCTCTCAAAATGTAAGGAGCCTAAAAGTTAGTTAAAAGTTCACTTTTTGGTGCTAGCTAACCAGACTGATGGTGAGCGCGTCATCGCACTATTCTGTAGGAATGCAGCACTGACAATCTTTTCCGGAAAAAATCTGGATTAAAACTCAAAAACCCTTCTTTTTAAGTTGCTCACGGTTTTGGGTAAAACGCCCCGCAAATCATGTCAGCAGGAAAGCATCCCCTTGTCTCTTTCGACACTGCAAAGCAGAAATCGTGCGTTGAGACCCAATACTCAAGAGACTAGGGTAAATCAAGAATACCAAAAAATTATGCAAAACTGCGGACGAATGCAATGAAACGCTCCTGTAAGAATTTCAAAATCTACCCAACTTAGGAATGATCAGAACAAGGAGTAGTGCCTACGCACTCGCGAAACCATCGCAATTGAATTTGCCGGCTTGGAAGGAACAAAGGGCCGCCGCGTCTTGACAGCGCCCACAGGATGAGGTGGTTTTGAGAGAAATCCGATTTCGCTTTTTCCTGGTTGTCTCATACTGGCCGGAACGAGGTTGTTCATTTGATTTACGGTCCCGCCTCTTGCTCAGGGCTGGACAGCCTGCTGACCAGTCCTGGATTTGAAATACGTCGTGCGGTTTCCCAGAAACGGAAATGTCGCAATACTCGCCGCAGAATAGGACACAGTAGAATTGCTTCCTGCGTGTCAGGGCTACCTTTTTATATATTTCCACAAATGTATGAGGTCGGCTGCCTCAAAACATTCTTTCCTGTGGCAGCAGTGACTACGAAAGATATTGGACTGTTCAAAGGAGATTAAGGGGGGGGGGGGGGGTAGGAGTGAACAAGCATAAAGTGTACTATAAACTTCGTTTCATTCTCGGAAAATTGTTGGTGGAAAAGTGGAAAAAGTGGAAAAAAAATGCCACTGAAGTAAAAAGCAGGTGAAGTTCAGGTAGCTTTGAAACACTGCTTGCCGGGCATGGCTGGTCGCTGCGCTGACATTCATACAACACACGGTACGCTATTTCCTACACGTTTTACATTTCATCAAGGATGGATGTATAAAATATAATAATAATCAATAAATATATCAGGATGTGTAAAAATGATTACCTTTCGTCGCTTGGTAAGCAGTTTTCAGTTCGCGCTCTGTCTTGTCTGCGTCCTTCCTTTCTTCTCTGTCCATCCCGTAAAATGTAGCGTGTGATAAGCATTACGCACAGCCAACTCGGCACGTCCTCGCCGAGAAGGAAACCCCTTGATTTCAGCCGGAGTTCAACTCCAATGAAGAAGTCGAGGGCTTGGTAGACCAGGAGTAGGTGTTCTGCATGGGGATGCGACGATAGCCAAGAGCTCTATGTGAATAGTGGTGAATGGGAGTTGATGGGAAATTGAAATGCGCTGCCAAATTCAAACAAATAGTCCTTCAGGTCATTATTTTCATCATCAGGGCAGCATTGATTTTGAGGATATAATAATGAATTTTAATTGTAGATTGCGTTGCTTTATCTATTTCTTTCATGCTCTCAGCCTTTTCATAACCTGCGGACGTTAGTTCCACGCCAGTTCTCTGCTGTGTACTTATGCGTCTTTCCCGTGGAGTTTTTATTTTTCAATAAGCATTTGAATATGTAGCTGACTGCATTTACCCATTTACATGGTGCGCCCAAGATTTTGGTCCAACAGCTCCCATTTACTCCATTCTGGCAGCACCTTTTTTGAAACGGCTGCGATAGAAATCTTCACTGAAACTGACAAAAGAACGGAGGGTAGAACAGCCTATAGTGCAGCATAGCTGATTGCGTTACGCGACACCACTGGCTGACTAGTGCGCTCGCCTATGGCCGTTTGGTCAACATGCGGTCACTCTTGTTAAATTAATATTTCGTTTGACCAGCGGATTGTAGCAATGAGCTGACTCTTTACAGAACGACTTTTTTTATTATACTAGCTTCAAATCACGAGTACCACTTCCGGGTCGGACTCTGAAGGAGTCTGCATGCATATTCCTCCTGTCTCCCTCTGCAGGCGAGACCAACTGCAATTTCAGCGACTATAGCTGGCAAGCCATCTCTAGCTATCAGCCATAAAAAAGTCCGAATGCCCGAAACTGCGAGATATTGCGTGCGTAGCTTATGCACAGTGCTCCTTATTACAACAACGCAAACTCGCTGCTAAGCTCAACTTTTCTCTTCACAAAACTTTTGTATGTGCTGCACTGAAATTTTCTCAGTACTCGTCACACGTATTGCCTTAACGTGTCCATGGCGATGACATGCCCCGTTATCGTATTCGCCCATAGGCTATATGCGCACAAACTGAGTCAGCGCAGTACGTTTGCTACCCTTATACACGCGTAATGAGCTGTCAGCTTCAGAAAGCGCTGTCGCATCTGCGCGCCTGTCTGTTTTTTTTCCCCTCGAATATGTCGAATTCATCACAGGGGTTCTCGTTTCAAATCTTTGATATTTTCACTGCGCAGGTTTTTTGCAAACTAAGGACAGCACCACCGATGAATATATTTGGAGTCGCATTTCGTTTGTCTTAATTAGCCAAACAGCTAACGCACAACAAATTAATGAGAGGCAAAGAATAGTCGTGCCACTAGAATTGCCTCCATTCTAATGTGTGCTGAGGGATCGCAAAATGTCGGGAGAGTTTTCATTACCAGAGTATTATAATCTCCTTTCCTTCGTTTTAGCTCCTGTCGCATCAACATTTTTTTTCTGCTTGAACCATACATCCACCAGCTTGGCTTCAAATTCATCGCTCCAGCTTTCGATCATTTCAAATGATGCACCCGTGGATATCTTGTAACACGTTTGTACAATATGCTCCTCTTTTGTTCCCCAGTGCAGAGTAGCAGGCCAAATATTTATTTTTCCGGCCAACCTCTCTGCCTTTCCCGTCAATATACCCTCTCTTTTTGATGCGACACCGTAGAAGTGCGCTTTTACTCACAAGTACTAAATCTGCTTAAAACCACACGCCAATTGTACGAAACAATCGTATTTCATTCACTTTTATCTGCGGCCAAGCATGACTACGATCTGAAGTGGTGGGAAAAGGAAGCGAGCTTTCTATCTAGACTAGCTTACTATTCTTGCTACCAAACACACCTCACATAAGGAAGTATAACCTTAGAATTCCGGCAAGCCTTGGCTTTTAGACATGCAGCGTAATTTTGGGTTGCGATTTGCTGTGACAGCCTTGCATTGCTGTTTGAGAACAGGCGAATTGTTCAAGTTTCAGTTACAACTGCTATTTATGTCTTTCACAGAGCGGCACGACTTTTAACAATTAAACTTTAAGAAAGAAGGTAGGACTCAATTGTTGTTTTTATACACAGAAAAAAAATGTCACATACTGATAGCGAAGGCATGCGAGCAAACGCGAAGTAGGAATGATGTCACCGAGAGATATAGAGAAGTTATTTTTCCTGAAATGAAACAAGGTAGCGACATCTGAAGATATTGAAAAATGCGTCTGACGAGCAGTTCTGACGAAAATAGGACTGCTCCAGGCACGTGCGGCTGAAATTTAAACTTCAGATGAATCAGAGGAAACAAATAAATTAAAATCTATCAGAGAGCCAACTGCATAAGTTAAAGGAAGAAATATCTAACGGCGCATAATATAACCGTTAGTGCAGACGTACACGTGACACTAGCTTTGTCACCCAAAGGAGCTTGGAAATGCAGAGAATAAACAAGAGTTGGGAAGATTAGTGTACTTAAAAAGCACTATGGGATCTTCCTAGATTAGTTGCTATTTTCATGATCGCTTTTGGGGAGCTGTCCCTAGGAGATGTTCGCCAGCAGAAGCTCAAACCTGAGGAAATTCGTTTTTCGTTGTGATACTCTTGCTTTCACCAGTAGGTTTGCAAGAAACCTACTGAGGAGCACTTGGACGCATGCTCCATTTACGAAACGAGTAGAGTATCTCGTGACCCGACCCTCTTATTTCCAGATAGTTGAAACTTTTGGCCGAAGAAAACCTTGATTCAGACAATTTCTCCCTGCAAAAATAAAAAGACGCTCTGCGGAGGCGATATTACAAAGAATCTTTGTAGCTGTTGCTGTTTAAATGGCTATAAAAGTCGGAAGCGTGCGCTATTGAAGCTCGGCTCCGAGGTTTTTAGACATGGAGCTGGCCTGCTCACGAACAGTCATAAACATTGCACTTTCAGCAGACGATATAAGCACACCTTTGGGAAAAACCTAGTCGTGGACAGATTATATCGCCAAAGCAACTCAAGCCTGCGCAGCTAACACAGATTGATAAAGCTGTACATCGGCGCTAGGGTATACATAAAAAAGCACTGAGCTGATTTCTTGCTGCATTTGTCGGTCTCCACACGTCGTCTCACATATTCCACAGGCGACGTCGACTTGAGAACCTTGAAGTTTGCATGAGGTACAAAGCTACAAAGGTGCATATTTATGAAGATAAAAAAAGTATTGTGCGAAATTTGTAACAGTGCACGAAAATTGATATAGATGAATGTAACTTCTAGTTGGTGGATTTCAAGAATCAGTTTGGATTATTCCCGCCAGAGCGGTCAGAACGTCATTTAAGCCTCAAAACTGATAGCTGGCAAGTAACCCGATAGATTAGATTTTGTGGTATGCACGCTTTTTGGTAAACTTTCCAATCTCTTGGCACTTGTTTTAGGACGCTTTGTTTCTTTGAGACGAGATGTTCGAGTGGCCATAAGTGTTTCAATCAGAATAAAATTTAGTACAAAGTAAAAGCTTACATTAAATGACAAAACCGAGTTGATAAACGGTGTACCGCACAAAAATGCTTTTGTCCAGAATAGATAGGTAGCCTTTGCGAAACAACCGAAGGTTGTGAGACGTATTACATTTTTGACATTTTATACACTAAAAAGCTCAACTCTTTTTGAATGAAAGGCCATAGTCTATCTACTCAGGCCCACTTCGCTTTGAGCTTTGTGTCCCTTAGTAACGGTTGCAGTGAGCTCTAAAAATTATAAAGTATAAATTTCTCTTACTGGTGGCTTCCACCATGCCCTTTTCCAAATGGGTCATTTTTGGTATCGATCCATCCACGGGAAACTCTCAGATTGGCATCAAGTTTCGCCTGTCCCACAAGAGCTACGGACACCGAGGAGCATTTGTTATTAAGAGTGAGCCTTTTGTGGTCATATTAACCATACACGCTTCGCAGTCGCAATAATAATAATAATAATAATAATAATAATAATAATAATTGATTTCGGGGAAAAGGAAATGCCGCAGTAACTGTCTCATATATCGTTGGACGCCTGAACCGCGCCGTAAGGGAAAGGATAAAGGAGGTAGTGAAACAAGAGAGGAAGAAGAGGTGCCATAGTGGAGGGCTCCTGAATAATTTCGACCACCTGGGGATATTTAACGTGCACTGACATCGCACAGAACACGGGCGCCTTAGCGTTTTTCCTCCATAAAAACGCAGCCGCCGCGGTCGGATTCGAACCCAGGAACTCCGGATCAGTAGTCGAGCGCCCTAACCATTGAGCCACCGCGGCGGCGTAGTCGCAATATTCGCAGAATATGGAACGAAGTTATTGCAGTAAATTCACACCAGATGATGAAAAGAGAGCCTGGAAGATGTAGAGTTATACTTTACTGAAGATGCTTCTATGAAAAAAAGAGATCCGCACCCATTCGTGCTGTGTCGCACCCAAGAACTTCGTCCCTCACCTCTAGCCCAAAGTGTGTATTACCCAGTCACGTACGGACCTCAATCGCAGGAGACGTATGAAAATGGGTGTACACAACGCAGACAATGTCTGCATTAGTGTAGGTTGGTCCAGGTCAGATGAAGTTGGGCCAGAGCAAGACCTGGAGAGTTGTACAGCTGTCGTCGAGAGTTCGTTCTGGAAAAAGTTATAAAAACTAAGAGCTTACGCAGTTTTCTCCCCGCTTTTGTAATCTACATTCTTGGTCAAAAGTATTAAGGTCGCAACGTTCAGCTGTAGCGAAATGAATGCTCCTAAAATGCTTCGTGTAGCAGATTATTAAAAACACAAGTCAAGCAGGAAGCTTCTATAAAGCAAGAAGAAACCTCCTGCTAGCATTTCAAGGTCATTCGGTCTTTAATAGTGCCGTAATGGCTCTCTTATGTGGCTGAAGCGAAAAGTGTTTGGCCTAAAGACTTGATCAAAGCTGTATGCATTAAAAGGTGCGCAGGATTTGTACCGCAGAATGCATATTATTTTTTTTTTAAGATGAGGATTATGGAATGACCCAATATGCCAAAAATGATTCCTGGCGCTCAGTGTATTGGAACTGGAGGCGGTATAGGAAATAAATATTCGCTTTCGAGACAGCATAGAGCTTTTCAACACAAAAAATACATTTGCTGTTTTGCGTTTGAGCTAAACACGCATGAAAACATTATAAAAAGAGAAATACCGAAAAAAAAGAGCGCCAAAAGATCGCGGAGTGCTGTACATGCGGCACAATTATTTCTGTGTCGTAGCCGCGGTCAAAATGTTATGGTCTTTGTTAGCACTTAGTGCGGCCTGTCGACCACTCTTCCTTCTGCACAAAGCGTGCACTTATGTTATCACGGGGCACATATTTGGACTGCTACAATTCCTGCATCTTTTGTCATGTATCTCATAAATACCCTTTTCCTGTCACCGGAGCCCGCCTTTGTAATCGATTATCTGTGCCGACACGACACTGCGTATAATAGCCACAGCCTAATGGGGCTCCTCTATCCGCCGGTCTGGGGGGTATGAAATGTAAAGGGTAATGATGACAATGGTGTCATTTCTCACTTATGCACGAACATTGGTACGCTTTCCCCTGCGCGATGGTGTAATCACTGAAGAAATTTATTGCCATATTACTCTCAGCCAGTGGCGATGTAGCTGCCTGAGTTGATAAATTAGCCTCCTTCAACGCACCTCACCATAGACGAAGGAGGCGGAGGTGAGCCTACATAGGGGCGTCGGTGTCGATATAAATCCCCCAGGAATACCTCTAGCGTGTGTACATATAAAATGGTTCACGCACTAAATTCTCCTTATACAAACACAGCGTTTTGCACGCCTGTATGCTCGGTGTCTTCGTTTAATGTTCTTTTTTAGGAATAAGGGTATTGAATGCAGTTAGGCCCAGTTGCATAAAATGTAAAATTCAGCGCGAGCTGGCGCAAACAATGTTGGTTATTTTTTTCAACCTCTCACCATTTGCCTCCATCCTGTGTTTTTTTCTTCAGTCTGCGGTCCAGCTGTAGGCAACGACTTGAAACATGATAAAAAATAAACTCCTGTCCATTGGCAGCAAAACATTTGCAGGGCAGAAAGGAAATAAACATTTTGTTGTGAATTTTTCACGGATACCTAGTTTTCCAGTAGTGTGGAAAATTCAGAAGGCTCTCACATAACGGGAAATTTTTTTTCCCGCTATATAATAAGTGAAATTGCTTTTGACGGGTCAGTAAAACGCCAAAAAATTTTTTAACCAAATCGACGACAGCGGAACGCACAAAATGACCCATAAATTAAACCAAGAAAGAAGAAACTTGAAGACACTCTGTAGGAAACAAATAAAATTGAGAGGGAATTCAGGCGTGATACTGGAAATACCAGGAGAAAGCCGGAAAAGGACCAAACTTCTTTTTCCTGTTCTGTATACTCCATGCCGTTGTTAAAACTAGAACCATCGCGGAAGACGAGAGTCACTGTTTGTTTGCCTCCATAATGGAAGTAAACAACGACTCGAATGTTGCAAAGCGGCAACGACGCGATTTCGGGATTGCGGGAAAGAGGCATTTTTTTAAGGCCTCTTTCCACTTTTCCTCTTTTCTCGGAGTCATAGGCTTGGACTAATAAAAAAAAAGAAGCACAATGACGTCTGCTGTGTCGGAAAAAAATAGGCTAAGAGATGTGATATTTGGTTCGGTTCCTGTACGTCTCATTTATTTCATTTCATTTATTAAGTCCTCAAAGGCCCCATTTAAGGGGTATTACATGAGGGGTGGGCGGGGAGGGGAGTACGGCAGTTATGACAAAAAAAAATGATTTTCGATGGCAGTCTTGAATTGTTGAAGATCTTCAAGGGAAGCGATATGGCCGGGAAGGTCGTTCCAGTCCAGGGCAGTACGGAGGAAAAATGATTTTCGGAACGTTGTGGTATGGGCGCGCTGGGAGTAGACTGCTTTGAGATGGCTGTGACGGGATAAACGATGGGCTGGGCGGATGAGTGCGTTGTTCGGTGGCAAGCTGTGAAAAAATGTATGATAAAGCGAAAGGCGAGCTAGTTGACGACGGGATGCTAGGGTACGAAGTTCAAGTCGAGATTTTAGTCCAGTTACACTAGCGCGATATGAGTACTCTGAAAGAATAAATCGCGAAGCGCGATTTTGAATAGATTCTAGTAAATTCGACAGGTTGGTTTGGTGAGGATCGAATATAGAACTGGCGTACTCTAGTTTAGGTCGGACAAGTGATATATAGGCAATTAGTTTGACGGAAGGGGGTGCTAAGGAAAAGTTCCGCCGTAAGTAGCCAAGGACGCGATTGGCTGACTTAGCTATATTAGCAATATGACTGTGCCAGGATAGGTCACTGGAGATATGGACACCTAGGTACTTAATATTGTCGGTTTGAGTTATGGGACAACCGTAAAGGAGGTAGTTGGGAGGTGAGTAGTTACGTCGGCGGTGAAAAGAGACTAAAACGGTTTTATTGACATTTAGTTTCATGAGCCAGGTATCGCACCACTCTTGCACTTCAACGAGGTCGTTCTGTAGGACGGCGACATCTGATTGGTTATTTATGGAGCGGTAAATCACACAATCGTCGGCAAACAGGCGTATGTTCGATGATACGTTATTTGGCAGGTCATTAATATAAATTAGGAAAAGAAGGGGGCCTAAAACAGTACCTTGAGGAACACCCGACCGGACATGGGAGAGAGCGGATGAATGGGAGTTGGCGACAACAAACTGGAGACGATTGGTTAGAAAACTGCTGATCCAGGTGAGAACACAAGAGTCTAAATTAAGGCATGACAGTTTGAGTAGCAGGTGACGATGCGATACTTTGTCGAATGCTTTCTCGAAATCTAAAAAAAATGCGTCAGTGGGTGTATTAAGGTCAAGGTTGGTGTGAATGTCATGAAGGAAAAGAGCAAGCTGTGATTCACAAGAGTGACCTTGACGGAAGCCATGCTGATTTGGGTGAAAAAAGTTGACCGATGAAAGGAAAGATGCAACCTGGGAATAAATAATATGCTCCATGATTTTTGAACAAACACTTGTGATAGATATTGGTCTGTAGTTGGTGGGGCATGAACGGTTACCTTTTTTGAAAACAGGAACGACCTTCACAATCCTCCAGTCAGCAGGAATGGCACCACTAGTTAGCGATTGCTGAAATATGAGTGACAAAACAAAACTACTGACTACTTTAGTATTTTTAAGCACTTTGGCATTAATGCCATCTGTTCCCACGGCGGTTGAATTTTTTAGTTTGTCGATTACATTAGAGATACCGAACGGGTCGAGAGTTATGGGATACATTTAAGGATGAGCATAATTCGGGGGTGAAGGGAGGTGCACAAATGTCTCATTGGTGAAGACAGCGCAAAATGCATCGTTTAGTACACCAGCAACTTCGTGTTCAGGAACATTGTAGCCGTCGTTATGGAACAAAGAAATACTGGTTGAAACTGAAGGATTGATTGTTTTCCAGAACTGCTTTGGGTCGTTACGCAGCATAGAGGGCAGAGTGTTGTTGAAAAAGTTGTGTTTGGCGGTATATAAAGATTTTTTGTACTCGCTGGCGGCGCGAAAATACTTATCCCATGCAGCGTCGTTGTTTGAATGCTTTGCAATGCGAAAGAGCCTTTTTTTCTTGTTATTCAACAGGTTTAGTAAATAATTGAACCATGGCGACTGTGCACGCTCTGTTATTGTGATAGTGGGGATGTACTTTGCGATTAGACGGAGCATTTCGGTTTTAAAAAGTTGCCAGTTAGTATCAACAGGACGCTCTTTATAACTGGCCGCGAAGGTGTCGCAAAAAGATGCCAACTCTGTATTCATACCTGCATAATCACCTTTACCATAAAGAGTCAGTTTTTTCTTGTTTTTTTGCTTTTGAGTGAACTGCAGTGGAAAGAGCCACAGATTACAGATTACAGATCATTGTCAGTACAACGAGATGCGGGCCGGCTGGCAACAAGAAATTGGGAGTGTGCTCAACCGAGATATTGCAAAATATGCGACCGCACCTGTGCCTCAGCGTACATGCATTTTGTTTCCGGTCGCAGAAAGGTCTGCCAAAAGACTAACGAAATTTCTGATTGTTGTCGATCTATTATATCGTCGCAGGATTTGAAACAACTGTTCATAGGAACACTGAGGGCCAAGTGAATATTGCTGTATTGATAGATTTCTAGGTTTTTAAGAGAGTGCTTACTTTAACTGAAAACGGAGCTTTTGTAAACTAGATATGGCGAAGTCATGTGAGACGGAGTTGTCGGGAGCACGAGCCATTTTCGCAAGCAAATTGCATAGCGGCCACTCGCAGTTAAGGGGTGGTCCCAGTGGCTATGGTAAGTAGCCATCCACTACAAACTCCGGTCAAAGATTCTTTTTAGTTTAAAGACCTTTAACTTCAAATGTGGGACAAAATTTTTAAATGCAGTTCCCTCTGCAATACATGCCTCTTTTCTTGGCTGACAAACATCATCATATCAAGAGAAAAATCTAGGATAAACGTCAAAGCAGCCACTCGTACCAACCCACCTATCGCAGCTGGACACAGGCTTTCAACCCCACGTTAACTATATCTCCACGCTTGTCCTGCGTCGTTCTTCTGCTGTGGGGGCGTTTTTCTCGGCGCTACTGTTTTCCTTTCTCGAGCAGTAAAAGCCCCCGGGTTCGTTTATGCTGAGATGGACTATTCCTTTTCTCGGTTTTGCAGGTGAGCCGGTTAAAGCCGGTAAGAAGCCATCATACCTGGACAAGATTTACGCTCCCCACACTAACGCTTTTCTCACTTCACACTATCCTCCCCCTCACCGGGCCTTCCTCCTCGGAATGAAGGCCTTATTTAAACCCCGAAAATGATGAACGCATTGCCCCGATAAACAGAAGTTCTCTTGTCAAAACGTTGGCAAGCACCCTGAGGTTTTTCCCGTGCCTTGTTCAATTCGTGTCTATCAAGAAACCATCTGCGGACCCTTTATCTACCGTCTCACGGAGATGGTTGTTTTCGCTAGGGACTCCATATTCTCGCTACTAAGCTCAACAAAAACGCCGGAAGGCTGCTTCTCTTTGGCGGCGGGCTCACGGGGACAAGATGATGCCTTCCCGGTAATCGAGTTGTTCTCGCTTTCGCGCGGTTGCACTTTGACTGCCGCCAGGCAAAAAAAAAAAAAGCGCCCCGTGCAATGCCTGCTTTCATCGCATCACACACCGAACTCAACGTTCTCTCAAAATCGCACACGCGGCAAAACACAGACACAGCTGCACAGCAGGAACTCGTGAGGTGGAAAAAGATGGAATCGAAGTTGACATCGAAAATATTCAAAACATTCACGATTGCATTGCTTTCTTTCCCTCTCCTCAACGAAAATATCGGTGAGCACAGCCGCACCTCGGAAGAAGCCGGAAGCAAAAGCGGAAGCGAAATATTTTGGGAAGTTATAACAAAAGAGCGAAGACGCCGTTTCAAAGATGGTACCGGGCCGCATACTTTCCAAAATGGGTTCGTATTCGATTACTGCAGTAAGCTCGCCAGCTTGCAGGGTGCCTTTTAATGATTTCTTGTTTTCCTCGTTACTCCTAATTCGCAGGCGTACTTTCGCTTGCCTGTTACGTTTCCTACCTTGCCACCTTTTTTTACCTCTCGCCTCCTAATAAAGGATGACGTATTCCTGAGGCGTATTCCTATCTTGTCTTTTATGCTAAGCGGCCAGTTTTTGAGGGCACAAAATACGAAAAAAATCGCTTGGAAAAGGTATGCGGTCTTTTGGAGTTGTGAATACGAAAGGCGTGCTTGCGAACGTGTAAACAAAGCACTTTTCATTGTTCCAAAATGGTTTCGGAACAAATGTAACCGCAACTCAACATGATCTGCGCCAGAGTCGCCCTGATAGGAGGCACCGCAAATATACCATCGGCCTTCTTTAAAACCGACCTTCGAGTGCTACAGGGCGTGTTTACTATGAGTTCCACGTACAGCACGTATTTTAGCGCTTTGTCTGCAGCTACAGACATTCATGACTAGCTTTATTCCGTCCTCGTAGCCGTTGGTTGTCTTTTTACGATGAGGAACATCAAGTGCACTTTCATAGCGAACACATAAGCGCACATGCACCGCCATGCTTGTAACGCAGGCCAGCACCGTGAGAAACCAGCAGGTGCTTCCTCATAAAAGAGAGAGAGGGTTTTCCGCGGCGCCCATTCACATGTGTCATTATGAAAGCCTTTGGAACGAACAGTGTCATATGGGACACGTGTCTAAGATTTCTTTTATGGTTATTATGGTTATGGTTGGTTTGGTTTATGGTTACGACTTTTCGAGACTGCCCCGTCTGCTAGGAAAGCTCGCTCTGAAATTACAGCTAGCTAGTGCAGTGTAATAAAGAGCCAGATTTAGGGCAGAAATCTTTCATGCCGACCCAATCACAGCCTCTTTTTTTAGGTAATCTAATGTAGAACAGAAACCATTCATCAACGCATGTGGTTTCAGGAATAGCGGGAATGCTCCACTACGACCGGGGGTTTTAATTAAAAAACGATGCTGCCCAAGCCACCTCACTTAATATTTCGTGGACGGTTCTTGCAGATTGTCATATCATTCCACACATCATATTCGGGAACCATTTCTAAAAGCTATTATCAGTATACTTCTATCGAAGAACATGCACAGTATGCGAGACATTAGGCGGATTGCGTGTTAGGTCAAGAGAATTGGATCTGTACGGGCCAAAAAAAATTGAAAGTGTTATGTTAAGTACATTCTGAAAGCGCTAAATGAGGATCGACATATGAAGTAGGTTTATTAGCTGATCAGGCTGCCTGTCTCATGAACTGATCAAGTTTTCATTTCAGCTGAAAATCAATGATCAACACTGGCGGCGGATCAAGATTGACGGATCAAGACAGACCAAGGTGACGGACAAGATCTAGACGAAGCAGGGGCAACGCTTTTGGAGCTCTGGTGGTTGCCACAGTCCACAGTAATTCAGACGTAACAGAAATTCGTCTACATGTCTAAAGACGTCTCGCATTGAAAAAGTTAAATGTCGAAGCAGAAATTGGCCAGGAAGGACTACTAGCAAACCAACTACTTGGAAAATCTCTAGGCCCTCAGGCGAATGATGACATTGCGGAGGAAGTTTCAATATTTCACGATATTCACTTCGCTAACGTGAGTCACTACCAGAGCGCAGAATATCTGTTGTAGTGATTGTAGACGGCGAATCATGGCTATCGAAGCATGCACCGGTACCTCTCGCACAATATACGCCTGTGGCACGTTTCGATATGCTTGGACCGCAGGCGAGCACAGGTTGGCGAAGATGTCCATCGTTCCCTCTTGGGGGTGGTGGTGAAAAACTTTTTTAATGTTCAAAAAGAGAGTTTGAGAGTCAGAAGACCCAGCTATATGGTTGCTATCCTTAGTCCGGGTGGGGCACCGCACGACGAGGCCCTTTCTCGCGCCCGCTTTACCGGAGCCTTTTGGGACTCCAGTGTAGAGAAATTGAGAAAGGCAGTCTCCCAAGCCTATCGGGTAGTTGGGTGCTCTGTACCCTCACGGCTTCGGCACGCATGAGGACGTACAAGAATGGTGTGTGCGACCGGAGCATAACCGGTCAGGCCCAGCTCGAAGAATTGCCATGTTCTTCAGCTTCTTAAGCATCCATGGCGTGGCTTCAGCAATAATAAATCTAATACCACTGTGCGCCACACTATCAGCGTGGTGTCTTGCGGCCGACTGAGCGTAGTGCATCGAAACGGAACTGCAAAGGAAGGAAGTATAATTTCCAACTCTTAATAAATTGTGTTAAGCTTGTTCCTCAATCATATATATTAATCCATGAAGGTTTAAAAAAATAACGAAGAAAGCAAACACGGTTATTTCGTATTGAAATTGATGTGATGGTAGCTTCTTTCATCACAGTTAAAGCCGCAGTTAAAGTTCTACTTCAGAAGTTATAAGTGAAGTTGTCAAGCAACCTTGTTTAAGCTGAAATATCAGTGTTAAAACAAGTTCGCAAAACACAGGCAGGCAATAAGCAAACTGCTCTTTGCAGCCGCCATCTATATCAGCTTCGCGCTTGATGAAGGCAAAACAGCCTGCACCTTAGGGTCACGTGAGAACCGCGCAGCCGTCCAAGATGTTTCAGAGACAGTTCCACTCTCTGATAATCTGCGTCACTGCCACGGCAGTGTGAATGAGCCAAGAGCGAGGACGCATAACTTGACGGCATATTTGTGTTCTCTGTTGGCAGAAAAGCGTTCACCCCTATTAACTTTTGGAATGCTTCCTTTCTGAAGCGAAAAATAAGATACAGCTTACTGATGAGGTAAAGGAAACACCCCACGGGGTGACCCCTAAAAGCCCAGATCACTTGCTCCAATTTGAGGTTGTTTCTGCCAGCACAGTAGTGTAGCTCACAGAAAACGATGTGCGATGATCACGAGGTTCACTACTAACTGCCATGCCTGTGTTTAAACTTTACTAATTTTATTCCTCAATTGTGCTGCATACTAATTTGCCTTGCCCGTTTTCTTCTCTGTTATCGTGGCCATCGATTCCAGGACCCCTAGCTAGTTCCCGTTACTGTTGAGCTTCCTCTAATCTGCGTACAGAACACATTTATTTGTTGTTATCTCTTTTCCTTTTGGTTGCCTTTATTACTTTTTTTGCCCATGTGGAGGTAAACAAAAAAGTGCTGATTACTTTTAACTTCAGCTGAAAATACTATGGTAAACACCAACACCGCAGATCTAAAGTATAGTCTTAAAAAAGCATCTGAAACACTGAATTTGCTTTGGAAATTTTACTGCAGTGTTTTAGTGCCAAAACAACAAAATCATCACATCAAAGAAATGTAAATTTAAAAATGCACTACAATATAGAACTATTACAGATAAATTTCCCGTTTAGGATAAAATGAATGTATTTGTTCATTCATTTAAAATATTTTGCAAGTCCCAGAAGGCCATTGAGTATGCGATAAGGAAGACGTCGTGAGTACAATATGAAAGATTAGTTCAATACAACGCGACATATGAGTGAAAATATTTTACAGGGAAAGATTTTAGGCGAAACATACGTAGGTGCAAGATGCAGAGCGGTTTAACATAAGTAGTATGGTTGAAGCACATATTGCAAATATACTTTTGAAGAATAACTGGTGCTCATACTAGAAGTGCGAGTCTTTGCAAGAGACACAGGAAAGCAAAGCATGGTGCAATAGCAAAAGTGCTTTGCTTTTCGTATACACAAACTGAAATCCCGGGAACTGTTCGATTAAATTCTGCCGCAGACCAAACTTTCCCCCATACGTTGACGCATCTCCCACGCGTGCATACAATAACTTAACCACTCCTGTCAAAACTTTCCAAAGAGCGCTTTCCACATTAAACATATTTCGGCCAGGTTCATTTGTCACTATTTCTGATAGGTACTTTCACGCTTTGTGCCAAATACAAGATCCATCGATAACAGCAAGCTTAAAGACGATTTTCTCATATAAACGTGCCTCTAAAATGGATGAGGCACGTTGTTATTAACTGCCATGTCTAACAGCGGCTGCACCATTGATCATAGTTGTACTGGTTCGTTTTGAAATAGCTTAGCTCAACAATACATTCAGCCGAGCTTCGCCCTATCAATATTTTTGTTCGTTTGCGTACAACACGCTTTTCCGGGTTTTAACTTCCAAAATCGCATAGACCTCGCAATGAAAGGAAAAATGTTTGCGCAGGACCACCTATACCATCAACAAGTCCCGTGAAAAACTTGCCTATAAGTGATTTCATTCAAAAGTTTCAAAAGCAAAGCCAGAAAAAACTATATTTAGAAGCAAAGACGGTAAGTATGGATTTTTTGTAAGATGCATGGCAGCCATGAAACCAGATGGCGAAATTAAATGCACGCTAAGTGGCAATGCCGTCGGTATCGCACGAAACTAGACAGGTACGGCGCCATACAATTTCGCAACGCCGAGCGAAAATTCTTTCTTTCTTTATTTGTTTTTTTTATTTATTGAGGTACCAACTGCATTGCAAGGGCGAAATTCCAGGGTGGAAATTTCAGAAGCAGATATGAGCAAAATAAGCTGTTGTCAAAGCCAGTCTTACTGGAATATCAGTAACGTTGTTGCATGGCCTCGAATTGAGTCTGTATTGCGGCTCACAAAAAGATACGTTTTCAGCAAAAACACGCGTCGATGAAGAATGTTTGAAGTCTTTTGCGCCAAAAATACCGCAAGCTACCCTGAAAATGCTTAGCCGTCATTTATGTTACGTTGTACAAGCAACTATGGCACGCTGGCTCCATAAGCACCAGGGTGCTATGGAGCGAGCTGCTCATACTCGCTTTCGCCGATGTTTCTGTAGGGTGGTAGCGTTCAGTGAATTTAAGTACAGAACTTGTTCCATCGTTAAGATTTCTTGTTTGTGTGGCTAAGAAAAAGCTCATGCACCCTTCATTAGAACTCTTCTTTAGGATAACATTTCCGTGAAGCACCTCCTCAGTGCTGTGCAGATATTTCTTGAGTATGAGAAAAGTCTACCGCATGCCCTTTTGTTTTATAAGGCTTTCTGCGTCTGAGACTTCTTAGGCAATCCTGCGTCCGGGTGTTCTAGCTGACGTCAGTAGACAGCAGTTGGTCACGTCAATCAGTATGAAATGAAATGAAATCTTTATTTGCCATCAAATACAGATGGGGGGATTGTAGAAAAAAAAGCTGTCCTTGGACAGCTTGACGGGTCCACAATCCCTTATTTTGGCAGAGTGGCGGCAACACGTAACATATTCTTGATATGCAAACATATACATACATATTTAATATGATACAGACTTAGTACTCGTAAACGAAAACAACAGAAAACAAAAAGAACAGAAAACAACAGCGGAACTCACTTCTACAAATCCAAACGAAAGCAACAGCAAGGCTAGATAACATTACATAGAAACCAAATACATCTGCCGGAGGTCCTTGTAGGTTGCCGTGAAGAGGTCAAAACGGACAGAATTATAATAATTCAAAAGCGTTGGTATTGTCTACTTAAGGCACTGTTTCCCGTAACTTGAACGTGACATTGGTACTGACCAATCCTCGAAGTGTCTTGTAAGGTAACTTGGAGTTCTGTCTTGTAATTGGGATAGGTTACGTATATTGTTGATATTCCTGTGGATTTCTTGTTTATATACATGGCTTAAGCGATATCTATAGAGGTTGTGAGCTGGAATTACACCAGAGTTGCTAAAATAAGTTGAGGTGAAAGCAGTATTAGAAGCATTATATGTGTGTCGGAGATACTTTTTCTGTAACAGGAGATACTTTTTCTGAGGCCGGGATCAGGGAAACATCGGCTGATATATTGACAGCAGTGCCAAGGTTCGATGCAGTGTCTTGGTTCAGCCGGAACAGACTCCCGCTAGGATCCAGCGCGAGGAGGGGGACCAAACAGGGTGCTCATCGGTGTCGTTTACATCGGCGGCTGTTGCTACCTGTGCTGCGTGATACCGGTGGTGCTGCTACTACGTCTTAATTTTCTTATAAATGCAGTGAGCCTTATTCGATGCAAGAATCAATGAATGAATGAAATTTTACCGCAAGGATGACGGAATGGGATTTCTAGAAAATATTTCGGCTTTATCTTTTAGCCTGGGTGACATCGGCCACCTTTCTTCAACGTGATCGGTAATTCTCATCGAGTGCATTGCGAATTTTGTAGCGATAGCTACTTTACGGTAGTATTTCGAGCCTTCAGCGAGGCGGCGCCGCCACCCTGTGGCTGCGCCGCCATGCCGTGACTGCGCCGCTACGCTGTCTCGTGGTTAGTCACGTGGTGTGGAGCAGCTGCCGGCGGCGCGGCGCCGTGGCTGATCACGTGCTCGTCACGTGGTTGGTCACGTGACCAGCCACGTGGTGCGGAGCAGCTGCTGCTGCCGGCGGCGCGGCGCGCCGGCGAAACAAAGGTGCCACAGGTGTGCGCATGCGCCGTGTCAAGTAGGACGAAGATGAAGAAGGAACGCCCAGCAAAACGGAGCGGCTGGAGTCCACACGAAGCGCTTTTTTGAGACGCCCACTAAAGTGTTTTATTCCTGGATGGGTCAAATAGGTGCGCTTCGTTTGGATACCAGGTCACTGCGGTGTATCAGAAATGAAGCAGCAGACTTTTCGGCAAAATAAGCTCTAAATGCACCTGTTGAATGAGCCTCCCTTATCTTATTCTTTTCGAAATGACTCGATTTCAGCGTTTTAAGTTTCTAACCAACCCGTGCAAAGATCCCTTACTCTCTACTGTTGACTACCAACATCTCATGTACCCATGGAAGTCTCGTGCGTGTAAAACCCAGTAGTGTGAGGTAGCGATGACACTCATGCGGCGCAGGATTCCCCGTTTAAATCTTATGTAGATGCGGGTTCAGTCCCACAAACCTTTGTGCGGCTTGTGATGAAGTCGAGACATTGGAGTATTTCCTACTCTCTTGCCGCAGGTTTGCATAACAGAGGAGAGCACACCTAGAAATTCCAATTACAAAGTTAGGTCTCACTTTATCGGTTCCCTTCCTCTTCTCTTTCGGCGCGAGCGCCAGGGGTTTTGCATTTCATCAAGTTTGCGAATACCTCCACAATTATATAATACCTACCTGCAGATTTCCTTGCTAATTGTTTCCAAATTTTCCGCATTTAAAGAAGCGTTTGGGTATTTTCCTATACCTAAATATCAGATATTCTCTCCCGATATTTAGTTTTTTCTTTTTTTAATTACTCTGCTCATTTTACCGAAGGCCCAATGATTACCTTGGCACCAGTTTATCCTATTCTAATGGGTCTCCCCACTGAACCTTGGCGAATTCCTCGTCCTAGGTATGTGCCATGTCACGAAGGCAACAACAACAACAACAACGGAGCGGCGAAAGACTGACTCTGCAAATCGACTGAGCGAGTTCCACTCGGCCAGCTGTAGGTATCGCGTCACTTCAGGTTTAACCAGAGCTAAACCACCGCTAATTTTTTTTTTAAAGAGCTAGGTCTATCTGCCTCGCTAGCGAAAAAATGGGAGGGGAGACTTAAGCACCACATTAAGGGCGTGATGCGATATCGTAATTTTTAATCCCGATATATGCTAGAGATAATTTAATACTTTACATTCAGAGATCCTTGGGAACCATCAGACTCCTCCTGGCGCAGCGGTGAATTGGTTTAAGCGATGCACCACCGCCCTGCGATGGCAGGAGCTCCAAGCGGTGGGCCATGTGCGGCCCAGGTTGCTCTTCCCGAGTGATAAATCATTAACTGCACCTGCAACGGTGCGCAGTATTCTCACTATCCGGTGGGCTGGTTGTGTTTCGAATTGTATAGTTTCATTATTTTGTATTCTTTTTCCTTTTTTAATAGTGTAATAATTTTTATTATATATACATTCCACAACTCGCGTCGGCTCAGGCTGACAGTATGAGTAAATAAATATTACATGCACGTCAGGTACCTTCATTACCATTCAGAACGGATAGCTCGTAATGCATCTAGCCAGCCTACCTTATAGGCTCCACACAAGCATTGTTTTTAGGGAATTCTCAAGACACTTTTAATGCGCTCAACTTTAAAACGAATTGTGCTGTGGTGGACAACAAGTTCGCTTAATTTTTTTTCACCGTACTGTCACCGCTGCTCTCAACCATTTGCGTTTTTTTTGTGTTATTGCTTATAGTCTCATATGTTTTTGCTTCCAGAGAAAAGAGGATTATAATGGCATCGAAGAACTCTTACTTTCCCACTTAGAAAACGCGGATAGGAAGAGACAAAGGGGAGCTCATAGCTTCTTGCGAAAAAAGCCTCCAAGCTCAACAAAACCTTATACACTCTTTCATATCGAGTATATTGAACGAACTTTTACGCCAGGGAGTGCAATTTGCAGTATTTAGCAGAAATTAGCAGCCTGCAGCTGACATCGTCACCAGTGCGCATGGTAAACGGGCCTAATCATTTCTAAAACTTTTACCTTATTTTTTTTGTGTACTTGCAGACCGCATCCACAGCTTAGGAAGGCTTGAGAAACTCCTTTAAACTATTCAAGGGATTCAAAGTTGGTTTCAGTGAATATTTCAACTGGCCAAGTCTGTCTGTCTGTAAAGCAAGAGAGAGCTTCATTAAGTTCAGACACGTGTTATTGCGTGCTTGTTAATCGGTCTTCTTTCGTGTTAATTTAGCGTACCACAATTACGGTTAAATACGTTCTTTAGTGGTCTCACTCAATGAGGCAGGATCACTGGACAAATTAAGGCGCGTTCGCGATGTCCTCAGCAAGGGGGGGGCCGTGCGGCGGATTCTAAAGGCCAGATTAAACACACCTGTCTTGACGAATACTCAGAATACCTTCCGGCTAAAACAATAAAAAACCTTTCCATGAATTAGCCGCAGCCATCCTCAGCACCACTTTGAGGACCTTCCAAGGTACATACGTAAAGCTGATAATGAAGGCTGTCTCTCGCCTTCTTTATCTTTAGCGCCAACAACAGCGCCGCAATACTTCAAGCGCGCAAACTAAACACCTTGGCTAAACATGGGATAAGTTTTTTCTCTAAAATACCCAGCTGCGCGTAAGAGAGCGACTCTAAAGGCCCTTCTCCTCTGCTGCCAAGAACATGCGCTAGTACGCATTGGTACGTCCCCGCACCCAAGAGTGAGCGCGCGCTTGAGACGCTCTTTAGGAGCACGTGTCGGTCGTTATCTAAACGAGTTACTGTGCGCCTCCCTGTTTAGAGAACGGTTGCGCCGCGCTCAATTAGAGAGACATGGCTGCCGTCTTTCTCTGAAAAAAAAAAAACGATGCACTCAGCCCTCCCACTGCAGTCAGACAAGTGTCCTCCTTCAGAACGTGGCTATCGAGAGCTCTCCCGTTCTATGGGAAGCCCCAGAGCTGGAGCCTCGGACTAGAGTTGAAGTGCTCGCGTATTCCAGACGTTATAGTTGGCTGTGATCTTGCTTTGCCTATTTAATTCTGTTGCTACCTGTTTATGACTTGCATTTTATATGGCAATGTGCAAAATATGATGCAAAATTAAACTCAATCGTTTAGATTGAGCATGACAATCTTCCTGTTTTTTACAACGACGGCTCATACTGTACAGACAATGCGGATATGCCAATGGTATTACTTCCGGCATTATTTTCAATTCAAATGCAATGTTATGAAAAGGTTGGGGAAAATTTGGCTCTCCCGATAGCTTCATTTGGCCTAACGCTGCGCTGTTCCCAGGTCTCCACCAAAAAATGAATTTGTTGTGCTTTATATGATACCCCAAAAGGCATGGGTTTCACACACTGCTAAACTGTGAACTCCTTTCCAATGGCACACAGGTTCAATAACGAGGTCTCAGCATGCCCATACATCGCATTTGCGAGCGCCTTTTGGTGCGTGCGTTATTTATATTTCCAGTGCAGGTGACACATCTGGCAGCGCTTTATGGGCATTTATAATTGAGGTAAACCATGAATGAGCTCCAAATGCAAATTAGACGTCGTGTTTCCTTGCGTCGGTGCCGGCGGCTTGTGTCCGATTTCATCCTCGCAACGTGAACATCCTCAGTACACAAGTACAAATTTACGAGCCCTGGTGATCACTATGAAAGTGATAAATTTATCACTATGAAAGTGATAAAGGATCACTATGAAAGTGATAACATTTAGCGCTAAAAAACGAAAGCCGGAATTTTTTTTTCACACAGAATGACTCGTCACCTACATTCGATATGACTTAGATCACGAAGAGTTCTGTTCTACGAAGGGCTACAAAAACAGTTCAATAGCGCCGTTAACAATGCATGAAACTGTTTAGTTACTTGTGGCTGCAATTTGACTGCCTTAATAAAAACGAACTCTGTTCGTGCCACTAATTATTCTTCAATAAAAAAAACCTGTTCGACGAGCCTGATCAAGTTATAGCATAGTGAAGCATTGTTTTATTGCATGGCAGAGAGTGGGACGCAGTGGTTTTTTGAAACTTCAGGCGATTTCTTGGAGAAAAATTTCCAACGTACCAAGAAACGCTGGCCATTTTTTCTTCATTGTGCTTTAAATCGTCACACTGAGCACTGGGTTCCTTTGGCTGCAAGCCTTCAATAAGCAAAAATAACAGGGTAAAAGATATCTCCTGCCCGAGAACTAGCATTTTATTAACTGCCGTCGTGCTAAGAAATGCAATCCACCTTACTATCTCTGGCCTTTTAATTAGAAACGAGATTTTGGGGACATTACATAATCGACGGCGTCTTCTGTGAAAACTCATTCAAGCATTAACAGCTTACACTGCTCTTTATCGCGTTACAATGTCGCAGTAATAGGAGACAATATCAATGTGAAGTGTAACCACAAATGCTTAATAATGCGCGCTATATTGCGTTTTGTAAGTTTTCCGAAAACAAGACATTATACTTCTTAAATATCGCAAAGACTGCTGCAAGTCAAGTTTGACAGGAATTTCCTGGCAAGAAAACGCAGACATATCTGCTTGCAATATTCGACTGCGGCTGGATATCCTCCGTCATGTCGTTGTACTCTTATACTTCAGAGCTTTTTCCTCCTTCCTCAGATAAATGTCATCGTTCCAGCCACATGCACTTCGAGATTTCATCATTTGCTCTAGGTTTATTTATTCACAGAATATTTAAGTTAGCTTCATTCTTAAAGGGTGGTTTCAGTGTTCTTCGCAGCTGTATTGCTCAGAGCCTGTTTTCTCGGGTAGAAGCTTGTTAAGATGTATGCGTTTTTGTATTTTGAGAGTCACGCTTTTTGAGTAAGAAAACTAACAACTGGCAAGTCGAATGTCAACGCTAACTTGTGATACAGCCTCGTTTATGGTTTATGGGGGTTTAACGTCCCAAAGCGACTCAGGCTATGATGGACGCCGTAATGAAGGACTCCGGAAATTTCGACCACCTGGGTTTCTTTAACGTGCACTGACATCGCACAGTACACGGGCCTCTAGAATTTCGTCTTCATTGAAAT
This sequence comes from Amblyomma americanum, assembly GCF_052857255.1. NCBI lineage: Eukaryota > Metazoa > Arthropoda > Arachnida > Ixodida > Ixodidae > Amblyomma > Amblyomma americanum. The sequence continues at coordinate 115,099,765 of NC_135504.1, forward strand.
TCCGCCGCCGCGGCCGGGATCGAACCCACGTCTTTCGGGTCAGGAGCCGAGCGCCGTAACTACTGAGCCACCGCGGCGGGTTACAGCCTTGTTTAATGGTACGTTATTTGTCTTTTTCACCACATAATACATTTTGATTACTTGTTTTGGACCTTTGTTTTTGGAACCTACTTCTTGGATATGTCGGTGGATATCCAGGGAAAATTTACACAGTTCAGGGTTCCTCTGGGTCATATTTTACAGCCTCAAACAATTAGCGCTTTTCATGGTGTTGGGCTGAAAGAACCCTACTACTTCGGAATTGTTTTCGTAAACAATAGAAAAACTGAAATGGCACTGATCAGTCCTTTTTACCAAATTATGAATTCCAGCTTTACTTCAAATCTTATGTCGTCTGCATTACCACCTGTTGTGCAGCACTTAAGTAAGCTCAGAAATAAAAAAAAATAGCTTTTCAGGAAAGTTTAGACGAATTAGTTGTCTCACTTCACCTTGGGCACCTGAACGCCGCGTCCAGGGAAAGTGTGAAGGTGGGAGAGAGAAAAGAAAGAGAGATACCCTGCAGTGGTGGCCTCCCGGATAATTTATACCGTATGATAATCTCCAAACTGCACTGGCGTTAGCCATCATACGGGAGTCTTTTGCGTTTCACCTCGATTAAAACGCGGCTGCCACGACAGGATTGAGCACGTCTAAATGCGCACAGCAGTCGAGCAGCCTTATCACTAAGCCGACACGACGCGAGTGTGTCGAAGGAAGCCTGCCTTTGTGTACTGCGTAGACATTCATTCAATGCTACGAGGCAGCGCGCATAAACGCCAGACAAGTAATGAAACCCAACAAGGCGCTTACTATCAAGTGAATTTTATTCGGAAAAGACATCTCTTAAATATCGCTGTTCTGCAATTCAAGCGGTTACACGTAACGTGGAATGGTCAATCACCAAATTTGTCAATAAACCTGAATTCTTTATCATGCAGAGTCAAGGTGGTACTGCTAACGGTATAGTATCCTCCTTTTCTTATGACACGCTTCTGCGAGCTCTCGGGTCACTTTATCTCGGTGCCTGAACAGCACCACCGCCCTATCAAGGAGGGGCGAACATCCTTGGCATGAATTGCAATGCTCGGCTAAGTTTCTGAAAGGGCGACTTGAGAGAGAGCGGAAATGCTCCCGTAATCGCTTATTAAGGCACCTGCCCGTTTGGCCTATGGTGGTTCTTCCGCACGTCAAACGGAATGCTGTATACTAGCCTATGGAACATGCTACATATCGAAACTGGTGCCGGCGGCTCTCGGAATTAAATTTAGTTGATAGTAAGTGCCATGTTGTGTGTCTTTTCTTGTGTGTCGTCTCTGCGCGCTGATTCATAGCAATGAATCTATACCAACTAACCCAAGAAGCCGTTCTAACACATTCATTCAACATTAAAGCGTTCATTCTGAATGCACAAACGTTTTGCGGTGGGATATTACTGGCCCGGATAGCCCTTGATACCCTGATGCCACTAACTCGGTGTATGTGTTTACCCCCTATCTTGTAAAGCGTACTTTTCGGCCTCATCCTAAAATTAACCCACGCCAACCATAACAGGCGTTAAACGATACATGTAATCATTACACAGTTGCAAAGGGCCTTCTTGTTTATTTAGGATGGATTATCCGCAAGTTTTCATATGCTGTCTTCAGCTTTGTGCACTTGAGAGCAAGGTTCTATAGAACGTGCATTTTCGGGTTTGGAAATAAGTTGGAGGCAAAACACACAAGTTTAATCCGCAAACAAAGGGCCATACTTAAGTTTTTCATTAGGCAGTTTTTAGCCACAAAAATATCGGTCCAAATATGTTGCATGTTCTTAAGTGTATGTAAAAATTAGTTTTTTCGTTGATTGAAATCGATTTGTCAGAACGGCAAGAAAAACATAACGGTAACCTTGCAAAATAAGGCCCCTGGGCTTCTGTTATGGCTGCCATGAATCAAATGAACTTTTTACTTTTTACTGCTGCAGTTTTCGCCAGACCTCGCACAGTGTCTCACATTTTAACTCCGAACTTTCATTTATTGCAGTCTTTGGAGCCTTCTCCGAAGAGAGCACCAAGTTTTCAAATCACTGCGTTGTTTCTCTTTCTCCTCCCTCCAGTCTTCCCTCTCGCTGGGCTACAGCTGTGAAAAAAAAAGCAATACAATGAAACAGTCGCTGTAGCTAAAAAACCTAGGACAGTAGAAGAAATGGAAATAAATACTAGAATCTAGAGCTAGCTGAAAGCAGGAAAAAAGAAAAAAAAGACCGTTGCACTAACACAAAATACACAGAGGTCTTGTAAGGTAGTTTTATTGCCACAAAGCAGAATATTGATGCTGACGCTCTTTGCTGTCATTAGACGTTCTTGGTAGAATGGCAAGGCCGCAGATGTACGGGATCAGAGATCTTCTGAGTGTGACCCTGTCGTAAAGCCACGGATACAGACGCAAAAGAAAAAGCTCCGTATTCCAGAGCCCTCCACTATGGCACCTCTTTCTTCCTTTCTTCTTTCACTCCCAGCTTCATTCATTCCCTTACGGCGCGGTTCGGGTGTCGAACGGTAGCTCAGTGGTTAGGGCGCTCGACTACTGATCCGGAGTTCCCGGTTTCGAACCCGACCGCGGCGGCTGCGTTTTTATGGAGGAAAAACGCTAAGGCGCCCGTGTGCTGTGCGATGTCAGTGCACGTTAAAGATCCCCAGGTGGTCGAAATTATTCCAGAGCCCTCCACTACGGTACCTATTCTTCCTTCTTCTTTAACTCCCTCCTTTATCCCTTCCCTTACGGCGCGGTTCAGGTGTCCCACGATATATGAGACAGATACTGCGCCATTTTCTTCCCCCCCCCCCCCCAAAAAAAAACCAATTATTTGTCGAACGGTATATGAGACAGATACTGCGCCACTTCCTTTCCCCCAAAACCGATTATTATTATTACTATTCTAGGTGGCAAAAGTGGGGTGGCAGAGAAGGTTGCCGTCTACTTCATGCTCGCGCGATGGAACAAGATTCTTTGACTGGCGTGAGTTTGTCACCTTGTTACCTGCTTTCGCTGACTCAGCGCTAACAGTACTGGCAATGCAAGGGAGTAAATATAGAAGAAAGATAACAGACGTTCACCTGGAACAGCGCGTTGTCTAGGACTTTTGAGACGAAAACGCTGGCAGAGGTGAGATCGCTATATTATGGCCAATATGTTTCAATTCGCAGAGAGCACTTATCTCAAACATTTCCTAATACCTGCGTTTCTACTTTCTCACCGTGTGTAAAAACAAAAACTCAACTGTGCCTTTGAAACTTCTGAGGTATCAGAGAAAGATGCCTTTCAGACACTGATTATGGGCCGGCACATAATCACGATGTCGGCATCGTGTTTTGTCTAAGAAAACTTCCTTCATATAAGAGCTTTATAGGCATAATTTTCCTTCCACATCAAAGTGCACGTAGATTTATGGAGTTTAACGCTTTGTAATGAATGTGTCGCGCCTGATTTCTCCTTTGCTTACATTCAACACGCAGTAGTGTTCCGAAGCGTGTACTGAGTGTTTGCTCGACAGAATTCTATTAAGAGCGCATAATTTAAATAAAAAAAGGTAGGAAACGCAGTTTACACTACAACTCCCCTCCCGTAAAACCATCAGAACTAGAGAATGTTGTAATTCGTTCTGAATATGCGGATGTGCTATGAGTCCTTCGCCGCTTTGGTTACAGACTGCAGTGCACAAAAAAAAACTACGTGTTTGTCCAGTGCACCAAACCAAGAGTTGTCAGCTTTCTTTTGCAATTCTCGAGGAAGTCAGTATACACTAATGAATTTAAACATAACACTTTATAACGCTAAACACACTAAACATATAAAACGTAAGGGTGACTAGTGACCGGCAAAGGTTTGCGACGTGTGTCTATTTGTTGAGGCTGGGGAACAAATGAAGATTCATCGCTCGCCGACTGGAACCTTCGGTTTCGCAACAAATGAAGTGCAACTTCTTGCACAAAGATCGTGACACAACAGAGACAAAGATCCTTGAGACCATGTACAGAAGGTCATGGCTGTCTGGAATGCAGTAAAAAGGATGATCTCCCACCAACGCGCTGTTTTCTATCCCATGGGAGGGAGCGGCCAGTGCTGTGACCTTATTGGCTCCGAGCTGAGAGCCGAGCGCGCCTCGGATTCTTTTCCTAAGACGAGATGGCACGTGCCGATAAACCTGACTTCACTGCGTTCCATGACTGAAAGAACTTTTGACCCAGGTGCAGAAATGCTATAGGTACAGAGGGTTTGCAATCATCGTCATCATCATGATCATGGTAATCATCATCATCATCATGTGGGAGTAAATCTCTTCCCACAAACCTTGTTCACTTCATTTTATTTTATTGAGTATATTTTTTATTTGGCCCTATGGCAGTAAATATCTGGCGACAATTTGGAACTATAAACGCAGAATAATATAGCTTTTAAGATAAATGCTGCGATAGCACAGCAATGAGGTAGCCATTCGCACTGAGCAATTTGTGTACCTGGCTGCCACTGTGAAAATACCAAGAGGGACAGAATACGGGAAAAATAGGCCTAATTAAAGCTGCAAGAGTAAGTGGGAGGTTCTTTATTGATTAACTTTTCACCGATAGCAAAGGAGAGGAAATGTAGTTTCATAGCATTTTATCACTGGAAGAACGAATTCCGTTCTTATACGCAGCACAGTAACTTGTTTTTTATTCTTCCATTAGGATATCGCGGGCAGGCTGTTGGCTTCGCTGGGTGGTTTGCGTGGCTTTTTGCTTATCGTTGGCCAGAGAGGTTGCCACAAGCTCCATATGCTACCTCTCGCACATCATAAAAAAAATTACAAATTATTTTGCGCTACGCGTTTACCTATGTCATTCGTATTTTTCTATACACCGAGTAAATTTTTTTTCTACTCTCCACGTCATAATTTTGCATCGGGTGGCGAGACTTGTTAAATCTGATTTTCTCCATAAATGAGTATTTTGCGACCGGAAAACCGTCCGTACCGACCAGAGTTTCTCGGAGAAAGTTTTGGAAGGAGTTTTCTTCAGTATCCATTACAATATTGTTACAAAACTTCGCTTATACTGACTTTCAGTGTTCATATTCAATATTCATCTTCTAACCGCGGTGATCGTATAAATATGAATTTTTTGTGTATATAAAAGTGTGTGCCAGGGTAGACATATTTCATGCTCAACCTAACCTGTATAATAAACACTTCATATTGAGACTACTTAGAAAAATAATTTGCGTGCACATTTTGGCAAACACGGATCTCTTCTTTCAGGCACACATGATGCATGCTGCCTTAAACGCAATTTGCTTACATATGTGTTTACACCTTTGTGCTGCCTTACGCTATTTTTTATGAACGTGATTTAGAGCACTAAGTTGTTGCACGGCAGCATGAAGAGTGCTGAAAATATGTTTACGAGGACTGCCAATTTGTGAAAATTGAAGTATTCTTTCGACGAACTTATTTCATATTTGCGAAGGTACACTTTTGATACATTTTCAGCATGAACATGCGATTACTTCACACTAATATGATTTGTTACTTCAAATTATTATGATTTTTTTACTTAAGTGCGAATCTCAGTGACTCTGTGTGATCTTATGCCAGAATGTTTATTTTTGCTAGATGATGACAAAAATCCTGTTTTTATTGTTAGGATTATCTATCAGCAAGGACTTAGTTCATTTAGCTCATTCAACAAATCAGAAAAACTTCCGGCTGCCGCACAACTACAGAAAATACAACAATCCATCAGTTCAGAAAACAGAAACCACGATTACTGAAACCATTTTAGTGTAAGAAAACACAGACTCTAGGAAGTGCTTTTCGGGACTGATGGCAGCTACGTAGTCCATATTTCGTTTTGCTGGTGCCCTGCCTTACCTCTCAACTTACGCTGAGTACCCCTTGTGCGCACAGCGCAGCTGCTAGTACAAGGAAAGCGTATGTATTCCTATCGAGATGTGTGTACCCACGCTATGGCAGTAAAAGCGTGCTATACACTTGCTTATGCGAGGTCTTCAGCACCCGTTTATGTAAACAACACGGCAAGGAGCACCAGAGTGTTCTTGTCCCAAGCAGTTTCATACAGAAAACTTAATAATTCGCGAGAATGACTAACGCTGCGTTGGGTGTCAACGTACGCTGACAAGGAAATTAAATACTTTTTCTTTCGCACGTGACAAAAATACCTTGAGTACATGAAAATACAGCATTCTTCAAAGCTTTATTGCCTTTGCTATCAAGTGACTTTTTGGGCTGCTCCCTGGTCATATAATACTTATGTGGTAAGAAAAGCCAAGAGTACACCACTGCCGAAATGAGAACTCCACATCTGTTTATAGCACAAATGAAGAAATATCCTTACAAGAAAGATGAAATCGTCGTTATGTCAAGAAGGAGAAGGCACTCTGGTTTCTTGCTTCATGTAAGTGAATTTCCGTATGGCTTCCGGAGCTTTGAGCCGTAGTCATCTAGAGGTCGTCACCTCTCGTGAATACTGTCTTTCATTTTGATCTCCACCAAGCACTTCTAGTGCAGCGTCGAATCACGCTTCGGGAGATGAGAATGGCATTATATCTGAATCATGCTTTCCATAAAGGCATGTTGGCGAGGGAACAAAAGGCTCCCGTTTTTTGTGCACATCACATAGAACAGCTCTTGCATGACAGCTCTCATTTCTTCGTTGCTTCGATCTGCCATCGTGTCATCAAAGAAGTTCTTTATTGGCACACTTCTTCGGATATTGTGTGGCCTCCCTTTCGGAGGGTACACGCACAGACCATGCCATATACGTGACGGTGTTGTCGACTGGCTTATTTTCCTTTCGTACATTCACCCCAAGAAGATCTTCGCGGCACGGTGTCAGGGAACAATAAAGATTGTTGTTCTCTTTCTTGCGCAGCCATTTCTTTTGTTTTTTTATTTTGCTTTTAGCTATCGGGTAAGCACACATTGACCTCATCCGAGTGCAGCTCTTGCCCTCCTCCTGCAGCAAAGCAATTGCCTCCTGGGATTGGCTTTTCCCCACTCGAAGACATCCCGAACGGGTAAGCTAGACTCCTGAACTAAACAAGCTTATCGAAGAAGACACATGACCGGCGGGAAAGGTGAGCAGACATGCCCGAATGTTTCTCTTCAGAACATTCAGCGTGCTGTTTTATTGCTCACTTCGGCTCTAAGTATTTTCATTGTCTCTCGTCCGTGTACCGCCAGACGTTTCATGACGTGCTCCTGCGTGCAGGAACACTGGCATACCACTGGTATCAACATTCTTGTATGAACATGCTTTGAATTATCCCGTGTGCTCAAGAAATGCTACAAACATTTAATACCTGAAAAAAGTAGTGTTTACCATCCACATTACTTACTAGTCTGGTTGGTTTGTTTATGGGTGTTTAACGTCCCAAAGCGACTCAGGCTTTGAGGGACGCCGTACCGAAGGGCTCCGGCAATGTCAACCACCGGTGGTTTTTTTACGTGCACTGACATCGCACAGCACACGGGCCTCTAGAATTTCGCCTCCATCGAAATTCGACCTCCGCGGCCGGGATCAAACCTGCGTCTTTCGGGCCAGCAGGCGGGCGCCATAACCACTCAGCCACAGCGGCGGCTCTTACTAGTCTGTGTTTTCTGCAATTGCAATTTATAAGGTGAGCGAGTGAAATACTGAAAAAACAGTAAAAGAAAAGATCCAATGTCGTTTGCGAGAATCACGGCCTCGGCTTTTAGCCGGCCGAGTTGTTGCTCAGTTGACGGAAACTTAGAACTTACATGGATACGTATCGGCAATCCGCCTCCCAAGGCGATCTTTGGCATATGTTATCGGCCACCTGACTTCATCCCGTCCTTCTGTGATCTATTAGATCAGGCCCTAACCGATATTGAAAAAACATTTCCTGGCATACCTATCTTTTTATTTGGCGACTTCAATTACCCTAATATCAATTGGTCTCTCATGTCTACCTCAAATGGTTCGTCAGCCGACTCCAGACAATTTATCGACCTAGTGCTAGATCATTACCTCCAGCAAATGATATCATGGCCTACTAGAGGCGATAACACTCTAGACCTCCTGCTCACGTCATCCCCCGATAGTGTAACAGGTATAAATCTCCTGTCCGGTATCAGCGATCACAACCTGCTTCACATTACCATTTCATTAGCTATCAAAAAACGATCACCCGCAAGAAAACTAATCACGGATTACAAAAGAGCAAACTTTGAAAGCATTAATCACGGACTTGATGAGTTTTTGGAAACTTTCCACAGTTCTTGTTTATCTCGCACGGTAAATGCTAATTGGGAGTTGTTTAAGAACACATTAGTCAACTTAAAAAAACCAATACATTCCTACAATTCTGGTAAAATCTGACAATAACAACCCCTGGTTTAATAAACGCCTCAAATCACTACTAAATCGAAAAAAACGACTTTACAGGACTGCAAAGGAGAATAACAATCCTGAAAAATGGAACCAGTACCACTTATGCGTAAAACAGTACCTAAAGGAGCTAACTGAGGCTAAGAAGAAATTCCAAACATCTGACTTGCTTTTAATTCTGAGATCCAACCCGAACAAATTCTGGCGTCTTCTATCGAACAAATCCCGTCCTAGCCAAATCGAACTCGCAGATCCCGGTGGCGACACTCTTGACCCTGAGAAATGCGCATCCGCACTAAACGACTACTTTGTTTCTGTTTTCACGCCCGCTAACATCACCCCTGTCAATCACACACCTATCATTCGTTCGCACCCCATGACAGAAATAGAAATTAATGCACAGGGCATATCAAACCTCATTAGCTCACTTCCGCTGTCAGTATCAGGTGGCTGCGACGAAATCAACAGCAAATTGTTAAAAAACACTGCATCATTGTCGAGCCGCATACTCTGCCTAATCTTTTCCCAATCACTGGACTCTGGGAACATACCTGACGACTGGAAAAAAGTCCGAATAATACCGGTTTTTAAATCAGGTGACCGTTCAAGCCCATTCAACTATCGCCCAATATCCCTGACTAGTATTCCTTCAAAACTCTTTGAACACATTATAGCATCTAACCTTATGGCCCACCTTGAATCAATTAACTTCTTCTATCCTCAACAGCATGGTTTCAGGAAACTATATTCATGCGAAACGCAACTAGCCGAATTTACCCATGATATATTGCAGTACATAGATGACCATTACCAGATCGATTCCATCTTTTTAGATTTTTCGAAGGCGTTTGATCGTGTCCCTCATAATCACTTGTTGCTAAAGTTGTCCGGCCTTGGTTTAAAACAAAAACTGTTATCATGGTTAGAGCACTACTTGAAAGGGCGTGTTCAGTGCACATGCGCTAACAATTACACATCTCCTCTCTCGAGCGTGACATCCGGTGTTCCTCAGGGCGCCGTGTTGTCCCCATTACTGTTCTTAATCTACATCAATGATCTGCCCTCTAACATCAAATCTAAACTGAGGTTGTTCGCCGATGATTGCATCGTATACGCGCCATAACTAACCAAGACGACACGTGCACCCTCCAACAAGACCTAAATGCTATCTCACTTTGGTGTGAAACATGGCTCATGCCTTTAAACACGACCAAATGTAAAGTCATGACATTTTCCCGCCTTCGCAACCAGATTAAGACACCCTACTACCTCAACTCTACACCCGTTGCCTACACATCATCATACAAATATCTTGGCCTGCACATGACACCATCGCTATCATGGGTTACACATATTGAAACCATTTGCTCCGAAGCCTCACGCGTTCTCGGCTACATGCGGCGTAGTCTCTCCGACTCATCCTCAGACATTAAAAAACTAGCATATCTCACATTCGTCAGACCAAAGCTTGAATACGCATCAGCCATCTGGAACCCGTCACAATCATACCTCGCCGCTAATCTCGAAGCCATTCAAAACCGCGCAGCACGATTTATCACCTCGAACTATTCAAGAAATTACAGCGTCACCTCAATGAAAAGAGACCTCGACTTGCCGTCCCTCGCATCACGCCGCATCATATCTCGTTTGTGCCTTCTTCACACATTCTATTATCACCCACGGTCCAGACATGAGCTACTAACAACACCACTATGAAGATCTTCCCGTTTAAGCCACAGCCAGTCTCTAGCACGAATTTCCACCCGTACCCTTGCAATGAGTACCTCCTTTTTCCCCCATGCAATAGTCTTATCGAATTCCTTACCCGAAAACATAGCCGAATGCACAGACAGAAAACAATTCCGCAATAAACTAAAACTTCAGCCATCCTGAATAGACTGTCCCCTTTGTACTCTTTTGTTACTTAGTTTAGTTCCATTTCTGCGCCTTGGTGTAATTTTCTTTTGCGCTTGCTTGTTTGCTGTTATTTGACTTAGATGTATGTCTGCATTTTTTACTGTATTTTTTCCTTGCTTTTGTTTTTGCTTGCCTTCATTGTATTTTGTATTTTGCTCTTCACATTTTTCCACGTTCAAGATTTTGTACATCATGTTAATTGGCCCCCCCTTATGTAATGCCCTCGGGCCCTTAAGGAGAAAATAAATGAAATGAAATGAAATGAGTACCCGGCCGAGCTTCTGTATTTCGCCGGAGGCAAAATGCAAAAACTCTGATGTGCTCTGCCGGGTCAGCGTTCGTTAAAGAACCTGTTGTGGTCGAAATAAACCGGATGTCCATTACTATGTCGTAGATCATAGGGAACTTTACGCTTCGGGAAATACAACCCCGCAATTTGCAATTTGACTACTCAGGCTTAGATGAACACTACACGCAATGATTTTGCATTGTTACCACGTGAAGCAGTAAACACCGCTGAAAGTGCAACCACCGCAAATCTAAAAGCATTGAAGGCTTCTTTATGTACTGACTTCTCTGTCCCGGCGTTCTGGGTTACTTTTGAAGCGAAAGCTTCGCTACGCTAGGTATTGAAGAGGGCAGCGTCAGTGCAGTCACGTGGCAAGACCTGTCACGGGGTGTTCCGTGGTGTTACGGAAGAGCCTGCAGGGGTGGCTTGGGGGTGCTCGTAGACGGCTTCCAGTAATCGCATGTGTGGCACGATATCTTGTACAATTTGACGTCACTAAATATATCCCGCCGCCAAAACAGCTTCGACTCGAGCGCGTAGATCTTGCCACAACGAAGGTTGCCCCCTGTGGGAGTATCGTGCAAAACGCGCAAGACCTGTGGTCGCGCCAGGATTGGGCGCATGTTGGAGACACGCCACAGTAAAATGCCGCTCACGTAATTCATCGCTTTAGACTTAACTGAAAACATTCCTAAAGTAGAACCTGCCGCGCGATGGTTCAGTGTTCAAGCTGGCCAGAGTTAAAATAGGATAGACTGTTTCTGTTTTGAGATGCTTGCTGAGCAACCCTCATGATAATGTCGACACAACACAACATTGCAACAACAAACGATGTTATCGCAACAACACAATGAAGTGGACCGGTGGAATAAAATATCAAGTGTTTTGCTAAGTTTTCTGTGCAGTTCTTCACGTAATATTTTGTTTTTATGAAAAACTAATTCTAAAGATGCATAATAAATGTTATAAAACCATATGTGTATAATATGTAACAATGCCTGGACGAAGCTTCTACATAGACTAGCGCTTAAAACAAAGAACATTAAAAAAGTACAAAGAAAAAGCAACCAAATCATTCGTATTCATCCATAATGGTAAAAAAAGTATTCTTCAAATATTAAATTATATCCTTCACCATTACAAGATAACATTTAAAGTGAATAAAGCCACATAAACATAACACGGAGGACGCAACCCACCACTGATCAACAGCACCTCTTTGTGCCTGGCAGTTATTCAAAGAACAAGAGGTGAATCGCTTTTAAAATGAGAAGTATGCTGGTAGCTGACTGTGCAAATAGCGAAGCGTAAATTCACATCATCTAACCAGTTTTCATGAGACAAATTTCGTGCAACGCTGCGGGCCCTTGGAATTCCATGCAAACATTGTTTACAGGAGTCTGTCTTCGCATATAAGAATGCATTTGTGGAAGTGTCAATGGCTGACCAGCAGCGAAGTTTACTTGCGCCCATTCACATCAAAAAGTGCGAGCTCAATTCTAATGAAGCCAGAAAATTAGTCTCTGTTCAGTGCGGCTTTTTAGTTTTAAATATCTACGAAACCAGGGCCCGCTTTTCCTAATGGTAGAAGCATGGAAGTGAAACTCTCACCTGAAGCAAGCGCAAATGCACCTGGAACCCGTTCGCTGGTTTCTTTGATGCTTGGGTTACTGTTTCACAGGACGCGTCGATGCTACTCAAGCGTCAAGCGTTCCTGGAGCTCTTCGCACATGTCGGCCACCATCACTGGCACTGTTCTGGTGTCGTTTTTTTTTGCACCAATAACTATTTCTTTGTACGCCTTCACACTCAGTAATATTACGGTGGCTTCAATCGCGAACCCAATAAAGCATTTCGCAGCAAGATACACGGCACCTAAAGAACAACGAGGCGCTCTTCAAGCAGTAAGGTATTTAACGATAAAACATTGAAAAAAGAACTACCTGAAGAAATACAAGTGAACTAAAGCAAATGCTTCGCACGAAGTCTACGCCCACTTCTAGGCGACGGCGACATATTCACATAAACAATGGGGAGGGGGGCGCACTAACCAGCCGTCTCGACCAGACGCACTTTCGCATCGGCTTCGACTTTTTGAAGTTTTTTGGAGCGCACGTTTTTGGACTACGCTTTTAAAAATGGATCGGCCACCACGAAGTATTCCTCGCCACCTGTGGACAACAGTTTCAACGGTTTCAACGGTTTCCGCTTTGGAAGGCTACCCCAGAAAACCACCCCGAAACATCGGATACGCCCACCGCCGATGCCGCCAACATGGCTCCCGGGAAGCCTCGGCAAGACGCCGCGTCAACATCGATCTACGGCGGCACAGATAAGAGGGCGCAATCTATAGCTGTGCTTGACGCCGACGCAAGCATGACGGATGAGGATTCCAGCCAAGTGGTTGCGGCTATACCTGTCTACAATCCATTCTCTGTTCTTTCCATGGAAAACATGCCTGGAAGTAACCCTTCTCAGGTAATATCTTGCACCTTTCTATTTCGCAATTTGCCAAGCGACCAAAGGTGGGCTTAGGCACTTCCCGGATAGCGCAAGACAACGCTCGCTTTGTGAACAAACGATACTACATACAACTTGGCCGTTCGTAGACTGCGTACGGCTCTGCCTTGGCTCCCATGGCCACCACATTGGGCAGAATCGATCGTTTTTCTGATGACGATTCCGAAAAGGGTGATTGGCAGCTTTCTAGGCAAAAGAACAAAACTACAACTGCCGATCCTGTCAGTCTTAAACTGATGAAGGGTGGTAATTTCGGCCTGCTGGCTCATCAGAGAAGAGAAAAATATGCTGCGAAAAGAACGCATGGACGACCATGCGTTTTTGCGCTGCATATTTTCCTCTTCTGTGATCTTCTGTCGTCCATGCGTTTTTTGCGCTGCATATTATCCTCTTCTGTGATGAGATGGTGTCAGCGCTTGTGTCTTTCTTCTGTCATCCATGCGTCTTTTGCGAGGCATATTTTCCTCTTCAGTGTTAAACACACTGTGATAATTAAGCTATCCTAACCTGGGAAACTAGTCACACTCTCCGCACTCTGGCTGCACGAAGACAATGCAGACAAGCTTCGACAAATTCATTTTCACTCAGTATTTCAAGTACAGCTGCAATAGAAAAAGATTAGCACAAGTGACTCATGACCGAAGCGGAAAAATTGCGAGACGTGTCGCTATTGTAGCCGTATGCACAGATAGCCAGAGTGCCAGGCACATTCCACTTTCCAAAGTAGGGGTGGCCGACAGAAAGTAGCGCACCCGAAAACGTGAATTTTAAATGATAGCTTCTGTACTGCTTATCGGTAAAATCACGTGGAAACGTTCATGCGCGCAAGACTTCATTTATTTTTTTAAGCGAAAAGCTTCACTACGCTAGGTAAAGCAGTCGTCGCGTAGGCCGGAGAATGACCTTGAACGACTTTCAGCCGAACCACGTTAGCCCTCTATGACTATATGTATACAGTTAAGGTGTCGAACCCTTGACCCCTGACCTTGTCTTATGGCCTTTAGTTAACCTCTCACCTTGAGCTGACCTTTGATCTTTTACATTGGCGTCCTTTGGGTTGACCTTTGTCCCTAAGCACATCCGATGGGGTGATGTGAAGCCACGTGATGACATCCGATGGAGATGTCGTAAGACCATGTGATACCAGGTCATAACCACGTGGTCGTGTGGGTATATATATATATATATATATATATATATATATATATATATATATATATATATATAGAGAGAGAGAGAGAGAGAGAGAGAGAGAGAGAGAGAGAACGGCTGTCGCGAGCGTGTAGTGGAGCTGCCGTGGACGAGTCTCAGACGCTTAGCAAGCGTGCTTGCCTTTCGCTGAACTCATCGGTTAGCCAAGTTAAGCGGCTGCCAATTTTTTAAGAACGTGAACTCTTACTACTTACGTTTTCACGGACGCGTCTGTCTGAAATAAAGGTCCAATTGGCCAAAACAGTTACCACGTGACCACACTATATCACAAAGCAAGAGTGGGTGCGTAGCGTCTCGATTGATACATGTGCTTTTCATTCGTAATACCGTGTGTGTGCTTTTTTTTTGTGCTGGCGCTTTGAGTAGCTGCACTTTTTTATCAAGTTTCCGCTCAAAGCCGACTGTTCCCTGGCTGGTAGACTGTCAAAGGGTGTCAGCGCTAGTGAAGATACATGCAACCACACATGAACTTGCACATTCAAGATATGAGTTTAATTTTTGGCAACAAATGAACAGAGCAGAGCTTAAACTCCAAATTTTCTCTTTAATGATAAATTTCCTGAGCATTTCAGCCCAGCACGTGAAATAAAGAAAAGTGTAAAATGAATTGACAAATGTGATTAAATTAGGAGAAGCTCTTCCAGGCTATTGTAATAGGGAAGGCGAACCCTGCATCAGCCTCCACGACACTGCGTGCCCGTGCGGGCACTGAGCCATGCAGAGTGCTCTCCAAACGACGCAGGCCTTAGAGTCGCGTCCATTCATCTTGCACAGCCTCCAAAAGCAGATCTGGTGACGCTCCGTTAGTTGCCGTATTACCAGTTGCTGCTTCATGAGGCCCCACACATTTTCAATAACATTGCAGTCTGCTCCTTTCGGAGGCCATGGGAGCTCCTGAAAGCAGAGCACCTCAAGCGTCTGCCGCAGTATCCTTGAAAAGAAAAAAAACTTTTTAAATTAAAACTCGGAAAGCTTTTCGCGTAGCATAAAAAAACAAAAGAACAGCAGAAGCAAGCTCCGAAGGTGCAATAAATAAAAACTAACGCTATTGTGTGTAAGGATCGCGGTGTATTACTTTCTGAAGTATCGAACGAAAGGAATTTTTTTTTCCCGAAAATAAAAGCTTTTGGGACGTAAAATTTTGTCAAGAAAACAAAAAATTATTAACGCTTTTGAAGGATCAGCTAGATAAGAACGTTGTAAGTGGCTGAAAGCAAAAAAAAAAGTTCAGTGACAATAATCTCAAGTTTATTAGCATCAACAAGCATCAATAGCGACTCAACAGCATCCATCAACTCAGCCAGCCGCGGTGGCTCAGTGGTTACAGCGCTCGGCTGCTGACCCGAAAGACGCTGGTTCGATCCCGGCCGCGGCCGTCGAATTTCGATGGAAGTGAATTTCTAGAGGCCCGTGTACTACGCGATGTCAGTGTACGTAAAAAACTCCAGGTGGTCGAAATTTCCGGAGCCCTTCACTACGGCTTCCCTCATAGCCTAAGTCGCTTTGGAGTCTTATAAAGCCCATAAACCAAAAACCTCATCTCAAAAAGAGTTTTAGTCCTCGATTTCAATGCACTCATATCAATTCATAGCATCCATTTACAAATTGTGAGCACACATTGCCTAGTTGTATTGTTCGAAGTGCATATATGTTACCAATTATATATATATATATATATATATATATATATATATATATATATATATATATATATATATATATATATATATATATATATGTATATTAAGGAAGCCAACAGTCACCGAAACCAAGGTGCATAGGGGAATGTTTCTATTCTTTTTAATATCTAGTGCCAATCAATTAGTTTGTTTTGAAGAAAATTACTTATAAAGCAGCAGAAAAAACAAAAATGCCGCCGGTGGGATCCGAACCCACCACCTCCGAATATGCACCTATGCACCTTGGTTTCGGTGACTGTTGGCTTCCTTAATATGTTTGTCAAACGAGCCCCTCACTTCATTGGCCTTGTCTGCCAATATATATATATATATATATATATATATATATATATATATGTATATACTCTTGTGGATAAAGCTCTAGTCATGCTGAAAATTACAGCATTCATCCAGAAACGGGCCAGCCAGGATGAACGGAATTAGGTTTTTTCGGGTATGTCCGACCCGCCGCGGTGGCTCAGTGGTTAGGGCGCTCGACTACTGATCCGGGGATCCCGAGCTCGAACCCGACCGCGGCTGCTGCGTTTTTATGGAGGAAAAACGCTAAGGCGCCCGTGTGCTGTGCGACGTCAGTGCACGTTAAAGATCCCCAGGTGGTCGAAATTATTCCGGAGCCCTCCACTACGGCACCTCATTCTTCCTTTCTTCTTTCACTCCCTCCTTTATCCCTTCTCTTACGGCGCGGTTCAGGTGTCCAACGATATATGAGACAGATACTGCGCCATTTCCTTTCCTCTAAAACCAACCAATTCGGGTATGTCCGCATATGCTGATGCTGTCAGGGCTTCGTCCGTCCGGATGAGCAGCCCAAGCTCTTGGTATGTGACACTCCACACATTGAGGGACCGCCGGCCGCTAGCGGTGACGTGTTCTGTAGACTGGGGATCAAACCTGTAACAATGCAGGTAAACGTTTTCCTTGTTACACAACACCTTACCATTTCTTTTCGGACATTACTTTAGTACAATTTAAATGAAAAGTAATCTCCTTAGCTACTGGTTTTAAGATTTACCGGGCGTATATAAATGCAATAAAATGAAATGACCGCCGCAGCAGCTGCCATAAACATGCAACCATTTTCTTCTTAATGTATTCGAAAAAAGAACCCATAGACAAGTGCTCCTTTCCTGTCATTTTAGACACGGAAGCAGATGACCTAGCGGGCGCAATCTGGCCGCCAAAAAACGGCGCTGTTGGTCCCATGGCTGCGGAAGGTAGATTCGTCGGTGAACACTACATTCATCCACTCCTCAGTTGTCCACAAAATATGTCTAGTGGCAAACTCCAACCTGAGCGCTTTGTTTTTTCTAGTCAAAAGTGGCCTCTTGCAAGACACCCAAGTGCAGAGCCTGACTGAACGAAGGCGCTCTCTTCGCCTTCAAACTCCGACAAGCGCCTGAAAGCGTCTCTAGGAAAAGCACCTTCAAATTTACCATGTCCTTCATCGCAGGTTTTGTATCGCACTTCGGCGATTTCACTTGCAGCGGATATTAAGGTCAGTGCCTTGTAGCACAAGCAGTTTGTAGGTGACGTAGTAGCAGAAGAAGTACGCACCCGAATCGCTGTGAACAATCGTGCTGCCCGACAAATTCTGCCTGTTTGTGCCGATGCATTGTACGGACAAAAAACCCTCGCACAGCGTGAATAAGCAAAAGCTGCAAAAATATGTACGTGGCGTAATTATTCCTTCGATAATTGCTAAAACCGTTTAGAGCTTGTAACTGGTCGTTGCAGCATGTAAGCTCGAGCTACTTATAATTTCTAATTTCTATAACAACGAAAGGAAGGCCGAGGAAATATTTTCAGGTATCCCAAATGCTGGCTGGCCTTAAATTGTTTTTTTTTATTAAGAGCTGAGTCTCTTTAATGAACCCCCCCCCCCCCCCCGCCGCCCACAAAATTATAACACTGCACGTGACTAGAGTGCTCTTTCATACCTAAGGCTGTTCACCAAGCTGCGTCTTGGGCTGAATCTGCATCGTAGAAAGCCCACCGGTTAAACATTAGTGGAAGAACGTTATCGAAGGGTAAGCAAGGAAAAATGTTAGCTCCCCCACATCTCAGGCTCCCAGATGTTTGCTGGTTTTCGGCCTAAAGGGCAACCTGAAAGGGCACCCGATGGCTGAAAGGTCGCCCTGCGGTGGAAGTGGGGCGGCCGACATAGCTTCGTGTCCAAAGCAGCGAAGC
This sequence comes from Amblyomma americanum, assembly GCF_052857255.1. NCBI lineage: Eukaryota > Metazoa > Arthropoda > Arachnida > Ixodida > Ixodidae > Amblyomma > Amblyomma americanum. The sequence goes on from NC_135504.1 coordinate 115,118,021, forward strand.
GCACCGACCTCAAACAGCGGCTCAGGCCCGCCGCACACTGAATTCTCTGTACACGTGATGAGGAAAGAGCCGGAAAGAATAAAGGCCGAGCAGTCACGCGAAAATAATCCAAGTTTCCTAGTGCCGCTCCGTTGAGCGGTAGGATAAATTTGGACCTGCCTAGAACAGTGTTTAGCGGGTTAGAAGATTGTAACCAAAAGCGCAATGGTTGGGCGGCGTCACGTGAAATGCCCCTCAACGTTGTTACATGTGAGCAGAGTATGAAATAGCGAAGTGTGTAATTTGTTTACATTGAACTGTAGTCGAACGAGTGGGTGAAGATCGTCGTGTCTTTTTGGCGGGAAGTGATTTGAGGTTGGTGTTTCTGGCCTCTGATTCTGGCAGGAAGGATAAGCTGCTCACCTGTATAAGCCGTGGTTGCTCCCTAGAAGGTGAGTTAGATTGTATCCTGCAGATTTAGCTGCTGTGAACGGTAGGAAATAGATGACTCTATCTTTTAGCGAATATTGAATGCAACCATTCAACCTTTTCTTTTACTTCGAACACGCTTGGAAAAAGAAAAAAAGTACATGGTAGGGTTTTCTCAAACCATGAACAGCTTTATTTTGAGGCCAAATGTAGCCGAATGCGCTGCGGCAACTCAGTAACTATGGTGCTCGGTTGTTGACCTGAAACATGTGGCTTCGATTCCGGCTGAGGCGGCCACATTTCTGTCCCTCAAGAGCAAAGCATATAACAGCTGTATTTTACAGGCACTCACCTATGGGGCAGAAACGTGGAGGTTAGCGAAATAAAGCTCAACCTAGGGTAAACAGAACGCAGCGAGCTATGGAAAGAAAAATGATACGTGCAATGGTAAGAGACAGAAAGAGGGCAGTTTCCGTCATGTAACAGATACGAATTAAATATATGCTAGTCGAAATAAGAGGAAAAAATAGGCTTGTTCAGGGGATGCAACGCTAAGGCAAGGTAATATATGGTCGTTTAGGTAACGGACTGAATTCCAAGAACGGGAAAACGTAGGATTGGCCGGCAAAAAATGAGGATGGCAAGAAGGATTAAGAACTTTGCGGGAATAAGTTCGCCAAAGCTGGCTCATTAAAGGGTTAATCGCAGCGATATTGCAGAGGCTTTGCTCTGCAGTGGGCGCAGTCAAGTTTACGATGATGCTGACGAAATGCCAGAGCTCCGCGTTCTCTGCGCGGTCAAAGCATGTTAAAGAACCCAAGATGGTCGAAATTATCCACATCCCTTAACTACGGCGTTCCTGATAGCCAAGAAGCTTTGTAATATTTGACCCTCATAAAACAAACCGTGCCATATTTAGGTCTGCCATCAACTCACTGCAAATGAAGTGGAAGTACATTGCTCAGAACTGAAGAAGACAATGAAATAGTTAATGTTTTGATTTCGTAGCTCTAGGCGTGAGGAGACAGCTTCGAGAATGGCTCGTCTTGTTCGTAGGTGCGGGAGAATAATAGTGCGAAACGGATATTGGGGGCGGGGGTATAGTGTTCTGATTTAAGACAGATATATATATAAAGGTGTCACATTCGACGCCGAAGACTTGTTTTTGGTGCGGAAACTCGGCAACTTTGACTGAAGTCTCTGAGAGGACAACCATTTCTTTGCCAGCTGAGTGTTTTTCCTCCTCCAAGACTTTTATTAAACGGTGCGAGTTCGTAGTAACTTTCCGAAAGGTCATGTCTGCTTCTTGCATAAGGTCTTACTCCTCGCGACACAGTTGGAGGGCTTCCGTCTGTGTTTGCACCTCTTATAAGATCATCGACATAAAACGGTTCGGCAACCATTTTGGCAGTCGCAGCTTTGTCGGTCGGTGCTTGTTTCAAGTGGTAAAGAATGATAGCAGTTAGTGAAAACGTACTACAGGTTGCTCCAAACGACACTCTTGTGTCATTCTCCACTCTTGCAAGTAATTTTCAGAATACTTGGAAAGGGCACCTTCTCTGAGCCAAAGAAAGCGAAATGCATTTCGATCTTCCTCTAGAATGGAGATCTGTAGAAAAGCCTTTTTGATGTCGGCTGTCCGGGCGATGCGGTCTGTTCGAAAGCGCAGCAGAATCTTCACTAGGCCTTGGTACAAATGGTCCCTCTTTTGAAGACAGTTATTAAGAGAACTGCATCTTTTTGAATGTGAAGATGCATCAAATACTACCCTCACCTTTGTAGTCAGGGCGTGTTCTCTGATAACTTCTTTGTGCAGCATGTAGTAAAGCTATGAGGGGTTTGTAGCATGGCTGTTCATCACTTCTGCATACCCGCAGTGATTTATTCTCTTATCGTCTTCTCATAAATATGGAGCAAGTGACAGTTGCTCGAATGTCGACATGCGAGCTTCTTAAGTCAAGTGACGGCTATGTCTCAGTTATCGAAAAGATCGGCTACTTGCTTCCACGGTAGTGCGACTTCATATCTTCCATCGCGCTGTCAGATATTTCGTTCACTTTCTGGCATGGTCACCGTAGTTGATTCACGCTTTACATCAGGATCCGGGGTTCCCAACTTTTCAAGTACCGAAGAAGAGCGGAGCCATTCGTCGCTCTCTGCATCATTCGTTCGCAGCACACAAACCATCATACATGACGCACCACGCTCTGCTCTCAAGCATGTCTTATTACCTTGGAAAGTCAATCCGAGTTTGCACTTCAAAGCTATTAGAGACTCAGTCGTGTCACATCTGCAGACTTGGCCAGTCTTGACAGTCCACATCTTGTCTGAGCCAAAAAGTACGCGCACACCATCTCGCGTGACGATGCCCCCGTCTTGCGAGGACTTGAACTATCAGCGCAAAAATGTTGAAATACACTATTGTCGAAACATGAGGTGTGGTGTTACACTATAGAAGCCAATTACAGATGTGAGTTGTTTTTAATTTACTTCTAGCCTGCATAGCTTGTCCTCAATTCACCTCTCTATTTTGCGAGGACGGCAATATCTTCCTTCAGGGGACGTATGGAGAGCACGGTTTCCGACAGTTAATACGACAGGCAACTCTTCCTATATCCAAGAAGAAAGGACCGACTGTTTCATCCTTTCACCGCATTATCCACATAGGACTTCCAAGACATTGCCTGTTTCGTTAGCCGGTGTGATGGCATCCACACAAAGTTACTTGCGCAAGGGGGAGAACGAAACGCAATCCTCCTTTCCGCCTTCCGGAAAAAAACATTCCCGTTGCCCAGTTACCCAGCATAACTGCGTTACCTTGCTACATGTAGGGTTCGCCTAGCCGCTTGGAGCACCGTCTCGCATTAGGGAACAAAGACGAAGCACTGGATTCCTTACCTGCCTTTCGCTAAGAGGCCGAAGAGATCCCCAAAGTAAACAGGGCCTTCAGGGAAATGCTCACTGAGCCCCCGGGGTATATCGTTCTATTGATTGCCAAACACCGGTTTCTTTCCGTAAACGGCGACTGCGTGCAGAGAAAACATCAATAACAGCGATGGCTGGTCGTGAGAGGGTGAAATTTAGTAACGAAAGAGGATACAAAAGTAGCCACAAACGCTACCAGGTGGCCTTGCGTGCATGTCAGGGGGACGCCAGAAACAAAGCCCTCTTTAAAATGTTCAGGCTAAGCAGGTAGGCGAAGGGTGGTGCTGAATACATTGTAATGAAATAGACAGTTTGCTAGTATATCAAGCACTGTCCCGACTCTGTGGCATGATTGGTGCCCAATCGATTGACGTCGTTATATTGCTAATTCCAACTTCCATTCCTTTACTAATCACTTCGTTTTCTTATCGGCATTCGTTTATGGATTACAGTCGTTAGTACTTGAACTTGAATTCAGTGCCAAAATCTGAAGCACGAAGAAATCAAGGATGCGATACACACCCACACGCGTTTATTTCATTTTGGCACTTAAGCTCAAAGTGCGCAGAATACAGCGCTTTTTCTGTTTAAATTGAATACGTCACAGTAATTAATTCTTCTTTAAGAAATTATTCGTTCGGGAACAGCTTACTTGATATCTAGCTATCGTAAGCCAGTAAAGCTACTTGATCACTTGTACGTTGATGATTATTTTGAGTGTGGAATAGAGAGGACCTTACTCTCCGAATAAATTGGATGAAAAAGGTGTTGCTAAGCTGAGAGCACCGGCTGGACAAAAATGAAAGGATGAATACATATTTGCTAAGGTGATACGCCATTGCATACAACGCCCACCTATAAGCTGGTCCATAAGAAAGAAAATACTTACCACCAATCTACAAATTTCCTTCTTGAAGGTTAAGTGTAATTAGAGCACATTCCGACCAGGTTCTCTATACGCAACTAAAAACATTGTCTTGACCAAAATTGGTCAAGACAATGGAGCTCCCCACATCGAATTCGTATACATTAATATGCGTAGGTGCCTAGGGACGCTCGACTAGCGCTCATAAAACCAAGAGAATTCGAGTCGCTTTTCTCTCGTATCTAAGAGCGACAGTTTCTGTCATATCGTCGTTCCATTGCCATTGCAGTTTTACAGCCCCATCAACTAACTCTCACGGCCTTTGTTCTATGCCAGCAGCTTTTGATCCTCTAAACAGCTCTCTAAATTCTAGTATATGCGCTTAATTGCTGATAACTCAACTGCTCGTTTTAACAAACAAGCCAAGGTGAAGTGTATCTTCTTTTTGTACGTTGACGGATACCGTATATTATACATCACTGAAAAAATGAGAATATGTCGTATTGGAAGCAGTATTCGACAAAAAACTAAATCGCGTGTTTCCGAGTAAACGCAGAATAGAGCCTTCTGATGTTGCACAACACAGGCGCCGAAAAAAGTTTTTGCGCCGCCTCGGGTTAACCAAACACCTTTTCTTGGAGCGTAGCTCAGCATCTCCAGTTATTTCTTGCGCCTTTTTCTTGAGCCTTTTTATTCCTGCCGCATTGTGCCTAAACCAAGCTTGCAGAAGTGCTTTATGTCTTGATAGCGCCTCTCATACTTTTGTTAAGAGGATTTATGCTCCAGTGAGAACCGAAAGCGCACTGAGACACTCGTTTTCAGGATAATTCCACGTACGCAGAACTTCCTGTCTCGTCGGTAAACCGCGTAAAATAATAAAGAGCTCCCGGGACATTTTTATATACAATTAGTCAAAGAAACTTTAACTCTCTCTGGCGTGTTAAGGAAGATGCATAGAAGGAGAGATTAAATGGGAAGAGAGTCTTGTAAAAAAAGTTTCAGTGGAGCTGATTTCTAACTCACGGCATACACGTGCTGCCAAGTAAATCTAACACTTGGCATTAAGAGCCTATGGAAAATTTGTTTAAGATCAAAGTTCTTAATTTTGAACACCGTTACGGAAAAGCGTGTCATTGAAGACGAAAAAAAAAGTGGCTGACATTTGCAAATGAACAATGATGCGCAGTTGAGCCCTCGCAATTCCGCTTTCATTTTTTGGCCTTTTCACAGTGGCCATAGTTGGGAACATGAAGGGAATAGCTGGACAAAATATGTCGTTCTTGAACCACCGAAGTGTGTCTTCTCGCTATTCGGCATATTTCGAAGCTATGGCAGCAGCCGCCTGCAAGAAAAAGGAAAGGAATTTGAATCAGACACCTGGGCATAGAGCAGCGAAAGGTAAGAAATGAAAGCAGAGACAATGATGCGGAAACTAAGAGAAAGCGGATGCATTACGATCTAATTTTGTGAAAAGTGAGCGTGTAGATTCTGTGTTTGCATCAACACCAACACGACTAAAAGCGTTCAGGAGGACGGCGATGTGAAACGGTAAAGTGTGATTGTTATATGTTGTGCGGAAGAAACGTTCGACCCATGAATTTTTTTTTTGTCTGGTGTTGTGGCTATCATTGCGCGTGGCAAGGTTGAACAGTTTAAGAAAATAGTGATTCTCAGTGTGAACAGCAGTCTTGTACTGGCAAATAAGGCGAAATGAGTACATGCTCTCACTTGGAAGTATGCGATAGGATGCGAAGTATGCGGACGTATGATCCCGGTATGAAATATTCGCAATGGCTCTAATTTGCGGTTTTTTGACATGTTAGTTTATGATTGTTTTCTTTAGATGTGGTGGCCCATACATGATGACAACAGTTAAGTGTGGATCAAAATAAGGCTTTGTATACTATTCTTTTTACTTTTGAGGTAGTATACGCCAGTTCCTGCTTAATATCGCCGCGATTCTATTCAGTTTGCAGCAAACGTGTTCAACGTGCTTATCCCAGGATAGGTTTTCTGAGAAAAATACCCCAAGTGATTTAACGTGCGTTCGTATTTCAATTTCACCATTTGGTAGGAATAGCTTTTCTGCGGGAACGACAGTGGTGTTATATTTATTTTTGTCTATTCGTGGTCTAAAGACAGTCTATAGACAAAAGTCTACTAGAAGTGTATCGCCTTATATATATATCGATTGTCTATAGACTGTCTATAGGATTTGTATCACCTATAGACATTTCTCTAAAGTTTGTCTATAGGGTGCCTATATACTTTATAGATAGAAATCTATGGACTGTGTAAAGATATTTTTGCAAGGGTTTCTTGCAGGATGTGTGCTACATATCTAGAAAACTGGCATCTTCTTAACCATTTAGTAGCCGCAGTTAGTGGAAAAAGTGTTGTGTAACCTTTGTTATGAATACGGGTGGAAGAGAAGAAAGTATAAACGATTCAATCGTTAATTGGCTCTGCGCAGTCGGAGGACTGTCAGTTCTTTCATTTCACGTTTTCCCCTAATATGCTCGCTGCATCTGGCACCCTTGTACCGTAGGTTTTCCTGTTACTAAGTGAGACAGATTGAAACTCAGACCCACATAGCGGTGATATATGTAGTATGAAACTCGTAGTCTGAACTACCGGTGTGCACAGGGTGATGCAGCGGATCGGACTCAGCACCACCGGCAAAACAGAGCAAATGCGCTTCCACAGAGATAGAAAACTTTCTTCGTACTAACGCCGAGACGCATATCTGTCTTGCAAAGCGATGCAGCGGAAATAAAACTCATAACCCTAGAGTTTCAACATGTAGAACACAGTACTACGTCGTCCCTAGCGCCTTTAACTTAGTCTCTTAAGAAGTTACAGCAGAAAATTGAATACAGAGCACAAACAGCGTCACACAAGGAGGAGACAGCCACAAAGATTCTGCCGCCGCTTTATGGGCAAAGCACTGAGAAATGCGGAAATGCACAAATTCAATTTTCCGGTGGGCGGTGGTTACATTGTGCAAAGACCGCCGTAAGAGGCTTTGGCTGACACAAAGGACCCGCTTCGCTTGACATTTGCAAGCAGCTGAAGCCAAGCGTGGCGCAGTATTCGATTTGGGGCTTAACGCTGATAAGGTCTGGATTTTGCCTTTGTACAGACAATACGCACGCTCAATAAGCGCCCACATACTTCGCAAATTTGGGTGACCAGCCAAGCGCGAAGTAGGAGCTGCAATGTTTGCATTCGGTAGATGCGCGCTATCGCTGTGAGTGAAGAAATAAAAGTTGGACGTTGATTGTGAATGGAAACGCTACTTTGCTGTGGTCCCTTTTTGAAATAGGCGGATGAATGTGTCTGTCCATGCATGTAATTGCCTCATGCGTGCAGTTGCAAAATTATTTTTGGGTCTGTTATTAAAAACGAAAGTTGCACATTTCTGAAAACATTGGGTAGGAGTAGGTGAGAGGAACTTCGAAAACCGAATTTGTGCTAGGAAAAGCAGAATCAGTCAGAGAAATCTTAGTACGAATAATGCGCTGGGTGCCGAGCTGAAATATTATGTTGTGCTGTGTATTTCCCCGTATAAAGATAATTTCTTCACAATATTCTGGCTTTTGCTTGTTCAAATCAAATTTGAACGGAATTTGTGAGAGGTGTACGTAGAGGAAAAGAGAACTATTTTAAAATTGCTCACCAATTAAGCAATTTATGGCAAAACACGTAAGATTTAGTGTGGTTGCAGTTGTGCAGAACTTGGGCAAATGTTTATTATTAATTTATCGCAGTTTTCCCCAAGGGTACTATGCATTGGCAAGGAAGCTACCCTACACACAATAATATAGCATTAACTGCTCCAAATTAACCTAAAAAACACCTCGAGACTACTTGTGGCCGTTCAACAGAAGCTCAAGTTTCCCGTAGTTATATTTATCGCTTACGATATAAATTTTCACCTTATTATCACTCCACTTCTTTTTAAGAGCTTTTCGCGTGTTGTGGAGCATAACGAGCTGACGTGCAAATAGGGTTTGAAAGGGCGAGGTAACACTCATGCAGAAGAAACGTTCCGGTCGCAAGTTGCAGTTTGAAGTTTGAGACAGCTTGGGAAGGCATCGTTTCGGATAAGACCGAGCTCTAAACGCGGTTCGAGTTGCACCAAAAAGGAGATGTACTCCTAAGAAATATCTGAAAGCAGGTACCGTTATATAATCAAGGGACTAAGTTAGAGCCAACGACCGGTGCTGATGCATGTCCTAGTACAGATTTGTATCCACTCACGCACCCTATTCTTTGGAGAGTGGGGCCGCTCCTCCAGGTGAGCACCGCCCATCACTGAGGCCACTGCTCGTTGGCTGATATCACGTGTGTTGTGGTATAGGCACAGACTCTCCAACCTGAAACGGCGACCCGCTCGGAGTCAGAAAATAAATAATATTTTTTCTCTCTTTCTCCCTAGGGGTGAAGGTGCAAGGGCTAGCCTCCTACAGTCGAGGGTCTTGAAATTACTTTTTTTTTCAGAGATCACCGGAAACCCTTCAAGGTTAACACATTGAATAGGATACAAAGGTACATGAGCTACATCATTCGTCTAGAATATTCTCAAGTTAAAAGCGTTATCCTGCCAGAAACGCTTTCTTCTTTAATTTTTTCGTTCTGCTACAGGAGGGGCGAGAAAGTGGAGATCCTGCGACTTCCGCTTTTTCGAACACGGCCTTTAAAGGAATAAGTGCAGCGCAGCATAACTGCTGACGCTACGCGATGATTTCACATATTTGCGATGTATATTGCTTTACTGACGTGTAATAGAATTTCACATTCATTGCAAAGCAGGCCAGTCCTTGTGAAGCATGGAGCTCAATGTTATTCAATTCCTTCGTCAAGCCCAGCCCGGCCCACTTAGTGGCCCCTAATAAAGTAAAACCCTTTAATACATAGTCGGCGGTAACGCGGGAAAAGTGCGCTCTATTTGGTAGTACGCCTTGACCGACTACTGAAAATTTGCCATTACTCACTCTCTGAAAGTGAAGAAAAATTCAGGCTCATAAATTTCCTACGAATACGCGTACCTGTACTTTATTAGTCCTGCCGGCCAGGAGTGGATCAGTTCTACTTGCCGCCATTGCGGCCGTGCGGTGAAAGCAGCGGTGTCGAAGTTAGGCAGACAGGGAGCAAGCTTGTCTATTAGGCACGTCTTTGTGCTTTTCAACGTGGCACACAACGACACAAGGCCGAAAAGAAACCGTAACACTACTGCACGCGCAGTGCGAAGTCCCAAGGACTCGATGGGTTTGCGGTGATGGTTGCGGTGACATGCCTGGCGAGCATATTACTCGGCGGTGCGTTCGCGCACAAACAAAGAAGTGACCAACGACGCTTTCTGGGCTCCCTGATTACATGGACAAGCTGTACTCGTCGCAACATGGCCGAAATAGCCGCAATGTTATATCACTGGCGGTCGGCACGTTGATAATGATTTAGAAGAAGACCCAGGAGTGGGTACAACTAGGAGAAGGATCTTAAAATGCCAAAAAGCAAAAAAAGAATGCTTTAGTTCTTTTTGAAAAGATGCAGGTTTTAAAGGGTTCATTTACTGGCGTTGCAAGTGATCCCATCTTGACGCGCAAATTTCGCTGGACTTCTATTTCCTGCGGCAGGCCAGGTTGGCGATCACGTGACCAACGTCAACATGAAGCTACCCTCCGTCCACAGGTTGGGCTTCTTTCATGGTCGACCGTCGATGGGCGTCGTAGAGGCTTGGCGGCCCTGAAGGCGGCGGGCGTCAGTGTGCAGGATGTCCTTTCCTACTCGGATTTGATGCCCTGCTGGTGAAGGCCATCCTGCGGTCGCATCCCCCCGGCAGAAGCTTTGGGGCTCTGGTAGTTCGTTTTGGCATTGCGGATACCAGACCAAGTTTTACCACGAACCTTCTTTTATCTCGATGATGATGACGATGACATCCACAGGGTTCATGGCCTTTTGTGAGCCTATATTTTTCTTCTTCTTCCGTTGACGCGGCTTTTATCTTTTTTTTGTGACGTTTGGGTGCACCGAATAGCATCGTAAGGTGAAACGATTTTATGCATCGTTTTTACACTGTTGCATTAATCGCACACTTCGGCTTCAAATGAAATGAAATTCGTCTAACTAAAATGCACCAATTCCGGACAACCCACAGTTGGCGTCACCAAATATGAATGCACAATGACAGTAGTGTTTGTACGCTTAAATCTTTCATCGATTAATGATATTCAGGGCAATTGTACTTTGGACTAAAGTTATTGGCCTTTTCTCATGTCGTGATTATGTCTGGGATCAGTTCTATTGCGAAAAGCTCCATAAATAATTTTTTTTGCTTGCTCGCACGTGAAAGTTATCCCTAGCGGGGACCTTTTTTGTTTAAAACTTTAATAGTGTGCATGCTAAAGATGGTGGAACAGCTAACACTGACATGCGACAGCTAATAACGGTTTCAGGCATCTCTCTCTACGGTGTGATAACGAAGGAGTGAGGATTTAGTCGACGTTGAAACCAGATAAGCTGGAAAATAACAACCTCCGGTTCTTTCGCACAGCAAGACATGTCCTACGGCTGAGTCCCCATTGCCATTTAAAATCCTTTGATCCTCCAGGGATAAAGCGCAGGAATACTTGAAAAATGTTGACGACATCCTAATGGTGTGCCGTGCAACGCCTGGACTGGCAAAGCAGGAGCATAACTTTAGGCAGGAACATACCTTAGTCTGCATTCGCTTTCCACATCCTTTGCAAGCACTAAAATGAGCGTAAGGATTCTGCTGATCCTGAAATTACTTGTTGCTTACATAATTCTGCAACCTTCATTACTTCCTGTTAGGCTTTTGATTTGTTTCTTGTACGGCGTTCAGCAACTAAATGGCAAGAATAAGTCACCAACAACCATCGTTGCTGCAACCATAACGTTACATGGTCGTTACAACAGCAGCAGGCATTCCATTGTCTGTAAATCAGCGTGCTTCTAGTTTTCAGCATGCGCCACAACCAGCATATTGCGTTGGGCGTTTCGCGGTATGTCTCTGTTTCTCTTAATAGTAAGAATAAATTAAAGCGCTGGGATTACTGACCACTGCAAAACGCATTTTCAGCCGAATGCGACCTTCGTTCAGCTTCTTAACTTGACGACGCTAAACCGTTACGAACTGTTTCGTGCAATCAAAAAGTGCGCGCAACTTCCAAAACACACCTGTATGCAGATTCGTACGCACTGTTAAGACGTTTTTCAACTGCGAAGTTTCTCTGAAAGCTCTGTAGATTCCTCTGAACATTGGAATGTTCACAAGAAATGTCTTTAATGATTAGGTACGATGAGTGGTCATAATAATGCTTACTTTTAACTGAGTTCCAAAATTTACAGCTCCAGCACTTCATGCAAATTTATGATCCACCTCTTGTCCCTACACTTCAATCGTAACATTTATGACAAGCGTCCTTTCGTTCCAGAAATTGTCGCTCAGAGCGAAATTCCTTAGGCCAAGAAATGTTTGAAAGCTAGGAAAACTAATGAAATAAAAAATCGTGGTGGTTTAGCTCTGGTTAAACCTTGAGTGACGCGATAGCAACAGCTGGCAGAGGTGGAACCTGGTCACGTGACGAATCACGTGACCAACCACGTGACAGCATGGCGGCGAAGCGACAGGGTTGAGCGGCGCCGCCACGCTGAAGGCTCGAAATTCTACAGTAACGTAGCTATCGCTACAAAAGGTTCCTGTTTTACTGTTATTAACGTACGGTCATCGAAAAGAGATGTCAGTAACCGAAATAGCCCCTTAGCTGCAAGCAGTGAGGAAGCAAGTTGTCGGATGAAACCCAGACAGTTTGAATAATATCGTGTGGTTTTAAACAAAGCCGTGTCGAATATCATCGCGTGTATAATCAATACAGTAGCCTAGCCTTGGGTTATGAAAAATGGAATTACCTAAGCCGGTAGCAAGGTACAACTCTGCACTATTGATGGCGCCATGCACCAACATTGTATTGTTGTCCACAGACCTGTCTAAAGCGCTCTAACTCCGTACCGCCTATCAAGCAAATCCGTCGATACCGTAATCACATACCCACTTGCCAGACTAGTAGATCTGAATCGCAGTAACCCACGGCCGCCCTATGTGCTACTGCAATATTAAACACCAACCTTAAGCCATGGCCATCTTGCCCAAGATTTCTAGATATCGCAGGGCGAATTGCTTCAAAATACGGTGACCTAAAGGAAGCCGCCCTGTCCCCTCAAAATGCACTGGAGAATTATATTCATCTGACCATAATCCTATGACTTAAAGAGGTGATAAAATTCAACGCAAACGGGCTGCTCAGCCCATTGCATAGTTATCTACAGCTACCCACAAAACTAGTACTGTAATCATGGAAAAAATTTTACGAGATGCGGATTTAAGGGAAAAAAATTAATTCTAGGTTGTCAGCGACAGCAGGTGAATTTTAAGCATAGAGGCATTGTAGAACATGCGTGCTCCATAAACTGGGGAAATACCAGCTGCCTGGCTGCCCGGGCTAGGCAGAAACAAATATTATTTTCCAGCGAACACGCATCTGCTAAATTTTTGTCCATGGCTGCCTGTGTCACAAATAGCGATTGAACTCATCTGAAAGGAACTCGAGGCAAACCTGGCGTGCGATGCGGGATCGGAGTGCTCAGCAGAACCTTAATTCGGCCCAGTTTCATGGGGTTAGGACGTGCCGGTGCAACGCGGGAACCTTCAAATGAAATTTACGGTTCGTCTCATATTCTCAGAATTCGTTTAAATTAAAGAGGACGATGCGAGAGCGCTGCGACGAAGGCTGGTTAAAAAGTGCGGTGTACTGGAAGCGCGTGAGAATTGCACAGGTGCATTTGCTACTGTTCCATACTTCTGTCTTCCGCCTAAAGAACGGCAAACTTCCCTAGGCGAGAACGTTTGTTCAACCAAGAAAAATGTACGAAAAACTTGAGACCAAACGATAAAGTCGTCGTTGAGTATTTGACATATTTTATTATTTTTTCTGTCGAGAAAATAATTTACGCTGAGCAGTAGACGTGCATTTCTATCTGGACGTCATGCGGGTGCTAGATCTTTTAAAAAACAGGCGGCCAGCAGACTACGAAAATCCAAATAATTGCAGTCATCTCTTTCCCAACTTACTAAAAAAATATTTTTTAAATAAAGTGCAATTCGTGGGCATGGTTTATTGAAAACTTGGTGGCAGTCGTATTCCTGGGCCATTCAGTTATTTAAAACCTTCGTAGCACGGACTTGTTTTGAGATGATTCTTTGGTTTTCATTTAAATATATATCTCTAATAATTTCTTAAAGAAATAGTGATTGATCGATTGATCGATCGGTCGGTCGGCTGGCAGGTAGGCTGGTTGGCTGGCTGGTTTGATAGTTTGTTGGTTGGTTGGTTTGTTAGTTTGTTGGTTTGTTGGTTTGCTGGCTGGCTGGCTGGCTGTGGCGAAACGTGCCTTGGATGAAACAGCATTACCAAAAGGGCTGCCACGGTGACTGCCGCAGATCGGAAGAAAGTGATATACCAGCGGTCGTAGCTCAACTAAGTAGCGGGAAGGACATTTTATGATGCGTCGACTAAAGCTTATCGTGATTGCTGCCGTGCCTCGACTAGTTTCATAACTTTTGATGCCGACATATCAGTAAAAAGCCAACCCTATCGGTTAGAAGCTGTGGGCAGGCCTATCTTTTAATGCCTACCATTGATTATTCCGTTCACTGCTGTGAGGGCGCGGAAAACGTGAAGGGAACATCTAAGGTTGGCCTAAGGATTATGCAGACACAAAGTCGTTATATTTCAAAAGCCTAATTTATAGCGGTCCCTACGCTCGAGTTCCAAAAAATAAAATTATGGGAGGACTAATTTGCGTGAAAGAAAGGTAGAGGAAAGAAAAAAGGTGCCCGAGAAAAAATATTGACAACGCACACACAACAACTGCGTGCTCTCCGTCCGCGCGCAACAAATATATGGTTATAATTCTATTTCTTTTGACTCTCAGCATGTCTCCACGCGTGACATTTTCTGGCTGTGATGTCATAAAGTCGGCTGGCACATTCCCCTCCATGAGCAGTACGTCTTTGCAGATCCTGTAGAGTGTGGTCTACTACCTATCAATGTTTAGTGCAGAAAATGGCGCTTTGAAATTCCAGAAGTCTCTATAAATGAGCGGCGAAAGAAGTAAAACGCTTTAAATGAGTAATTTAGAGCAGTTATTTAAGAGCAAAGCCCGCGTACAAGCGACGGTTAAGGATAATAGAAAAGACAACGAGTAAACAAGCACATAGAAGCCCCTAAGCAGTTGAGTCGAAGTAAGACGGGGCTGCCAACAAAAGTGTGTATAAAACGCAATCTGGGAAATGTGGACTGTGTTCTGCAGTTTCAAAAAGGAATGTGCTCCCCTTTTAAAACGAATACAGTAAAACATTAAATTGAAAACTGGTTTTGAGGAAAGGAAATGACGCAGTAACTATTTCACATATCTCGCTTGACACCCGAACTACGCCCTAAAGAATGGGGTAAAGGAGGGAGTGAAAAAAAGAAAGGAAGAAAGAGATGCTGTAGGGGAGAGATCTGGAATAATTTCGACCACCGGCGGATCTTTAAAGCGTACTATCCCGCAGCACACCGGGCGCCTTTTGCGTTTCATCTCTATCGAAACGCGGCAGCCGCGGTCGCGTTCGAACCCGGGCACTCCGGATGAGTAGGTGATGCTCCTTAACCACTGAGGCACCGCGGTGTGTCCTCTGGTCAAAAATCACACTTTTCGATGATTGAGGCGGCAACATGCCTCTAGATATCTACCTTCAGGTCTCTACAGGTCTTAGATTTTTTGGGGGAGAAAGTTTACCGATCAGAGAATTCACTGATCTGAAGCTAGAGAACTCTCGAAATGTTTAATTTCCTACTACATTTATGGCACTAAAGATCATCCTGCTGGACAGCCCTACCTCTTTAAACAGTCAGCGACAAATACAACAAAATGAATCAGCCGGCGTAATGCTTCCTTCCTTCTTCTTCCTTTAGCTTTGTTCAATGCTAACTGTGCCATGCGTAAATGTCATTTTATCGCACTATTTAACGCGCGCTCCTAGCATTGCAGCTGCTCCCTCTCAGGCGCGCGAAAGCTCTCTAATCACCGGACTCCGCTTTGCCGCTTCTCGGAGCACAGTTTACTTTCCCAGTAGCCTTTTGCTACGCGTCTCTAATAGCTCGGAGTTTAAAGTGTCGTCCGGAGAACGCTTCCACAACGTAGTGGCTGCCGTGTTCTTGCGAACCACCGCCTGAGGGTTTCCAGAAGCGGAAACGGTTGACTACTTGCTCCCGAGGCCGCACTTTAAAACTTAATGACGGTGTCCCAGAGAGTCATCTCTCTACGCGCTGGGTCTTCCGATGACCATAGGTTGCGCAGCAAACTCCACCGCGTGGGGGATAAGCATTAGAGAGTCAGTTAAGCGCCGGTGATTATAAGCCCCATTTCAGAGTACATGCTTGAGAGGATGAAATTATTAAATAACGTTGCAACTAAGGTTCAGTAATTGCTTAGGACCCATAGTGAAGAAGGAAGCGTGATTTAGTTTCAAAATAAACGAGTTCTATCGGGGACTGCGTTTTTTTTTTTTAAGGGGCTGCGAAGGGGGCTCTAATAAAGTTGCGGCATTCTTGGGATATTGGAGCACGCCGAATCACGAATAGTGTCCAGCAAGAATTTTTTAAATGCGTTTTTTAGAAGCTGAGTTATCTATAGTTAAAAGTTGAATTTCAGCGTCTTCGTGCCTTTCGCTCTCCTCTCGTTGCTTTTCGCACGCTTGAAGATAGGCGCTCCTTCGCCACCTCCCCCCCCCCCCCCCTTTCTGGGAGCGGAGCTTCCCGACCCGCCGGAGCTAAGCGGCTTATTGGCCGGGGCCACGGTAGCTGCCTGACGTCTGAAAGAATCTAACCAATGGCCACCTCTGACCTTTTCTACGCAGATGCGGGAGACGGAGCAGGGTGCGAGCATGAAAAAGTAGCCGGAAAGGGCTCGCAAACTTTGACGCGTGATTGTTGGGCGTCTGCTGCGTGTAGAAGAGTATTATTTGGCTCTGGTTTTCATGGCAACACAGTGCAGTGATTAAGTGAGTTAATGTGCTCTCCTCGGAAGGCGTTTCAGAGCCCCTTTAAGACATGATAACTTATCAGCTTGAGTTGAGTTGAGTGGTTGTAAACTACCGGTGGGATTAGCTTTGCAGTTGCTGCCGGCAATTGCTCCACCGTAGCGACACTGAAATAGAAATCACAGAAACACTGTCCGCAAAAACCCAAATAGACACTCCTGAGGTCACCATGTGGAGGCCAAATCCGTGTCCTGCAGGTAAAGTAGAAGAAGGCGAGAAGCATCCCTTCTACTCGACTGGCTCCCGCGCGGGAAAACAATGTCCTGAAGAGAACTGTGAGGAACTCCTGCCTTCTTGAGGGATCAGAATAACACAGCCCGTTCCGCGTTGTACAAAGTACAGCACAAGAGGTAATGTTCTATGTCACCACACACACCACACGTTGAACACAATGGTGACAACGCTAGGCCAGTCTTTTACATCCACGCCGGTGTACGAGCAGAATCCGTGCGAACGCGGTGCAGCAAAGTGGCTTGGTACCTTTTGAGACCCTTGGTCACAGATGGCTGATGAGGAGAGCTCCACAAAGAACTGAAGTGGCACAACAGCACATATCTGAACATTTGCTTGACTTCATGAGGGACTCCATGTACTGGAATCCCGGAGAGAGCTCTATGGGCGAGGTTGTCTGCTATCTCGTTGCCTAAGACACCTAAGTGCGAGGGCACCCATTGAAAGCGTATAGAGAAGCCTTTGCTATGTAGATTCTGCACCAAACGTAGGGATCTAAGACTCAAGGCATCAGTGGGGAACCCGTACTCTAACCTTTGAAGGGCAGATTTTGAATCCGTAATTATGGCAGTAGGTTGAGGCGTACAACACCGTAGCTTCTTTAGAGCTTGTTCGCATGACGTCTAATGGCAGAGTTGAGCCTGTTGAAAGTTGTCTTCAAGGCTCTGTCGTCCTTCTTCCGCAACAGTTGTCGCTCCGCCCTTCTGCGCGCTGCGCAGAGGTTCCTGAGTTTTAAATCCGGAGTCGAAAATGATCAGGTAGCTTGAGCGCCGTGGTAGCAGCCATCTTAGCATAAATCATTTTGTCTGTCACATCACCGGAAACATAGGCTATGTGCTCCCTGTATTTGTCCCAATTAACAACATGGCAAATTTTAGGACCACGCAGATGGAAGTCGGCGGTGAACACAAATATCGGGTAGTGATCACTTCCCATTCGGTCAGCTCTAGTTGACCACTGCACACGGACGTCAGGTGAATGTAAGGTTAGGTCTATAGATGTGGGTGAGGTTGGAGGCCGAAGGAAAGTGGGACTTCCGTCATTGGCCACGCACAGGTCCAAACTGTCGATGACTTCTACAAGTTGGCGTCCGCGAGGATCTGTGTTCCTGTCATCCCAGACAGGGTGGTGGGCGTTGGTCACCGCAGATGATTCTGGGTGCTGGGCAGCGGTCACAAAGTTGCTGGAGGAACAAATTCATATTGACCTTCTTCCGCGGGGACACGTATACTGATGCAACGGACAGAGTTCGGAAGGCGAGCCGAATCCTCACAGCTACTACCTCAATACTGTCGGTGCAAAGATCGGTGACGTTCAAAGCCACATGAGGAATCTGCCTTCGTATGTAAAGGGCGGCACTTCCTGCGGGAAAAGACTTTATGCTGCAATTCTTGTGGGCGACGTATCCCGGCAAAGACCTCCCGCTTGGCAAGCCAGCCTCCGAGAGGGCCAGTACTGGAACACAGGCCTCTTTCAAGAACAATTTTAGTTCTGCTAATCGACTTATAATCCTAGCGCAGTTCCATTGCATGATAAACGGCACTTTTCTAGGGTTTTTAGTTGCAACAGGTTGAAGAAAACTAGCCATCTAGGAGTTGAAGTTCTCTGCGAAGGCGGTGATCAAGGTCTCAATAGAAAGCACCAGTTGTATAAAGTTCTTAAAAGTGCCAGGCTGCATCGCTTGGCTATATGAACGCAGAACATCAAACAAAACGCGTAGAAGGTCGGAGAGATTCCGGCTTTTGAGCTCCTTATTTTTCTGCACGCACTGGCGCACCACTTCGACAAAAGACGGGGACTGGGACCCACTCTTGGCCACGGTAGCTGGTGTCTGCATCTCATTTAAGGCAAGGGGATGTCCTCCATGTTGTCGAGTCTTGCTGTGATCTGGTCGCTGAGGAACATGGACACTTTTTGCAGAAGCAGATCGAACGGCCAGCTCACCCTCGGAGGCCGTTGCCGACTTGCTCGGATCAGGTCGTGCAGCGACGTCGCTTGCTACCACGTCCCGAGCTTCCGACTCGAGCGCAGGGAACTCTTCACTTACATGTATCGGCTTCTCAGTAGGTTGTGGTTTGGGGCCACTAATGAAGGACTTGCGACGGTGTAAGGCGCTTACACAGAATGTGCAGCCACTGAAACTCGCTGGATGGTCACCTCCACAATTAGCGCAAGCAAAATCTGCCTTGCACTCTTTGTAATCATGGCCACCACCACACCGCTTGCAACGTTGATCTTTGTTGCAAACTCTCGCTACATGTCCAAAGCGTTGGCACCTGAAGCACCGGGGAGGAGTTTCAACGAACTCGTGGACTGCATGTTTGGTGAAACCAAGGTCAATTATTCCAGGGCGCTCGGTCTTGGGAGCAAACGTTAGCACAATAGAGTTTGTAGGCTTCGCTGCCCATTGTTGTTCTCCAGGCTCCACCCGGCGCATTAACCGTCGCACGTGCAGAACTCCTTGCGGTTTCAAGTAGTCAAGAAGGGCACTTTCCGAATACCACACTGGTACTCCCCTTAGAACACATGTGTTAGTCATGTAGGAGTGTGGCAACCGGGCTTGAACTCGTATGTCACCGATCTGAGAGCACCGCAGAAGAACGTCTACTTGCTCTTCCGTTGAGATATCTAGATGAAGAGTGAAGAGCCCTTGCGTTGTGAAGCGACTGCGAATCGGAGCAGATCCCAGTAGCGCTTTAATATCATCGAACAGCCTGATAGGGTTGCACTCTCTGAAGTCACCTTTCTCTTTTGGCTGAACTATCACTGGGATGCCGACTGTCCGGTGCTTCCGATGACTCACCACTTTGAAGCCATCGTTGTCCATTTCCGCCATGTCAGCCACGTCTTCGTCAAAGGCGACGATAGTTGAGTCGTTCCCACTGAGCGATGATGACGCACTGCACTGCTGGACGTCCCTGATGACTGGCAGATCCCCGCCATGTGATGCCATGGCCGCCTCCGCCCCACTGGGCTCCTTCGGATGGCGCTGTCCCTTTAAGGATACCGGCGCCGGAGCTGCCGTACCCTTCCCGTAGGGACAGTACCGCCTTAAAGACGCGGCCGTCTTCCAAGGATGGAAATAACCTAGTTAAAAACTATAAAACAAGGCAAAATTACTGAGCTGAGGTGACAACAGATCGAGCAGCGTCGTCTTCCTCTTCCTTCCAATTATCAGCTTGTGCTCCGGTAATATATATTGCTTTCTACAAGAAGATAACCAAGGAAAAAAATATATAATCGAGCGCAACCTAATGTATATTGTAGACTGAAAGGGTCTGCCTTAACTATCATGAAAAAAATTACGCGACGGAGATCACTTTGTTATAAAGGAAATTTATTTTTACTTTACTCATTCATTTCGCGAATCAAAAGTAGTGCGCTCTACGAGTAGTAGGCTACTTTGCATTCGCAAAACGTGTGGTTCAAGAAAAATTGTCAAAATTTACCTTGCTTTCATACACCTCCCGCTTGTTGGTTTTAGAGTAGTTGCTTTTTTTTGTTGCGCTGTGTAGTTTACCGATAGCAAGACAAATTCTTAGTTTGCCCACAAACAAATATGCACAAAAAACATTTTTAGGAGAGCAATGCTTGTCATGTGGATTTGATACTACCGACGCTGTACAAGAGAGTGAGCAGGTATTTATTGGAAAGATGGCCGGTAGTATAACAGAAGTAGAAATTTAAAAACAAGCTTTTCTCAGAGAAGATAACATGACCAATGAGTATGAGTAAAACTGATGAAGAAGAGTGTTTTGTGCTGTCTCGAGGAGGCTAGCGCTCTGCAGACAGTTAAATGAGTAAGAAACCGGTGGCACGAAGTATTTCAAGTGCTAAAGATGAAAGTGAAGTTTGTGTGGAAAATGTTACAAATGACTGCTGAATTTGAACGAAACCACCGATATTTTTAAAATGCCAATAACGGCTTATCTTTCCACTGAATTTCAGAATCCAAATAATACATCAGATTTCAGCAGTCAAGGTTTAGTGGCTTTGGCTTCTAGTCCTAGCTTTAGGTATAAAATCTCAACTCCTCCGGCTGCAATCCGATTCTGGCGATAGTAGCGCGCACCGAACCACAGGTGGTAGAAAGGTAATACGGAGCCCTCTCGTCTGCTGTTGTATATTGTGGAAAAACTGCAGCCTCGGATCGATAAATCTTACATGCCACATACACTTTTCGTTCATGGAGGTCAGAGTGTGTTGCACAATGTGTGTGGTTTCACAGTCAATAACAGTATGCTTATTGTTTGCATAATTTACAAAAGCTTCCACGCATACATGCACGACAATATAAAACACTGGTGGGAAGTGTTTTCTAAGCGATTACCTCATATGACGAAAGCAATGAGCATGCCTGTTTCATGCACGTATGAAGACCAGCCCAGAAGACCTTGAAAACGATGAGATGAAGGTCAAACTGTGTTCACCTAAGAAATTTCGTGAATGCGTATCATACCTATTTTTAAATTCGCACTTAGAGCAAGCATTGCAGTAAAGCAGGCGACAGTGTTATAGGGCATGTTTAAGAAGCCATTCAACCGTATCACGTTTCACTGATCTCTCAGTTGAATGGCTCTTAGTTGAAAGAGCAAGCCTCACTTCACCCAAACCGGTAAATGTGGGTGCGCGGTTATATGCGGTGAGGAGCTGATCTCGTTTTTCAAACATAATTTCTGCGGCACTTTTGACCTTAATGCGTGCTTACAGGCTTCAATTGAAGATAAGCCCCCATAAGCACCTTGTAATCTTTATTTACCAAACACGTAAACTATCCAAGAGCTTCGAAAGGTATTCCACCACGGGGCTTTGCGAAGCCTGATGGAAGCTAGTTTTGATAAAAACACAAAAAAGGGAAAGACGAATAAGCTTTTGAACAAATTTAGACCAAAGCGGCATTTTTTAAACATGTGGAGACAGGTATCAGCAAGTAACTCTTTGTTGAATATATTATGAACTAGAATCAAACGTTTTTTATGTGTAAATGTGCCGACGCATGTTTTACGGCCTTTTTCAACTGATTAGATTCCGTATTTGCGGTAGAGGGGAAAGCTATGTTCATGCAGGCTGGCAAATAGTACAGAAAAATGTTTGGAACAATATCTCCTACTGTGCTGGCAGCACAAAATTAGGCGTGTGCAGGTTATTTTAGCTTGGTACGAGTCAGGTGACAGAAAATTGTTTTCCAGAAAGTCGGTTCATTGTAGAATTAATTCTTCCTCCTCAGTCCAGAAATCTTTACGGCGGGAGCTGTTATATGGAGCCCAACTCGTGCCGTAGCTTGGATGAAGCCCGCCCAAGATCACTCAGTCCAGGACGGAAAGATAATGCGACGAATACGAGGGCGGCGATAGGAGAAAGAATGAAGAAATAAGCGCAGGAATCTGAATAACCCTGTTGCCGACAGAATTTAAAGGCAGAGGTAAACGCAGCGAGGCCGCTATCGCAGCCGCAATAGTCAAACAAATCCCCTTCTCTAGAACTCGACGGAGGTAGCGAGTTCAAAGAAAAATTACGCATGAATGCCGTCCAGCATCGAAAGCTCCTAGTTCACCTCTCAAGGCTCAAAGGAATTGTTATCATGACGAGCTTGTCCATTCCAAGGGAACACAAAAACTCGACAAGCAAAAAGCGCCCGATTTGATGAAACGTTCCCTGTGAATGGTATTTTCTTCTTACCATCCAACCCGAACGCAGCCGTTCAGCTTCGGAAGAAAGATTAACTTCATATTCAAAATATGCGCGCACTTTAGAAACAACAGTTCTCGTTTGTAGCAGGTTAATTGTACTTCAAACCATATAATCGCAATATGATACGCGCGAGTGACCGCCGTTGGCTGCTTCATAGGTGATTTTCGACAGCCAAACACTGGTAGAGAACTTTGCGCTGGGTCCTTAACCAGATGCTTGGAAATCTGTACCGGCGACGCGCGTTAGCTTCGCTTCAGGCGCAACGCAAACCACTACTCACGACTGTAATCAAACGCATTCTTCACGATCTCACGTATTCTGGCACCTCTATTGCCCACATTGTCAGTCATGATAACTAAGTTCTCTCTTCCCAATCCGCTGTTCAGAGTAGGAGCCCATATGATCATTTCCACGGCCTACTTGTCTGGCTTTCTGTGTGAGTAGGACTCTTTCTCGCAGCGCATTTCAAGACAGACATCTCCTTATCCTTAATTTAAAAGTTCTGCACTCGTGGAGGCCTTCGTCGTCTTGTTGCATTCATGAAATATCTTTTGTCGTGATTCTTAAATTTTTATTCCACTTTCGCATGACCTTAACGAACATTTGCATCACTGCTGACTATAGGTGCAAGTACAGAGTGGTAGGAATGCCTACAGACCGTGCAACACGCCGTTTACATCATTTGAAACTGGTGTGGAAGCAGTGAAAGATAAAAGCGAGAACCATAAGGGAAATTTAAGGAATTGATACGAATTTTCTAATATTTTTTCAGATCATGCCGATTGACACTTTAATGACACTGCATGCGTGGCTTATATACGGTACCGTAAATGTGATGGGTTTTTTGGTATGCTCCATCTGTAGACGGGAGCGAATGGAAATCAGTCGGCATCAGCCGTTTTTCAGAAGAAGTTGTCCCTTCAGGCCGAAATTGCGGATGCGGTTTTTAACGAGATTCCCATTCTACGCGCATGAGGCGAAAGCTTGTGAGCCACAAGAAATAGCGGACCTGTGAAGAACATCACTGTGTACTTTCCGTGGCACGTCGCCCACTTGCAAAAAGTTCCCTCTTTAGTAGATGCGCTTTCGTACAAGGAACCTAAGCTGATAGCGGCTCTTGAAGACCAATGAAAAACGAAAACATTCCCTTGCGGACGTGACTGATGTTCTCAAGCAAGGCCCTTCCATAGTTGTAGAAGCCGTAACGAAATTGATGTGTATTGCAGTCCGTATAAGGAAACTAGCAATTTTTTTTCGTACATGCGCTCCCTTGAATGCTTCGAACGTTTCTATATCAGAGACGTCTTCGTTCCAGCCATAGGTTTTATTTTATTTTGTTAGAAGATGAATTTTCTTGTCCGTCGGAAGTATAACCGCAGAACGAAATTCGCTTGTTGCCTTCACGGCTGTGTATGTGTCTATAATTTTGAAACATTTCTCTCGCCCTAGATGCGGGCAACAGTTCGTTATATTCTTTAGGTCGCATAAATTTCTGGTGAATGCCCAGTGGCTTACTTATTTTATTGATGAAAACTACAAGATACACAGCTACTGCTTTTACTAACTATTATGGTATGGGTAGGAGGCAATTAAAATGTTTTATGCCGCGCTTAGTTTGGGCTTGTGGTCTTAATTTCTTAGCGAGCTATCTTGTGGCTTCGCAGAAAAACAAACCCTTCCTCTTTAAAATAAATATTGCGCTTTTCTGCTAGGTTCAACATATGGTGCACAATCAAATGCAATATCCACCAAAAACGAAACGAGTGCCTTTAACCATCGGCGCTTTGCAGTAGAAAACTTCCGGGGCATATATTGTTGGGCTCGAATCTCATTCTAGCTCGTAAGGTGCGGCCAGCGTTCCAGTTATTCAGACTGATCATGATGGAGGCAAAACGCTAAGGCGCCCGTCTGCTGTGCGATGTCAGTGCACATTAAAGATCTCCAGGTGGTCGAAATTATTCCGCAGCCCTCCACTATGGCACCTCTTTCTCTCTTTCTTCTTTCACTCCCTCCTTTATCCTTCCTTTACGGCGCAGTTCAGGCGTCCGCCGATATGTCAGACAGGTACTGCGCCATTTCTTTTCCCCAAAAACCAAATTTTCCACGCCGATTCACATTTAAGTACCATATTTCCCATCTATTTCTGGGTAGGGCCGTCCAGAAAACTTACAGCCTTAGGTCACGTGTCTGGGGAGTACCCATGATCAGGCACACTTTATAAAATATTGAAGAGAAGAAGGCGATGAAGTGTTCAGTGTGGCGGAAATTACGCGACATACTGCGAGGGGCATTTAATTCCGCGCTGGCCGCTCGGCATTGCCTTGGGAAGTTTTGTGGCGCATGATCCAGAATATTGTCTGTCGGTAGAGGACAGCTTGAAACGTGAAAAGCAGTTTACCCGCCAGGGCGGATCAGTGGTTAAGGCGCTCGGCTACTGGTCCGGAGTACCCGGGCTCGAACGCGACCCACAGAGTAACATACAGGAAAAGAGAGGACACTTCCGTAGGCCCCAGCGGCCGACTTAGTGCACAGCATGCCTAGCGGAACCGGCACACTTACCGGCCTCGGAGATGGCCGTATATTCGCTTAAATCTTAGAGGCTGTACTTTGGCTTTCGGTTTTGTTTTCGCCTGCATTGCGTCGGTTTGTGCTGGCGCTCGTGCTATTGCACTCTTATTTTTGGCGCTGACCACAGCTCGATGCTACTGCTCTACCGCTTCGACAGACAGACAGAAAAACTTTATTGAGCAAGTGAGTTTTAGACCCGGCTAGGTACCTGGGCCGCTTCGAATCATGTAGAAGATTGTCATGCAGAAGAACAACGACAAAATAACACCAGATGTTGATAAGTTAGGTAGGCTTTAATTGTATAAGTCAAAGTGGCTAAATCATAGTACAAAACAGTCACATACAAGCAACTGTCGCACATTTTTGAACAGCCAAGAGAAGAACAAACAAGCGTGCGCAAAAAATCGAAACCGATACCAGCGAAACGTTGTTGGCCTGAAGCTTGTCAAGGAAGACGACATACCCTAGCCATATTTTACAGTTCATGAAAACGTGCAAATATATGTATGTACAAGGTATACCACTAACATGAGCCAACATTTTAAATAAAACTTCGTCCCAGTAGAAACAAATGAAATGATATGATTTATCTAGACTAGCTTCGGCCATTTTCTTCGCTCTGCGAGGTTTATTAATTAGTCGACATTGATTATTTAACTTTTCTAATGTGGCTAGAAATGCTGGGATGTGAATAATAATGTTTTAGAGCACCGCGAAAATGGTGTGTTTCAGGTGGTTGCGACTAAGAATTAGCGCAGCTCATTTTATTTTTTAAACTTCACGGGCTTCCGTTTTTCTAAAATAAAATGAGTAGCGCTAACGATACTTGGTCGGAACCACCTGGAACGGACCGTTCTCGCGGTGCTCTAAACCAGTATTATTCGCGTCCAAGCATTTATAGCCACATTAGAAAAGTTAAATACTGTCGACTAATTAATCAAGGTCGCTTAACGAAAAAATGTCCGGGGATAGCCCAGATCAAACCTAACATCTTTTCAGGCTGCAAAGCAGAAACAGATAAACGAAAATGAACTTTGCTGAAGTTACAAACAGTAAAACGAGTGTGCCGGTAGCCAGATACTTGCGTGCACACCGTGCGGCACAAAACAATACTTAACTGCGGACTGACAAAGAAACAATAGTCGCCGCAGCTCAGCCGTACTCCTGGGCAGAAAAATGCGCTTGCAACACTTACGAGTTGAAAATCACCATGCGGAGCCCGCCACAAAAAGTGACCGGCGACGCCGTTGACTGGTCGCTCGCTCAATCAGTCAGTCACTGCTTTTGCTCCCTCGCTAGGGGAGATAATAATAATAATAATAATAATAATAATAATAATAATAATAATAATAATTGGTTTTTGGGGGAAAGGAAATGGCGCAGTATCTGTCTCATATATCGTTGGACACCTGAACCGCGCCGTAAGGGAAGGGATAAAGGAGGGAGTGAAAGAAGAAAGGAAGAATGAGGTCCCGTAGTGGAGAGCTCCGGAATAATTTCGACCACCTGGGGATCTTTAACGTGCACTGACCTCGCAAAGCACACGGGCGCCTTAGCGTTTTTCCTCCATAAAAACGCAGCCGCCGCGGTCGGGTTCGAACCCGGGAACTCCGGATCAGTAGTCGAGCACCCTAACCACTGAGCCACCGCGGCGGGGTCTAGGGGAGACGCTGCTGTTGACTTAATCACGGCCGTAGCCGCAGCGTTAGCCACTCCGAGCCAAGACCGTGCGCTTTTTCTTTTTTTGTGCGTGCAGCGTCATCTGGCAGACATGGCACAACGCCTAACTCGGGCTAGAAACGCCCCGAGTGTCCACTGTTTACTTTTATTTTACTCTATGCCCGACAGCGGCGGCCGCGTTTCGATGGAGGCGAAACTCAAAAGGAACCCGTGTGCTGTGCGATGTCAGTGCACGTTAAAGATCTCAAGGTGGTCGAAAAATTTCCGGAGCCCTCCACTATGGCACCTCTTTCTTCTTTTCATCTCTCACTCTTTCCTTTATCTCTTCCCTTTAGGCGCGATTCAGGTGTCAGCGCCGGATAATTACAGACGCCCTGAAGCGGATAGCCCCCCAAGGACTGCCCTTTTGGGCAAAATGTATTAGACCCGCCGCGGTGGCTCAGTGGTTAGGAAGCTCGACTACTGATCCGGAGTTCAAGGGTTCGAACCCGTCCGCGGCGGCTGCGTTCTTATGGAGGAAAAACGCTAAGGCGCCCGTGTGCTGTGCGATGTCACTGCAGGTTAAAGATCCCCGGGTGGCCGAAATTACTCCGGAGCCCTCCACTACGGCACCACTTTCTTCCTTTCTTTCACTCCTTCCTTTATCCCTTCCCTTACGGCGCGGTTCAGGTGTCCAACGATATATGAGACAGATACTGCGCCATTTCCTTTCCCCCCAAAAAACAAATTATTATAGAATGTATTAGATGAGATCTGTACTGCGTCTTTTCCTTTCGTCAAAAATTCTCGGGGCATTTATGTCTGTTTACGTGCTGCAATGCGAAGCCATGGAGCTTTCTAGAACGCGGGCTCCGAGCCGGAAGCCGTATGGGTGGACGCCGCCTGCACGGGTGACGAAGCAACCGCAGCCGTGGTGGACTGCTCTTCATCCGCCCTCCTCACACTACCTCTCCCCCTGACACCACCCCAGAGGCTGCAGAGGAAGCCGCCATCGCATCACCCGCACGGAAGCCCAGTACATTTTAACAGACTGTAAAACTGCAATTCTAAATTTTGCGCGAGGCCCAGTCCACGTCCCTGCTTTTGGCATACTGGGCTCGCCCGATGCACCCCCATCCCCCATGTAGAGCTTATATGGGTGCCTGCGCACTCTGGGAATCCCGGAAACGAGGCCGCCAACCTTTTAGCCCGAGGTTCTTTAAACCGGGTTCAGGTCGCCTCGGATCGGGGATTCGCGAGGGAGCGAATGCACTCGTTCAGCGAGATGACGCAGGCCTACAGAGCCTCGCGCCAGCTCTACCCCCCGCCCCACCCCTCCCTAGATAACAAACACGCAACACTCTGGCGCAAACTACAGACACACACACTCTCCTCACCCCTGACCCTAGCCCACTATCGCCCCTCCTTCCCCACTCCTGCCTGCACCTTGTGCCCAGAACCATTAGTCTCTTCCCTCCACATCCTCCCCCTCTGCCCGGCGGACCCTCCCCCGCGCGGCCTAGAGGACCTCGAGACCTAAGAGGACTGGGAGACCCTACTGCGCTCGGAGGACCCGGCCGTGCAGACAATCGCCACCGGCCGGGCTGCCAGTGTTATGGACCTTAGGGACATAAACACTTGAGTGCAGTGGGGTCGTGCGGAGACCCAGGGGCGTGCCCCGACTTCCTCTCCAACAATAAAGTTTCTCTCTCTCTCTCTCCATGGCGCCTGTAGACATTGCATTTTTCTGTTTTTATTTTTTCTTTTCTTTTGTTTTGATTATTTTTATTTTTGTTTTCTTGTCAATGCTTGAATTCTGCTTTATTTTAATTCCTTAAAGAATTTTCACTTCATTGTTACTTTAATGTTTTTGTTAAGGTTGTTTATCGGTACTGTTAACTTTTTATTTTTAATTTTTTTCTTGCTTTATTTGTTTGTAATTACTAATTATAGACTAATTACCTAAATATTTGTCCGTCATTACCATACAGTAGCATGCCATTACTTAGTAATTGCGAGAAGTATATTCGCTAGAGCAATATATGCTATGCAAGCATTATCAATAGCATGGAATCCTTGCAGAACCGTGCTGTTCGCTTCATATTTTCTGACTACTCATCCCTCAGAACTGTTACTGCATTATAAAAACGTGCCGAAGTTGAAAATTTGTCATATCGCCGTAAACTTGCACGTTTAACACTTTTCCATAAGCTTTATCACCGCCCCTCCCTCCGAAGTGATTTGCTTCAGTAACCTCATGCCATCTTTCCACGCCGTGATCATTTTTACAAAGTTAAACGCGTGAACTGTCATTCATCGTTTTACGCCAAATCATTCATTCCCCTTACTATCACTGAATGGAATAGTTTACCATCAGTCATCACCACAGAAACTGACATCATAAAATTTCAAGGGTTTCTTCGCTGTGACGGAAATGTGTAAAATTTGCTGTTTGTGTTTGTTCATTTTTCCCTTTTCTGTTATTGCCTTATGTTTTAATGTTTTTTTTCTGGTTGTATAACACTTTTTACTTAAATGTATCACGTTTATTGACGACTGTACCCCCCCCCCCCTTTGTAATACCCTCTCATGGAGGGCCTTTAGGGTTGACGTGAATAAATAAATAAGATAACTTCTGAGTGCGACCGATTGCGCAAACGGCGAACGATCAGACTTAAGCCTTTCCGCTTAAAAAAAGTTTGCTTTTCTCAAAACTGCGAAATCACACGCATCGACGATGGTTTTACCAACAGACAGCTCATGTAGAGGCGAAATCCCAGCTATGTCATTATTGGTTGACCACAAGGTGGTGGCTATAGTCCCGAACCAATTCACCAAAATTTTCAGCAACCGTTCGTACAGTATTCTGGTTGCTGTCATAACATTTCTCTTTGCATATAACTTATAAGTTTTAGTCAAGTTCGAGGCTAGCTTGCGACAGGGATTCGGACCAACGACATATGCATCTTCAATTGAATGCTATTTTAGACTTGCGACACAGGTTCGGACAGATGACGTGCACATTCAGTTGCATTCTTTAAGGCGCTGTTGAGGTGTCCAACAAGATATCGAGAGCGCTACTTCATCCTTTCCTTTCCTCAAAACACATGCTTTCGCATTCCTCCACGTAAGCAGCCCGCCGCAGTGGCTCAATGGTTAGTGCGCTCGGCTACTGATGCGGAGTACCTATGTTCGATCTCGACCGCGGCGGCTGCGTTTCGATGGAGGCGAAACGTTCAAGGCGCCCGCGTGCTGTGCAATGTCAGTGCACGTTAAAGATCCCCAGGTGGTCGAAATTATTCCGGAGGCCTCCACTACGACATCTCTTTCTTCCTTTCTTCTCTTAGTCCCTTCTTTATCGCTTCCCATAAGGCGCGGTTCAGGTGTCAGCCGTTATGTGAGACACTCTGCCATTTCCTCTCCACAAAAACTAATTTTCATTTTCATTTCATTTCACGCAAGCATATTTAAGTGCCTTCAGAGTTTTAGAGCTGAAGCCTTACTGGCCGCGAACTTGCGATTTCGCCGTGGCCGCACTCCGAGGAGGCACATGACGTCACAACGCGCGCCTCACATATCTCGGTGGACACCCGAACCGCGCTTTCGTTCCCTCCCTCCATTATACCTTTTTTGGCGGTGCGATGCGGGTGTCCACCGAGATATGTGAAACGGTTACTGTGCTTTGCGCGCTCGCCGCGCCATCTGGCAGACGTCACACCGCGAGGCTCGCCGCCGCCGCCGTTCGGTTTGACGCCACACCGCGTTCCTCGTCGTTGCGATCGCCGGTGACCCGACACCAGGTAAGTCACATGGACCTGCCCTAAGGCAGACTTAGAGCCTAAAATAGACCACCCGAGTGTGACGCAGTGGGAGCACTTGATGGCCAGCCAGCCAAGACGAGGAAGCGCAACGATTCCTCGTACGCCGAGCCATGATGGCAGCAGTGTACGGCATCCAGGACCGAGGATCTACTACTGCGCCCAGTGACCCGCAAGGGTCACGAATATTTCATATTTGTCACTATTAAAGTTTTCTTCATCCATCCATCCATCGTCGTTGCGCTCGCCTGCATTCGCCAGCTGCGTCGGATGCCTGATAGCATGTCGGAGGATTGAAAACGACAACTCGCGTGCGCCGCAAGCACACTTGTGTCATCTTTAATGTGACAACAACACAGCTAGACAGCCAGACTAACCTGGAGTTGCAATCAAGATTAACCAAGGCTAACCATGCTATGCCTTAGCTTTCGCTACGTATATCTTGGCACAGCCGAGCTAAGCCATTCCTAATTTTTTGTCTGTTTTATGCAGCTTTAATGTATATTGTCTCTCAGCACGCATTCTCCACAGTCTCTACTTCATATGCGATCATTGTAGCATATTTCCCAGAATGCATTTGCAACAAGTTTGATGGATTTCTCTCTGTGACACTTGATTAGTTTTCGCTCCTCCCTTTGATACTTTTGTTCATAATGTATATGTTTCAGAATTATTGAGAGAAAACTTTTAGGCGTTACAACTCAGAGGTTATGGCGCTCGGCTGCTGACCCGAAAGAGGCGGGTTCGATCGCGGCCACGGCGGTCGAATTTCCATGGAGGCGAAATTCTATAGGCCTGTGTATTGTGCGATGTCTGTGCACGTTAAAACACCCCAGGTGGTCGAAATTTTAGGAGCCCTTCACTACGGCGTCCCTCATAGCCTGAGTCGCTTTCGGACGTTAAACCCTAATAAACCGTAAACCGAACCATTTAGGCGTTACAACGAGTCTTATCAATTTCGGAAATTTATAGGTTCCAAAAATCTCGTTCACATGTCACATGTTCATCTGTGCTATATAGCCATATAGACATTGCGCGTGTGAACCTACCAAGGTACTAAGCTGCCAAAAAAGGCTCTTCATCACTCTTCGGAAATATTCGAATTTAAAGTCAGTTCAATCATTACCCCGTACCATCGTGCTAAATAGACTCTGCGCCCTGAGACCTCAGGTTCAGAAGTTTGCGTGTTAAGATGTACGAAACATATAGCTCTAAGAAACCAGGACGAACAAAGAAAGAGACACCACGAGCGCTAACTTTCAACTGAAGTTTATTCATTGCTTGTGAAGTTCTTATACAGGTTGAATATCGCACAAAAACTACCAGGCTATCATGCCGTGAGTCACCACGTAACACACACTAACTTTTTATTTACATCATCAACGAAATCAATTCCTTACTTTGAGATCGAGATAGGTGCTGCACTAACACATTTATCTTTGTGTTCGTATCTAGGGTTAACCAGAGATAAACCACCAGCAATTATTTTAGACAATGTTTTCAACACTGAACTATTTCAGATTTTTTGTTGAATATCAGACAGCAAATAAAAATTGCGACGCTGGTAAACAACGTTATGTGAGACGACGCAGAAAAGCAAACTTTCTTCAAGCTTTAATTACAAGCAAAAACTACAACAAGATATGCTTACATGAACAAAGCTGACCCGAAGGTTCATAAGTTCCAAAGTGAACTTTCAACAAGAACCGCAATTTGTTCGTTGCGTAATTTTCTCTATATTTTGCAGAATTATTGACAAAGTTCCACTTTTTGCTACACCTTCGAGGAGTTGACCGAATCGAAAGCGAACACTAAAACATAAAATGAAAAGCAAGAACAGCGAACAACGAATGCAAAGTGAACTGTTGTTCGCCTTAACATTTTGCTGTTGCCCTGTGGGTGCTAGAATGGTAAACCCGTAAGCGTCCAAAATTCGATTTTCAGTCGTGTTGTTTTGCGTTCTGCAGACCTCACTCTGAAAGTGTGTACTATGCGCTGAATGAAGGCCTCTCTCGTGAATTTCAAGCAGGCAGGCAGCAGGATTCATTTTCAGGCTCAAAGGTAATATGGCCTGGCATGCCGTGTATGCACGCAGAAGCTCCCGAGCAAACATACACTATGCGGCTTGATGAATAGCCCATGTGGGACCCCATTTAAGATCCATAATGATCAGTCAGTTCTATAAGCCATCACTATGACTCAGAAAACGCGGTCTCGCCACAGAAGATCAAAGCAAACAGGACGCGTTCCACTTGTCGCTTTTGAAACGGTTGATGCAGTTTCATGCCCGCGGGTGTAAATGTCTGTTGTTTGCACGCTCAAAAAGCTTGAACTGAATTCTGCGAGGAAAGCGCCCATACACCTTTTTTTTTCGTAAAAACATTACAATGATCAAAAGGAAAGGTAAACAATAGAAATTTTTGGAACAGCAAAAATGACAATAATAATCATAATAATTGTATTTTGGGGAAAGGAAATGGCTCAGTATATGCCTTATATATCGGCGGACACCTGAACCGCGCCGTAAGGGAAGGGAAGGAGGAAGTGAAAGAAGAAAGAAAGAAAGAGGTGTCGTAGTGGAGCGCTCCGGAATAATTTCGACCACCTGGGGATCATTAAAGTGCACTGACATCGCACAGCACATGGGCGCCTTTGCGCTTCGCCTCCATCGAAATGCGGCCACCGCGGTCGGGTTCGAACGCGGGAACTCTAAATCAGGTACCGAGAGCTCAAACAACTGAGCCACCGCGGCGAGTTATCCAAGTATACTTGAAATATATTTTTTTTCAATGGTGGATAATTTGATTTCCCGAGCCGCACAAAAAGGATTCGGCTCACTTCCTAATTTCTTCCATGGCTATGTTTGGGGTTAGTTAGGAGATATGCGCCATGAACTCAGCTGTTTCATTTACATGTACATAGATGTTTTTCCTTTTATGCGAAATATTCAATCACCCATCTCCCTCACAGTCATCGTGAGGATAGTGGCATGGCTCTTAAATTACATAGGCCGCCGTGGTGGTTCAGTGGTTATGGCACTCGGCTGCTAACCCGAAAGACGCGGGTTCGATGCCCGCCGCGGCGGTTGAATTTCGATGAAGGCGAAATCATATGAAACGCGACCGCGGGGGCCGCGTTTCGATGGAGTAATACTAATGATAATTGAATTTTGGGGAAAGAAAATTGCGCAGTATCTGTCTCATATATCGGCGGACACCTGAACCGCGCAGGAAAGAAAGGCACAAAGGTGGGAGTGAAAGAAGAGGTGCCGTAGTGGACGGCTCCGGAATAATTTAAACCACCTGGGGATCTTTAACGTGCACTGACATCGCACAGCACACGGGCGCCTTTAGCGTTTTGCCTCCATCGAAACGGAGCCGCCGCGGTCGGGTTCGAACCCGGGAACTCCGGATCAGTAGCCAAGCGCTCTAACCACTGAGCCACCGCCGCGGATTTTCTATGGAGGCGAAACGCAAAATTCTCCCGTGTGCGGTGCGATGTCAGTGCACGTTAAAGATCCCCAGCTTGTCGAAATTACTCCGAAGCCCTCGACTACAGCACCTCCTCACTCCTTTCTTCTTTCACTCCCTCTTTTAACCTTTTCTTTACGGCGTGGTTCAGGTGTCCGCCGATATGTTAGACAGAGTTCTGCTTCATTTCCTTTCATCAAAAACCAGTTTTTATCTTAAATATAGAGGCCGGTGTACTCTGAGATGTAGGTGCACGTTAAAGAATCTCAGGTGCTCGAAATTTTTGGAGTCCTCCACTACGCCGTCTCTCACAGTCTGAGTCGGTTTGGGGTGTTAAACCTCAAAAAATTATTCTAAATAACATAGAAGTGCACAAACTTGCATCTCACACTGAAAGCTGGTTATGACTCTCCCCCCATCCATTGCGTGGCCAGGGCTGTCTATAGCAGACCGGCGCCTTTGTCATAAACTGCACCTGAGGCCAGATAATGTTGCCGGGCTGAATCTCCAGAGTGCGGATGCCCATGCAGCATTGGAAGTGACATTTATTATGGAAATATATTTTAAGATTGCGGGGTTTAAACCTGCCGCGTGGATTTTTGGGCTTGTTGGTACATAGTTCCAATTCACTGTAGCGCAGCAAAAGACGAGGACACGAGAGACGAGAGACGCTCGTGGTGTTCGCCTCTCGTCTCTTGTGTCCTCGTCTTTTGCTGCGCTACAGTGTATTGAAACCTGCCGGTGTGGCGAAGGCTATATGAAACTCCCTATTGGAAGCCTTTGGAATAATTTAGGCTACCTAGGGTTGTTTAGCATACCGTCACATGGCGCAGTATATGGGCGCTTTTGATTTTCGCTTCCATTGATACGTGTATACCCGTAGAATATCTTATACGGGTCCCATTTGAACCCAACATATTGGACTTATTTTTGGAAATGTGGCGGAGTGCTTCAAGGTTGCTTCACTTCGCCACCGGTTGGCCCGGTATTGCACTGCCTCCGGTATCGGGCTGGGTCATTATACCACGCGTCTTTTCTATCCTGTCTTTCTATCCCATTTTTAAACTCTCCTACTATCAGCACGTGGCAGCGATTGTGGCTCGGCTTGAGCCAGTCGGCAGGCCTGTGCACTTTCCTTTTCTTGCTTCCTGGCAACAACAGACGTACAGACAAACCATCGAAATAGGGCCACCGCGGTCTGGATGGAAGCCGCACCCTTGGAATAAACAGTCAAACGCCACAGCCGCTTTGCCCCCAGGCATTTAAAATTAAACTTTTTTAAGGATTTGCTAAATGTCAGCGAAATAGAGATAGTTGCGATGGAGCTCCGTACTACGTTAACTAGAACGCTATTTATGAGAGTATAGTTAATAGGCGTAATCATTGACGTATCACTAGTTTTTTGATGTCCAAAAATGCAACCCTTTTATGCCGAAGAAGGGGTCTGTCTCTTTGCACTGATATATACGCTATGGCACACTATCTATAAAAAATGTATACAGCAAGATTTTTTACCGTTTATATGCAGTTGCACAATCTGAATCGGCTTCTGATAGTGGTCTGTCGTATTTAGCAGAAAAGTTAATAAAATCTTACTTTTATGGGTACTTTAATAAAGTTACCAGTTTTTTTAGCTGTTTCTAAAGCAGTCTAGGTATTTAAAAGCTTACTCATCAAATTTGCAATAAACTAATTGTCTTCGCGCATAAGGTGGCATAAAAGAACGTCTATTTCAGCTAGATGGTGCGCGCTATTTGAGACAGGAAAAATAATAGCGCATAACGGTAAACAAACACAATTAAGAGACGCAGGACGAGCGCTGACTTCATCTCACATTATTCGCTGAGAAGCCAGCAAATATAAAGAAAAGAAAAGCCAAGGCATGCGCAGAAAACAAGAAAACGATGCATCAACCAAACCGTTCAAGATATGACGTGTCAGTTTGGTTGATGCCTCGTTTTCTTGTTTACTGAGCACGCCTTGGATTTTATATTCTTTATATTTGCTGGCTTGGCAGCGAATAAAGTTAGATGAAGTCAGCACTCGTCCTGCATCTCTTACTTGTGTTTGTCAGTCTTTATGCCCTATTTTTTTTCCATCTCAAACACAAGATCGCATCGTGCTAAAAGTGTTAATAACGCCAGCAGTGATGGATATGAGCCGAGGGACAGAAAGAAGGTCTATTCTATTCCAAGAAAGAACGAGATTAGCTGGAAAGGACTTAAAATTGCCAGCAAGACAGGATAGATTGATCTAAGATTTCTTTTTTTTTTTTGCATAAGCAACTGTTTCACAGATTGCAGGGTTTGCTAATCTACATGTTCATTCGTCTAGACCTTTGTCCTACCAAGGCTTCGCATGATTCATTACACAGAATAATTTCAAAAAAAATTCTTCGTATTCTTTTGCTACATCTCTTCTCTCTTTGTACTCAAACTAGCAACAAGGCGTGGTTATGCTCATCTCAGTAAGTTTCGCTTCTACGTCTTAGAAAAATAGTATACTCTGAACTCAAACCCCCCCTTGTTCTTTTTCCACAATTCAGAATTCAAACAATCACTATGATCACCGTGAAGCATTATGCAAAACTTTTTTTTTTTGGTTTTCGGCAAAATATAACATTGGGAAGAAAACTACAGGGGGAAGTTGTGCGTCATAACCGCACTGCACTTTAAAATAGACCAAGGTGGGCGGGAATGATGCGCCGCCCATGTCTTTTGAAACAGTTTCCTCATGTCTGGCGAAACAAAAAGAAATAAACGCAATGAAAGATAAGAAAAATATATTTATTGCATTAGAAACTTAGCTACAGAGAAAACTGGAAATTTGTGCACGCGCAATATAGCGAACTAAGTATCGTGGAGAACTCAAAGCTGGATTCTCTGAAAAGGAGAGTGCGCAGACATCTGTCATCCATCTCTCGGGCAACTGAATAATGAAGTAACTTTAGGAATCAGTCTGAGGTTGGGTAAATTATGTTTTGCCTCTTACAACAAACTCAAGTGCTATTTCAAATTGCATACAACGGTGTGCAGTAGCCATAGGAATTGTTAAACTCAGCACCCACTAACCAAGACTTTTCGTGTAATGCTGTGTTTTATATGCCCTCTGGCCTAAAAATTTAGTGGTAATCTATAAATCATGTTCAGCACCAGAAGTTACAGCAATCTGCCGTCCGAAGAGCGTAGCTACGCTTGGCTACACGGAGGAGTTAAAAATTAAAACACCTTTTTTCGGCCCACCTCATGAGTTGTAATTAG
Organism: Amblyomma americanum; assembly: GCF_052857255.1. Lineage (NCBI taxonomy): Eukaryota > Metazoa > Arthropoda > Arachnida > Ixodida > Ixodidae > Amblyomma > Amblyomma americanum. The sequence goes on from NC_135504.1 coordinate 115,155,085, forward strand.
CAACAGGTGATATCTCACGGGTCGTACACTAGCGGTTCCATAGGAGACGTAAATTAGTGCGCATAAAGCAGGTGCTGCAGTTCTCGCATGCGCACGCACATACACCATAAAGAAAAGTTTGGGTGGTAGCTGAAGCATTGCGTCGTCCAAAGTAGAGACCTTGGTGTATCTACAGCATGAAAATCATCTGCGAGGTTTTTTTTTAATTCCTCATCATTAAGTAGTTGTTGAATATACTTTGTTCGAAGTCAGTTTACCATTTCTGATCGCAACAAAATATTGAAATATTCGTTCTGACGCCTTGAGAAAATTTCCAGACAAGGAGACTTGTGCCTTCTGGGCTCTAATAAATTAATTTGTAGAGATTGTAGAGAATAGATTTGTGGCAAATAAATTTACAGAGATTGTTTGCATAAAAGAGTTCGCGCCATGCACAACACTTCAGCTTTCCTCAGTGAGATCTTAAACAGCAAAGCATTTAGAGAATATGCGCCAGCACATAAAGTCATCAAGGCTCCGAGGTAATACAGACATGTAAAAAAGCAAACTCTGAAGAATTTCAATGAGTGCCAGCACCTGGATGAAGGGTTGGGGGTTGGGTTTACGGGGGTTTAACGTCCTAAAGCGACTCAGGCAATAGGGTACACCGTAGTGAAGGGCTTCCTGAAAATTCGACCACCTGGGGTTCTTCAACGTGCACCGACATCGCACAGTACACGGGCCTCTAGAATTTCGCCTCCATCGAAATTCGACCGCCGTGGCCGGAATCGAACCCGCGTCTTTGGGGCCAGTAGCCGGGCACCATACCCACTGAGCCACCTGCTGACCCGCAAGACGCGTGTTCGATCTCGGCCGCGGCGATCGAATTTCGATTGAGGCGAAATTCCAGAGACCCGTGTACTGAGCGATGTCAGAGCACGTTAAATAACCCAAAGTGGTCGAAATTTCCGGAGCCCTTCACTATACGGCGTCTCACATAGCGTGAGTCGCTTTGGGACCACTGAGCCACCGGGGCGGCGGTACAAGCGTAGAAGTAGGGGTGACCGTTGGGAGGGGGCGAGAGACGGACGGGTGAGATCGCGAAGTTTTGCGGGAATAACACGGCCATAGCCGGAGGAGTGGATAGTTGATAGGACTTGAGTGGTAGAAGCTTTAGTCGTGTAGTGGACATAGTTATGGAAAAGATGATGATTAACATCAGCAGCAGATTGAAAACAGAAGTGATGTTTTCCTTGGATTGTCTTCTCTATGCACGTACGTTATTTTTTTTACGAATCAAATTAATAACCGTATTTCGAACATCGTAGCGTTATAACCGGTTATACGCTATAACCGGTTAATATGGTACAAATGAGTACTTCTAGCGCAATAAAACAAAACGAAATATTTAATAAATTTAAATTAACCTGAATGAACTTTCCGCGGCAGTTGCAGATAAAACGAATCCTAAATATGCCTTGAAAGGAAATGGAAGTACGTGTCCTGTGGTAAGCCCTTCAGTTACTCTTATGGTTCTAAAGATGCCAAGATAGTTGTTTACATTGCGTAATAGCCGCAGTAGTATTGGTCACTTTCACGGAGTGTTCATGCGCTGCAGTTTTTTTTAGGGAAAGATATGCAACGGCTGGAGTATTGGGCCATGCGAAACAGCTGTGTGCGGCAGCTAGAAAACCAGAAGCAGAGCGGTAAAAAAAAAAATACTTAAATTGTGCACCAGCGACTATTGAAGCCGAGTTCCCAGCAAAGGGGTCGAATCCCTCGCTTTCCTTGCTTCCGGTATGAGAGAAAGTCTTAATATTTATTTCAAAAATGGCACCGGCCTCGCTTCAGCGCGAAACGGAACCTCCTTAGGTACCATCCTCTTTGATTAACGCGCTATGACAACAGAGTGGTAGCGACCAGTCCTAGTTTTACCTTTTCCAGCATCCACTCATAAGGCTGTAACAGAAGCCGGCAGCGTGCCTTTCCTTGACGCGTATTGAGCTTTGGGCAATTCCAACTTTGACTCGCAGCTGAAAACAGGCATAGCAGCCAGTCACAAGATAACAGAACAGAGAGGGACGCAGTAGCGTCAGCACAAGGCAAAACAATTCTTTTCGCGGTTTCTTAGACTTCTCCGCCAAAACGAAGGGCCCAGGGGCAAAACGGAGCGCCAGGAGCAGTAGGAGATAACATCACAAGGAAAGAACGTATTTGAAAGAAATCGTAACAAGGAAATGTGGGTCTGTGCGCTGTCCCTGAACGGAGACCTGTTTACTTGTCTTTTTCCCCACTGCTATCTTGGTACAAGCTGGCTCTTTTTTTTGTCCAGTTTTACTGCTTCAGTTTTCAGCTCCTGGTGACTGAAATAGGAGTTCGGGCTTTAAGCATTTTTGTAGCGATAGCTATATTACGGTAGCATTTCGAGCCTACAGCGTGGCGGCGCCATGGCGGTGGCGGCGCCGCGATCCTGTGGCGCCGCCACGCTGTCACGTGGTTGGTCACGGGGTGCGGTGCAGCTTCCGGCAGCGTGGCCCCGTGGTTGATCACGTGCTTCCTCACCTGGTTGGTCGCGTGACCAGCCACGTGTTGCAGAGCAGCTGCTGCTGCCAGCGGCGCGGCGCGCCGGTGAATCCGAGCTGCTACAGTTGTGCGCATGCGCCATGTCAAGTGGGACGAAGATGAAGAAAGAACGCCCAGCGAAACGGAGCGGCGAGTCAATCCAGCTTTTACCAGGGCTAAACCACGCCAATTTTTTTATCTTCTGTCAGCTGTCTGGCTCAGTAAAATATGGGAGTGAACCATTATGTGAGCTTTTTATATTGGAGTGAGGGAGATCCCCATTTTTGTCCTCGTGTGTAAAAGCGCACTTGCAGCATCATGGTCATCGGTTCTGTCCCTTCCAAAGAACCGCATAGCAAAGGCACGCGTCTCCTATTTCCTTCAACATAGCAGCTTTGTTTCCATGAGCACAGCAATTGCAGTATAAAAGCAACGCAGAAAATTTAAATACGCGCACCTTTGTCTTGTCCGCGCTTTGAACGAAACAGCTTGATACTCTCCCTGCTTTGGCCTATTTTTAAGGTAGTGAAATGGGCTTTTATCAAAGTGTTACTTCTCATGTTTTATTCGTTTATGCACAGAATAAACAATTATGACGATATCTGACTGTTATTGCTCCTCTTCTTGCCAGCACACATAAATAGTAATTGGTTAACGGTCCTAATATAAGCATGTTTTGACTAGTGGAAGTACGATGTCTTTACGATACTGCTTAGCCTGGATTTGTCTCTGTATGTTTTCTTCCTGGTTTATATTACCAATCCATCAACATTACCGCCTCATAAGTACGACAAGGAGTCAATACATACGAACTGATCTATTGCGTACGAACTACCTAGGATAGGTACAAGTCATGCAACAAAATAACGAGAACTATCGAACCTGTTTCACAAAACCTTTTCGAAGGGGGATGTTATTATTCGTATTCTGATTACGACAATACTACGCCATGCAGCCGCCGTGGTGGCTCGGTGTTTATGGCACTCGGCTGCTGACTTGGAAGACGTGGGTTCGATCCTGGCCGCGGCGGTCGCATTTTGATGCAGGCGAAACGCTAAATGACCGTGTACTGTGTGATGTCAGTGCACGGTAAAACCCTGGTGGTGGAAATAATCCGGCGCAATCCCCTACGATATCCTTCATAGTCTGTGTCGCTTTGGGAGGTTATACCCCAGTAAAAACCAAACAGATAACTAAGTGGAATAGATTTATAATGTAGGGGAAAATTTCTTTGAAGCCAGCCTCTTCGTGTGTTATTATTAAATTTCTATCTGCCTCTAGCAGTGCGGCTTCTGCTGATCTAGTTCTCCTAAAATGGAAATGGCCACTGGCTATTCTTTACCGTTCTGTCACGAAGTCCACCACTTTTTCTAAATGTATTTCCTACGCCGCCGCGGTGGCTCAGTGGTGATAGCACTCGGCTGATGGCTCGAAAGGCATGGTGTTGATCCTGGCCGTGGCAGTCGAATTTCGGTGGCGGCGAAATTCTAGAGACCCGTATGCGGTGCAGTGTTAGTGCATGTTCAAGAATCCCAGCGGCTCGAAATTTTCGGAGCCCTTCACTATGGCTTCGCTCATAGCCTAAGTCGCTTTGGAATGTTAAACCACCAGAAACCACAAAAAAGCGGTGCCATGGCAAAGCTTTTTGCTTTCTTTTTAGCCGAATGTCGAATCTTCATCAATGATTAACTAACGGTATCTGCAGTGATGTGGTTAGTTGATTGTGCTCATACCAATTTTAACTACTTCCAGACTTGTAGTTTCGATATATTTGAAGGCTGTTACTCGGCCTAAACTTCATGCGCAGTGTTTTGAAAAATTAAAATCGTTTTTCTGAGAAAGGAAATGACGCAGTATGTCTCACATATCGACGGACACCTGAACCGAGCCGTAAGGGAAGAAATAAAGGAGGGAGACAAAGAAGAAAGGAAGAAAGAGGTGCCGTAGTGGAGGGCTTCGGTATAATTTCGACCACCTGGGACCTTTGACGTGCAATGACATCGCACAGCACACGGGAGCCTTAACGTTTCGTCTCCATCGAAACCATCCGGCGCGGTCAGGTTCGAGCCCAGGAACTCCGGATATGTAGCCGAGCGCCCTAACCACTGAGCCACCATGGCGTGTGCAGTGTTTGGCGAAAGTAAGAAAAAAACAATGAAATCAACTCAAATGTAATGTAAAGAAGTGAGCGCTAATTAGAAAGCCTCAATTTTCTGAAGTTAGTTTAAAATTCTGTGAACAAATGTTTGCATAAGCCAGCTAAATCCCAATGACTGATGCCGAAAAGATGTCGGTTCGTTAAGCAACAATTTCTTTTATCATTGATACATTCTTCGACAACCAGAATATCACACATTTCCTTCTCTGAAGTACTGTGGGTTAAGTACCGTTCCAATTTTCTATTCGTGATTTCATAACACCGTGAGAATGTAGAGGAAATTTATTAAACGCCATTTACTGTCTGGAGTTTAACAGTTTTGTTTTTGCTTTGAGAGCGCTCTCTGTTACCTTTTGTTCAGTGAAAAAATTCTTACAAGTAGTATGGAATCCCTCTGCTGCGTTTTCTTCGCCCCTCTTAGCAGGAAGTTCTAGAAAACTTATATTCGTTCTTGAAAAGTCGCTGGGAGTTGGAATGAAGCGCTGAGCGATAGCTTCGAAGAAATTACAATACATTAAGCCTCCTTCTTATACTCCTTTCGCATTGGAGATTCTCGTCAAACTTTTGCTGGAGTTACACCTTAGGTTGTTGCAGAAACCTTCTGTACAGTAGTGTAAGTATGCAAGACGATTAGGGAACGCTATGAGAAAGCTGTAGAAACTGTGTTGAGCTTTTCATGGTGCTTCCAAAGTAGCGTTACATTGCTGTTTTTCATCTGATTTCTTTTGGTATTAAACGATTTGAGACAGAAATGTCAAGAACCGTGATGAATTTGGTTGGAATGTGAGGGTAGTTTAAAAACAGAATTGGCATGAGAACAAAAACCATCGGCAAAATTTGGTTGAGTTTTCGGTCCATCGACAATTTCGTTATTAGCGAGGCTTCTCAACATGTTCTTTTGAAAAAAAATTAAGACGTTAAAAAAATATGTTCTTTTATCTTCTATATCTCCTTTGCATTGTGTTGCGTGTGACGTGTGCATAGGTGACTAAAGATGGTGTTGAACAGAATTTAACAAAGTATTATTGCATCGTAGACGTTTCTTCTTAGAAGTAAGCGAAGAAAATTAAGCTCGATAACGCTTATTCAGGATATTTGAATTAATATCAACAGTTCTGCCTGAGAACACTCCTAATAAAATGAATATTATTTTTTGCAGTGTAACATTCCCAAAGGGGTGAATAATATTTACCTCAAGATATAGCTAGAAAAATGCAGCTTTATTTGAACAGATTTAAAAAGTGTACCGTTCGAGACTGCAAATTTTTTCAAAGTCGGCACTTGCTTGTTATGCTCGAAGTGTTTTGCAATGCGCCGGAAATTTAAAAAGGGCGAGCTCTTCTTGTCCCGACAGGTTATCGCCGGACAGCTGTATACCTCGCACAACTCAAAAGATATGCTAGGCGTTTTTAAGTGTTGTGGTTTACACCCCCCTCCCTCTAAGAAATATAGTTATCAACCGAAAGAAAGGAAGTGAGCTTCCCCTTTCAAATTGTACATATCCATGTATATATATATATATATATATATATATATATATATATATATATATATATATATATATATATATGGTCCCAAAGCGACACAGGCTGTGAGGGACGGTGTAGTGAAGGGGTCCGGAAATTTCCGCCACCTAGGATTCTTTAACGTTCGTTGACATCGCACGGTACACAGGCCTCTGGAAGTTCGCCTCCACTGAAACTCGACCACCGCGGTCGGGATCGAAGCCGAGTATTTCGGGTGAGCGGCCGAGCGCCATAACTACTGAGCCCCATTGATTGTGTGCATATAATATATTTATTTTTTGCAATGCTAATCATTCTGAGCAGCTAGTATAACTTGCACTTGTGGGGCTTATCACTCCGTTTCTCGGTGCCTGTTGCGTTTATGAATTATGGTGGAGGTTCCAATGGAGACATGAAGCACTTTTCAAGCTAAACATTTTAAAAGTGGCGGTTATTTGCACACAGGGGTCTCGGTAAAGAAATTTCAGGGCATTGTCCACACAGTGTTTTGAAAAACGTGGGCGACACTTACGTTCACATTAAAACTATGGTGCGATAACGTTAATAGGTCCCTATGTTTGCTCTGGGATCCTCTGGCACACCTTTTCGCAGACATCACCACGCTCGTTGCAGTTACGTGCGGCTTTATTTCTTCCTTCTGCTTGTGGATTCGTGATGTTAATTATCAATTCTAATTAGCTAAGCGCTCCTGTAATGAAATTTGGCTACTGTGCGGTGTATGTTTCTCGCACAAGACCTTCATTTATTCTAAAGAGCAAACGCTGAATATTGGTGTAAAGGTTGCGTTCCCGTCTCCCCACCGAAAGAACTGCAGTTCGATTGCTTATCCTTTTTCCTTTTCAACGCAACTGCTTTTCACAGTTACTGCCTTATCGACCAAACCAATCGGAATGTATCCGTCATGGCTACGCTTACGCCGACGTAAGGTTTTCCGTCGAACCAGCTGGCTTGTCCTTCTGAATACAACCGTGTTTGGTTTAGCATAAGCAGACGGTAGCCTAGCTCAGTAATTTCTTGTGAGCATTTCTTTCCGGGGTAGTGGCTTTTTAACAGAAAATTGCTCTGACAGAGCTCTTTCAGTAGCGCAAATCGTTACCTCTCACTGCTGTTGACGGCACGGCGTGCCTTTGCTCGTGCCAGATTTGCGCTGTACAATCAACACTTGCTCGATGAAAATAAACAATGGTGCAGAAACGCTTACCTTTTTTCGGAGTTTAAAAGCAGCAGGAATTGTCAGGCTAAGTTGACATGGCGGTATTTCTGAATTCTCTTAATGCGGTCTTTGAAAATATGTAATAGATGCGATAAACTCTTTCTGTATACATCAGAAACTCATGTGAAATATTTTACCCTTGAATCAACACTCAATCGATTCCTACGTAATACGGTTTGCATGCTCTTTTCCTCTCAAATGCTTTTCACGCTGATACTTACAAAAATCAACAAACCAATCACAAGCTGGCAAATACTGATGCTTAGAAATCTCAGATGTGTGCATAAAATGTTTAACATTCATCGGAAGCTTGTTTCAAAGCTCGAATTCGTTATGTACATGTACAGCATCCCTCCGTGCCTCAATGAATAAGACATTTTCAGTACAAAGATAACGTGAAAATTTCTTGGCGCATCTGTAATTAAAGCATTTATTAAGCTTTACTTCGGAGTGAAAACTTTCAAAACGAACGCAGATGTTTCATTTTTCTTCTAGGAGGCTCTGCGCCACTGCGGGAATAACGCGAGTACGCTGACTACCACTGTTGTACGGCAGTGCAAAGCTTAGAATTACACCCACGACAGTTGGCACAGGGCACCAGTTCTCGCTTCTGTTCTCATAATACGATTAAATGAGCGTTTGTTGCCAAATACTAATATGACACCGATATGTGCTACCAGAAAATAATGCTGTGTTAAAAAGAACCGACTTTGTAGACCAGCGCCGCCTACGCAGAGACCGCTGAACTACCGTCGAACAAGCGAGCTACAGGAGGAAGGACCCCTTCGGTACTACCGCTTTCCTCCTCGCCCGTGAAAATAGAGCGCACAGCTTTCAATGAAACTTCATAGTTGAAAAAAATATTCTGGTCCAGCGACCGGGATCAATTTTTTTTCAACTGTGAATTTTTTATTGAAATCTGTTAAACTTTTCGTTCTAGCCGTATTGATGCTCTTGCACGTTTGAAAATTTTTTCATACTCGGGGAACACATGAAAAGAATTAATGGTGAAGGTATTGTATAAGGTGTTTAACTTCCCAAATCGACATATGAGTTCTGAAGGACGCCGTAGTGGAGTGGTCTAGATTAATTTCGACCATTTGTTGTTTTTAATGCGTATTCACATCAAAAGCTGCTCGGCCATGTTGCATTTAGCTTCTATCAAAGCCCAGCTGCCGGTACCGGTAACGAACTCGTGTCCTCGGTGTCAGCAGTGGAGCGCCCTAACACCTCAGCAACATTGTGGAGCGGGTCCAGGGTAGAAAAGAAAGACGCTCTAAATTTCTTATTCTTGGCGGAGGCCCGAATTTCGCAGTCAGGGGAAGGAGGAAGGCCGGAGTGAATGAGGGAAGAGAAGAAGAGGCGCCTAATTGGAGGACTTCGGATTAGTTTTAAACGCGTCAGGTTCATTAACGCGCACTGACATCACAGCGGACTCGGGCGAATTTTCTATTTCGCCTGTCTGCAAATACAGCCTAAGCAGTGGGATTTCGTCCCACGCCGCCAAGAGCTGTAACCACTGAGCTGCCGCTTTGTGGCTTCACCCCTCAATTAAGCTGCTAAAGAGTGAAGGAAAGAAGTGCAAATGAGTTAGCATAAAAGAGAGCTCAGCAATAAGGCTCACCAGCTGGAAGCAGCGAGAATATTGGCCCACTCGAAATTCGAGAAGTTCAGACAGAAAATTTGAAAGGAGCCGTCTATTATTGACAACAATAACACGCTCCTTAGCAATGCTCACGCAGCAGGCAATGGAAGAATTGGCGTTAAGTGTTCACCGAGACGCTGTCTGCAGGAACGCGCAGTGTGAAGAAGCCTGTGCAGTCTGCAATATGTTTTATACAGAAAGCTTTTATGGCATCCGGTGTCCACCGCGCACTCCATCGTAGTGAGTCTTATCTTATCGGCCAGCCTCTGGTGGGGCGTCAAACGTAGAAAGCGTGAAGTGTCGCTTCATCTGGACGAGTTGTTTTTGCGTTAATTCTAAATGTAAACGTAAGTTGAGACGGGGACAGACGACCTCTTGCGTGCAACTGCCCTACTTCGATGGAGAACTTCTTTTAAATTTCTACCGCGGTTCCAGCATCAGCGGAATGGCAGCCACAAGTTCAAGTATAAAAAAGCTTTACAACTCGACTGAAAAGTCGCATGCGAGGAAAAGTCAGAAAACCACGCAAACGCCTTGCCGAACGTTGAAGAAACAAATGTTATACTGTTTAAATTAAGTACGTACCGAATGAAAACAGGCGAAACCCTTTCTCTAGAATATACCGCTCCTATGTGGTATGATTCAAGGCGATGTGATTCTTTCAAGTATCATCGACCTTAGAGCGCATCAGTGCCATGATCATTTATTACCTTCATCCCGTAATGTTATTACCCCTGATATGGCATAGTAATACTCATACCGCAGTTTTATTAACGTATCTCTCACAGCTCATAGCTGAGATATGCTTTCTAAAGCTAATGTTTACAAACAATAACAGTATTGCCTGTTCAGCTGGATAACATCGTCAACCTTTCTGCGCATCACTTTAAAAAATGATTCGGTGCATCCAGCAACCGGCACGTAAAGCGCTGCCCGATACGCGGCAGCAGCGTAAGGCGGCACAAAAATAATAGAGCATGATGTCGATGCGAAAGTGGACAGCTTTAAATATCTCCATGCGCCTTTTTTATGGACAGCAATGCTTTGAAACATCTTTATTGCGACTAATGATTTCACTGTGCTTTATAGATAGTATTAGAGATAGCCTAAAAATAAGGACTGTATTCAAAAGTAACTTCGAAGGCTGCTGTGAACTTTACTCTGCTGTGACAGAGAGCAGAACATATCTATGCAAGCCGTGGCTTCTACTGCAGTTCTCCATGTTAGCGTGAGCATTCAATGTGCCTGCGATAACCTCCCTGAGTGAATGGTATTAGTGGCAGTATATTTGTCGTCGCTTTCATCCGCGAAATGAGGGGCAGCGACGAGTTTTAAAATATCGATTGCTTATTAATTGGATCGTGGAGGGTTAAATAGAGTCTGTAGACTTCATTGAATAGTTATGAGAAAGGTCTGCGTGCTGCTGAGGGCGTAGCTAGGCTACGACGATAAGAATGATTCTAGATATGTTTCTCGGTGAAATAAGGTGAACATTGCCCGAATCAAATACCGAACATCAGGAAGAACTTTACGCCGAAAATGACCGCAACATATCCGAAATGTTCCCTAATTTTCGGTCTGATCGTACTTAGTAGCAGGGAACTTTGTACATTCCCGTAAGGGATTTGAAGCAGCGGTGGAAAAGAGTTCACTTTTGATTCCCTGCTTCCCCTGCTGCCTTAAAACATATTCGCAGGCTTAACTGCGAGCCTCTCGCGCTGTGCTTTCCATTCGTCGTCTCCATCGTTGTTGGTCCCTTTTTCTAAGCCGCGATTGATTGTCCAAGCGGCTACATGAAAAAATTCTTTGACAAAACGAAAGGGGCAGTGCTTCACTCACTCACAGTAGTTCCCTATTATAATTTTCTTCAACAACAAGATGATATATAAAAAATAATGTGCACGTTTTCAGGAGCGGATAGATGAAGCACTTTGCTTGGTTGATGTTAAAGGAACAATGGGGATGCAATAATTTTGAGGACTTTATTGAACTACTTGAGTCCTTTTATTTCTTGCTGAAGAAGCACGCTCAACACAAAACTACCAGCTCTTACGATGTGCCGATATTTCCTGAAAAAAACAAAGCTTTTTTGTGACACGACATTAGGATGAACAGAAATTTCCGATATGTTCAAACGTTTTCTTGCACGTTAAATCATCATGGGTAATACGTCTGACGGCAGTTGGATTATATATTTCAGAAAAAAATTATACTGCATCTAATTTTCAATTTCTTACCCAATTGATGCAAGATACATAAAAATGATGACACTTAGCTGCATAAAGCATAGCAAACTATTTGTTTTTATTCTCGTCTATCGCGCTGCTACAGCTGTTATGGCAAACCCTGATTGCAGGGGAATTCTTGTGATATATCTTGCTGGTGAGTCTAAACAAAAATTCGTTTTGTTTTCTGTTCTGCCCACAACAGACGTCTCGTTATTTTTAGTGCTAGTGTTAAGCGTAGCGTAGTCTGTACTGTATTGTTTTGATCTGTTTTTTAGAGACCGAGCTGGAACTGGAGTTCAAGTCAAATCAAAGATAACCGAACATAGTTCGTATCAAGATCATCACTGCAGTGACCGGGAGCCAGTTACGTCGCTCTGGAAATAAGGGTTTGGCACAAATCAAGCCAGAACAAGCCAGAACACTGCTTTCGTAAATATTTTGATGTTCTTGGGCAACTTTACCGCTGCCAGTGACAGGATACCGAAATATATAAAAGCAAGTCTATGGTACTTAAATTATTTCGTTTTTTAAAAACAGCGTTGCCTCATGTGAAAATTTTAATAATGAAAATCGTTAGCATAGCGGAGATTTACTAGCAGAGAAGTACACAGAGCGCCTGCTGCGCATGCGCGAGTATCCACGTGTTTCCGCCCTTGCCAGGGCGCTTACGCAGTAGGCGTTAGGCAATCCAGTGTGCGTCGAATTTAGCATGTCTCTGCTATGCTAACACTCTTCGTAATTTACTATGCCTTGGAGTAATGGCTTCAGAGAAGGCTAGATTATTCAGAGCATAAATTGGAGAAAACATTATCAGTGCGTATTACCTCAAGAAGCTACACTGCTCAGGATATTCCTCTCTTGTCCAGCTCTCATTAGCATAATCGCATTTAGCTTTCTCTCAAAATCAAATTACTTTCTGTGGCTGGAACATTACCCGCAAGCGAGACGGAAAAAATGGATTATCGCGGCGTCACAACCTCTGATTGTTTTAGAAAGAAATTCTGGCATAATTGCATTGCAGTTATGAGGAGGTGAATGATTATAGCATTTTCTTCATTCGTTTTCGCAACTCAAAAGTACACTACAAATGGAGACAAATAGAGATACTCGTGCTTTTGGTACACCTTGATGATTTGCAAGCAATCCACTTGTATGTCTTAATGGCTTTCTTCCTCTTCGTGCTCAGGAGACTCACATGTATAGCACTTGCACAGCACATGTACAGCTTATATTCCTTTATGTGCCTTGGTTAATATTTCGCTTAATTTTTTTCGCCGAAATGTCTATGCGCAGTGGCTATGCTGTTAGGCTATGTAAAGTTCCTACTTTCTCTAAATGGGACTCTTCATTCTTAACTCAGCCCACTTCTCGCCTTCACCTACATATCCGTTCCTCAATTTGCACCAGTGAAAGGCGCTAAACCGCTGACTTCTGTGTCTCCAGTATCGGGTATAAAAGCTAACAGAGAATACCTTAACAATCCTCGATTTGCTAATGGCACTGGCTTGCTAAGTAACTCAGGAAAAAGCTCCTAAGCATAAATGACGACGTAGACAGGAAAAGCATAACGGTGAGTCTATGAAATGATTTAAAGAGATCAAAAATAATATTCAAGCGGGTCGCAGATGAACACCAATTTACGTTAGGCAGCAAATCATTGGAAGTGGTAGAGAATAGATCTGCTCAGGGCCGCTAGTCAATGCTGATCCGGAACCAAGAGTGAAATAACATTCAGAATAAAAATGGCATGGAGGCCATTTGCAAGGCACTCTTGCAAGGCCATTTGCAAGGAGCACCAGCTTATCAACGACTCTAAAGTTGAAAGTATAGAGCAAAAATATCAAACAATTAGTAACCAAAATGGACAGTATTGTGGAGACTAACGAAAACGGAGGTACTATAATTCAGGGCAGTCTAACGAGCCATGTAAACGAAACTAATAAATGTAACCTAAGAGTCAGGCAAAGAGCAGATTAAGTCAAAGAACTAGCGAGAGTAAACGACATTCTAGGCGAAATGAAGAACAAGTGGACATGAGCTGGGCATGTAGTAATCTTAAGGCAAGACGACGGTCCTTTCAGATAAGAGAATCGATTCCAACCGTGGTGCAGGTGGCGGCAAGAGGCGTCAGAGCTTCAGGTTGGAGGATAGTAGTAGAACGTTCGCAAGAATAAAGTGACAGCTGGTGGCCAAGGGCCGGGTTAATTAATGAGATATGATAGGGAGCGCATACGCTGATGATCACCTTCTTTTCGTAAGTATTCGATTACATGGTGTCCCTTTCGCTCACGTTCTTTCTATCATTCGTGTACTGAGCTGCAGAGCGTGGGTGGGATCACGCCCTTCTGGGCTTATACAAATACAAGAAAAAACAAAATTTACTGAATACCTAAACTTCAGAGTAAATAAACAGTACTTGAAAGGGCCAAAATTAAATCGTAGCCCTCATCTACAGCCTGCGTCAGTAACTGTGCTGCTATGGAAGGCATACATATCAAAATTTCCTGTAAAGTTACTGCTTAACTGTCCAGGTGTTGAAGATAGTCCCTGTACCCTTGTGCAGGAGCACCTGTGGTAATATCCTCGTACATAAAAGAGAACTCCGATTTCTCACAAAAGTTCAATATGCAAAAGTATTCACAACATTCGCTCTCCGGGCAAGTTGGCGTTTGTATTGTTGATGTCGCCTTTTATGTTTGGTGCAGTGTGCATCGATGATATCTCATCTGCAGCAATTGTTCCATGCACGAGAGGTGTAGGCAACTTGAGGTAGCCTTAGTGAGTTTAAGAGCAGCGTGGCTTAAGTGCCTGACAAACATATTACGTTGCATTGTTGAATGTGTGAGCTACTGAAAGGTTTTGGAAACCGTCTAACCTGTGGACCCTGCTAGTTACCGTAGAAGACGTTCATTATAGAGAAAATCGTGAAGTAATGGGAATGCATGGCTCGGCTTTTCATTACTATCAGTTGTAAAGTAAAACAGCCATAGTTTTCATCAAGGATTAAGATGGTGATGTTGCAGAGGTGACATCAACCTTGGAATTGAGCGTGAATGTGATTGAGGTGATTAAAAAAATTTAATTCAATTTCATAAATGCAGCTAGGCCGACACGCGCCATAACTAGGGCGTTCTTGTTTGCGCGAGATAGGGTAAAGGGCCCGTTTTCACAGGTATTGAAGAACGACAGAAGCACAACACTGTTACAGTTGATTGGTTCTACATAAAATAAAACAACTGATAAACGCACTGCGGTATGTTTATTCTCTACCAGCATTCATAAAAAAGTTGCACTTTGCAGTGCAGCGATGACTATACGTGTTATTTTCAGTATGCGCCTCTTTTAAGCCCCGCGCTAATGATGCATTGACGCAAAGCACCAAAAGAAGCGCCGGAGACTTCGACTGAGTTAAATGGGGTCCTGTAAGGTGACATCCAAGAAATCCCGCCCTCTACTCTCGCCCAAAATAACACGACCGAGGTAGTTCTCTGCTGTATAGACATGTAGACTGCACAGTCGTGGATCTGAAGGACGGGCCAGCTTTGGTCATACCGCTTCCAGGAGTCCAAATGATTTGGCGCATTTCTAGGTCGGCGAGTTTGGTGCACAACTATCAATGTCATTGCTCATTTCTCATTAAGTTTGAGGTTGTGAGTGGTCTGCTTTAGACGGCGCAGGTAGAAGAATAACGCTTCGGAGGGAAGAAGCTAGGTCGTCGTACAGGGGATGTGATGTCCCTTGAACAACTTTCCACGTCGAAATTAAGTAACTCATTTTTGCAGGTTGATCCTAAAATTAATCATATGATTTTTTTTAAACCAATGCTGGTGTTCTTTTTTTCTCCTATCCATGTTTACTCTCTGTTATCGGAAATGTTTCACCTTTAGCAATTGCTATCAAACCCATTAATTGACTTCACACAGCTGTGGAAAAAACGCAGCCTGCTTCGCTCTGACTGAACGTAGAGGCCGCTCCACTGCTATTCTTGGCGATTCCTCTGGCGATCACGAGATATTATTCAGCAGATTGCTGGAACGCAGCAGATCCCACTCGTGACACGCCCCAGTTAAGGTAACAACGGGAAGGCGACGGGACGTAAATAATAGACTTTGCTTGCCCAGCGGACCTTCGTCCTCCCACGGGCTGTCTCTTCATATCACGGCGGGTAAGTCGTTTAGTCCAATGGATGAGGTCGACTATGAATTTTGAAAGCAGGGGGCTCGGAGCTGGACAATGCGCCACTCACTGTCCAGCCTATCTTAGTTGCTGTTATCTGCGCCTCATGGTGATTAGGCGGGTATATGCACTGTACAGCTCGTAGTGGCCGTAGAAAATGAAAACCGTGATTTATTTCTCTGCTCTCAAAAGATCGGGACGACATACTCGTGCACGAGGCATACTAACGATCGAAGGCCTCCGTCGCGCACACCTCCCGCTCATGCCTCACTTTCGGCAACCAGACTTTTACCTCAATTTTGGGCTGCGCTTTCGTTGGACAGTGCATATCAGGATATCACCTATTTAAATAGTGGTTTCTTATTAGACTAAGCTTTATTTAATTTTAATTTAGTGAGTTTAATCATTGAGCTCTCATTCTCCGCATTCTTCGCAAATAGGAAGTGTTGCTACAATAGATTAAGTACAGATCTATCGCTGTTTATGACATAACAAGCAGCCGTAATTCCCAGTACATGAGCTCGCATTGAAAGAATTGGTTCCCGGAAAGTCTCCTTCAAACAGTAATACTCTATCCCTAAATAAGGAATAAAAAGTTTGTTAGCGTGGAATGCTGTATCACATTGCGAAGTTCTACTTTTTCTTAACATATACCAAGTACACTGCCTATTTGCAAGATTTCAAATTTAGCTTTGCTCGAGATTACCAGTGACCACCAAAGAGACGTCAACCCTTTTAACCAAAGAAGGCTTCGTGCTTATGCGTACATCGAACCACACAACCCGCTATCCGCAGCCAGGGTAACTGAAAGCGTTGCTGACGATTTTAAGGATGCTGCGCGCTTCAGTAAGTTTCAGGCGATCATTCGGTTATGCAAACATATTCGCCTCCGGTTACGCATAATATATTAGGAAGGGAAGCATTTGTGGTTGTTCGCTCTTCGCTATTTGCAAAGGTTAAAGGATAACTTCAAATCTTTTGAAGGCATCATTTAGAAAACACTTTTATACTGAAGGGAGCCGTGATTAGCTTTTCCGCTCAAACGCACTTTTTTATTATGTCAATAGAGGACAAGATTTCGAGATTCTGCTTTTTGCGGAGGCCAGTACCGATTAGAGAAATTCATTTATTAATACAATGTCAACCGGTGAATACATCCCCGTCCGTAACTGAGGCTAAGAAAAGAAGACATAAAAATCGAATAGACCATGCGGCAATATAGCTAGCCAACATTTATTTTCCAAAAGCACTGTCTGTTGGTTGGTACTTTTCAATATAAATGGTTATAATAAAAAATGGAACGAAGACAGGTAACCCAAATGTTTAAACAGAGGAGAGTGTGAGTCAGAGTTCCTAGCTTCAGACTTTGTCTCTATCTCAGCCCACGGTTCGGAAGTTACAGGGTATCTTCTGTACAGCGCCTAAGCGTATTCGTAGTAGTAGTAGTAGTAGTAGTAGTAGTAGTAGTAGTAGTAGTAAGTGTTTTCTTACTAAAGTAAATAAAAAGGAAGGAAAACATTTTTGCTAGCCCCGGCATCTGCCATCGATACTGAAGCACCTGAGCTGTGGCAGCGGAAGTAAAGGATAGCAGTATAGGAGCGTACTTCACAAAAGAGGGTTTTCGTGTCAAAGTAGCCTCATAGAGGACTTCAAGGAAATTACTTTAGCTTGTCGCGATCAAAATTTCAGCACATTTCGTTTTTTTTATTCCGCTCCGAAAACATTAAACGTAAACTACTTTAAAAATGGTCGTCATGAACATCAATAAAACGGAATTAGCTTTGGACTCTTATCACAGCCGATTATTAGAGAAACCCTTATCTGCGCCAGTGAAATGCCAAATAAACGCTTGAAGATTGAAAGAATCTCGGAAAAGAAACGCGTACACTGTGGTGCCATCTACTGTACAAATTCCTAACTGCAATCAACTCGAGCAAGAGCCCTTGTTATTGTATAAAATGTATTGCTCTAAATACTACTGCAGTTTTAATATCAATGGTTGTGATAAATCATTGCTAGACATAAAATACCGTTACAAAGATCGGAATTCATTCGTGTTCCGCCCTGAGATGTTATATCAAAGCTTTGATCCATTACGCCTGGGAGCACAAAAAATTGATAGAGCATCTCAAGAACAGGGCGATGGTACGGCTCACACTTCGTAGCTGCAGCAAGACCAGTCGTAGTGAAAGCAAACTTCACCAGTTATAACCGGTAACGGCGCCAACGATAACCGCCATGACTCATTTTTAGACTGAAGCTGTAAGCTCTCCATTAGAAAAAACGGTATTTTTTGTTCTAAGTGCTCAAAAGCCGCGATGTCACCTTTTAAAAATTGCGTGCATTCGCCAGTGCTATTGCGCGGTAACTTTTGTATGCAAGAGCACTGCGGACGTCCACTTGTTCATGCAAGCTGTCAAAAATGCTTTGGTGTTCCTACCCTCCACATGTCGGGTAGCTTGCTCAAGAGCAACCGAGGAGTGGTGGAGGGAGGGGGATAGGATTGTGTAAGCAGGCCGAAAACTTGGCACTCTCGCATCAGCAAGCTCCGTGCTATTCGCCGACTGCATCCAAGCTCTCGTGGTAGTTCCCACTGACAGTTAGGCGTATGCTGCTATACCAGCTGCGCAACTCAATCCGGTCGCCGGTATAGGACCAGATGAGATTAAACGTGATGACCAACGATGCGTGTTTGAGGCTGGTTTAGAATTCAGGCTCACCCGTGTGGACGAAGCAAACTCCGAACTCGGAGCCGTGCTCATCGCACCGGCACATCGCAACGAGACTGACGGTTATGTGCGATGACACGTGAAACGAATGTTTGCGTCACTGAGCGCCCCCGCCGTGGTGGCTCAGTGGTTAGGGCGCTCGGCTATTGATCCGGAGTTCCCGGGTTAGAACCCGACCTCGGCGGCTGCATTTTTATGGAGGCGAAACGCTTTTACCGTGTGCTGTGCGATGTCAGTGCACATTAAAGATCCCCAGGTGGTCGAAATAAATCCGGAGCCCTCCACTACGGCACCTCTTTGTTCCTTTCTTCTTTCACTCCCTCCTTTTTCCCTTCCCTTACGGCGCGGTTCAGATGTCCAAATATATATGAGACAGATACTGCGCCATTTCCTTTCCACAAAAAACCAATTATTATTATTATTATTATTATTATTATTACATTTTGTGCGTGTGAATGGTGTACCAGCACCAAGACCTTTGGGTTGTTCCTGGGCACCGAAAAATAAAGATTGATTATTATTATTATTATTATTATTATTATTATTATTATTATTATTATTATTATTATTATTATTATTATTATTATTATTATTATTATTATTATTATTATTATTATTAATATTGTTACGTGCTTTGCACGCACGGGGGTTTATTCAAAGAGGGGACCGGTCGAAGCAGGATGGAAGCAGGAAGCCTAGCAGCGTCCTTCAGCTCTCTCTTTTTCTTCCTCTTTCTCCGCGGGTCAGTCCTTCATCTTCTGCTTCTTCCGTCGAGGTTCTGTGGAAGCACGTTACATTTCCCTCCTCGCAGACGATGCCCGTCGGGCGAGTTAAACAGACCGTCTGGGATGGAATCGCTTGAGGCGGGCTACATGCACCACCTGAGATTGGCGTGACCGTCGACCACTAGCAGTTAGTCGTGCTATAACGTAATTAACGTCACTTATGCACTCCAACACAACAAATGGTCCAGTGTAGTGGGATAGCAGTTTCTGACACAGACCACGCTTGCGTAGAGGGGTCCACAACCACACAATGTCACCAGGAACATAAGAAACTTCTTGGTGTTGGACGTCGTAGCGGTTCTTGGAACGCTCTTGCGAAGATAAAATTCGAACGCGGGCAAGCTGGCGAGCTTCTTCAGCTCTGCAGAGTGTGGTCGCAAGAGAAGGTTCATCGTGGATGAAAAATGGTAGCATGGTGTCAAGGCCGCAGCGAGGCGAGCGAGCATAGAGCAGGTAAAAGGGGCTGTAGCCAGTTGTCTCATGTTGCGCGGTGTTGTACGCATGAGTGATGAACGGGAGTACGCCATCCCAGTCCTTATGATCTGCAGCGACGTACATGGCAAGCATGGTGGTGAGCGTACGATTAGTGCGTTCTACCACACCGTTCGTTTGGGGATGATATGGCGTGGAGTGGCGAAAACTGCAGCTGCTGAGGCGGAGAAGTTCTTCAACAACGTCCGCTGTAAATTGACGTCCACGGTCGCTAATGAGAACTGCAGGAGGGCCGTGCCGAAGAATGACGAATCGAAGTAAGAAGTTAGATACTTCAGACGCAGTAGCAACTGGTATCGCGGCTGTCTCACAATAACGGGTTAAGTGGTCTACGCACACAAGAATCCATCGATTTCCTTTAGAGGATCGTGGGAAAGGTCCAAGGAGGTCAATGCCAACTTGCTCAAACGGGGCTGTTGGAGGTGTGATTGGCCGCAATTTGCCCGGTGGACTTGAAGTCGGCAGCTTAAAGCGCTGGCATTGCACACAGCTGGCTACATAGTGCTGGATGGTTGAACGCATGTTAGGCCACTAAAATCGTTGTTGTGTGCGGTGGAGTGTGCGTGTCACTCCCAAGTGCCCAGACGTGGCGTCGTCGTGCATCATTTCAAGAACTGTGATGCGTAGGCTTTCGGGTACGACAAGAAGCATGCGTGCTCCTCCAGAAGCGAAATTCTTCTTATAAAGCAAACCGTCGCGAATGCAAAAAGTATTCTTTACAGGATCTTGAGCGGCATCAAACAAAGAGGTTAATGTTTGGTCCTTGCGTTGCTCAGTTCGAAAAACTTGAAGATCGGGGAAGGCTTGTGAAAGTGACGACAAGTATTCATCAAAGTTGTCTGCGTCGTCCTCAGTCGTTAGAAGCGGCAAACGGGAAAGACAATCGGCATCTGAGTGTTTACGGCCGCTTTTATGCACAACAGTGAAATTAAATTCTTGTAGGCGCAAAGCCCATCGAGCAAGCCGGCCACAGGGGTCACGAAGACTCACTAACCAGCAAAGCGAGTGGTGGTCGGTCACGACGGTGAAAGCATTCCCGTACAGATAGGAGCGGAAGCGCTGTACAGCGAAAACAACGGCGAGACATTCTTGCTCAGTAACCGTGTAATTTCTTTCGCTCTTACTCAACGAACGGCTGGCATATGCTACCACGTGCTGATCGTGACCATGGCGTTGTATAAGTACAGCGCCGATACCGATACCACTTGCATCAGTGTGCACTTCAATTGGTGCAGATGGGCAGAAGTGGCGTAGGATGGGGCCCGAGGTCAAAAGAAATTTCAGATGCCGGAAAGCTGCGTCACATTCGCTGGTCCAATTGAACGGTGCATCTTTATGCAGCAAACACGTGAGTGGGTAAGCGATGTCCGCAAACCTAGCTATAAAGCGTCGAAAGTACGAGCAGAGCCCTAAAAAACTCTGCAGCTCTTTCACTGATTGAGGCACCGTAAAACTTTTGACAGCTTCAATTTTCTTTGGATCTGGTCGAACACCTTCTTTATCAACTAAATGACCAAGAACAATTGTTTCACGGTTCCCAAAATGACATTTCTTGGAATTGAGGATAAGGCCAGCTCGTTCCATGCAATCAAGCACAATATCCAGACGGCGGTTGTGCTCACTAAACGTTTTGCCAAAAATTACAACGTCGTCCAGATAACATAAACAAATTTGCCACTTGAGGCCACGCAGGATTGTATCCATGAACCGCTCGAATGTTGCAGGTGCATTACATAATCCGAAAGGCATAACGTTGAACTCGTAAAGTCCGTCTGGTGTAATGAATGCCGTTTTTTCCCTATCTGCAGCGTGCACGGGGATTTGCCAGTAGCCGGATCTCAAATCAATAGAAGAAAAGTATGAAGCGGAGTGCAGACAATCAATTGCGTCATCTATACGTGGAAGCGGGTAGACGTCCTTCTTCGTGGCCGTATTTAAGCGACGGTAGTCAACACAGAACCTCCATGTGCCATCTTTTTTCTTAACAAGGATAACTGGAGCCGCCCAAGGACTGGAGGATTCTCGAATTATGCCTCGCTTTAGCATCTCTTGAACTTGGTCATCTATTAACTTACGCTCAGTGGCTGAGACTCGATAGGGCTTCTGGCGTATAGGAGGTGCGGAGCCGGTGTTGATCGTGTGATGAATACGACTGGTAGGCGGTGGTGTTGAATCGTCTTTGGCAAAGTCGAACACGAACACGTGTTTCAGAAGGAGTTCCACTAGAGTGCGACGCTCGGTTGGGGAAAGAGCCTGATTAATCATAGCCTTAACTTGGGTCTCCATATCTCTTTTCACGTGCTGCTCACTGACAGAGTTGGTTAACGCCGCGACGAAACCTGACACACCTTCCTCGAAACGGGCGAGTTTGAGGCCCCGGGGCAACACAGCTGGCTCTTCAGAGTGGTTCACTGTCCACAGCTCGGTACGGCCTCTCACCACGGGAACGACGCAACGAGGCACGACGATACTCTTCTTAGAGCAGGCGAGTGTCGTAGGCTCTACCACAGCTTCAAAAGATTCGCACTGATTGTGAATAGAGGAAACCCGCACGAATGCTGCAGAGAAAGCTGGTACAATAGTATCTTCTTCCACCTCAAATGCTCCAAAATCCGGTGTCGAGTTATCCACAAGAGCTGAAAGTAACGAAGAATTCAAAGCAACTTCTCCCGTACGACAGTCTAAAGTTGCACCACACTCTTGCAGAAAATCAATCCCAAGAATCACATCATGCGTTGACCGTGGTAGCACTGCGAATTCTGTTCTAAACGTTAGACCACCAATAACAACATCCGAAGCACACACACCAAGTGGAACCAAAGGTTCACCACCGACACCACGGAATAACGCTGCACGGTCACCACTAAACATCACTTTCCTACCTAAACGATTCTTAAACCTCAAACTCATAACGGATACGGTAGCACCAGTGTCCACAAGAGCCATTGTTTTCACACCATCAATAAACACTTCCAGTTTGTTCTTCAACATAAACACGGGCAGAGGTAGATTGGACGTCATCGACTCGCCGGCGGCCTCACCTCCATCGGCCGCGCAATATTATTATTATTATTATTATTATTATTATTATTATTATTATTAATATTATTATTATTATTATTATTATTATTATTATTATTATTATTATTATTATTATTATTATTATTATTATTATTATTATTATTATTATTATTATTATTGCGCCCAACATGGCGCCTAGTAAGGACGCATGTGTGCTGTGCTCCCGTCCGTTTTTTGGTAAGCAGCAGTTCTTTCGTTGTGCCGACTGCAACAAACGTGTACACGCGAAGTGTGTCACTTGGAGTGACGACGAGCTGCAGCTTTTGAAGTCCGGCTCGCGACCATTCATGTGCAATCTTTGTTTGTCGTCTTGTGGCGGTGCTAAGCCTAGCGACGGTGGCGAGTCAGTGGCTGCATTCCTTTCTTCCACGGCCCACCAGCCTCATCACCCGACCGACCCGACCGGTTCCCTCGCTTCCTCCCCGACGGGCGAACCTGACGGTGCGCTTGCCTCGCTTCGGGCTCTCCTCCTCGACGCACTTGAGGGAATCTCGTTTCTGAGCGACGAGGTCGCCCAGCTGCGGGAGGAGAATGAGCGCCTTCGTGGTGACAACTCGCGGGCGCTCGCTCTCCAGGCCGAGGTCGTTGCCTCTCTGCGGGCTGACGTTCGCAGCCTACGCGAGGAGCTTGCGAGGCGCCCTGCTTCATCCCAGCGTGATCCGCCTTTCGTCGAGCCCCTGTCCGCGAGCAGTCCTTCCCGTATGTTCCAGCCATCGAAGAGCTACTCTGCTGCCCTTCACTGTGGTATGGCACCAGCTGATTTGGCCACCTGCCCGACATCTGTATCTGTTCCCCCACTTATAGTTAATTCGCCTGAGGCGCAGAAGAAGCACCGAAGCCCAGCCATCACTGGCTCGTCGAGCTCATCCAGTCTGAACGTCGCCAGACCTCAGAAGCGCCCGAAGGCTATTTTCGTCTCCAAGCTGTGCCCTGAGACGACGTCGGCTGATCTGACGAATCATCTGAAGTCCGTGAACGTCACCCCCCTTTCCTGCCGGCAGCTGAAAACGAAATATGACTCTTACTCGTCCTTCTACCTCACAGTCGGCGCGGAATTTTACGATCAGCTTGTCGACCCTTCTATGTGGCCTACGGGCTGCATCTTCAAGGCTTTTCGTGGAAAGCTCCTGGATGGTATGTTGCATCCTTCCGAGCTGACGGTAGATCGCAGTCAACCCTAATTTGGATATATATTACCAAAATGCCCGAGGTCTTCGGACTAAGGGACCTGTATTTTTTTCCAATGTATTAGCCTCTTGTTATTCGGCTGTGGTAATTACTGAGACTTGGCGGTCTAGCGAAGTTAGCTCAGGTGACTTCTTTCCTAATAACTATTCTGTTTTTCGAAGTGACCGCCCTGAATCAGCTTCTAAACAAAAGGGAGGGGGAGTGCTCATTGCTATTGACAGTTCCGTGCAGTGCGTTCGGCGTTCCGACCTGGAAACCAACCAGGAATCTGTCTGGTTAGAGCTCACTTTAACTCGACATCAAAAACTTTTATTGGCAGCTTTCTACATTTCCCCTAATCTGCCTCCTCCTGCCTACGACGATGTACTACATTCTATCGAATATGTTATCACTTCTCATAGCAAGCACAAACTACTCATTTTAGGGGATTTTAATACTCCAGGTATTAACTGCAATACCTTTACATATTCTCACAACAATCATTATGTAGTTAGTAAGTGCAACCGGCTTCTAGATTTCACAGCTTTTAACACCTTGCAGCAACACAATTTAATTGAAAACTGTTGTGGTAATGTTCTTGACATTTGTTTATCTAATTTTGAAAATGTTCGAGTCTCGTCATCTGACATCTCACTTACTCGTTGTGACAAATTTCATCCTCCAATTCTAATAACGGCTTCGGTTTCTGTCCCACCTTCTGCTAATTCAAATCGTGCGGGGAATTCCCCCCGTTTCGCTTACGCACTTGGCGACTATGTTGGTCTCCGGTTTTTTCTCTTCTGTCGACTGGTCCGTTTTAAACGAAATCAGCGATGTTGACGAACAAGTCAGCCGCTTCACTGAAATAGTTCTCAATGGTATGCGCCAGTACATACCTATGCACACTCCTGCTCGCAGCAAGTTTCCGTTCTGGTTTTCCAAGGAACTTAGAACAGCGCTGAAACTTAAGGAGCGGGCCCACCATAAAGCGAAATGCCCTGGGCTGGATACATGGGCAGAAGAATTTCGCCGCTTGCGTTCCCTTTGCAAACGCCTGTACAAGCGGGATCATGAGTCCTATCTTGAATACTTAGAGAATAGTGCCTCTAATCGTCCTATTGAATTCTGGCGATACGTTCGCAAGCGTTCGAATAAATCTGATAGTCATATTCACTTAGTTGACTCTCATGGAAATGAAATTCGGAATGTCGCTGACGGCTTTGCTCAACACTTTTCCTCCGTGTACAAATCTCCACGTTGCGATTCTGTATGCCTTCCAGCTGGCGCACCTAATTCCGTTCTTCTTGACGAGAAGTTAGTGATTGAGAGTCTTAAGTGTTTGAAACCATCTTTGTCCCCTGGACCTGATGGCATTCCAGCCGCCATAATAAAAGCCTTCAGTAGTACCTTCGTTCCTGTTTTAACCACGATATTTAATAACTGTTTGAAAAATTCTGCCTTCCCCCGCGTGTGGAAAACGGCGCGTGTTTTCCCTGTTTTCAAATCAGGAAACAAATCTGATGTTTCGAACTACCGCCCCATTTCTCTTCTTTGTGCAACCTCTAAGCTTTTTGAACTAGCTTTGCACAAAGTACTTTCCTTCCACCTCAAACATTTAATCATACATAATCAGCATGGTTTCATAAAAGGTCGTTCTACTACAACTAACCTTGTGACTTTTATGACGTATACATCAGCTGAAGTCCTTCAGAGGAGTCAGGTAGACGCTGTGTACTGTGATTTTAGCAAAGCTTTCGACGTTGTTCCTCACTCATTACTTCTTCAAAAGCTTCTGCTGCTTGAGATCGACGTTTCAATTGTAGCCCTCTTACGCAACTATCTTCTTGATTGGTCCTGCTTTGTCAGTGTAAATGGACAGACCTCATTTGTTTACACTCCAACCAGCGGAGTTCCTCAAGGCTCGGTATTAGGCCCGCTTCTGTTCTCTGTTTTTATCAATGACGTTTCCTCCGTGGTCAAAAACTCCTCGTTTCTCCTTTATGCGGACGATATAAAAATGTTCAAGGCAATACATACTCTTCATGACAGCTTGTCATTGCAATCGGACATATCCGCCTTCTCTGATTGGTGCTTGAAGAATGGGCTCACTCTCGATTCGTCTAAAACCAAGGTTGTCTCATTTACGCGTAAAACGCACAGTCTTCTCTACTCTTATTCTGTGAATGGTAGGCCGCTGCCCAGGGTTGATGAAATTAATGACCTCGGCGTACATTTCGACCGTAGCCTCAGCTTCTCCTCTCATACAAAACGCATTGATCTACGGGCTATGCGTACACTCGGCTTCATCTGCAGGCTTTCGAGAGAGTTTCGATCCCAACTCCCTTTCTTAAAGCTCTACCTCTCCATATGCTTGCCGCTTTTGGAATATGCGTCTGTTGTTTGGAGTGGCACTTGCCAGTCGAACTGTGAAAAAATCGACAGAGTTCAGCTAAAGTTTTTACGCATATTTCAACATCGGCTTTCTTGCGAAACTTCTAGCTCTCGTCCCAGACGGAGTAACTCACTGCAGCTTCCTTCTCTTAGCTGCCGTCGCGTGAGGGCAGATATAATTTTCTTGTATAAACTTCTTCATGGTCACATTCTATGCCCTCAGCTCCTAGCGCGTATCCTTTTGCGTGTACCGCGAAAGAGCATAAGGGAATTCAGACCATTTCAAGTTTCTGCGCTCCTGCACTCCCTCTCCCCTCTGGACAGAATGCAAAAGTTGTTTAATTCTCTTTGTCCTCACCTTGATATATTCGAAAATTCTCTCCCTTCCTTTATATTGAATGTCCGTGACGTTCCACTTTGAGCACTCTTTTTCTCATACATAACTTCCCCTTTCATGCATTTTGTCTTTACTACACTTGTGCGTTTGCACCGGTATTATATTGTTTTTTTCTCTCCTTAATTGTACATCACGTGTACTTGTTTTCATTAAAATTATTTCTTTAATACTGTGTACTCACGCCTGATTGTCTGTAACGCGTTCACTAATTACATTTCTTATTGTGTATGATTGTATTTCTAGCTTGTATTTCAGAGATCTCTTATTCGTTCATATTAGTATTGGCTTTATTCTTGTTTGTATTTTGATATATGCTGTACTTAGCTGTTATCGGTCGTTCTTGTGTTCATTCTCTTTGTTTATTGTTTTATTAGTTATTTATATGTCTGTTGCCTGTTCTAGTTGTTTTCATTTACCGCTGTTCTCGCTTTTTTGTTTCATGCTTGCTGTCGCGCCTAGTTTATGTGTCTTTTTTTTCTATCGCCTTGACTGCTGCATTACCTCCCCTGAGTGTCTTCCTTTGTAGTGAAATAAATGTACATTTTGTGCGTGTGAATGGTGTACCAGCACCAAGACCTTTGGGTTGTTCCTGGGCACCGAAAAAATAAAGATTGATTATTATTATTATTACTATTAATATTATTATTATTATTATTATTATTATTATTATTGTTGTTGTTGTTGTTGTTGTTGTTGTTGTTGTTGTTGTTGTTGTTGTTGTTGTTGTTGTTGTTGTTCGCTGAGCGTGTGAAGGGCGCGCTAGTAGGACATCACTCTAAACGGAAGGGAGTAAAAAGGGATTAAAGCTGTACTCTAGCGCATGCCCTTTATGAAAGGGTGCGCTCTAGAGATGAAAGGGTGTGCGCTAGAGGACAGCTTGCTACCTTTTTACTCCCATATGGGTGTATTCGTGTTTAGAGTGTGTGTAAACAGTTGATGAGCGGCAGACTATTTCTTGCGCTTCGCTGTGCCAGAGGAGATGATGATGGTGATGGAGAGGCCTGCTGTGCGCCTGCACAAAAAGTGAATGGTTTGCAATGCCCGCCTCCTAAGAAGCGAATGGCCGTGCGATCAGACGTTAAGGACGCCATGAACGCCATGAGCGATAATATGGGGCTAATGCACGAGACCATGGCGCGCTATAACGAGAAGTTGGATATACTTAGCACACGAGTACCGAAAATGGAAATGTATCTAAACAACACAGTAGTACCGCCAAAGGAGAGGATGGGTTCACAACACATCGCTGCGCAAGGCCCACCTCGCCACTGTCTCACTGCAAGCGAAGAGGGCTACAATGGTCAACATGGCAGTGACAAATGAGACACGAAATCTTCGCGTCTGGCAATAGAACTGCAGGGGATCGCCTCAAAAAAGGCGGTCCTCCTGCAGCTGGTCAAATCAGAAACCGAGAAGCCACATGTCATTATGCTACAAGAAACACTGACAACCGAACTGGCGCTTACGGGCTATAAGGCCGAAGCCCACAGAAACGAGCAAGGCAGAGGCGTCGCTTTACTGATTGGAAAGAAGATCCCGTACATTCGGCATGACATCCGCCACACAGCCTCCTATCTAGAACACCTCACGATCGAGATCATACCGAACGACCACGTAGGGAACAAACAAAGCATATTCCTCACAAATCTGTACAGCAGCGCTAAGGATACCAGGCAAGGATTCACAGGCATTCTCGGCAAGATTGCGCACATCGTCAAAAATAGTCTGCAGATTGTAGGTGGAGATTTTTACGCCCCACACCAGGCATGGGGCTACACATATCCCTCTAGTAAGAGCGATCGTCTTCAAGCGACAACCTCTGATCTCGACTTCACGCTGATCACAGACCCGGAAACTCCAACTAGATGTCGCACTTCCACATGTCGAAACACCACACCGGACCTCACATTCGTATGAGGCCTTGAAAAATGTGCCTGGCACAACTCGGGTATAGATCTTGGCAGCGACCACTATATTCTCCGAATTGATGCAGAGATACCGGGAAAGAAGCAAAGGGAGTACAAACTCATCGACTGGGACAAATTTCGTGCAATACGGACGCAGCCATTCGACTCATCAGGGGCAGACACAAAGCACACGATAACGAGCTGGACCGAGCAGCTCAAAGCAGACATCGCAGCCTCAGAACGAACGTTTACTACGGATGTTAAGGTAGAGAGAATTGACAGTCGGCTAGCGAATCTTCTCGAAGCCAAAAATTCCATTCTAGCCAGGTGGAAGGGTCAACTTTTCAACAGAAGACTACGAAGAAAACTTGCCGAGCTCAACAAGATCATTGAATAATACTGCGTGGTTCTCTCCCGACAACAATGGGACGAAGTCTGTAACTCCCTCAACGGGAAAATACTCAGAGGGAGTGGGTGGGTGCTCATAAAATACCTCCTCGATGAAAACGGAACAAAGTCCAAGACTATGCAATGGATCAGGCTAAGCAAATTAGTGCACCGTGCGATGCAAAGCAGTACTGCCGAGGAACTTCTGGATGACCTTGCCAAACCGTACTTACCGCTTAAATCGGGGCAACCTAGCAACTTACAAAGGACGAAGTATGACGGCGCCCCAAACTCAGAGCTAGATAAGGATGGTATCACTAATCGGGCTCAACGAAATTTAGAGGACAACTCTGTCACGTTCCTAACGCCACAAATCAACGAAGCCTGGAAAACTGGCCATCTACCTGCAGAGTGGAAACATGCCAACATGGTCCTTATCCCAAAACCGGGCAAGCCGCTGGGCCTACCAAACCTAAGGCCAATCTCACTAACGTCCTGCCTAGGAAAGCTAGCCGAAAACGTCATCTTGAATAGACTATCGGAATGCGTAGAAGAAAAGGAGTACTTCCCCTACAATATGATCGGCTTTAGGCCGGGCCTCTCAACGCAAGACACTATGCTACGAATCAAGAAAAGTCTGCTGGATCGCCCCACCCGAGGCACCAAGACGCTACACGGACTCGACGTGGAGCACGCTTTTGACAACATCCGCAATCAAGCCATTCTCAAAGCCATATCTGACCACAATCTCGGAACACGCTTCTACCACTACGTCAAGGCGTTTCTGGAGGATCGAACGACCACTCTCCGGATAGGCGAGCACGTCTCGGAGAGCTTTGATCTGGGCGATAAGGGAACACCACAAGGCTCCGTACTTTCACCATTCTTATTTAACTTGGCGATGACAAAGCTCTCTCGCGCACTCGGTGAAATTGCCGATGTGGAGCACAACATATACGCAGACGATGTCACCATCTGGAGCACCGGTGGCAGCGATGCGGAATTGGAAGCTCGCAGGCAAGAAGCCATTTCAGTTACCGAGGCCCATCTCACAACAATTTGACTTCACTGCTCTTCTAGAAAATCCGAGCTGCTCATCTACCACGCCCCAAGACCAAGGCGTCCGTACAACGACTGGCGCAAACACCACACTTCGTGCTTAGAGTTACACGATATGGACGGAAATCGCATACCTACGGTTGACAAAATACGAATTCTAGGACTAATCATCCAAAGTAACGGCTCCAACTGGGCGATGCTGGACAGCATCACGATCAAGATTGCGAACGCGATCCGAATGTTTCGGCGCGTCATGAATAGACAGAGGGGACTGAGCGAGGACAACGCCATTAGAATGGTCCACGCTTTTGTACTCGTCACATCCCATACGTTGTTGCGATGCTTAACTGGAAAAAAGAACATCGGAAAAGGCTCGAAGTGATCATACGCCGAGCTTTCAAGACAGCGTTGGGGCTCCCCGATAATGCCTCCACTGATCTACTCTTACAGCTAGGACTCCACAATGCCCTTTACGAAATCATCGAGGCTCAGCACACGGCACAGATCGCACGCCTATCAAGCACCAAAGCGGGCTGAGAGATTCTCTTCAAGCTCGGCCTGAACACCATAACAGAAAGGGACAACGTCCTGCAGTTGCCTGAAGTCATGCGAGAAGCAATTAAAGTGCTCCCCTTCCCAAGAAATGTACACCCGGTCCACAATCCAGGACGAAGACTTGCCCGCGCCAAAGCTCTCGCTGTGGACGCGGCAAGGTTTCCCGACGAGACAGCTTTAGTGGATGCAGCCTACATACCGGGAAAGCATGCCTACTCTGTAGCAGTAATCGACGGACACGGGCGAACGCGCAACTCACTCACGCTTTACACCAAGAAGCCAGAGGTAGCTGAACATTCAGCGATAGCACTAGCTCTCAAAGACTCGAGCTTCAGAACTGTCTACAGCGACTCTAGAGCAGCCACACGAGCTTTCGCCAAGGGCGCAATAAACAAGACAACGCTACGAATCTTAGGCGGAAGTAACATCACCGATCACTCCATCGTATGGTTCTCCGCACACATGGGTAGCTTAGGGGGCGGTCTGCGGGATCTCAACGAGATCGCACACGAGGCGGCGCGAGGACTCATCGACCGCGTCCCTCCGGTTTCCTCCGCTACCCCACATATCGAGTACAGGGATCAATTATTCACGTACAACGAGCTCACTAAGCACTTTTATTTAGGAAGACGAGAGTTTCCTCTCCCGGATAAGAAATTAACCCGCAGTCAGTTGGTCACGTAACGCTTGCTCCACACGAACTCATACCCCGACCCCTGGCACATGAAGCACATCGACCCAGACTACGACGGACAACATGTGTGTGAACAGTGCAGTGAACATGTAGACTTGAACCATATGCTGTGTGGTTGTGCATCGAGTGACGCCTACGCCAAGAACAAGGACCATTGGGACAAAGTGCTAAAACGTGCTTCACTACACGACCAGCTTCGGGCTGTCCAGGAAGCCTGCGCGGCGGCGGAGAGCTTCGGGCTCTTTGTGCCAACGTGGGAGCTGCCCTCTACACCTGGCGCCTAGCCGAGTGTCCTTCAGGACCCCTACTGTGGGATATAAAGTTTTACCACCACCAATGGTCCGTAATGCCTTCTTAGAACACGGTTTCTGTCACACCGCGTTGCAGCAGACGGAGAGAAGGAAGCGCCCATGGCATCAACGAAGTATTTTTTCATAGAGCCTGCTATGCATTTAAAATTTTGAGAATGACTTGTTTATCAATACATGGTGAGATTTATATATGGTGTCAAGAAACTGCAGCGTCACAAGCGTTACCATACTATACAAACCAAATTGAAGCAAATTAATGTCCCGGGAGACTGGTATTCAGAAGCATGCTAAGCAAACATTGTTCCCCCCCTCCCCCTCCAGCGCTCCCAAGCGTAAAGTTTTATTTTCCTCTCTTTGTAGGCTCACACGTACGTGGAGCGTAACACATTTTCTTCTGTGTTTACTCTAAATCTTTGAAAGTAGTGGTTACATGCAGGCAACCAAATAAGCTGGCCCTTCATTTCTTCATCACGAACAAATATCTTATTACCCAGAGAGTTGGTTCAATTTGTCTGCAGGCAGCCAGCCGCTACCGCTGTCGACATAACTTCCTACGCAGTTTGCGGTGTTTTGCTTTACATAATAAGTTACGTGATTGTTTGCCTCACTGGTTTTCTAGAATGCCCGCCTCAGCCATCGATTGTTCTCTCAAACTGACGCGTTTGTGCGACCCAGGTCCTAGCTTCGCCAGCTGTGTATACAAGCGACAAAGTAGGACAGTAGAGAATAAAATTAATTCATTCATTGATTCATTCATTGATTCATCCATTCATTCATTCATTTATTCATTCATTCACCTCAAGGGCCCTTTCGGGCATTACATAAAGGGAGGGGGTACAACTAACAACACTTGTAGCACAAGCACATATGCAAATTCGTGCGCTCTGCAATACACACGGCGCCCCGCTCCAAGAAACAGCCAGGGAATGGTCGGAAATAGAATGAGTGGCTGCTCTTGTCGTTCGTACACACGGACAAAAGAAAATGCGCGCAACGCTAAAATATGAGCATCATTTTCTCTTAACCAATCGTTCCAGTGGTCGTTTTATTGCCCACCTTTACTTCAGTTCAGATGTCCCCGACCATAATTTTAATTTCGTTCATCAGATCCGCCTTTGTGCATGAGCGTTGCTGGCTCAATCAAAGTTTTTATATCTGATTACAATAAGCAGAGCGGTGTTCCTAAATAAACGTTTCTAAAAAGACCGCGAAGAACGAAATTTTGCTCTCAATTTTACACTTAAGAGTACATCTCTAGAAATCTAAATCATGTTTTACGTGCCATGCGCCATTGAAAAACCCCACCTGACAGAGTAGAGAGTCCTGAGTAAATATCTTAATTTTTAAATGAGTGTCTGTCAGAAACTGTCTTGCAACGGCCCGGAAATAACTCAGTGTTTTTACTGTCTAGGTCATTCTCAATGTGCCCAATGATGTACTCATGTTACTGCAGTTCATATTTTGTTTGTACGATAGAAGATATATTTTCACCGGATCACTTTTTGTGCCCTACAAGGCAGTGTCTATCTATTATGCTACTTTGTGCACAGTGAAAATTTTCCTTTGCAGCATTTCAGCTATGTGCAGCATTTAAGCGGCTAGGACACAGCCTCTCGGTATCGACGTTGCAAGAGAGAACCAGTATCCGAAATACGCGTAACAGTCACTGTACACCTGTAAATAATGAATTTCTCTCCTCATTCAAACAAAATATCGCGGGCTTCCTGCCCTCTTTCTAGGACGAGAAGTTAGAGGAATGAGTCTACCCATCCCCGACGGTTTTCGGCTTGTTGCGACAAAAACGTCAGCAGCAGCCGTCCTTGGCCCTTGGCACTGCGTTTAAGGTTTTCAATTCACGTTTCCAAGGCATTCTTGTTTCCTCATCTGTTTCAATAATTTAGTTGCCAAAGAGCACCACGGATGTCAACCTTCTCTATATTTTAAACGTGAACACAATTTACTTTACCCAGTGTCCTAGCTATGACCCATGCTGCCGTTTTTCAATATATGGACGCCCAAAATGTAGTCGTACTTTTTATAATCCACAATCTGTGGTAGCACTGCGCACGGAGTGGACGCGTGATTAGTCAGCTGCCTCGCCGTGACAGCATTACCAATCCTAGTTTCCTAATATGAATCCTAGTTTCCGATCATGGCGCAATACGCCGATGTTTTTTACCCTAGCATATATCCACACATCCGGCTTTCGCTGTAATAACAAATGAAACGCACGCTAATTTGCAGTGTGTTGCGCCATGATTGACGTTGGATAGAATGTAATTAATAACCCCTGTGAATGCAAAGCCTGCCACCGCAATTAGAAGAACTTCTGCTGACATTGCTCAACACATACCTGTGCGTGTGTTTGCCTCTACGCGAGCCTTACTCTTCGTTACCTGTGATTAAAGCTATTCATAGAAATTCTCTTTTTCTGTCGAAGCAACGCGGTGCTTTGCATGCTTAAGACACTGCCCCTGATTTGCAAGCAGCTGTAAGCAAGCATGCAATCGTCGCTACCAGGTTGCATATTATGATAAATCTTTCCAACTGCGCAATTTTTTACTCCATTTTTCACGCTTAGTTATTGCTTACCCAATGAGTTCTCAGAATACACCTCTTCATTAACATCGCTTGAAGGCACCGAATACCGCGAATGCAAACACCGGGCGACTTGCGGACGACGGTGTTTTGCTAACTTTTGAAAGTTGCTCGTTTTGTATGGCCTGTTTCGTAGACGTTTGCTGCGTACAGGGTTTCTCTTATTTATTCAATAATTTAAACTTACTGCAGGCCCTTTTCAAGCCCACGCAAGTGTGTTTAAAAAACGCTGTAGTGGTAAAGACAAGAAGTATACACACGCAAAAAGAAACAGAAGTTCTCTCCTCTAAACACAAGGTACAGATAAAGAAATATAAAAATCAAAGGAAATGTTTGGAATGAAATTTACAAATGAATCTGCGGACGTACACTCTACAACATTTTCTAGCAATTAATTCCATTCGAAAATGGCAGCTGGTAACAGAGTATTTGTGGTTTGTTGCTTCAGTGTTTTGCCTAGTTTCACAAGGGCGTGAAAAAAAAAATTGATTGGAACGCCACATGCCCCCGTGCTGCAGAAAGATTGTGCCGTAAGAATGTTAACGGGATAAAAGAAATTGTACTCTTGAGATAATAAAGCAAATGTGCGTAGAACAAATCAAAATATTGCATTACACAAGGCATTTGACTTGAATACGACGTAATTGCTTTTATTTTTCGTTTGAATGAATAAGGATGGTTAGATTGTTCTACTTGTCGTCTAATGTTGGTAGAAACATATTGACGGCTTGTGCAAGTCGCAACTCTGTTTATAAATAGGTGTTAGTAAGCTGCTACTAAAGCTCGCGTCAGTTTCGCACATTTATTTCAAGAAATGCATTTTCTTCTCTTGCGACCCTTGCATAGATGAACGAGTTTCGCAACTGTATCGAAAGAAGCAGACAAGAAACAAAAATTGATGAGTGAAAGATAAGAAAATTTCGAAAAAGCTCGAGTGCAAACAAGATGCGCCACGTTTAAAGGATTACGTTACTCAGGTGATTATTCACGCGTTTATAGGTCTACATAGAAGCGAAACCTAGCAGGATCAGCTGGAGGGAAATAGTAATATGTATTACCCTTACATTAATTTGTTTGCACTAAAAAAGAAAATTCCAGTGACCTATCACCTGAGAAGTGGCGGTACCAGATCCAAGCAAGAAATAAAGGACTAAATCATGAGGGGACACTTAAGATCGGCCTTAAAGGTAAGACATGGTAGCTTCAATGACTCCCTTATGCCGGTTGGGTTCCTTATTGTTTATCCCTTTTCACACACGGATACTCTTCTTTCTTGCACCGTCACATAGCACATAACACACCCTCCAGAGTAAAATTAGACGCATTAGACATCTTTCCCGCACAAGTACTCCATCTCTGTAGCCTAGGCGCTACCCACGTGCCCGTGCATACGGAATAGGTCATTCAGTAGTTTAAATTCATAGATCGCGAGGAATCCTCCAACCACTGCTGGTGCAATAGTACAGCGGTTACTCGATGCGCCACTCTACGGATTGTGTTTTGTTTGAAACACAACGACCGGAGAGACTTCTGAGAAAAGTGAAAGTTTGATGACGTCCATAAGTCGTTGCTTCTCTGGCGCTACGTCCCCCTCCAAATAAGAACTTCTGACACCCAGGTTACTCTTCCCGAGTGCCCTTTCACGGCCAATCATTTACTGCCAGCTGCTGCGGCAGACGGGTTGTGAAGACGTCAGGAAGTCATGTGATGTAGGAGGCAGGTGGGCTCATTGCTTTTTCGTAAAGAATGCCGCTGACGACAACGGGTTTTCTTCAGAGTGGAGGCCTTAACGCTAGCTCATAAAATATAGTCACTTGTCTTGACGCTTCGAGATATAGAAAGCAGGCCACTCTGCTTTGAGTGCACCTTATCATGTTAAAGACCATCGCAGAGGCTCATTCACATGCAGGCGCTGCCCGCTATATATGCCCACGATGACCGATATACGACTTTACAGCGAGAAGGAGCGTGCATTTTTTCGATGAAGCAACCACATTCAGCTACATACTGCCAGCTTACCGGGCGTCAACACTCACAAAAGTTTTCATTGGCGAAGTTTCGGAGTTATCTAAAGGCTACGCGCGCTATTACCAAGCTTGGCTGCTAAAGCTCCATATTTTAAGGCTGACTTCCACAGGGCTCCTCAGCAAGTCGGTGGCTTATTTACTATGTCTACTTAGCATGTGGAGTAACTTCGAAAAGGCAATAATTGCTTTCTGTTTTGACGCTTTTTGATTAGAGTGTAAAAATCGCAAGCCATCTTTCATGCCAGTCTTGAGGCACCAGTGTAAAGCAGAGGTAAGCTTGTACAAGACGAGTATGCAAGCAGCATACGTGGAGAAAGCGCTGAAACTTTGCGTTAGTTCCCATGGGGAAATTGCAGGCCGCGTAAATGGGCAAGGAACTCGGATGTTTTACTGTGACTATTACTGGTTTACAATATATACCCATGACGGTGCTCAACTCTTAGAAATGTTCAAATGTTTGGTTGAGCAGGACTTCAAAAATACTGTGGACCAAGAGACCGAAATACTTCGTTCCTCAAAACCATGGCGTTTTTAATGTATACCGTACATCGAAAGTATACGCCTGCAGTCGAATTGCTTCCCAGCATTGTAAAGATAATCTTCAAATTGTTTTAAGGGCAATAGAACAAACTATCATAACTCCCTAATGGTTTTCACGACACTGACGGATGGAGACAAAAAAATAACGTACATTGATTATCCAGTGAGAATG
Organism: Amblyomma americanum; assembly: GCF_052857255.1. NCBI lineage: Eukaryota > Metazoa > Arthropoda > Arachnida > Ixodida > Ixodidae > Amblyomma > Amblyomma americanum. Next base: position 115,191,864 of record NC_135504.1, read on the forward strand.
AGCGTACTGCCAGCGCTCCTTGAAAAATCATCCTTTAGGGAAAGGAGGAGTACAAAAAACTATCTTAACAAATGAAAACTAACAAGTTTCTTCCTCGACGACAACCATAGCCACCCTTCAGTTTGCACGCGATCGACTGGGAGCATACACAAACCTTATGTATAGCGTTAGTCAAGCCTTCGTGCCCACGTTTCTTGCTTTTGTACACCCATCATGTTCCAATCCACTGTAAGGTGGGGAGAGTCATTGTACTCGGTTTTCATGACCTTTCGGCATTGAGGGATGCCGTGGCGTGCACAATACGATGCTGGAAATTAAAGCAGCTTCCGAAAAAAATGGACACAAAATAGAATTGGTAAAAAAAAAACTTTTGCCTGCTGGAAGAAACATGAGCATGGCAGCAAAGAATGGATTTTGGCTACCACCCTTGGGCACAAAGTGTAACCGGCAAGGTCCGAGCGCGCTTCCTTGGGAGATGGCCTGTTTCTTCTCCTTCGTGCTGCCTTATATTATCATTGTGACAAATGCCAATCTTCCTCTGTTGATGTGCCGGCACGACCAGAGGGCAGATATTGAAGCGAGAAACAACTACGCATATATAAGCGTTGATAACTGAAAGGCATTATCTCCAAGCAATTAGAGATATGGTGCGACGAACCTGCGAAGATAACTACCTGGAGAAACGGTGCATAATTTGCCATACGCGGCTGGTGGCTTCTTAAATCCAGGTTTTTTGGCTAAGAAATATGCCTCTAGGCTGGAAGACGTTTAGAACAAGTTGAAAAGAGCGTTTGTGTTGAATTATAGTACGAAATACAGATTGTGTTCTAGGAAGGCAAAGTGGACGCGTTTTTGGTAATTTTAGATATGACGAGATCTGGATGTGCCTGTTCTCAGCTGAGAAGTGCCCTCAGTATGCAGCCCTGAAGTTTCTCAAGACAAAAGAGGTTACATTTTTCCTTGCTAAACTCAAGCACTGTTTTCAAGCATCGTTTCGATATCAGCAAGACAGAGCCAATCAACGGGAGCCGACGGCTGTGACGAAAGCTGCGGAAACTTTTGCAACGGGGGGCGTACTTCGCCAGGCACTTTGGCAGCAGCGGTGGAGCAGGGCGGACGTCGAATAATCCGTTCTTCGCTGTGTTTTACAGGTTGGTCAAACCTTTTCATATTAAGTTCGTGCATGCTGCTTAGCTATCTGCCGCTGCTGCCAACTTGCTAGTCGATATTGGTGCTGCAAAAACTAGTCAATATTGGTGTTTCAAATGTCGCGAAAAACTAAAGAATGACGATAGCGCCATCACATGCAGTGAGTGTGAATTTTGTTTTCATCGCGTGATATGTTCAAGCATGAGTGAACCGACATTTGCTTCAAAGCGTTGGTCGGCTAAGAAGGTTTGGAAGTGTGAAACGTGTAAACGTTCGACTGGAGGCAAGGATGACGCCTCAAACGGTGACTCGAATAAGGATGCCGACCTGAAAGTCCTTATTGTGCTAATGAACAGGAAATTGACTTCCCTTCTCCCTCTTGCCGAAAAGCTAGATGCAGTAGAGAGCTCAATCCAGATGCTGCATGAAGAGTTTGCCACTATAAAAGATCGCCTTGATACGCAGGATAAGGAAATCAAAGGAATTAAAGGCAGAATTGACACGCTCGAGAGAGATGCTGGCTCAAAATATATAACTCAGTTACAACTCAGTGTCCATGACTTAGAATGGCGCAGCAGGCGCTTGAACATCGAGCTTCATGGCATTCCTGAGGCGGAAGGAGAGGACCTCTTGTCAAAAGTCAACGAAGTGGCGGACAAGATTGGCATGAACCATCTCACTGAGGCGGACACCCTCGCACTTCATGGGATGTCGGCGAAACCAGGAAAGACAAAAGGTGTGATCGCCCGTTTTGTAAGGCAGAATCTTCGAGACGCTTGGCTGCAGAAAAGGGTGGGTCTTAGGGAAAAAGACGACTCAGTGTACATCACAGAAAACATGACCAACTATTCGAGAGTATTGTTGCAAGCCACAAAAGAGTGGGCTAAACAGGCTGGCTTTGCATATGTGTGGCATGTCAATGGGAAAATTTTGGGGCGTAGAAAGAGTGGCTATGGCGCTAAGGTTATCAAGAGCATGAGTGACCTCTCCACACTTCGTAGCTAAATGCTTTCTTCGTGTAGTCGGGAACCCATGACTCCTATCTTGAAATGGCGCACCTAGGGCACGTTACCTTAGAAGAACTCTTAAGAGAGCTTGGTGGTCAGACACATAGTTACCTTTGTTGTTTTCACTTAAATACACAGTCTGTGTTCAACAAGGTTGCTGAACTAGAATCCTTGTTAAAAAAGCTTGAGAATTGTTTTGATGTTCTGATGATAACTGAAAATGGCAATCAAGCAGTTGTGACACTTTTGACCTTCCTAATATGACAACTTTTTTTGTTAATAGAACCACTCATCGCGGTGGTGGTGTCTGTGCAAGTAAGCTCTCTTTTACAGCCTGTCTTGCTTTCAGAATTTTCTTGTGTCACAGATAGTTTTCAGATTATTTGTCTGCAAGTGAAAGATGCTGTATTTGCAACTTGTTATTGCCCTCCGGATGGTTCTCTCCTTGAATGTTTTGTGTTTTTAGATAATTTATTGTCATTTGTTAACCAAAGCAGATACAATGTGATACTTGCCTGTGATTTTAACGTTGATATGAGTAGCAATAGTACGAAGAAAACAGATTTTGAAAATGTATTGCTATCCAATGGCTGTATAAACCATATTACGTCTCCCGCAAGACTAACGACGTCCACGCAAACAATTCCTGACTTAGTAATAACAAATTATGATGCTAACACCTTGTCAGTTCCGGTGTTCTCACTTACCTTATTAGTGATCACTTGCCTGTGTTTTGTAGCATAAAATTTAGTACTCGGGGAAACTCCCACCATAAAGTGTTTGATCTTTTTCAGCCTGTTACACCTACCCTCTTAGAAGCTTTTTATCATGAGTTAGAAACAGTTTGCTGCGACAACGTCCTTCAGGCAACAAATGCGAACGTAGCTTATAATGCCATTTTGAGTTTGTTTCTTTCGCTATACCAACGTCACTTCGTTTTCAAACGCCATACGGGTAATAAGAGATGTCGAAAACCGAGGGTGGCAAATTACGTATTGAAGAAGATAGAAAAGAAAGAACGTCTGTTTAAAACATTTATACGATCTCGTACAGCATCTGATCTCGCTACGTTCAAAAAATTTCGTAATGACTTCACTAAGCAGCTAAGAAAATCAAGAGAACTGTACTAAGAGAACATGTTCGGTTCCAACGTAAAGCGCACTGACTTAATGTGGAATAACTTAAATGCACTGATGGGTCGGAGCGAGAGAAAACATAGAGTTGAAGAAATTTTTCACGAAGGACAGATATTAAAAGGAAAAATGGCAGATGAATACTTTGTTAAGAGATTCTACTAAAAACCAGGCATCATACAAAATTTTAGGGCAGAAAAACTCTATCACAACATTTTTTGAACTAACAGATGCAAATGAAGTGTGTTCTCTTTTTTTGAGTTTGAATAATTCTCATAGTGTTGATGCTGACGGTATACAAATAAGACCCGTCAAGTATGTGATACGTATAATCAGCCCCATTCTAGCGCGTTTTTAGTCTCTGCATTTATACAGCTGTTTTTTCTACAAAAATGCAAAGTCGCCCGTATGATAGCCTTATAAAAGAAATGAGATAAAAATGATGTATCGAACTATAGACCGGTGTCAATTCTTCTTACCTTTTCGGAAAGTCTCGAGAAAATTATCTTAGATCGAATATTGCGCTTCTCCAGCAAGCATAATATAATAACTTCTTCGCAATATGGCTTTAGGAGGAACAGGTCTACAGAGCTGGCACTGTTGGACCTTAAGGAATATATTCTAAAACGTTTTGAAGAGAAATGTATTGTTATGGGTATTTTTTTAATTTTAGCTAAGCTTTCGATTATATTAGTCATACTATCCTTCTTGAAAAACTGCATTATTATGGTATACGGGGACATGTTTTGGCTCTGCTCAAAAGTTACCTGTCAAATAGATTTCAATATGTCGACATAAATGGTTTCATTTCTCACAGAAAAAAAATAATTTCAGGAGTCCCACAGGGTAGCATTTTAGGCCGTGTCCTATTTATTTGTAAATTATTGATATTGTACACATCTGCTCAGACACCAAGTTCGTTATATATGCCGATGACATGAGTGCTTTGGTGCCATCACGTTCTGAAGCTGAAGGAACTACTAAAACAAATACTTTTTTTGCGCAAATTGGACTCGTGGACTTCCAGCAATCTAATAAAACTTAACGCGAACAATACAAAGGTGGTAGTTTTTCGACCAAAAGATAGACAAATTTCGTTACAAGGAACCGTAATGTTTATATCCGCAGTCATTGATGTGGTAGATACTGTCAAGGTGTTAGGGGTATATTTTACTTCAACTTTACAATGGAATGATGATGTAAACAGTCTAATCAGCAAACTGAGCTGCATAACTGGAATTTTAAATCGCAACCGCTATACTCTTTCAAAAAAAAGTTAAACTAATGGTCTACAACGCTATCTTTGTCTCCCACCTAAACAACTCTCATTTAGTTTGGGGAACATAAAAAAAACTAATGTGTTGAAGCTTGGAAGGCTACAGAAAAAAATAGTACGAATAATTGAAAACGTTGAATACACAGCACCTTCTTCACATATCTTTGCTTCGCTTAATTTATTGAAAGTAAGAAATATATACGAATACAAATTATGCAGGCAGTATCATTTAAGTATCCAACGAGAGAGTACAGTTTTTACGGAAATGGCAAAATTAAGACCCAATTATCCCACCTACAGCACCAGAACTCCAGAATGATGGAAAGTTCCAAAATGTCAGACTGCCTATAGACAACAAACACTCCGGTATAATCTTCCGCGATTATTGAATGCTGCAGAAAAAAGAAGGTGCTGATCTATTCAATATATCTCTTCCAAATATGTACAAATATTTTGCTACTCACATTCTTTTTTTGTGAATGAATGCAAAGGTCTATCGTTATGTTCAATTACATTACATTGTTTTATTTTCAAAAAAAAAATTTCCAGGCGTTCAAATTCAGTGCTCTATTGAAGCTCTTATTTAGGCCTATTTTATTTTCTGATGCGATACAGTGCTGTTTTTCTTTTCACTTTACAACAAAAAAATGTGTCTGTCTACTGCCCCACTCTGCTGCTTTATACACTCTAAGGGGGCGGATGATTTTTCAAGCCGCAGATCTACGGCTTTTCCCTCCACCTCCTTTCACTTCTTTGTGGAGAATATAACTTGTATGTATGTATGTATGCATGTAAGTTGAACATTTAGTGCTTACCATGTGGCAAGTAGTTCATTTTCGTTGATGAGAGCAAAATACAATTTCCACTATAATAAATGGCGAAAATGTGATTGCAATGCACTCAATGATTAAATGCTGAAAGATACCTTAAGATACCTTTAATAATTGCAGAATACCAAAGAATGTTACGACCAGAACTCTGAAAACAGTGTATTGGGCATAAGAGCTTTTTAAACTCCTGATGCTCCTAATGCTTGCCTAACTTCTTTCTCCCGTATGTATGCTACCTAGCGTCCTATATATTTTTTCCTTGTGAACTGCACCAGAAATTCCGCTGTATAAAAGGGCAAGCCGTGAAAGTTAGAACCACTCTTTTTATTTTTTCAGATATTTGCTAACACACGTATAAAGAACTTCACGTGCCGTATTTTCCTCTTTTGTGGTTTGTGTACTGGCTCCCGATAAAGCATTGTTGTGCTTTAGCCCGAAAAAAGCCAGGAATCGCAATTGCCAATCCCATCACAAACAAAAAATAAATTACCTCGAACTGAACCAAGTGTGCAGCTCACTTTCGGTCATTTCCTTTCCAACCACTTCCAGGTCTTCATTGGTGATTTGCGAGGTTTATTCGAGAGGATGCGTTTTAGAGAGTGAAACCAACCCTGAATCCCACAAACACGCCACGCAATGACCAGCTCACTTTCTTTTGAACGTGCCCAAGCTTCCCAACGAGGACAGACAGAATAACAAATCTGCCTTGAAGGCGCAATGCGGTTTGCAAACCAACACCCAGGCGCATACTTGTGGCCGGCGCAAAGTTGATCGGTTACGCGCTAGAGCAAACTGCGAAATTAATCTTTTATTCTCAAGCGGCCAGGACACCATGCGAACGTCCTTCCTGTTTGTAGCTTTTTTTATGTTCGACGCATATATTTGGCGTTCATTTACCCTTTCCTTTTCCACAATTGTCTGTAATCACTGCTCTGAGGAGAAATAGAACAGTGCTATGATTAGGACCGACAAAAAAAAAAAACATCGAGGCAACAAGTATGGCAACATTTAATGTGTTGGGTTGTATTCATGCCGAGTGGTATGACTTCTTTCGCGAGGGTAATAGTGTGGTCTGAGCGATTATTAATCCGCGGTCTAAGTGCAGCGAGCGCCACGTTATTTACTTCGTTGTATGGTAAAGAAAATAAGGATGCTGTGTTTTTACCTTTATTTTTAATTGAATAAAAGTATCATTACATACTAACCAAAAGTGCAGAAGTTGTTCAGCAAATCTCGTCTTTTAAAGGGCCCTAATGCAGGAACCATGCAGCAAATGACTCCCGCCGAAGTGGCGTGCACATGGACAGATGCTAGGCAAACAATTTACACAGATGTGAACGTTTTTTTCTCCCTCTCTGTTCTTTTGGAGCTTTTCAATCGTTATCAAAATGCGCTCATTAGCCTCTATTGAGGGGCTTCGCACCGGTAATTCTCGCGACAGAAGCAACAGAACTGCAGCATGCTATCATGCTTTCGCGTTTGAATGTTTGCCATTTTATTGGCCTCCCATTCATGACCGACGAAGCACGTTTATTTTTCATTTATTCACTGTCACACTTCATCCGCTGAAAAGCCACGAAGACTAACGAAGGAGAGGAGTGAGGTCTCTATCCTCTGAAACCGCCTGTCCTGGCTTGCACTGATATCATGGAAGCGTTGGTTTTACAAAGAAATCGGGCACATACCCATGTTGAATGCTGAGCTCTGGGTGGAATGCGGCCGCGGAATGCAGCTAACTTGGGATACAAAGTAACGGCATGTACTTAATTGCCACAGTTCGAATCCGACGGGTATCGAGAGTCGCGAAAGTGTCAACATAAAATAAGTAATGCTGTAGAAAAGACACAATAAAATAGTCGGAACACTTATTGCATGAAGCTGTAAAATTTTTTTAGACAGTCTGTAGGCTGTCTCTAGACTTCTGTCTATAAATTCTTTAAACTCCCAATAGACTGTCTATTGACAAATCTTGAAAATTATTCTATTGGCAATACAAATGCTATAGACAGTCTATAATCATTTTATATGTTTGTGGCCATAAATTTTAGCAGCCTTCTTCTATAGACAGCCTATAGACTTTGAATAGACAAGACTAAATATATATAGGAAGGCTACAGAGCTTATAAGAAGTCTATAGACTGTCATAGACCGTTTTTATAAAAGAAGGCGGCGACACCTGCAGCGTTATTGATTAGTTCTCCACTTTCGAGAGCACTTGAAGTGAGCAGAACTTCAGAAATCTGGCGCGTCCAATCGGCGCACGAGTATAGGCTTTGCAACACCGCCAGCTTCAATGCACAAGGAACTCCAATGCGGCGTGCTCGTTCAATAGAGGGCCCTGGAGACCACCTTCCAATCAGGCTTGCATGATGAAGAGCGAGCCACAGACGGCAGTCAGGTTGGAGGGAACTTGCGCATACGGGAGAAGGAAGTAGCCTGTGTCTATCGGCGCGAATTCTCGAGGCATCAGCTTCCATGCTATTTTATGGAGCCCAGTTCCACAGCAATTGTGAGGAGAAACGTATTAGCATAAGAACATTCAAGGCTCTTTAACCCTGACGCGTGCTTTCACGAATACTTTATAGACTTATTGTTCAGGTAGAAAAATGCAAAAACACGAAGTTTTAAGAGGCCAGAAAGCCATAAAGTTACCAAGGTTGCTCCGTGCCACGCAAGCAATTTTTGTTTAATTTGCAAGCGTTAGAACCCTCCAACTCTTAAATAACTGTCCCTACGCTGTGGTCGTCGAGCCTCAGGTGAAGTAAAGTTAAAAAAAACACAATGTACTTATATCGTCAAACAGGACTCTAACCTGCGTCGGCGCGAATAAATCAATATCGCCGCATCCTGTCTTTCCATGCATTAAAGTGTCAGCCCCTCGCCCTGAGGACTCATCGTCATCATCATCAGCTTGAATTAATTCGCAAATAAGTCGAAATGCAAGAGCACGTGGCCACTTGCACATGCGAGATCAAGATAGAATGTACGGAGGACTTTACGTCGAGAAGAGGCACCAGAAAACACCACCTGACGACCATGCAGCAGTTCGCACGAAACAGCGAGATATTTCAGCTACGCGACTGCGTGAAGAAAGCGCCATCTAACGTGCATGCAGCATATCACAGGAGACGCTTGGACTTTAGCATGAGCAAATCAGACGAAACGGCTTCCGATTTGAACTACCACAGCAGGATATCAAACGAAATATGTTGTCATTGGTGTGAATGACCTCAGTATGGCGACACAAAGTGCTCAGCAAATTGGAGCAGATATGCTAACGTATTTCAATTGATCGCACGTAATTTTTTTTTGGGTGCTTGCTTTTTTACATACAGCCTGAATAAAACGCTTCATGCCTCATGGTTATTTCATTCGCCGTAGAGTTGAGCATTGCGAGGAATTAGAGCGTCCGAAACGTATTTTCGTGTGAAAGCACTCCTGCAGACGTACCAACCCCGAGCAAGAGCCTTGTCACCTTTTCTTGTGTTCCGAACTAAACCGAACTTACCGGAGTTACTCTCGAGTAGGATCGTTATAGCGCGCTGGAGCTTCACGCCAGCTGAGCGAGAGGTTGCTCAAGGAGACCAACAAGGTCACACAATCCCTAGCGGTCGCTGTTACAGCCACCTTCCACGCTGACACCTGTCACACAACCAACAGCCACCTGCTAGGGCACTGGGGCTTCACTGGTAGTGGCATGAGGACTCGCCGCCATCTTTGAATGCCAGGTAGAGAATTACCAATTTTGCATAAAGGGACATTAACCCACTGAAGCTACCAAGTCATACCCTTAAGGCGGAGATAAATGTCTCCTTCAAATGTAGAAATAATACCTGCTTTCGGGCGTCTACTCGGTTTAGCTATGTTAAACGTCTACCAATTTTTAAGCTGAGGACGATCGGTATTAATTTCATTTCAATTCAATTCATTTATTTCACCACATATATACATACTGTGGAGCTTTAGCTGCGCCTTAAGTACTCTACTACGCAGTTTAAAAGCGAGCCGAGTGGCATGCACAGTTTTCACTGCAGGGGCAGAAGTAGTGGATCACAGGCTGCGTTGTTGGGCTGCTTTGCGCATGCTGCCGGCTCTGCTCTTCGTACATTGCTGAAAGCTGAAATGGGGTCATCTAATGCGGGCACGTACTATGGACTCACGAGATTAACGCACCCTCCAGCACAGCTTGCATGCGTCCCGCTGATACCGGAAATTACGCTCCGGAGCGAAGCGTGCTTCGAAGTAGGCCACATAGCCACATCGCGCTCAAACGTGCCTCAGGCATCGCGAAAATGCAGCATCACAGTTTTTTTGCCTTTACTGTTGTGCATGTTAGCAGAAAGCGTCTTCTAAAATGTGGGCGCCTGGATGTGCGCACTTTATTGACTGACAATTTTCTCGAAGGCATTTCAATGCCCATCGTTGCGCCACTTTGGCTGCGTTTTACCAGTCTGTGTGGACTGTTGATGGCTGCTTTTCTTTGTATATTCAGGCAGGATAGCAAGCAAATGCTACAGAATGAAATTGTTTTGTTTTGTTGTTGAGGCACACAACACGTGGCAATCACAAAAGCGAGGCTGGATGAGTGCAGGCACCTTTGGTTTGCACACGTGACCGAGAAAGATAAATGTGTCTCGAGGAAGCTGTTAGGGACACACTAAGGGCACGGCAACAACTAGTAAGAAGGGAGAGAGCTGGTCAGGACAAACATTCGGGCGAAGTAGTTCTCAGTGGGCATTGTTCAGTTGAAACAATATAGGCATACTAATTAATGAAAGAGGACTGAAAAATAAAAGTGTACCTACTTGTTACACTGAGTATTACCGGCCAAGAAAGAAATAAGCGCAGGATACAGGTTATAAATTGCGAACCTGCGTAGGCAGATTTGACAAGCTAAAAGAAGTCTTGGTACTCTGCCGACATCACACTTGCCCACAAGACCGGCCAAAATCACCGCAGTGGTATGTGATGCTTCAACCGAGGTGATCAGCAACAACATGACCACAAAGGAAGATGCACAGAGCTTTCATGTGACTTTTTTTGCTCTACTCCATGCAAGTAACTTCCACACGAGGGAGCTAGAGTTCACTCCCACCTTCCTCTATTCCCTTACGGCGCGGTTCGTGTGTCCGCCATGATGGGAGACAGTTAATGCGCCATTTCCTTTCATCAAAAATCAAAACCAATTATGGGTAGCTCGAATAAACAATGGGAACTGGTATAGCATTCTCCTCTTTCGTGGCTTTATTCTTTTGCTTCTTTTGTAATGGCAGCTATGGAATACGCTGCGTTCAGGCTTTAACCATCAGGGAGGTATCTTACATAAGTGCCACAAAGAACGGCGATGCTTCATTTTTTTTATTGATACGGTAAGTCCCATCAGGAACTGTAACAGGAAGGGCGGTGAATAATACAACAAGGTGTATGGCACATATTGGCAACTAAAACAACTTGAACTATAACATATGCTACAAAATGTTACAAAATCGCTTAGAATTCAAGTTGAGGTACAAGTAATAGGCTGCAAACATTGTGAAAGCAAAAAAAAAGAAAATCGGCAGCAGTTACCGCTGTAATTTCAGTCTAAGCACAAAAAACGGTACAAGTAAACAGGGCAGAATAGGAAAGTGTGGAAAATAAGAATAATTACTGGAAAACAAACAGGTGATCTCTAAACACGGCACTAAACGCATCTAATGATGAGCTGTTAATAATATCAATGTTTAGAATGTTCGATTCTCGTGTTTCTCGAGGAAAAATTGAGTATTTCAATATGTCAGTAGGGAATGGAAACTCGTTTAATTTGAGAGTGAGGTTCTGGCGGGTCGATCTAGTTTTTGTGATCGTTATGTATTTTTTAGCGGACACTTTTAGTTGGTTATGAATTAGCTGATACATGATGTTAAGTCTTGCAAGTTTTGCTCTGTTCTTTAGGGTTAGGAGTCCTGCACATTTTAGTAATTGCGTTGGTGAGTCTGTAAGGGAGTGTTTATTGTACACACATCTTAGTGCCTCTCTCTGCACCCCTCCAAGATTTTAATGAGCTTGTTAGTAAAGGGAAACGAAACGTTGTTGGCATACTCAAGGATTGGTCTGACAATAGTTTTATATGCTAGTAATTTTGTTTCAGTGGGTGCTAGTTTAAGGCGTCTATTAATAAAGAAGACTTGTTTTAGTGTATTAGATGTGATGATGTTAACGTGCGAATCCCACCTGAAATCAGAAGTTAGTGTCATACCAACGTACTTATGCTCAAGGACAGATGCTAGATGAAGATTAATAAGCATATACTGAAAAGCTGATGTGTGTTTTGTCGTAGTTATAGCTAAAAGTACAGATTTATTTAAATTTATGTCCATATGCCAGTCTTTACACCACTGGGACACTGCTGTTAACGCGTTATTTAAACCTATATGGTCATTAAGAGAGTTAATTATCTTGTAAAGGACGCAGTCATCTGCGAAAGGTTTAATATTTTGTGAACCACAAGATCGTAGGTCATTTATAAATATTAGAAACAGTACCGGTGCCAGGACACTTCCTTGGGGTACTCCCAATTCAACTTTAGTCGTCGCTGATTTCTCATTGTTAATTACAACAAATCGCATCCGATTACTAAGATACGTTTTAATACAGTTTTGAATAATGCCAGTTCCTAAAATATGTTGAAGTTTTACAATAAGTTCAGTGTGCGAGACACAGTCAAATGCTTTCGAGAAGTCTAAATTATGAGGTAAATTTGTTTCTGGTTATCAATGCTCATGGATATGTCATGTGTTAATTCGATTAGTTGAGTAATAGTGGAAAGCCCCTTACGGAAGCCGTGCTGACACGGGGTTAAAATGTCATTTATTTGAAGATAAGCCTTTATTTGTTTTAAAACAATATGTTCTAATAACTTGCATACCGTGCTCGTTAGTGATATAGGCCTGAAGTTCGAATGGTCAGATTTATTTTCTGATCTGTGTATCGGTGTTATCTTTGCGGTTTTCCAATCCCTAGGGAGGCAGCAAGTGGACAATGATTTGTTAAGAAGTAGTATTAGAAATTTAGCTATCCACTCGGAATATTTATCTAAGAATATGTTAGAAATGTTGTCAGGTCCTGGTGCTTTCTTAGTGTCAAGATTTAATAAAATGTTTAACACTCCTGGTTCAGTTATCGTTAGCGGTTCAATTCTCACGCCTGCGCTAGAGTTCATTCACGGTTGTACTCGTTATCCGTTGTGAAGATGGAGCAGAAGTAGTTATTAAGAGTAGTTGCTGTATTTCTGTTATCCTCCGGTGATGCCTGTCTTTCACCTTGCTTGTTGGGGTTTATATAACACCAAAATTTTTGGAGAGCAATTTTTAGAAATTTAGCAAGTATTTCTGTAAAAGTGATATGTCTTGGCCCTCTTGATTTTTGATTTCAAATCGTCAACAGCGGAAATAAGTTTTAGAACTGTTTGTTGTGACGGATGGGCTTTCTGGCTCTTTCTGAGTCGTCTAACTTTTCGTTTTGCGTGGATTACGGTTCGAGTTATGCGGGGGTTATGATTTAGGGGTCCTTTTAGTTTTCAATGGTACGTAGTTAGTGACTCAGTATGACACAACTGATTTAAATTTATGCCACAGGGATTCTATGTGTGTGTTTTTATTGTGTGCGAGTTGATGGAAGGTTGAGAGTTCGAGTAAGAGTGTATCAATGATGCTTGTATCATCGGCTCTGCTGTAATCTTTTTACATTATTGTCATTATTGTTGATCGTGAAGAGGGTAGAGAACCATTATATGGGACAGCACAAGAGACCAGTCTGTGGTCCGACAGGCCGGCTGACACTGCTGATTTTGCCTCACGGATAGGCAAATGATTACTAAGAAATACTGGGTCTAAAATGTTTGAGCTAGGTCCTTGTACACGGGTGGGTTCGTTTATTATCATGGTTAGATCAAAAGAAAGCTTGGTATAAAGAAGAAAATCGGCGCAAGGTGATCGGTGATGTAGTGTGTGCCAGTTGATGTCAGGTATATTGAAGTCGCCCAGTAATATCACCTTGTTTCTCTTCACATGCTACTGCTTATACGCGTACAATGATTGCATATTAATCAGACCGGAAGAAGGACAGCGATAAACGCATCCCACAGTGATCGTAGTATCTATAAGGCAAAGTTTACAAAAAACTGTTTCAACTCCTACAACGTCAGGCAAGGTAATGAACGGTATTTCTTTCTTTTCTTTATCAACAGAGCAACGCCTCCGCCTCGTGTTGTCCGATCTTTGTGAATAATGACGTAATTTGGGGGAGTTATTTCAAAGTCTTTGATGTCTTTGGTTAGTCAAGTTTCTGTTTAGCGATAAATTCTGGCTCAAAATTTAATATCATTGATTCAAGGGGATCAAGCTTGTTAATTATACTTCGGGCGTTAACATTACCGAAGGTTATATTGGACACTGAGGGCGGCGTGGACGCAGGTTGCGCGTTTCATGGTCCGGGTTTTTTGGTTCATTAGAGGTTGGTCCTATGGGAGACAGCATTTTTTTGTTCATCCCAAAAATAAAGGCGACTGTTGATCTTTACTTTGTCAAAAACCAAAGCCACTTTATCACCATAGTCCTTCTTTGGTTTCTCATATTCCCATAGCTTCCGCCTAATGTCTCGAACACGGGGTGAAAAATCTTCGCTGATGACGTAGTCACTCCCCTTCTGTGTGGACAGTTTCGCAAAATATTTGTTTTCTCTCAGAAATCTAACATCTTTAGAATTATTGGTCCTGTTTTGTCTACCTCTGGTTTGCCTAATCGATGGATTCGTTCAATTTCGACCTCATCTAACTTTAAAGTACCCTTAACGACCTTTTCGTTCACTGCGTGTTCCATGGATTCGGAGTTTTATTCTTCTTCTTCTGGCATACCATACACGATGAGGTTCGATCTTCTAGATCAATTTTCTAGGTCGTCTATTCTTCACTCTAGGGATGACGCATGTTTTTGTAAGCTAGCGATTTGTTTAGTGCAGGTAAAACATTATTTTCCAGGATGTTAGACGTTCTAGCTTTTCTTCGATAGACGTCAGTCGTTCTTCTTTTATAGAATTTATGTCGGCAGCGATTTGTTTTAGCGGTTCTGAAAGCGCTGACATCCTGGGCCCCGGATTTGTCTCAACATCACCGCCAAGCAATAGTAACTTTGAAAGGTACACTATGTCATACAAAGCATCCAGAGGTACCGCAGGGCATGGCAGCATGACAACACCACGCTCGCTAGGAAGAAAATATTTTCCAAAACGTCTTCTTACCTGCACGAAGAAGGCACACGGATCAGCCATCTGCGTGTAAGCCCTGCTGCCGTGCCCTTTGGAATGCGGTGGCACGTTGGCGGTTTCTATCCGCAGGAAGGGGTGTGGCGCTGCGCTGAGCGACTTGAAGAATTTACTTCCGCTGGAAGTAGACGATGATGAATTCTCATTCGCAGGTTCAAGGATAGGAAGTGGCAAAAAACTGGTGTTTTGTAGCACATGCGCGCGGTGAATCACGTGGGACCGGTTTAACTCTTGTTGTCCCACTGGTATCAGCAGCAGGCTGGCGACGATCTGCACGAAGAAGACAAACGGATGAGCCATCTGCGTGTAAGCCCTGCTGCCGTGCCCTATGTCAGGGCAAACCAGCCACAGTAACCTAACCTATAATGCACAAGCAACACATATGAGATCTTGAGGTCTTACAGGTGAACCCTATTGCTGACGGCGCTTTTTAAGGTAGTTAATGCAGTTACGAGTGCTGCGTGAAGTTCAGGGTTCTTGGGCATTAATTTTAATTTTGAATCAGCCATACAATTTTCTAATGCAGTCCTACGGAAATATTGATGGCAATGGTTCACTGTTGCGGGTAGCAAAAGCTTTTTTTTTATAAATTTCCGTATCACTAGCATCTAGTGGTTAACACTGGTACAAAAAACCAAGAGAAAACGTTTTTGACGACAGCAAAAACGCTAAACGCCAATAACCCAAGCCTGCCGATGGGAGATCTGCCTATGCATCAATTTCTACACAGAAATCTTTCGATCTAAGAAAAAAATGCGCTCATAAACTCTTTCCGTTGAAAAACGCGTTTGGCTTGAATTTCTGTGCATAGATCCCGACGACACTTACGCCTAACTGCTTAATCAGAACTCCACCAGAAACACATGTCTGCGGTTTTTCTACGCATATGTTATTTGTATTCCTGATTCCCCGCTATTTCATATAACTAAAAAATGCCGTGCCCTTGTAGCAAGTAGAGAAACAGCTGATTGGCACGTGTGATTTTGTGTTGTCTGAAAGTGAACACGTTGGCCTAATACAGACCGCTGTTATCGGCGCATTCGACGCCATGTAATCAGTGCAATATTAGCCGGATTCGACCGTTGGTGGTGAAAAAAAAATGTTCGCATGGGCACACAGTGCTCTTTCTCTGTCTGCAAGAGGTAAATATCATCCTGAAAATGGACTGCTATTTTAGCGAACCAGCTAAGATGGGGCTCATTAGCCTAACATTGAGAATAATTCCTATCTCGGTATCCCGCACCATAGTGGAGTCTAGAGGGCCAGTTGAGATGATATAATAATCTCTTAAGCGGGAACGCTCGGAACGAGAACATCAACCGAGTTGCATATTTTAAAAGAGCGCGAGTTAGAAGTGTTTTTCACGTCCAGGTCTGGCTAACATAAGAGTCCTTACTTATTGTTCGTCCCTTAACCGCGACCTCCCTAAGCCTGCCCTTGCGCCCTCATTAAAGATATCGTAAGGACGAACTGTGGAAAAAATAAATTGATATAATAGTTTGCATAAAACAGTTCAGTTATCTTGACCCTGGTACTCTGCCTAGTAAAAAGTATAGTACACTACTTACTATACCGTAATACACATGTGTAGTATGGGACAACCTACTACACATTGTAAGATTTAGCCATTATAAAAAAAGGGTCATAGCCTGATTTTCACACCAGTGTGATATCTCCTCTCAGGCCAACCAAAGAAAAAGGAGCTGGGCGGATCCTTTGAGCTATAATGCGTGCCAAGTGTCCGGCTTGGTTCGAAGAAAGCAGAATGATGGGCATCGCGCAACGTGCTCCAGGAACATGACAGCATAGTTCTTAGTTGGAGATTTAATTCACCCAATTTTATTTACGAATTTCGGTGCAATTCACGCTTCAAATAAAAAGTATATATATATATACTATATATATATATAAGCCAACGACGACGAAGCGCTCGCGGTCAGGAGAGGTCTCCTGAGGTTGTGGTCCGAAACGTGGGCGAAAGGTACGGTCTGCATCAGGGTAGTCTGGCAGAGGGTGGACAGGCGCATGCAGAGTACGTCGACAGAGGCGCGCGACGTGGCCCGGAAGACCGCAGGCGTAGCATATCGGTCGATTGTCAGCCGTGCGCCAAGGGTTGTAGGTAGGGGGCGTGAAGCGGGTCCGTGGAGCAGCAGGCGCAGGCACCACTTGAGGAACGTACGTATAAGCCTGCGGTCGCGGTGGTCGGTCGACAGCGTCGGCATACGTGAGAGGCACGGGAGTGAGGGCAGGCGGCACTTCAACTGGAAGACCGTAGCTCAACGGAGCAGCAACAGGCGGTGGCGGGGTCGGGGGAAGGCCGACCTGGGGATCCAAGGGGGCTGGTTGTGGAAGAGGAGGGAGGGCGTCAGCGACCGCCTGCGTGATGGCGTGCCGGATCTCAGCGCTGAGGGGGGTCGGTGTCTGATGTTGTCGAGATAGGAGCGAGAGCTGCCGGCCGACCTCGTCCCGCACAAAGTCTTTGATGGTAGCAAGTAGATCTGGATTGATGGCCAGGCCGGAGATGGAGTCGGCAGGCGGAGGAGGCCGACGAGCGCAAAGACGTTGCTTGCGCAACTCGTCGAAACTCTGGCAAAGGGTATACACCGAGGAGCGATGCAGCGATGGCGTAGAGGTAGAACATCCGCCTCGCGTGCAAGAGGACCGGGGTTCAAATCCTGCTGCCGCGCAATTCTCCACCGGGTTTAAAAAAAAGAAAAATCCGCGTGTCGATGGAATTGCATAACCAGGCCTGGAGTGCGGCCTTATCTCGGTGACCAGAACCGACAACGCACTCTCTCACCAGAGCAGGATTTGGCCACCCTGGTGTAGTACTTGGCCACAACCTTCTATGATCAAACCAATTAACCCTCGGCCCTCAGTCCCCAGCGGCTGCAGAGCAACTGACCACGGCGGCGGTCAGACCTGTGACGCAGCGGAGGGTGCTAAGAATCTCTGGCTCCGGACAGGCCGCCATTGGAATCTGAACCTGGCAACGTTTAACGCTAGAACTTTAGCTAGTGAGGCTAGCCTAGCAGTGCTGTTCGAGGAACTAGCGGGAATTAAATGGGATGTGATAGGGCTTAGCGAAGTTAGGAGGACAGGTGAGGCGTATACAGTACTAAAGGACGGACACATACTGTGCTATCGCGGGTTAGTGGGTAGACGAGAACTAGGTGTGGGTTTCCTCATTAATAAGCATATAGCTGGCAACGTAGAGGAGTTCTACAGTATTAATGAGAGGGTAGCAGCTATAGTAATTAGGCTGAATAGGAGGTACAAGCTGAAAGTGGTGCAGGCCTACGCACCCACATCCAGCCATGATGACCAGACCGTTGAAAGCTTCTATGAGGACGTAGAATCAGCAATGAATACAGTAAAATCGCAGTACACTGTACTGATGGGCGATTTCAATGCGAAGGTGGGCAAGAAGCAGGCTGACGACCACGCGGTAGGTGACTATGCGATAGGCTCTAGAAATAGCAGGGGAGAGTTATTAGTCGAATTCGCGGATAGAAATAATTTACGGATTATGAATACCTTCTTCCGCAAACGAGAAAACAGGAAGTGGACCTGGAAGAGCCCCAATGCTGAGATTAAAAATGAAATAGACTTCATACTATGCGCTAAACCTGGCCTCATTCAGGATGTGGCCGTCCTCGGAAGGGTGCGTTGCAGCGACCATAGAATGGTAAGGTCTAGAATTAGCCTAGACATGAAGAGGGAACGGAAGAAGCTAGCGAAGAAGAAGACCATTAACGAGTTAGCCGTAAGAGGGAAAGCACAGGAGTTTAGGATAGCGCTGCAAAGCAGATACTCGGCTTTAACTGAGGAAGATGATCTTGATGTTCATTCAATGCACGATAACCTGACATCAATAATTACGGATTGCGCAGTAGAAGTAGGCGGTAGGACAGTTCGAAAAGATACCGGGAAGCTATCTCAGGTGACGAAAGATCTGATTAAGAAGCGCCAAAACATGAAGGCATCTAACACTACCGATAGAATAGAACTAACGGAGCTATCAAAGTTAATAAATAAGCGCAAGGTAGCCGACATAAGGAAGTTTAATATGGAGAGAATCGAGCATGCTCTAAAGAACGGAGGTAGCCTAAAAACAGTGAAGAGGAAACTAGGCATAGGTAAAAACCAGATGTATGCATTAAGAGACAAGCAGGGCAATGTCATTAGCAATATGGATAAGATAGTTAATGTAGCCGAAGAGTTCTACACAGACCTGTACAGTAGCCAATGTAATCAGAACGCTAATGAGAAAGACAGCAGTGCACAGCAATGCGTCATCCCGCCAGTAACGAAAGATGAAGTAAAGAAAGCCTTAGAAGCAATGAAAAGGGGAAAAGCAGCTGGGGAGGATCAGGTAACAGCAGATCTGTTGAAGGATGGAGGGGACATCGTGCTGGAAAAACTAGCAACCCTGTATACGCAATGCCTGATGACCTCGACTGTACCAGAAGCTTGGAAGAATGCAAACATTATCTTAATTCATAAGAAGGGAGACGTCAAGGACTTGAAAAATTACAGGCCGATCAGCTTACTATCCGTTGCTTACAAAGTATTTACTAAGGTAATCGCTAATAGAGTCAGGGCAACGTTAGATTTTAATCAACCAAATGATCAGGCCGCCTTTCGTAAAGGATAATCTACAATAGATCATATTCACACCATCAATCAGGTGATAGAGAAATGCGCAGAATATAACCAACCTCTATATATAGCTTTCATTGATTACGAGAAAGCATTCGACTCAGTGGAAACCTCAGCAGTCATACAGGCATTGCGTAATCAGGGGGTAGAAGAGCCTTATGTCAAAATACTGGAAGATATATATAGCAACTGCACAGCTACTATAGTCCTCCATAAAGTCAGCAATAAAATTTCAATAAGGAAGGGCGTCAGGCAAGGAGACACGATCTCGCCAATGCTGTTCACCGCATGTTTGCAGGAGGTATTTCGAGGCCTGAATTGGGAACAGTTGGGAATAAGAATAAATGGAGAATACCTAAATAATCTGAGATTTGCTGATGACATTGCCTTGCTGAGTCACTCAGGAGGTGAACTGCAAATCATGATCAACGAGTTAGACAGGCAGAGCAGATCGATGGGTCTAAAAATTAACATGCAGAAAACCAAGGCAATGTTCAACAGCCTAGCAAGGGAACAACAGTTCACAATTGGCAGCGAGAGCCTAGAAATTGTGCCGGAATACGTCTACTTAGGGCAGGTAGTGACAGCTGATCCGGATCATGAGAGGGAGATAACTAGAAGGATAAGAATGGGGTGGAGCGCATATGGCAAATTCTCGCAGATCATGAGTGGCAGTTTACCAATTTCCCTCAAGAGGAAAGTGTACAACAGCATAATCTTACCGGTACTCACCTACGGGGCAGAAACGTGGAGGCTGACGAAAAGAGTTCAGCTTAAGTTAAGGACAACGCAGCGAGCCATGGAAAGAAAAATGATAGGTGTAACGTTAAGAGATCGGAAGCGGGCAGAGTGGGTGAGGGAACAAACACGGGTTAATGACATCCTAGTCGAAATCAAGAGAAAGAAATGGGCTTGGGCAGGGCATGTAATGCGAAGGCAAGATAACCGCTGGTCTTTAAGGGTAACGGAGTGGGTTCCAAGAGAAAGTAAGCGTAGCAGGGGGCGGCAGAAGGTTAGATGGGCGGATGAGATTAAGAAGTTTGCAGGCAAAGGGTGGATGCAGCTGGCAAAGGATAGGGTTAATTGGAGAGACATGGGAGAGGCCTTTGCCCTGCAGTGGGTGTAGTAGGGCTGATGATGATGATGATGATGCTGATACACCGAGGTAACGGTGGTGGGACTCTTCGCTAACAACAACTGAAAAGCATCGTAATCGATACCCTTCATGATGTGTTTGATCTTGTCAGCCTCGGACATAGCCGGATCAACACGCTTGCAGAGGTCTACTACGTCTTCAATGTAGCTGGTGAAAGTCTCATCCGTGTGCTGAGCTCGGACGCGCAGGCTTTGCCAATAAACCGCTCTACAATATATACATCGAAGTATACGCTTCATTTAAGGAAACATTTTTATTTGACTCGACGTTTCGATTGGAGGACCGATCTTTTTCAAGAGTGACCATACAGTGCATGGGCGCGTGTTTTTATAGCATGGGACTTGACACACAGAAGGCTTAAAAAGAAAAAAAATAAAGAAAAGTAAAGAAAAGAAAAAAGGGGAGGGGGCGGCCGGGAGAACGGAACACAACTGACACCGATGGCATATTAGGGAAGCAAAGGTGGCGCGTCGCGTACCCGTGAACTCACTACACACACACACACACACACACACACACACACACACACACACACACACACACACACACACACACACACACACACACACACACACACACACACACACACACACACACACACACACACACACACACACACGCACACGCACACGCACACGCACACGCGCACGCGCACGCGCACACACACACACACACACACACACACACACACACACACACACACACACACACACACACACACACACACACACACACACACGCACGCACGCACGCACGCACGCACGCACGCACGCACACACACACACACACACACACACACACACACACACACACACACACACACACACACACACACACACACACACACACACACACACACACACACACACGAGGCGAAAGAGGGAGGCTGAGCTGGGTGCGCACGCGGCTACTGCGACAAGAAAAGAGAAAGAAAAAAAGAGAGAGAGAAGCAAAAGCAGAGAAAAAGGGGGAAGCAAAGAAGAAACGTGGTGGGGCTTAACAAAAGAAGGGATGCGTCCGCCAATTGTGGGTCTCTGTATGCCTCTGTCCGCGTATGTGCGGCGCCGAGCGGCTCCGAAAGATGGCCCGGACGAGGCGGAACAGGTTGAGACCGCCCAAAGTGGCTCCACATGGTGACACGCGAGCCGCTAAAACCAGATGAGCTTCCCATAGGAGCACCAGATGGAAAGGCTTGTTGACAGGAATGGAAAAAAAAACAAAAAATATAGCACAGAGAAATTTCAAAAAATAATATATATAAACGTAATAGAGTGGGCGCACGGTGGAAAAAGTAACAATCTTTATTCTAACGTTTCGACCAGGGTCTGGCCTTCCTCAGACTACGTGATACGCGCCAAAATATTTCTCTCAGAACTGCGCGAAAAGCATGTATTCGTGCATAGTACTCTGACGAAGGCCAGACCCTGGTCGAAACGTTGGAATAGAAATTGTTACTTTTTCCATCGTGCGCCCACTCTATTGCGTTTATGTTGTGTAGTGTCCATCCGACCTTCACCCCTGTTTATATATATATATATATATATATATATATATATATATATATATATATATATATATATATATATATATATATATATATATATACGTACATCAGCCTTACTACACTCAATGCTGGGCAAAGGCCTCTCCCATGTCCCTCCCATTAACCCTGCCCTTGCCAGCTGCATCCAACCTCTGCCTGCAAGCTTCTTAATCTCATCCGCCCACCTAATCTTCTGCCGCCCCCTGCTACGCTTACTTCCGCTTGGAATCCACTCCGTTAGCCTTAAGGACCAGCGGTTATCTTGCCTTCGCATTACATGGACTGCCAAAGCCCATTTCTTCTTCTTGATTTCGACTAGGATGTCGTTAACCCGCGTTTCTTCCTTCGCCCACTCTGCCCGCTTCCGGTATCTTAACGTTACACCTATCATTTTTCTTTCCATGGCTCGCTGTGTTGTCCTTAACTTGAGCTGAGCGCTTTTCGTTAGCTTGCACGTTTCTGCCCAGTAGGTGATTACCGCTAAGTACAGCTGTTGTACACTTTTCTCTTGAGGGAAATTGGTAAACTGCCACTCATGATCTGGAGAACCTGCCAAATGCGCTCCAACCCATCCTTATCGTTCTAGTTATCTCCCTCTCGTGATCGGGATCAGCTGCCACTACCTGCCCTAAGTAGGCGTATTCCTTCACAACTTCCAGGCTCTCGCTGCCAATTGTGAACTCCTGTTCCCTTGCTAGACTGTTGAACATTACCTTAGTTTTCTGCATGGTAATTTTTAGACCCAGCGTTCTGCTCTGCCAAAGTCACTGATCATGATTTGCAGTTCACCTCCCGAGTGACTCAGCAAGGCAATGTCATCAGCGAATCGCAGATTACTTAGGTATTGTCCATTTACTCTCATTCCACATTGTTCCCTATTTATGCTTCGGAATACCTCCTGTAAACAGGCGACGAATAGCATTGGCGAGATCGTGTATCCTTGCCTGAAGTCCTTCCCTATTTGAATTTTATTGCTTACTTTATGGAAGGTTATAGTAGCTGTGCAGTTTCTCTATATATTTTCTAGTATTTTGACATAAGGTTCTTCTACCCCCTGATTACGCAATGTCTGCATGACTGCTGAGGTTTCCACTGAGTCGAATGCTTTCTCGTAATCAATGAAGGCTATATATAGAGGTTGGTTATATTCTGCGCATTTCTCTATCGCCTGATTGATAGTGTGAATATGATCTATTGTGGAATATTCTTTACGAAAACCTGCCTGATCATTTGGATGATTGAAGTCTAAGGTTGCCCTGACTCTATTAGCGATTACCTTAGTAAATACTTTGTAGGCAACGGATAGTAAGCTGATCGGCCTGTAATCTTTCAAATCCTTGCCGTCTCTCTTATGAATTAAGATAATGTTTGCATTCTTCCAAACTGCTGGTACAGTCGAGGTCATCAGGCATTGCGTATACAGGGTTGCTAGTTTTTCTAGCACGATGTCCCCTCCATCCTTCAACAGATCTGCTGTTACCTGATCCTCCCCAGCGGTCTTTCTCCTTTCCATTGCTTCTCTGGCTTTCCTTACTTCAACTTTCGTTACTGGCGGGATGACGCATTGTTGTGCACTACTGTCTTTCTCATTAACGTTCTGATTACATTGGCTACTGTACAGGTCTGTGTAGAACTCTTCAGCTATGTTAACTATCTTATCCTTATTTCTAATGACATTGCCCTGCTTGTCTCTTAATGCTTAAATCTGGTTTTTACCCATGCCTAGTTTTCTCTTCACTGCTTTTAGGCTACCTCCGTTCTTTAGAGCATGCTCGATTCTCTCCATATTAAACTTTCTTATGTCGGCTACCTTGCGCTTAATTATTAACTCCGATAACTCTGTTCTATTCTGTCGGTAGGGCTAGACGCCCTCATACTTTGGTGCTTCATAATAAATTCTTTCGTCACCTGAGATAGTTTTCCGGTATCCTGTCGAACTGTCCTACCGCGTATTTCTACTGCGCACTCCGTAATGATGGCTGTCCGATTATCGTTCATTGTATGGACATCAAGACTGTCTTCCTCAGTTAAAGCCGAATATCTGTTCTGCAGCGCTATCATAAACTCCTGTACTTTCCCTCTCACGGCTAACTCTTTAGAATTCTTCCTCTTCACTAGCTTCTATATATATATATATATATATATATATATATATATATATATATATATATATATATATATATATATATATATATATATATATATATATATATATATATATATATATATATATATATATATATATAAGAGTGTGTGTGTATTTATCTCCATTGGTCAACAGCACACATTAAAACAAATCTCCTGTGCTCCTTGGCTTCTGTTGTTGGCTTATATATATATATATATATATATATATATATATATATATATATATATATATATATATATATATATATATCTGTACACTCAGTTACCGCACACGTGAATGAATGATGCAAAAATGAAGTTTTAGAGAAAAAGAACTGCTTTCAAGTGCTAAAATACTACACTCATCACGAGAGAGAGCTTGGACAGCAATTAATACGGTCAGAAAGCGAGGTCCCCTACTGGCAACCTGTCCTAAAAATGAGAAAAGTGTTCTATACAGAGGACATGACGTCACACAGCGCATTTTATCCTGCCTTAAAAAAAGCCGCTCGTAATTGGATTTTTCTATGAGTACGCCCACTTGAGATGTTTCCTGAATGGCCGTCAGGCTAATTGAAAGCTCATCTCATTGAATTGCTTGCAGCCGCTACAAATTACCCTTGGCACGCAACGAGCGCTTCATTAATTACGGGACCACCTTTAATTCAGCAATCACGTCAGTCGTGGGGCCGCTAATCTCCAAAAAAGTGAAAGTCATTTGCGGTTGAAGGAAGCGCTACTAACGATCGCTCATTATTCCGAGAACACGTGCGAGACAGACCACAGGGAAGATGGAAGGAAAGTGTTAACTTCATTACTATGGTTAAATTGGATAGTTTTAACTCTCTCGATAGCTTTTTTTTGCGTACTAATGGTGGTTCTTGCCAACATAGGTCTCATATTGGGCCTTAGAAAAAGAATGAGAAAAACGACTGGAGAGTTATTTACAGTTAGGGTTTTCGTGGCTCATTGGCGTCCGTTCATTTTTCATCGTCTGAAAAAATTATTGAACTTGCGTAAGTATAGGTGCGATAAATGTGGAAGGCAACACTGCTTGCAGGCATCAGTCAGCCGTGTTGTCTTATCGAAGTAAAAAGGTGCTAGGAACTGTGAGCTTGACGGTAAATGCTAAACAAAAGAAACGTTTGCCTATCACGCATAATTCTGGCATTCTAGTTGACCGCATAACAATTACTGGCTTATTTTAAAGTTCATTTCACCTGTAAATAGATTCGCATTAATATTATAGCCAATGGACTGTGCTGGAACAGAGAAAGTCATTTTTGTATCTGTTTCTAATGATGCGTGCCAATACTTTTCTCTAAAGAAAAGCTTTTGATTTACTGCTCAGATTTTCTTGAAAACATGAGTCTTGGAAGCTAATGCGGATTTTGGTAAAATGACATAAATAATGAAATACACAAAATTTCTCGAACTGTTTAAATTAAATGGCGTTATTGCGCACGCAGCTTTAGGCGCAACGTTTTGCATAATTACAAAGGACCGAGTTAATTTGCAAGATACAAATATCTTCGCGATCCCGGCAGTCACATCTGTTGGGCGCCGGAAACGGCCACTTATGAAAATCATTCGTCTAAACTCATTGCTCGGCTTAGTTCTCTGCTGCCATCGATTTTGTTTACATTCTATAAAGTATCTCTTCTTTTCACTCTAACATTTTTTTTAAATGTTTCGGCAGTTGCGGATTGGACACCCGTAATGCATGTGAAGTGCAAACCATGCTTTTTCATCTTGACTTCGGGTGCTCTCACTTCACGTTTGCCATTTAACTCTAGCTACTCTCTCCTGGTTGTTTTGCGTTATATCTCTCATAACACGGAAATTTTACTCGCCTAGATCCTAAAGTTTCGCATTGCCGTAGTTTTCCCGTACCCATGGCTCATTCACATGAAAATGATGGACACTTTATGCATATAGCAGTGAGCTCGGAAGCAGAGCCACTCTACCATGGTGTACACTAAGGTCCACACTCAGCTCTAGCCTACACTCCACCGTGGTCTACCGTTTACACTCGGGCGAAGAAAAACTTAGGCCACCGAATTTGTATCAGAGATGCCGTCTCAAACCGTAAGACGGTGTGCCCTTCCTCCTGACCGAAAATCGCCCGATCATTTAGACTACTGCTGTCAACAAAACAACCAGCCGTTGAAATAAGAAATGCATAACGGAATTAAAAAATAATTTCGGGTGTTCATAAATAGAAAATATGAAGTGTAACAACTTTCACGCCTAATTTACTTAATTCGAAATTAGGTAAAAGGCAATTACCTCTGACCATGGCGCAGCTGTACGAACTCAGCTGCAACAGCAGCTGCTGACATTATATTTCTGAGTGTATATACGTAAAACACTAGAAATTTATTTAAAAAACAGAAGTTATGATTTTGTAGCTTTTTCCACGCGGCAAATCACAACAAGAAGCCCAAATTAATTCCAATAACAATTTACCATAGAGTAAATGGTCCCAGCTCTGTCGGCTTCTTTCATACGAATGTCGGAACGAGTTCCTCACCTTGAAACTCTTCGTTCAGTGGACTGCTGCAGCTACTTGTGAACGTACGCCATCACTGTGTTAATCATTTTTGGAGCCAGTTAGCTCTTATCACGCGTCGTTAACTGACAGTAAGCGGCTGAATGCTTTCTTTACGACCGTCTTACGTTGGCGGTTTAAAATTTTGTTTTGTTTGTGCAGAGTATCATTTCCGGCATTTTGTTTCTTATATAAACTCTCAACAGTTTCAAAGGTTGAAGACGCCCCTTTTTTTCTTTCAAGCGCATTACTTCACAATATTTATTCTTTGACCCGTGTCAACAAATCCCTACGCAAATCTGCAGCATGAACCTCGATCACTTAAGTCACTAGACTTGAACGTTGGTCGTTAGCCGTTTAAGGGTCTGTGTCTTTAGTGAGTCCGCGCTTGAATGAAGCATTCCAACAGTTTCATGAAGGAATCAATTCAGTTTGCGGGTTACATTTTCCTTGACATGTACAGATGTTTATTTTAAAACTGCAATATATACGTCTGTGCGGTCTGTGCAGGTGGATCGCACAGAAGGCGGACATTACATATTGTATAGTGCTAATTATTAGACTACTAAATAACTAACGTTAAAAAACTGTCAACATGTTTTAGTGGACTAGATTATATTATTAAAATGAAGGTTGTCAAATTCGAAGGTAAACCCTGTTAGTAAATTTTCTTAATCGCCCCTGAGTGCGCGTCCATAAAATGCCGTTCCTGCGCGTGACATCGTTGTCCAAATCAAAGCAACTTCTTCGGCATCGCCAAATGCATAAACAGCGTCTCTATTTGATGCGTAACAAATGTGGGTGACGCGGTTTTATATATATGCATTGTGGGAAAGCTTAAACAATGAGCTACGTTGAATATTTCGAACCACATTGCCCAATAAGAAAATTGAAAATCAGAGCTCACCTTAGATATTGGCTGCCCTCAATTTTGCATTAGCACCATCTCTGCAGACGTGTACAGGGAATAAGTAGACTAGTTATTTTAGTTTATTAATCGCCCAATTCTTGAGCTCCGTCATGTAAAGTATTGGTGAAAAGTTGGCAGGATGCGGATTCGTGCAAGTAATATTTCTGCGTTGCCTCGCTAGTCAGTCACCTCATTTATTCACATGCGTGAATAAAGCACGCATGACCTGTGGTGATTTGATTCAGTACATTGTAGGGACCTTCTTTTACCGACCGTACAGAAACAAAACTTTTTCTACGAGCTCGCATTCTGCACATTTGTCCACGACTGTTGACATTATCCGCTTTGGCATATAATCTACCTGCACAGACCGCACCGATGTATACCTTGAAGTTTTCGAAACAAACTGTAAATTAAAAAATCACAGTTTATAGCATGGCTTTTTGGTTTAACTGGAAGGAATACGCCCTGTAGAGGTGTACTGGCCTTTTACTCTCTACTGTCACTTGTTGGCTGAGTATAGCAAAATGGTGGTGACCTTTCTATTTGTTCCTTCACGTTACCATCTACGGCAGGCTGTACGTTACTCCTCGACTGTCGCGCTCACTCTCACTGCCCATCGATTGGCCGCAGTCTGCGGCAGAGAACAAATAGCCTGACCGCCCGAAAGGGTGTCAATGTCCGCTGAATCCTCTTAGCTGGATGTTCTTGGCTCCTGTGGCAAGTGTCAAGGGAAAAGGTTCAGTCAGTTATGTGGCTTGCCAGTAAAGAGCAACTTCTGGCATGTCCGACGCACAGTGACGCCCAAAATAGGCGGCGCACACAGAACAGACTGGCCTGGTTGCGAAACGGAATGCCGTGTCCCATCGGTTTGCTTCGTGAAGTGTTCTTTTGAGATAGAGTTGCAATCGGTAGATGTGGTCACAAGGCGAGAACAGTGGACCTGGACGAAAAGAAATAGTGTCGGTGCTCTTTTACGTTTTTTTGTTTCCTATTTTTGTCGGCAATAATCGTGGCCCAAAGAAGTGGTTTCTGGAGGAACCAGCTGCTCATGAATTGCTTTACAAAAAACTTGTATTTGGTAAAACAAATTACAAGAGGCTGTTCCGTACAGCGCGTAGGTGTCGAGAGGTCATAGCTGATAGGAATGAGGTGTCAATGTAGAATTTTAAGTACCGAGTCAGCGATAACTTTTAATGAGCTCCTAACCCTCAAATAGCATGCTTTAAAGAGATAATGATGTTGATGATGAATTTTTATGGCGCAAGGCCTTCTGTGGCCAAAGAGCGACATGGCAAAAGGTTTTTCTTCTACTCAAGGTGGTGTCTAAGACCCCTTTCCCAAGCATTTCACCCTAATGAAGCCGAGCACCAGACAGGTGAAAGCTTGTGTCCGTTCTATCACCGGTGGGTACGCGGGGGCCCTGGGGATCGAACCCCGCACTTCCAGCATGCGAGGCGGATGCTCAAACGACTAGGCCAGTACTGCTTTAAAAAAAAATATTAACGTCTTTACGCTGGTAAAAGCGTTGACAGGATAAGCGCAAATTGCGCGCTCCTCTCAGAATAACCTAGGATATGAGAAATGCTCATGTCACAAAATCCGGCTCTATTCCTGCTGAAACGCACGTATTTCCAAAAATGCATCCTGTGTTCTAAGATTCCCACGCATTGTATGAAAACGAGGTGCCAGGAATAAATTTTGAGCGCTAAACAACTATTTGTTTTTCAACCTGCCGCATTCCCCTCTGTGGCTTTGATTCGTTAACATGAAAAATTTGAGAAAAATGTGAACACAGGAGATATGCAACCTGAAAAAGTACCCGCAAATACGAAACGGGTTGAGAAATAATAGCTTTGCTATTCTTTGCTTTGGAAACGTTCGTATTGCTAACCTTCCGGAGTTAGCATTTTCCCCAGGATTTCAAAAAGGCGGCGGATAGACGGATCGGCCCTTCGTCCTGTTTTCGTTCGGCTTTCAGAACTACCCTTCGGTGCAGCATATTGAAAAACTAGCGGGCTGTGGAAACACCGGTCTGAGTTAGAGCAATTCATATTTATATCAACAGCTCGGATTCGCCGCACTAGTGCCTCCAGAAGCTGCTAAAGGGAACATCTGGCTGTATGGCACTTGAAAAGCACTTTTAAACATGGTTCGTTGTTTTTAGCCTTTTCTTTTGTGTCACCATTAGTTTTAAAGTTGTGCGCACACAAGATGGTAAGACCTAAATTATGTGTCAGGAATACCATCTCCGAATCACGAATATGCACCAACAAGCCCAGTTGTAAGTACTTCTAAGCGGCTAACAGCAGTTATTACTTTTTATAATGGGATTTTATAGCGTTAGACTAGACCCGTGCACTAAAATATCGTAGCCGAATGCATCCTTGATCCGGTTCCGATACTGGCCACCTCTTTCCTGGCAACACTACTTTCTGTTATGCTAAAACAAAGCGAAGGAACGTCTGACTGAACACTGGAATAGTGTGCGTTCTGTGTCAATAAACGTGTGGCTTTGTCTCAAAGAGAATATCAGTTTTTCCACAATAGGAGTACGCCATAGAGAAGTAACGAATCTTGACTATCCTATTATTGTTTTTTTCAGCATACTTATTTGTTCTTCAGGAAAAGTGTCGTTTGGTTTAGGCATCTTTTTTTATATGCTTACAGACATTGCGAATACTGCTTCCAGCACGATTCGAGCGGTAGCCTGGGCTTTTCCACCTTTTCGCCACAGTTCAAAGACCAGTCTTCGCAATATCTGCGTCTAATTGACGAAGAGATCTGTCGTTCTGTACTCAACGATACCACTAGTAATGATGACCCTATAAAAGACACTTTCAAAAATCTTCAGCAAGGGTCTAAGTGGTACGCAATTGATTGGGGGCGAACAGCATGTCATGTTAGCCTTCTTTAAGTAAACTGCATCCAGAGATGTATACTTTATTATCTTCCTCTATGTATTCGCTAGTTGTCTGACATAGCACTGTCTCTGCTTTATTTTTATTAAAAAACTATGTCGCTACAGGATGCGACTGATTCTTAATCAACGGAATTGCTTAAAAAGAATTGTGTGGACTGGTGGGCGCTTTGAACTTGCTTTACGGTCGTAACGACACTTTGATTAGTGCTCTCAGTCATCACAAAGTTAGGTAATCACGAGAACAAGTGTTATAAACGCTAAGGGTAACGTTTTTGTGTTTTAACGTACTCTCAAAGATTATTCATTAGCTGTTCCTAACCAGACAAAGCTCCTCATTATGAATCATAACGTGCTATCCAGGCCTAACGCGTAATGCAACAATTCCAGTTCGAGAAGCTGTTATATACGAGCTGTGTCGGTTAGAACTGTATGCGTGAATGCACAGTGTGTAGAACGCCTCGATCAACCCAAAAACTTGTAGTAAAAATTAATCTCCGTTAAGGCCTGGGTCTTTTTTTGTAGTCTCCTGCACACGAGTTTGCACGGCCTTCTTTTAGTTGCGTTGTCTACATTAGAATAAAAGAAAACAATTTTTTTTCTTTCACTCTTCGCACCATTGTTGTGGGATTTCGCAGCAAGGTGAAAAAGTCCTAAGGGGTTTAAGCATCGTCTTTGGTCATGGAAAAACAGCCTTGCTTATTTGTTGAATATTTCTGTCTGGCAGGCGCCCTAAACATCCGCAGCAAAAAACAAGCGATCGGACAGCAGCTACGTGTGGTGCGTTTTACAGAGCTGTAAAACTCCTCCATCCAGGTAGCACAAGTACGGTAGTCAACACCGCGCTTCTGCGCACCGTGTAATGTCCCCATGGAGCGCAGAGTTGCTATACGGTCCATATACTTTGCCCTCCTCAAACCTTCTTGAAATGTACCAGAGTTACAGACCATCATAAAAATAGTTCTCCACCCTAACCCACACGGACCGTGTTTAGTAACAGCGCGGTTGCAAGATCGCACTAGGTCGCCCAAACATACAAAACCAAACACTGAGCAATATTTCCCACTCCATAAAAAACGGCGTTCATTGTATTCTGAAAGATCGCCCCCTAATCTAATTGCTAGTGAAACAGGATACTAAAGAGGAGCCGCACCGCCAGGCATCTCCATCAGCCCTGATGGTCTCCTACAATTATTGATGCGTACGCAGCGCCAATGGCCATGCCAAACAAGAAATGCCATTTGTGCCTCCAAACCACTGAGAAGAACCTAGAGAAGCTTCATCATCGCCATCGTCATAATGACCACTTCAGGTGGCAAATTGCATCTGCTGCAGCAAAAAAATTGTCACCCCCAGTCGTGCAATGCACCGATCAGGCGCCGTTTTTGGTAAATGTTTCCTGCTAAATTTTCAGAACTCACCTCACCATCTGATATTCCTGCACATCCAGCTATGTATCTCTTACGCTAGGAAGTCCTCAAACAAAGCCTTCTCCACGTTGATTTCGTCCTGCCCGTATCAGTTTCCTTCTCTTGGTTCGCACGTTTGCAGCACTTTATTTATTTATTTAGTCATTCATCTTGTCTCTCTAGCGAAATGACTACGATAGGTTACATCTTGGCTTAATAGCCAAAAGGGGAAACTAAGAAAATGGCACACAATGGTTTGTTGTATGGGGTTTAACGTCCCAAACCGACTCAGGCTGTGAGGTCTGCCGTAGTGGACGGCTAGAGATAATTTCGAAGGTCGGGGTTCTTTAACGTACATTGACGTCGCACAGTATACAGGGGCCTGTAGCATTTCGCCTACATCGAAATGCGACCGCCGCGGCCGGGATCGAACCCGCGACTTTCAGGTTAGCGGTCCAGCACCATAACCACTGAGCCACCGCGGTGGTGCGAAAAAACCTTAAATAAAGAAAGGAAGGTAGATCGATATGATTTTCTAAGTTATGCGTCTTTCATTCTGTCTGTCCAAGTTACCTGAGTTGTCTTCTATCAAAAGCTCAGTCCTCGGTCGTAAACCTAGTTTTCATTTTTTGTCATATTTAACGCCTAATGACCTGTTTTTTGGCATTTACTAACAATTTTTATGCTCAGTTCAATAGCTCGCGTCACTAATGTCCTCTAAGTGCCTAAAAATCTAATTTGTTTGTACTACATTTATTCTTTGCATATTTTGAATGTCTGAAATTTCTTCTAAAGGGCAGCTTCGTGAGAAATCAATTTTCCAGCTTCATTCTTCGGTTGTCCGTGCTACGAGTCTACCCATTGCAGAGCGGTAACTACAGCCGCTATAAATATCGGAAGGTTCCGTTGCATCTTTGTTGATTTGTTGCTTCTGGACCACTCAAGTGTCAATGAATGCTTGCTGAAGAACGAAGAGTGCCATCCGACAAACGTTTAAAGCATCAGCCCCAGGGTCAGGGACATTCGTGGCAGTAAATAGAGATATACCTTTTATTGAAGCGAAGCTGAAGAGTAAAACGACTGAGCTCCCAGAGAGAAAACAAGACTTTTGAAGCAGTAATGCTTTGCCGCCCTGCATGTATTGCGGTTGGCAAAATAATCTATAAGTTTTATCTTTATTCATTGGCGATCTCTCAAGGCCCATAAACATAAAAACTTGGCACGGTTTCAAAGTAGTTAAACCGAACAATGGTGCAAACGCATTCCTTCAGCCTGTTTGGCTAGTTGTTTTGCTTTGCTGGGTGGTCAGCAATTCAGACGATAATGTTAGATTCAAGTTAAGTTCTGATCGGGGTTAAGCTTGTCTGATCTGTTCGCGCCGCAAATGAAAGTGTAGTGGCTTTAGTGCAGTGGCCAGCAAGGCTGACCTGTTCGAGGCACCACGGGTTCGAAGCCCAGTCGTGGAAATATATATTTTATTTCTGCATGGTCTCTTTTTATGCTAGGCTCAGCCAAGGTGACCCTCAAGGTCACCTTCCCACTGTCTCCAGGTGGCTACGCTCTTCCGAACTTACCCGAGCTTCCTCCCATTGGCTGCAGCTTGCGCGACGCTGCTCTGAAATAACCTGACCTGACCGCAGTTACTCAAAGGCCTCACACACGATTGTTGCCTGGGAACGTGTTAATTAGTGCTTGTAAAGAACAGTAAAAAAATCCGGAATGGGCCTGTCATTTGGCAGTTTTACGTTATAGAACGTCGTACCAACTAGAGCCCCCCCCCCCCCCCCCTCCCTTTATCACGCTCTTGGATAAAGTGATACTACGGCACGGGTAATACAAATGCATATCATTATACCTCTTTTTTTGTGTATCGCTTATACTCAATACATGTGCATGAAAGACACCGTTATTGAGTCTTCTCTTCATTTTATGTCATCTATTAAGCCACAGAATTGAAATATATTAAATTGCTATGAAAAATTGCGGTTCCCAAGAGCAATTTGTTTTATTTATAGTTCCCAACAGTTGCAATACAATTCTGTAAATGGTGCACAAACCTTTGCATGCTGTCCTAGAAGCAACAAAGTGGCTCTTGAAACAACAACCAAAAACTGCAATCGGGACCTCGTCCTGAGGCGTGAATCGAATGCTTTCAAAATGATGCCTGTACTTGGAAAACAACCATCAGAAATCCAAATCAAAAGGTGTTAATCAGTACTGTAATGAGTGCGCCTAAAACTTTCTCCATAGATAGCCAAATGATCTTTGTTGCCTGTTTTATTAACAAACACTTTATTCAGACACAGTGGGGTTGTATTCCACGGCCCGCTACAAACTTCGCACTCCTTCAGCCAGCCTGGGTTTGCGTGCGGCCTGGCTGAGCAATCATTTCCAATTTCGTGCTTTCGTTGTGACTTTTCATGTCCTAGTGTCGCAGTTGTTGGTCTTTCGCTTTGTCCGCGACGAATAATTTTGCGGAATTGCTCCGATCACAGTGCGTGAATATAGCCTTTTGGGCGCATTGGTGGGTAAGACCGAACATACCCCGCTACATCGTCATGTGTTACACAAATAGCATATCTTGCGTCTTCGAGAATGTCCCCACTTAGATCCCAAATTAACTTTATGCTGTCCTTTCCAATTAGGTTCCTTGATTTTTGCCCTCTGTGGAGGGTGTCTTTAGGCACACCAAAGCGCTTACATAGACTCACTGTACTTATTTTTTTTAATATCCCCGATGAAAAGCTCGGTTATCATACGGCGACGGCCAATACAAAGCAAGATTTGCATATAAAAAAAGGTTTCAAATATGATGTCATGTTACGCTCCAAAGCCAAGTTTTCATCCAAGTTTCCATCCAAGTTTCAGCCAAGGAGCTGTCGACTGTAGAGAAAATAAGTCAGCTGACCGTCATTTAAGGTGAGTACCGGTATACATGCGGGGGTTCCTTTGAGCTAGATATCCAATTACTGTGGTTCCTTGTTTGGGATTTAGGGGCAGTAGTAAAGAATGTGAAGTTTTGTCCCACTCTGCTTCAAATTATTGGGCTTCTGGAAAAGAGGAAATTCTAACGTTCGTTTAACAGTGCTATCTTTTGATTCCGCGAGTTAAAGAAAGTTTCAATGCAGCTGTCCAAACATCAAGTACGCCTTTATGCTGTTACTTTTCACGCATCTGTGTTACCTGTTATAGCATTATGGGAAATCAGAAGAGGGTGACAGTTAGCGTGGCACATTTTACTTACAGCTGCACCGAATGTTGCGTCGCGCAAACAGTCTAAACTCACTGTCCCGGAAAAACTGTTGGCTCATGCATGATAAGGTCTCACCCAAAGGAAATCTTTGATGACCGTATTCAGGCTAACCGCGTTTAAATGCTGTACTTGCTGTTTTTTAGTGAAACAAGCATTTGTAGGCTGCATATTCCGAACTAATGTGAATATCACTCTGTATATTTTTTTTCGCTGAAGTGAGGCTGCAAGTATATCCGAAGGCCCATCTCTGCTGGGTGGAACGGCCTCAATAATAGAGTGAATCAAATGGGGGCCGAGTGCTATAAGAGGGCACGAAGTATGAAATCCGAACATGCCAAACTAAACGCGCTCTAAGCTCGACGTTCTCACTTCCGAACAGTGCTTGGTGCATTTTTATGTCGCATGGTGCAGACCGCTTTATATGGCTTCGACGTGCGGTCGGTGTTATGGGAGGTCTTATCGTCTTTTTCAGTTACAATGCAGTAGCTGCATCAAGGCAACTTTGGTCACTTGGGTCACATGCATGAAAAAAAAAACATGACTGCACTTTGTGATTCCTACCAAGTGTGATAGAGAAGAGCGCCGAATCGAGCATGCCGCATTGCACCCGACAGGCGCCGATAACTCCATTCTGGAGTCAGACTTTTAGCATTTTCAAGTGCCCTCTCACTTCGCTCACCTTCCCTTGCTCAAGGAACTTTACACATAATTTTTATCTATCGCCATGCTCCTCACAAGAAGGTTCAATTTGATACGCAACCTTCCCACATTGATGGAAGAAGAAATGCAGCTGCGAGCGGCGGCACGGTAAGCTGCAGGGTTCGAGCAGCGCTTCTGCGTTGCGACTGCATCTATCGGGTCCGCTACGAAGGTCAAAGCGAGGAAGCACAAGTTAGGTGCTCTTATCAGCACAGTCGGTTTCTTGCTATTATCATGATCCGGAGTTCCCGGGTTCGAACCCGACCCCGGCGGCTTCGTTTTTATGGTGGAAAAACGCTAAGGCTCTGTGTGCTGTGTGATGTCAGTGCACGTTAAAGATCCCCAGGTGGTCTAAATTATCCCGGAGCCCTCCACTACGCACCTCTTTCTTCTTTTCTTCTTTCACTCCCTCCTTTCCTCCTTGTCTTACGGCACGGTTCATGTGTCCAACGATATATGAGACAGATACTGCGCCATTTCCTTTCCCCAAATGCCAATTATTATTATTATTGCTATTATGATGAGTACCAATCAATATTCCCAGCCGCGAAACATCATTAGCCGGCGATTTCGGTCTCTGAAGTCTTCAAAAAATTAAAAATTGGTTTTTGGGGAAAGGAAATGGCGCTGTATCTCTCGCACATATAGGCGGACACTTGAACCAAGGAAGAAAGAGGTGCCGTAGTGGAGGGCTCCGGAATAATTTCGACCACTTGGGGATCTTTAACGTGCACTGACATCGCACAGCACACGGGCGCCTTAGCGTTTTGCCTCCATAAAAACGCAGCCACTGCGGTCGGGTTCGAACCCGGGAACTCCGCATCAGTAGCCGAGCGCCTTAACCACTGAGCCACCACGGCGGGTAGAAATTCTGTAAATAATGCTTTTCGATCAAGGATTCAATAATGCATATATGCCTCACAGAAAGGAAAATGAAGTATGCTAGTTTACAGAGTTAATGATATAAAAAATGGCCCGGCACTAGGCCAACCTCGCAGTGGCGATGAAGCTGGTACTGCGTTTTTGTGGAGAGGGGTACTTAACGTGGGCTGAACTGAGCCGCTTCATGCACCTGTAGTTAAATTGCCTAGTTTTTAAGACCTCAAAGGTACCTGAACTCACGTTTCTTAAAAACGCGAATTTGGGCAAAATCGCACCGTAGAATAAGGTTTATTTCCCACCAGGAAATGCCGCTTTTAATCCTCGATGGAAAGCCAGAACACGCAGGGATCCCGAAGGATTCAAATGCAAATGCCGCTACCCTTAAATGAAGAAACTGCCTTGATTATAAGAGAGCGAAGCGCCGAAATATACGCAAAGTCGACAGCTCCATCTGAACTTCATGATTTGAGGCAGTGATTGCCGAATATAACGATGCGTTGAGCCTTCTGCTTTCATTCAGGACAGAATGCATGCAATGTATTTATTCAGGCCGCTACTTGGCAGCCCATTTTATTTCCGTTCTTTCACAAGCCCCTTGGCGGGCAACACTATGCAAAGTCAACCGTTTCTAAATGTAATTTTTTAGCAACATAAAAAAACGTACTGTCTCTTGAAAGAGCTCTTTGCCATCCACCCGTCTTCCTTTGGGAAAGCTTCCTGATGGAGAGGCTTCGACGAACCACGGTCTATTGTGAGTAGTTTGCGTTTTCTGCCCAAATGTATTCCATTTGAAGTATCTTAAAGAGACAGGGTTCTGAGACTAGACTACACTCTACTTACTATGCCTGACTTTACGAGAAGGAACTGACGAGCGTGAAATGGCGTTACGCAAGGATTTCATGGTGACCTGATCATTTATTTGTTGGTTTAAAATCTCATTGCCCGATTTGCGCGTTCCAATAGGCTTCCTGATTTCGGTGGAATTTATTGAGCAATGCAAAGTTACAACATTCTTCTTGGGAATTGTGCTAGGAAGGAAACATGGTCTGGCGCTATCTACTTACTTAAGCTCGTGTATCGTCGAGCGCAGTATTTACTATGAGTTAGAAGACGCACCAAATATTCACTGCAGCTTTGAATTCTCAGATTCATTCCCTGGTATTTTATAATTTATAGGTGTAGAAAGGAATCTCTCCGGAAAGATAGAGAAATGAATTATAATGTGGAACGAGTTCGGAATACACTCCATTGCTGATTAATCTATGAATGCAATTCCTGATGGATTGGCAAAAATGAAACGCCTTTTTCCTAAACACATTTACTCTGACAGTCTAAGGAAGAAATTCCAGTAAAAGTTGCAGAGATATATGCAGTGTAAGCGCAACTCCGGGCATGCTTCACGTTAAGCATAATAACATTTTGAACGATGCAATACCACTATGCTGTAGTCTGCAACGTGCCCAATTATAAAATATTATAGCAGGTGATGAGGTGAGCGAGAAAAGAAAAAAAAATGACGGCCGATTTGCGAATCTGGAACAAATGCGAATTAGGTGCGCTAGCTCTGCGGTCTTAACGTCTGTTCCGGTGTTTGGATAGCGGTATTTGGTTAATGTTCATATATGCGGAATTGATCATTCTCTGCCTTTTATCCATACATCCCTGGAAGTCATCGTACCTCTCCTCGTGCAGCGATGCTCCTTTAACTTTAAGAAACAAGAAATAAGTGCTCAGGCGTTTAGGACAGTGATCAGAAGCAGGAATACTAACTTCAATTCTTTTACTTACAGGGACCTCTTGGGCACATATGCCAGCTTCATTACATTTTGTCTCGCAATATTGGGGACCCGCGAAAGTGCTGCTTCTCGCTGAGAGAAGTGGTGAGCTGGTTCAGTGTCCGTAGGGGACCTGGAATAGGGGCTCCATCCAGTCGCCAGAGACGGCGTTGCTCGACTCGAGAAAGGTTTTGTAGAGATAGCTACATTACGCTAGCATTTCGAGCCTTCAGCGCGCCTCACGTTGTTCGTCACGTGGTTGGTCACGTGACCAGCCACGTGGTGCGGAGCAGCTGCTGCTGCTGGCGGCGTGGCACGCCGGCGAAACCGAGCTGCAACAGCTGTGCACATGCGCCGTGTCAAGTGGGACGAAGATGAAGAAGGAAGATGAAGGAATTTGCAATTCAACTCGGGAAGTTCCACACGGCCAGCTGTAACCATCGAGTCACTCCAAGTTTAACCAGAGCTAAACCACCGCCAATTTCTCTTTGCTCATTCGCTGACAGGTCCTATCCTGGTAGCAGGAGTTGCGGTACGCACAATCAATAGACCACAGAAAGTTACTGAAATTATCTGCACGCACTGAGGGAACGAAGACACAACGTTATAGTCGCCATCCCAAAGGGGTCTCCCATTCAGTGTTCCGCAGCGTCGTACACATTTTTCTGCAGTGCTTGTTGCACAGCACCCTGAGGCCCATAACAGTTGGCTCTGAATGCAATATGCCGTTTCAGCCCACAGCACATTAATTACATGCTTCAAGGGCATTTCTTTCTATTCCAGATGCTGATCGTTGATCAAACAAAATATTGTGGTTTGTGGTTTACAAGGTTTAACGTCCCAAAGCGACTCAGGCTCTGAGGGGCGCCGTAGTGAACGTCTCCGGAGATTTAGTCCACCTGGGGTTCCTTAATGTGCACTGGCATCGCACAGTACGCGGGCCTCTGGAATTTCGCCCCCATCGAAATTTGACCTCCACGGTCAGGATCGAACCCGTGTTTTTCGGGTCAGCAGTCGAGCGCCATAACCACTGAGCCACCGCGGCGGCGCAGGTCAAAAGACACAGAGAAACGCTAATGATTAACGACGTGAGCCATAACATCCGCAGGGCGTGATCGCATCGAGAAATTGGTTCGGCATAACAAATGTTGATACGCTCGAACAAATATGAAAGAAAAGAGCACTTCAGTTCCTGTGATACACTGTTACTGCTGCAATGAAACCCTTGTTTTACAATGCAGCACCTATTAAATGCGAACTGCAGTCGCAGTAACATTAACGGTATACAAATCATATGCCTTTAGTGGCATGAATTTAGTTGCTATTCCGGCACAGAAAACCACACGAATTGGATGTACGTGCGTTTGTGCTGAATGTGCATTGAAGCCGGCTGACATGAATACGTCTATAGAGGCAATCTATGTGGTTGGCTCGTGAGCAGACCTGTAGTATTACATACCATTTCATCAATCGTAGGAGATTTGAAGTTTATTATTTGAAATAAAAACAGGAGACGGTCATTTACAAACACGCTTTAT
This sequence comes from Amblyomma americanum, assembly GCF_052857255.1. NCBI lineage: Eukaryota > Metazoa > Arthropoda > Arachnida > Ixodida > Ixodidae > Amblyomma > Amblyomma americanum. The sequence continues at coordinate 115,231,984 of NC_135504.1, forward strand.
GCTGTCAGAGAGTGTTTTTTTCGCATAACCCAGTAGTTCATGAGACACCTTTCATCCGTGGTGCGACATTAAAAACTGTGGCACCAGCGAGTTCTGCTCAATCATGAACCGTGGCAACCCGGAGTGCGGAGACGACACCATGATTCATGCTTCAGTTACATGGCAAGGAAAAATATTCGGGGGCAGATTCATGGACTTGCAGTTATGGATATTTATTTTTGTGGTCAGTCAGGGCTTCTCTGCAGATGATGCAGAAAGCTGACGTCGCTGCATGAGTAATAAAGCCCCAGCACAGGCGCGAACGGCCCGCAAAGAGGAGGAAAAAACAAGCTTGCTGTGCAAAGGCACCATTTTCTAGGCAACTGGTTATAAGGTGACAAGAGAAACCAAAGAAGCACTAGGATATTTTCGCTTGCTCTGTAATCCCACACATTGTTTATGACGGGGGGAAAGCAAAGAGAAATGTGGAGAGACAAGCAGACATGGCGCTGCCAGAAATAAAGGCCTCGAGGACGCCTGTCCTATAATAAAATAGGCAAAGGTAGACTGCTATAATAGAGCCTGTCGGGTGCAGATCACTTGCCTACTGAATGGAGGTACGGAATAAAACAATAAGGCAAGACTCCAGCGAAGAGGACAGTTCTGGTCAGCTGTGGCTGGACGCCGCATGTTCCTGTTGTTAGGTGCATAAAAATCCGGGGATGGGCGAAATGACCTCCTCGAAGTAATCATCGTCATCAGCGCAGCTTAGCAAAACTTTCGGTTAGAACAGGCTTGTAAAAACATGGAAAGGGTAGAGGCTAACTCCACAACCGGATGGTTTTCATCCCAAGACCTTTGGATCGAAGGAGCCTAATGCAAAAGCCACTGGCCGTGACGGGTGACTTTTAAATGTAAAATGTGTTTTATCCTGGGTAACAATTATCGCACTCCCTATTTTATACAACCACGTTCTTACATTTCACCGAAGGTATTGGTTCATTTCGATGGAGATCTGTATTTAATGCTTACTTTAAAGAACGACCGGTTGATTTCATCAAGGCCAGCGTGGTCACGCAGAAGGTGCTGTCGAAACTAGGTAATTACACGGCCATCCGGAAGGCACATCATAGTGATCTTAAAGCCAAAGGAGCTCTGCAGAATGCAATGGAGGACATCAATTTGAATTATGTAATAGTATTTAAGTCACAGTAATATTTATACAGCCAGTAATTAACAATATAATGCATTTATTTAACAATGTATGTTTTCAAAATCAGGCTGAATTTTTAGGCAAACGTGCATATCTTGCGATCAACTCCTCCTGAATACTCCGACTCTGTTTGATGTCGATTCAACGCAAGCAGATGAATGTCTAGATTGAAAGCAGTTCCTATGATAACCAGCTGCACGTGTTAGTTTATTATACGCACTCCAACTTTTAACTTCAATCCTGGTTCCATCAAAAGTGCAAGATGTAGATCAAATTAACAAAAAGATGTTCGGCGTCAAAAAAATTTGGATGCGCAATGGGACTGCAATTCTACGAACACGAAAAAGAAAAACGCAGACACTCTCCCCGCCCACTTGTCCATCTCGCATTGTGCACGAAACTCTAATGAAGTTTTGCTCTGGGTGACCGGTCATTCCTAATTTGGCACGCATGAACGTCCAAGCCTGCAAGGCCCAAAATAATGGCCTCAAAGATTTTCATGGCGCTCAGTTGACGTGTGATATTGATGTATTTTTTTCTCCGCCAAGCTTCAGACAATTTCCCGCTTGATTGGTCTCGGAATGTAGCGAGGAAAAGTATTTCCGTGAAATTGACGCAAGGTTATTTCGTGAAATGTCAACACTAATTATTTTGCAGCGTTCAGCTCGCATAGCTCTAGTGGTTTATGCGCTTTAATTAAATTATTTTTCGTCTCTACTTCTTTTCAACGAGCCACATCACTTATTGACACAAAGTGACAGATCGTCTGTTGATAACAGCTACAAGTTTCTAGAAGCAGTGTTCTGTGTGCGATGGGTGTGTTCTTTATTATTTCGTATTGATTAATCATAAGCAGCCTGACTAGGCTCACTGCAGGATAAACGCCTTCCCTATACCGCTCCAATTAACCCTGTCCGTGATTAATACAATACAAACTCTCAAAACTATAGGGAGCCTATTTCGGTAGTATTCTCCTTTGTATCGATCATAGCACTCATGTGCGCTACTTGGCGATTCAGTGGATAATTTACAGAATATTTATGCATATGTGTTTCATTGTTCGAGTAACCTTCAAAACTTCTTTACATACCGTAGATCATGTCGCTTTGTTGGTTTTGACAAATATATCTTCGACAGTACTTCGGTCAAGGTCATATGGCTGTTGTTTGCATGTTTTATATTACTTGGTTTTTGCTTTCAATAAATATTTGTTACTGGAATACTTCTGTAAAGGTTACTTGAGGACCATAGTCTAATAGTGTTCTTCAGGCTGCGTAGCTAACGATGCACTACTTCTACGGGGAGCGGGTTCTGCTTTAGAACTTTGCAGTCTTTAGCTGTGTAAGAAATGGCTCAATAACAATGCACAGGGCTCTACTACAGTGAATCGATTTTCAACACTGTGTCGCATAGAACTGAAAGCATGAAATATTGCCCCCAAAAAAGGACGCTCTCGCTATTGAAATAACATATGTTTTCGAAGATGTGACTGGAATTACATTCTGGTCGCCCTTGTACAAGCTACTGGCTTGCGCGCCCATTTTGCTGTGTTTGCCTGACGAGGAATATTTTTTTCTACAACCACCGTGTTCTTCACATTAGCGTGAGATATATCGACGCACTCAAGCGGATCAAATGCGTTATTAGCGTTCCCAGTAGCGTTCCCAGAAAGCTTAACGACTAAAATGGCGCATAGGAACGCGACTTCCGAGGTTCCTAAAGGAGGATAGCTTTCTGGGGCAATGATAGGCATTACGTTTGGTAGTCCCTACGCAACACCGGTGGTGCAACGCCAGACATGTTCAGCATAATATTAACCCCGCCTGCCCCTCAAAACCAACGTCCCATAACCAGATCATCAAACGAATTTTCCAATTTCTGCCCATTTTGGATCCATCGTGATTGCAATCAGTTTGTCTCGTATACGAGCGTTTTATAGCGTTATTATCACGTTCAAATTTTAGACTCAACGCCTAAAGAGGGTCCGGACTGAACATTTCGTTCCAATACAGGTCGTTCCTCGTTAATACGACTCCTGGAAGACTCGAATTTGGACAATTTTTCTGGGGAACAACCTTTTCCATAGCATTTGCGCCTCGTTCATAAGGAAACTCATTGTCCGGACAATAGATAGAGAAAAAATGGGCACAGCTCATTGGGGTCCATGCATTTTTTGTCCTGTTAATATGGACAGCGATTAGAAGAAAATCTTCCCCCCCCCCCCCCCCCCCCCCCGCGCTTCAACGGATGTCTCAGTTTCTACATTTCGAAAGGAGACCACGATTAACGAAGTGCAAAATTTCAAATTCACTGTGTGGGGTCCTTTTCTTTACAAGTTTGATGTTTTAAAGTTAACGTTGCGGAGTAGACGCCCCTTACCATTTGCCATATAGCATGAATGACTGCGAAGAAAACTCTCTCGGAAGTTTATGCTACATAGCAGTCCTAATCAGCAGCTGCCAACTAACTGAGTCGTGGGGTCATCGGATGTAAGCAGTTGTATTAGGAGTTAGGTCATCTAGCCGTTATACGTTCTGAAGCGTATCACACATATAGATCATTACGCGCAAGAAGCTGCAACACATTATTTCAAGCACAATGGCGACCAGGCTAATGGGCTTGGGTCTCCCAGAATTTTATCTAAAATAAACTTCACTGACCACCACTCTGCACAGTAGCGGACCCCTAATCATAGTGTGGCCGCCTCGATGGCTCGGTGGTTATGGTATTCGGCTGCTGGCCCGAAAGACGCGGGCTCGATCCTGGTCGCGGCGGTCTAAGTTCAATGGAGGTGCAATTCTAGAGGCCGGTGTACTATGCGATGTCAGTGCACGTTAAAGAACCCCAGATGGTCCAAAATATCCGCAGCCCTTCACTATGAAGTCCCTAATTGCCCGAGTCGCTTTGGGACGTTAACCCCCATAATCCACCATCATCATCATCAGCCTTACTACACCCACTGCAGGGCAAAGGCCTCTCCCATGTCTCTCGAATTATCTCTCTCCTTTGCCAGATGAATCCACCATTTGCCTGGAAACTTCTTAATCTCATCCGTCCAGCTAACCTTCTGCCGCCCCTTGCTACGGTTACTTTCTCTTGGTATCCACTTCGTTACCTTTAAGGTCCAGCAGTTATCTTGCCTTCGCATTACATGCCCTGCCCAAGCCCATTTCTTCCTCTTGATGCCGACTAGGATGTAATTAACCCGCGTTTGTTTCCTCACCCACTCTGTCCGCTTCCAGTCTCATTAACGTTGCACCTATCATTTTTCTTTCCATGGTTCGCTGAGTTTTTCTTAGCTTAAGCTGAACTATTTTCGTTAGCCTCCACGTTTCAGCCCCGTAGGTGAGTACCGGTGAGAAAAAATAATAATCCCATAATATTCCCATAATAATCATATAATCCAAAATAAACCAAACCTAATCATAGCGTGTATTTTTTTCTAAATACTTTTTTCTTAGTGATTCGTTATAATGGAAGACTTGCTTTATGGACAGTGTTGCTCGGGAAACAAAGTGTCCATATTATCGAGGCACGACTCTATAAACCCAAGCTACAAGCTGCAAGGACAAAAAACCCAATTACCGGAACAAAAGTTTACAAAGGTGTATGCGAGCCTGCTGCAATGTACAAACATGCGACAAAGCACGTTAATAACGTGTTATGACACCATATTTTTCTGCTGCAACAGTTTTAAAGTAAGTCTATTCTGTTCTCAAAAGAATTTCCTCTCCTTCTGCCGCCAATCAACTAGACATGAAGCCCTTGTGCACTTAAGTCTAAAAGCCTTCATAGCTGCGTGTAATGAAAGGCGGTGTTTGTTCTAGCAGATGAAAGACGACCTGAAGCATTCGCTTGCTTTATTCGCACCGCCAACCGATCAGTGCGGAAGACAAAATCAACCTATAAGAAAAAAAATGAACCTCAACAGAGTTTTTTTCTGGCCAATTTTCTATGAGGAGGCCGCAAATGAATTATTAGGCGCGATGAGTTTCAAAACAGAAAACACAACGCTCGGCTTCCTAAAAAGAACAGACATCCTAAACCTACACAAGGGGACGAGAGCTAAATACCCCCCAACGCATAAAGCCCTGACGAAAGAGGAAGCAACGTTTTGGCGCAGACTGCAAACAAACTCCTTCCCAAATTTGTACATCCTAAACAAAATGTACCCGACGCAGTCCAGAGATACCTGCCCCTGGTGCGGGGCCACACCCACACTCTACCACATCACATGGGAATGTAAACGCAACCAAACATTCCACCAACACAATAACCCGAGTGCGGAGCAATGGGAGAGTCGGCTCACCAGCTGCGAGCTCACGGCCCAAAGGGCTTTAGTGCAGCACGCAAGTGAGGTAGCTAGGCTCAGTGGAGCCCTGGAATAGGGGCCTAACCTTGCTTAAGAAGAGGCCTCAAGTCGCCAGCGCAGTGAAGACGACGGGGCCCTCGAGACGCCAAGCCCTTGAAAGCACCCAAGTTTTTCTCTGTCTCTCTTTCTCCTCAAAACTATTTTTTATGAGGCCACTTACTGCTCATATTAGGGATACTTAACGAGTGGCTTGCTGTTAACTGCACGCCTTTTAAAGTGGTTATTTTTCGCTATGATGACGTCACTTGTACCATACTAATAAGCAAGTGAGTGATCGCAAGCTATACCTTCTGTACACAGATTATCTCTGATATCTTGACGACACAGTGTGCGCCTTGCGATTATCGAAATGCTTCTTTACACTGGTCGATTATTTACTGGCACTCATCTTTGAAGCTAATCACTGCTGAGGACACCGAATTTCAGTACTCATAGAAAAACATCGTTTTCTTTGAAATGTGTCTTATGCGTTATACTCCCAAGCAAACAAAACTGCAGCGCTCTAATAAAACAAGTTTAATAATACATTCCTGTTTTATTGTGCCGTCACCAACATTTCAATCCCAGAACGTCGATATCGATAATAATCTCTTGGCGGCTAACAATGACACCAGCCCACTCAAACGGCAAGGGAAATTGGCTATCAAAAGAAACTCCTCGCCACATTGTGTGCAATGCCCGGAGGCAAGCAAACCGGATATTTACGCCGTGATTTCGTAGGTGATAACGTTCTTTTTGTTGCGTTTCTGTGTAACAGGAGGAAACTGCTCCGACGCGCGCGGAAGTTTGCTGTCTAAAATCCTTTCGCAGGACCATTGGCAGGAAACCTCCACAGAGCTATGTTGAAAGCCAGAGAATGGTGTCTGTAGGAAGCCTGATTTGAAACTAAGATAAGGGAAGCCTGCCTGGGTTGCAGTCTTTAGCGAGCGTGCGGTGTCTGAAATTCTAGAGACTTCACTATCAAAAAATTTGCGATGAAGCACTTTTGGGCATTTGACTCTGACGTAAGGAGGAAAATCTTTTCTGCTTCTGCAATTTAAGTTACGAAATCTGTCCGCCTGTTTTATATGGGCTTTGTGATTCGAAACAGTGAACGTTCGGCAGGACAGCATATTTATTACCCGAGGTTTCTAGGAACATGCGTCAAAATAAAGTACCAGACTATGATTATAGCCCTGATGAAAAACCGAGAGGGAGAAACCGATATGCTTTCGCCTAACAGTGTTTACTGCTGTAATTGCTCGGCCTCAATATTTTCAATGGGGAGCTTTTTTTCCTTTCCATGTGTGAAAAAAAATTTAGGTCATTTGCTGACCAGGAGGGCGTATGAATTAGGTGGGAGTGCCCTCATTGGATCTAGTAGGTGGAGAACGACATAAAGCTTTGTGAATTTCATGCCTCTTTAAGTTGTCTCTTGGGAAGATTGTGAATGCTTGCGCCCTGCATTGCAAGGAAATTATTGCACGCGCTAATACATTCACAACTTTGCTGAACAGTGATCATTACTGTCGTGCTCGCGGTGCTGTGGTACCTGCTTACCGTACGCAAATTTGGCTGAAAAGTTATAAACGTTCAAATGCATCCTCTTTTTTGTTTTGAAAAGAAAGTGTGAATTACTGCGTAGGTCACACTTTACATTCACATCGTTGTGCACGAAAAGGAGTACAACAGACCAGAAGACAAGCGCTATCATTTTCATGCGCTACAAAATGTATGCAAAACCAAATCTCCGGACTTTTTAATATTCTACGCCTTAGATTCCCGCTTTAGCAATAACATTCCTTCCTGTTCCCGTATTTTCGAACTATGCAAGGTAGCAGGATTCTATGGACGATTGCTTTCATAAAGCATACATTGGCGATGGTGCAAAATAAGAAAAAAAAGTTGTGGGCTTTGCGCATCTCATCGATAAATCTCTAGTGGTAGTGCATTCTGGAAAGCGTTTAAAAAGCGTCATTCAGATCAAGGCTGTAATAAGAACAGAATCATAATTAGGCAACATTAATGCCTTGGTGCGAGCTTATGAATGAAATGGAACACGGCGAAAATGTGTAAAGGAATAATTTTTTTTTCTCCGAAAGATTTGACGTTTACTTACCCTGTTTACTGTGGCTGCAATTGCTCTATTTATTTCACATGCCCTTTTTTATTGTTTAGCAAAATTTAACAGGCACAGTTTTGGCCGCCTCAGCAACCATGAGCATTTCGCATAAAGTTGTCGGCCATTTAGGCTTCGATTTAGGAAGAAATTTCCCAATTCCAAACGCATACTTAAAGTCTATGCAGCTGTTTACAAACAAAATTTTATCCGATAAGTGACCAATGGTTCTCACCGCCCAGATCAGACCTTTCCGCAACCAATAGTGCACCTCTGCAGCGTGTCACTTAGCTCAAGCCTCCACGCGACCTCCCGAACTCGCGTGGGTGTAGTACACACCAAACAGAAAGTATTAAAAAGAGAGTAAACTTTCCCCTAGCTCTCTTCATTTCATAAAGGGTGTAAGCCAGCGTACGACTTATTACCTTTCTGCTCCCGTATAGGCGTATTCGTGTTTAAAGTGTAGGGTTGAAAGAGTGGGCGCACATCCATATTGAACAACATAAGTAACCGCCTAGCCCTCCCTAGAGGCAACTGCTGTTTTTACCTAGCTTTCTCCGTGCATGTTTGCCTGTCCTCAAGGCTCCGCCATCTCGCTTCAACGAACAACAGAACAGTCGGAAGGTTGCCCTGGTTTCACATCTGGTACTTGGTGAAAAAGGGACGTCGAATGACTTGTTTTGAAATTGCCGCGGGCATAAAGTTATAACGCTGTCAGACTGCAAGCGGGGCCAGGATTTTCCTTTTTCTTTTCTAATGACCAATGCGCGCTTTCTCGCCACCAAGTGCGGCGAAGACAGCCCCAACTCCTGCGAGTCAAGGCAGATAAAACTCAGAAGTGAAAAGGACAGCGGAGCGCTGAAACCGAGTTCGACGGCTGCTTTCTTTCCGCCGCAGGAGAGAAAACATGCACGAGCAGATTCTCGCAAGAAAAAAAAGGCAATACTGCCGGGCAGTTCGAGTGTTAACAATAAAAAGGAAAAGATACTTTACGTCAATACAGCCCCGCCAACATCTGAGGCTCGTCGAGGTTGGCTCGTAATCGATCCGTGCAGTTTTCCCGGCAATTTGAAAAGGGACTTTCGCGTTTTTTTAGCGTTGCCTTGGATGCATGTGCGGTGGAAGCATGTGTTTTCTTTTCTTAGTTTTGGAACATTGGCGTGCCCTACTGCTCTTTAGAGGATCGACAGTGTAAATGAGGGCGCACTATTTATTGCGCAACAATGTTTTTGTTTTTTACTTAGGTGTCATGATGTCCACATGAAGGGAGCGCACCAAAACAAAACAGAGGCGGTGTGTAAAGCAGCTAGGATATTTCTAAATGCGTTAATGTTAAGCACACTCTCCGTAGCCGCAGTTCCATGTTCAATGTTATCTTTGTTTTTTTTTAGAAAAGAATATTTCCCAGTAGGGAGTATACAGACCTCTCTTTTCCTTCAGCGTTTACCATCGCAGCGCACGAGACGTCCTCTGGAGAAGAAATGCAGAATCGTAATTCGTAAAGGCTGACCACCAGCATGAAAATCTTCACTATATTTTGAAGGACTGTTCCTGTTCTTTCTTCACTCATAAGACGATGCCTGTCAAAAAAATGAATTAAAAGGTATGTTCACACAGTGGGGCCGGAAGGGACTATCGCGTCGCCGGTATCTGAACGCTGAGTAATTTATATCGTTTATTTCATATCCTATAAGTACCTGAGCTTTATGCCTTCATTGAAAGAGGCAAACGCCTGACGCAAAGTTTTCTCTTGTGTTAAGCTAGAAGAAAGCAAACATTCAATTTTAACGCATTTTTCGTTTTATCTTGGGCACCAGCTCCAGCACAATTTCGACCAGATGTCATTAGAGCTCCGCTCAGAGTACTGGATGCATACCTAGCTAAAAATTGTGTTTTTTGACTACCGTTTCCCCCATAAATGTTTGAACCGCATAAGGCTACGAAACATAACTTGCTACTTGAACCAACGAAATTCAGTAACCAGAATTTTTTAACCGCATGTCTAGGTAGAACCGTAGAGGCTTCGAAATCTTTCCTAAACCAGTAATGTGCCAACCTTTTTTACACCAAAAAGAGTAGTAAGTTGATTTATAATGAAAGTTGAGGTGTTTTATTCATGTTACATTTTTTCTTATCAGTATTTTAATTAATTATTTCATTTTGTAAGGCTAAAAAAGAAGATGCGTCTGATGATTTGAAAAGACGAAGACGAGGTGACAGTGTTCTCGAGAGTTTTTGCCAGCGCTACGCTTGTGTGTCTTTTGCCGATCTGATCCCAGACTGCTCCGTTGCCGTTCCCGTCGCCCCAGTACCTCGTAACAAACCCCTCGTTACATTTGGTGGGCAACACGCCGAAGCCTGCCGCCAAATTGCCCGGTCACTCACCACTGACACCCAGCATCGCCAGCGCTCCCGCCTCGACCACGACCAAACCCCACCGAACTACACTTCTGGTGCACTTGTGTGGCTCTGGATCCCTTCAGGAACTCCCGGTCTCTCCTCAAAATTTCTTGCGAAGTACCATGGTCCCTACCATGTGCTGGAGCGCACCTCTCCGGTTAATTATATCGTGGAACCCCTCACGCCGTCTCCTGATCTCCGCCGCCGAGGACGGGAGACCGTTCATGTCCAGCGCCTCAAGCCCTACTACGACCCCGCCGTCTTGCCATCATCCTAAGTCGCCAGGATGGCTCCTCTTGTCCCCGGGGTGATTGTAAGGCTAAAGAAGAAGATGCGTCTGATGATTTGAAAAGACGAAGACGAGGTGACAGTGTTCTCGAGAGTTTTTGCCAGCGCTACGCTTGTGTGTCTTTTGCCGATCTGATCCCAGACTGCTGCCGTTGCCGTTCCCGTCGCCCCAGTACCTCGTAACAAACCCCTCGTTACAATTTATTCAATACCGCCTGCCGCCCTTTGGTGGCCAAGCCAGGAGTGGGGATACAATTGCACAGTGCTTTGTCAACAACGAAAAACGAAAAAAAGGCTTGCAGGCAGGCAGCAAAACTTCTGTGGAACAACTCAAATAATAGTAACCAAGATGCAAAACGTTTTTTTTTGTCAAAATATGGAAGTGGAGAGATTTCAGGTCAATACTATGCTAATGAACTGATAAGTTTGTATCCTCTCATTCGCTCCAGAATTTTTTCAGAGCCCATTTTTGTACATTTTTTTGGCTGAAAACTCTGAGTTGTTGAACCTAAAATTAATTAATGAGCTCTTTTTACCGCGTCAAAAAGTCTTATGCAAATCGGAGCGGTTATTCCGCCCTAGGAAAGAGCAGAGAAGTTGCTCTCCACCGTACCCCAACAAATCTAACAGCGAACAAATGCAATGTAATGGGATTAGTTTAAGATTAAATCTTCTTAGGTTGTTCCGAGACTCTTTTATGTAAGTACCTCCCTCAGAAAGCACTGTGGCACAAATAGTTTTTTTTCTAGTTGTCCGCGTACACAAAGCTCCGATCATTGCTGCATGCTCTCGTAGTCCAAATCACTGGACTCGCTAGGGTGTTCGGCACGCTGAGAGCATTTATTTTTTGTGCTTTTTTAGTGCGAAACCCTACTTCACGAAATCGAACCGGCTCATGGATTTGTGTGGAGGATCACCTTGGGCAAACCATGAATAAAATAAAGATTGCCACGACTGGGATATGAACCCGTGGCGGCGCGGAGACATCTGCTTCGGTGGCCACTTCACAAGAGCACTAAGCTTTCGCCGCATTTTTTTTCCAACATGGCATTTAATAAATGAGGTTATGTATGTACAGAAAGAAGCTATTTACAGATGATTTACAAAGCATGCAGACAGTGACTTAACTGCACTAGTTTGATAGAAAACAGTACAGCTAAAATGGCGGCAAAGACAGACACCGCATCAACAGCGGCAGCCAGTCCGGTAGAAAGTCCCTTTCATCACAAATGCCCCTGAGTTGGAGCATCCGACTGAAATGGCTGCTGGCTGAAACAAGAGGTGCGGCTTAGCAGTCCAGCATGCATGTTTTTCACAGGCTTAATTTCAGTGAGGAAAAACGTGTCATAAAGTTCGTAATCAGGTTTGGTAGCCGCAAGGTAACGAATCAAGCAGGAATTTAAAACGAAATATTTCTTTAGCGTCCTCTGCAATACTACCCAAAGCAAAATTGCATCCTTGCCGTTAATAAAACACTGTTCAATGATTTCAAGTTCATTGCTCGGACTGCAATTAACAGGAGACACAAAAATGTTTTTCCTGTGGAGCCACGTGTCAACAGGTAGAACTTCTGTCTGTAATTTGTAGAAAAACTTTTGTGCAAGAAGGGATCGGCATCTTATACAGACGCGTTAACACGTCATGACACTTGAGGCCAATGTACACAGAAGGATGCAATGGTGGCGTAAATAGCATCCTTATGAAATCCCTGTACAGACTCTTACACGAAACAGAAAATAAGTAATCGTTATAAAATCGACTGTCAAAAACCCACAGAACAAGAAACTTCCTGCATAATGCTCAGTAAAGGGGGCGCTCACTAAAATTTGAAGAAGCCACTAAATTTCGAAAGAGTGTAATGAAATTAATCGGCAAGAATGCTCTAATAATGGGATGGAAGCTATCAGGAAATAAGAAGAAACGGATCCCTGCAGCCAATCGCGCCTCGTGTTAATGCGCAACACGCTCTCGCACTGCGCATTGCACATCGTTCTCTTCATCAACTAATACTACTATCAAACTGATATTCGCGCTTTGAGCTTTATGGCGTTAGTGACGGTAAAATGCAGATGTGCGAGGCATGCGCTGGAGTGGACAACGATGTGGCAAAAACACGCATTAGAGCAATACCTGTTGGCGCTGACAACACTGCTTACTGACGTACAATGGGCAAATTGGCATTGACGACGAAAAAGTTTAACACGCGCATAACTGGCTATCCGGGTAAGTAGACACTTCAACTGCGCTTTCATGTATGCAATGGTGGTGTACACGTGCGGAATGCTCTGATTTTGCAGAATATTTTGTGATTAGCAACGCTAGAGCGCCAGCTAGTTCTTTAGCAGTAGCAACGCCAAATGGATGCATACTCTCGTAAAATTTATTCTCGAGCGAATAATTGAACGCGAACGATCCTTGTTGTTGAAGCCATATGCAAAATACTGCACGAAACTTTTATTCTTGTATATTTAAAAAAAAATCGTCTGAAGACACGCCCTTTAGCAAAAAAAAACACTGATGATATCACGCTCTCTTCGACTCTGCTGCATTCGGTGATTGAACGGTTGCGAGATTTCAAACATGTCATGCATTTGAATGCAGCGAGAAACTTTGCTATCCCTCTCCGTGCACCTCTGTGTTCTTCGGCGTAGCGACTGAAGGCCTTGCTTGGCTGCGATGAATAGCTTTCTGCCTCTTCATTTTCGGCAGAGCCAGATGTGTGCGGCGTCGAAGTGGGCCTCGCGGGGAAGAGGTAACATCGTTACTCCTAGGCCTCTGCACGCACAGCGATCAATGGATGTGGCCTTTTTGGATCGCACGTAGGGCCATTGAATGGCGGATCGCGTTCAGTCACCGCACAGTTACTTTTTGGTACATCGTGCTCGTCAAGATCTCGCCAGGGCACTTCCATTCGGGACATACGTTCACTGTTCTGTTGCCTTTTATTCTGCGCAGAGTGAATCATTCTGGCCCAAGACGAGATCGTCTTTATGCCGAAAGGCTAGTTTATTTGCTTTCAGGTCATCTGCACTCTTCAACTAGAGTGTTTAAATTGCTATGCTGGAGGCAGAGCTTCCTGTTTATCCTTAACGAGCAGACCTTTGTGTGCTACTGTCTCTATCACTATCAGGCATACTCCACGAACATAACTAAGCGTCCCCTCATTCTGACTGCCTCCTGCAATTGACGCTTTGCCGCTGGCACCATCATTGAGAGGAAAATACAGAATGGCCAAAGGACGCAATGAGAGAGGAGACGGCAGGCTGTTGCATAAAAGGTTTCTTGGTTCGTGCGGACGTTTATTATTTTGGGTGCCATTTCATCTAAGAATGTTGTAGACTAAAAGAATGTATATTTTCTTTCTACGATGCCTTTTGCTGCCGCTGTGTTTTTTTGGTGGAGTCCCAGAATAAGGTGCTTTTCTCTTTGTGCCATGAGTGTGCTGTGCTGAGCACTTCGTGACCGACTTGCACAGATACACCTGCAGTGAGAGGCCGCATAAACTACTGCCATAGAAAGGGCCAGTTCCACTGTTGTTCTGAAACTACAGTAACAATAAAGACAATACTGGTCAATGATTTAAGGTCAGCAATCTCAGTAAACATTATGAGACGCCAGCTTGAAACATGCGAAAGATACATTACAGCAAGGACGATGGTGTTCCAGCCCTGCGTCTTCCACCGTCTTTCTTTGCTCTTGTTTTTGTGCTTCCCAGCTTCACTTCATTCTCACGTCCAATAATTTTTTTTAATCGAACGATTGAAATGGCACGCACTTAAACGGTTCACTATTAGTTAGGTAACATCCCTTGCAAGCAAACTTTGGTTTTACATGAAACATTTCATTCATACATATCTGCAATCCATAATCGCACAGAGCCCACAGATTTCATAATACCATGAATGGCTAATGTGTGGGACGAGGACAAGGGCAATTCGAATTGTGTACGACAACGTGCCTCCTTAGATCTCCTGAAATATGGCATTACCTACTTTGAAAACGCGTTGGTGTTCCTGAGAATATACAAGTTTAGTGCTCATCAACATATCTACATTTCCGCACTAAAGGCCACTGGACTTAAGCTCTTAGAACTCACCCTACGTGATGAAGGAGGGAGCCACTTGATCTGAATATACGCTTATATTTTATTGTGCGTCAACATGAGCTTATTTCTTCTTGAAGAGTTGCTTTATTGTATATTGCCATTTCCATATTCAAAGTGTATCGCGTGGTGAATCTTTTTTGGCACTTATGAGCTGCTGCTCTTAAAAAATATTCACATCAAGATTCTTCATTGTGGCGGCGGAGTTTATCACACTCAACGGCTGCAAAGCAACTTGCACCGGCACTTCCTTAAAGGTGTCCCAGGACGTGTGTATTTGGCTGTCCAACATTCATTCCCTACTACTCAATACTTTTCTGTAGAAGCGGCATTTTAACGAGTTGCGCGGTATGTAGTTTGAAAGTTGGAATAGAAATTTCGAAACATAGGAGCCCACTATCTACATTAAAGCAATAACGCTCCGGTCGCCAGCTTCGGAAACACCACTGTAGACGTCTCCCCATTCAAGGCGCGTCGCGTCAGCGTTCCGACAAAACAGGGCGTACAGATAGGAAGGCAATCGACTCTAGTACTATCAACTGCCTAGAGAGAAAGCAACAGAAGTTTAACTTTCCCCATCCTGGGATTTCCCGTCAAGCCGTGCTCTGAATCCGGACGACGCATAGAGCCGGCGTTTGGTCTACCCTGCCAGAGGCTATATTGGAGTTCTCTCCGAGTTTAACCGGCGCCATCAGAGTAGGCTGCTTCCTCTTTTTGATACATTGCTTACTGGCTGTGATGCGTAGGAAGCAGGGCTCCAAATTTAGTTGGGATGTCGTGTAGCTAGGCTATTCATGTCACATGATTTTTTTATCATATCACATTTAAGAAAATAAGAAATTAGTTCAAAAGGAACTTTATTGGGCCATAGTTTGGAGGCTTATATTCAGTACCTTTGAGTCATTTCACTGTGCAATTGAAGGCCTTAAAGAAACTTTAATGTAGGATATACTTAAATGTCGCTGGAAGAATAGCCCTTCATCCAAGACCATTAGAAAAACAAAATTCCTTTGTTTTCCACTTGTTCACCTTGTAAACATTGCGAGACAAAGGCGGTGACGCATTATTGATTTCACTTGATTTGACATTTTTTTTCGCTTTATTAACTTAATGGACCCAAGATCTTTGAAAGACATACGTTACTGCATCTTCTGATTCTGCCTTAAGCGACAAAATAATTGAACATTGCACACTCTTCGCAAGTGGAAAAACAGTGAAAAGCTTGAAACTTCGACCGAATCTTTCTGATGTGTTAAACTTCATACCCCCCAAAAGATCAAATGGAGAAAAGCAATATGAAAACGCTACTAACCTCACACATTGATGCGGGTTGGGCTAATGTACTTTCGGGAGAGATTCAAAACGAAGAATCGGCGGTGCATGCAATGCACAGGGCGCCCTTGTCACAAGCGGCTTCATTAGTAGCCTATGTTGCTGATGCTTCTCCTTAAGTGCTAGCGAGTGTTTCCGCATCAATCCAGTGCTCCATATAGCGCATTAAAACGGCGTTCATGTTTCATTGCTAAAGTGTAATAAACACACAGTGCGAGTAAATTGGGCGTCTGAGTAGGCACTTCGTCGCATTCTCAGGTCCGTAATATTATCTATTTTGGAGTAACTCAAAAAATTATTCGGGATAAAATTTCACGCAACCTGGACTCGCACAAGCGCAGCCCAAAGCGTCTGATATCCTGTCTCGTAATAAATATTCTTTGTAGTTGCGCACAGTTCTTTAGTTCAATACAGCGCCGATGCAGTCTGAAGAAAGGTGGCGGTTGTTTCTCGAGTGATGACGGCTACTCACGGCTGCTCTTTTTACCAAAGCTTTGGAAGTGCAGTATTTTTCCCAAACTGGGCAGCAGTGCTATCTCTTCGATTGGAATCAGTTCACCGCGTAGACCGCAGCAATGTTTTGTGAATGCGAAAAAAACACCACACCTGCTTTAAACGAACGTCAGTTTGGGCTAGATGGTGCATACTATTTGAGACAGGAAATAACAGCGCCAAAGAGAGACAAATACAAGCATGACTGACGCAGAAGAACGCTACCTTCGAAGATATTACTTGTATCTGTTTCTTTTTACCGCTAGTATTTTTGTCTCAAACACCACAGCTGCTATCAGCATGGATGGGAACAGCCCCTGAACACCTATTTTACCCAGCTTCAATAAAAGAGCGGTACATGAAACTAAATGCACGCCCATACACGCCAAACCCCCGGAAATGCTTCAGATACCAGAAATACGGTCATGGTTCGCTCAGCTGTCGCGGCCACGAAAAGTGCGCGAAATGCGCTTCAAAAGATTACAAGTCAGATAGCTGTGACGGTACACCTTGTTGTGCAAACTGCTAGGGGGACCAGCCGGCATATGATGATGATGATGACGATGTCCTCAGACTGAATGGCACATACTCACGGCTGTGCATTAGCGAGGCTGCATTGCTGATACACATGGGTAAGGAGTGGAGTAGTTGTATAAAAGCCGGGCGTGTCCATCTTGGAAGAAAGAAAATGACATTATAGCCATCAATACCAAAGAAAATATATCATTGAAAGAAGCACAAAGGCGATTCTCATCATTCAGAAATATATCAGGAAAGGTTAAACGTACGTGCACCCGATAGTATCCAGTTGCAACATTTTTTCCTTTTTTTTCTTTCGATTTTGTGTTATTCTCGCGAAGTATAGAGTGAGGAAACGTTGTATAAACCACAGCAAGCCGTGTCTGACCATGCTTAATCGAAATTCCGCTCTGTAAACTGGGTTCAGCCGGGTTGAACCTCAGGCAGTTTTGAAACGAAAAGCTTCACTACGCGGGTCAGAGTCGAGCTTCGCGTGAGCCGAACTGGTTGCCATGTGCCTACAAGAAAAACTAAAGCTGCTTTCTATTCAGGATCCATTTCTTGTCCGTAATTCTGAGCAGGTTCTAGATTTTTTCAGGTCACATGAAGGACAAGGCCTATGCGCTTTCTCTGTGGACATAAAAGATCTGTATTATTCCATTCCGCATGATGCTTTGTTATCTTGTATTGAAGAATGTATAGACCAGCAACGGCCGATTGCTTTTCAAAATGCTTCTGGCATCTCGGTGAATGAATTTATAGAACTTTTGAAATTATATCTCAAGTCAACGTTCATTGTATGGGATGAAAAACCTTATCTTCAGAAAGATGGCATCTGTATAGGTTCCTGCATTGCACCCATCCTCAGCGATTTGTTTTTAGCCCGTTTGGATAGGTCGTTTGCTGATATTGTAAAAGATACCAATGTAATCAATATTTTTAGGTACGTTGACGACTTTCTGATTGTTCTTAACAGTAATGACAGTTCCTTTAAGGATGATGTTCTTAATGTTCTCAACCTTTTTCGTAACCATTTTAGTCCTCTTGAACTAACGTTTGAACTACCTGAAAACAGGGTTATCCAATTCCTTGACATCAGCATCACAATGCATCATGATCGGACGTGCTGGATGTTCAAACCCCGCGGCGAAAAACCATTGTTATCATTTCATTCAGCCCATTCTAAGCTCGTAAAAAGATCTATTGCTAGCCTTTCACTTTTTGATTGTTTGAACAAGTCTTGCCCGCACCTCATGCATGAAAGTTTTTCTCAGCAATGTAAGAGGCTTGAGAATGCTGGTTACCCTTCCCATGTCCTAGTGTCTGTGGCGGAAGGTGTTTTGAAGAAAGTCGGCAATAAAAAAGGCCAGGATAACCAGGAAGCCATGAGTAAGAAAGAAAAAGTTGCCGTCATTCCTTATTTTCATAAGTTTTCTCATAATCAAAAAAAAATAGCGCAACGTTCGGGAGCCAGAGTGGTTTTTTCGGCGCTAAGAAGTTGAGTCATCTGTGTACGAAAGATTTCAAAAAATCAAAAAACGGTGTTGGTTGTACGAAAAAACATAGGAAAAAGTTTGTCCATTGTATTGAAAATGTCATCTATCAAATTCCTCTTTCCTGTGGCAAGCAGTATGTAGGGCAAACCGGCAGATGCCTGAATGATAGGCTTCGAGAGCATGGGCGTGACGTAGATGATATGCGTGGAAAAGGGTTGTCAGTCCACTGCCGGTCATGTCACTGCATACCGCTTCTTGAACAATGCATGGTTTTAAAAGTGCACAATAACCGGTTGACACGAGAAATCATAGAAGCGGAATGGATATCACTTTTGAAAGATGATTGTGTGAGTACCCCCTCTGTATCATTGATGGCGAAAGAGCTCGCATATCTGGCTGATACGCTTTGCTAGCACATGGTTTGACTTCGTGTTGGTCGTGATTTCGTTATAAAACCACTTTTTCTTTCTGAGAAAAACCATTGTTGGAAGTAAGCGCCGTGTGTTGTCCGTCTTTCTGTGTCCTCGTTTCTTTGCGCTACGTTTTTCACCTTGAAGTTATGAACCAACAAGCCCAAGCATATACCCTTCTGAGTTATGCGCATGCGCGAAAACGAGTGACGTCACGAGCCGCGCAGGTGGTCGCTCCTCGCCGCTGGCGCAGCCGTCGTCTGACCTTTCGGCGCAGCCGCACGCTACTGCACATGTGCGTCATGTGCATGTGCAAGGAGGCTATATAATGCGCTTGCCAGAGAATAGGCGTGCGCACTCGACATGGAAGGGAAGGAGAATGCGGCTGCTGCTAGACTACGCAGAAAAGCTGAGAAACTAAATTCGTCCGATCCAGAAGTACTCGCTTAGGAGCTGGCTGCACAACAGCGAAAAAATTATAGAGCCATAGCTAAACGTGCAGCCATTGAGTAACCATGTCTACGCCTATAGATAAACAATGTATATAATACCGGCAAACCTACAAAGCATAACGTGACGCCAAACCAAGCATGACTGAAGCTTTTCGCTTGTATATCCAGGCTTAACCAGAGCTAAGCCACTGCCTAATATTTTTCTACCTGTATTTGTGGCGCACTAAGAATGTGTGGCTCTGTTCATAGTGCACAAATTTTACCGGAAAATTTGATTTCCACAATCGTAAACATATAGGGAACCGTGTGGGTTTCACCTATGAAATACAAGTGGTGCTTCTCTGGATGTTGATCAGAAATTCTTAAGAGCCTTGAAGAATGCCGAAAAATTGACTGAGCATTATTCTTATATCTTGGTCTTCTATGTTCGATAAGGTGTCTACGCTTTTAGTAAATTACCGCAGTCCTTGCTTTAACTTCTTGCGCAAGGTGACAAGTTTCACACCTGGGAAAGGACATCTAATATGCGAGGTATTTCTGGGACTGAAGCTTCTTCTAAATTTCGGGTAATGAGGCAGGTGCATTGTATTGAAAGGCCAATTTATGAATTTCATGTGAATGATAGAATATATTTACCAGTGATTTTAGGGCTCTTCTGACGGCATTATTAAGCTTGAAAAACGGCAAAAATCTGGCGCTAATTCCTGAAAATATTAACGAGTGCCCGGCAGAAAACCATCTCAGCTCACTCTGCACATTCTCTTTCGTTCGGAACCGAAAAGTGATACAGAACGTTAAACTTAACGCGCTCCACTTAGTGGCAGCTCTTCCGGATAGCCGTAATCCAGTACTTTCCTCCGAAGTAGTTAACGCTTCTGCCCATGAGCTAGACCAATTCTATGCTTTCTTTTGCTGTGGATAAATAAAGGACAGTTCAATTCATCAACCAGTACAATTTGCTGCTGAGCATAAAAATCATTCCTAGAATCGAGTCGGCTGTCTGCGCTTGTCAAACTTGTTCAGTGCGTTCTTTGAACAAATAAAAGAAGCTTTGTGGCGGCGTTCACATCGACGCGAGTTTCAAATATTGGGCATACAAATTTGAGTGCGTGCCCAACTTTTCGTCACTTGCAAACGAAAACTAAAACGAAAATATGTTGCCAAAAACAAACATCGGCTAGCCTTAAACTGCCCAGAAGTCGGTGCATCTCGGTTGTAACCTCTTTTGTATTTCTGTTTACTGGTGGTTGTTTATTGGTGTTGTTTGGTAAAAGCCGTAAAGTACAGAGCCTAGGTGAAAACTAGTGTTTCACAAACAGCGTCATGCTTCTGGTAAAATAACAACACCTTAAACCAGGCCTTGTAGCATTACTGCTTCCTGTTGCATTTTGCACGGCTGTCTTGTTTAACGCAACGTGTGATGCCTGACTCAAGCTTCGCTTCAATTCTACCGGCATTAATATAATAAATTAGCCCAACAAGAAATTCTTTTGCGACTACTGCATTGCAGGCGGGGAAACATGGTAGATACAGTGCAACGGAGGCCGCATTCGGTGCACTTGAACTGCATATAAGCCCGCGCGCTTAACCATTTAAGTGCGCGTAAAGAGCCTCAAGTGGCCTGCATTCGACCAGAACCTCTTCTACGGGGTCTCTCATAGCATATGTAATGTTTTCGAACATTGGACTCCTATTTAAATATCATACAATACCACACGTTTAGTAGTGTATAAGCTTAAGCCACTCGTACACTGACTTATGCCTAGTGACTAAAGATTTTTTACTTCTTACCAAAACATTCCAAACATCGCTGTAGAAGCCTGCAGCTTCGCTGCGATTTCATTTCGTGGCGCTAACTGAACGCAGCTCGTTCATGAGAAACCCTGTAGTCCAAAGACTACTACGAAATGCTGCATAGAAAAACGTTGTGCCGTTCTTAAAGTTCCTGCGCAAGTTTTTCCATTGCTATATTGACCGATGGGAAAAAAGCTGACGCAATATGAGATTACTTGTCTACATGTAACGTTTCGAAGCCTTGTGTGACATTCGATGGCTTCAGTGACAGAAAAGTCATTTTCCCTGCCAGTTTTTTTACGAAAGCCCAGCGACTGCCTACGCCGACATCGGCGTAGGCAAGGGTTAGGAAAGGTATTCGTAGCTGGATAAAGTTGAACTTAGGCGCGTCATTCGAACTTGATGTGAATCCAATTTCCAAAGAGGAGCGCTGAAAGTGAATTCATAACAAGTCAAACATCTTACTTTTTTGTTCGTTTTCTTTTTACCTCTGAAACTGTACTTGATGGTTGCGACGTTTCCACGCACAATTTTGTTAATTTTTCTTTTCGGCTCTTTCTATATCGGGCGCCATGTCACACTGTATCTGCTGTCCTTTATGTCTTCAAGACATGGTGGATTTGAGCTACTTCAAAGGAAATGTATTGGGAAATCCTCTTGAAATGTGGCTTAGATTACGAGAGAGAAGTTTATGGATGTCCTATTATATTGCACGGGCAAATTTGTATGTTGCCAAGCAAGGGTAACTTTTCAGCGTGCTGTCCCTCACTCTTTGAAATATAGATCCCGGGGTTGTTGACAGCAACTGAGCTTGAGGTAAAAAGGAAAAGACGCGACTTTTATTTCAAAGGAATAGGTTGTTTATTTCGCGAAATCTGACTTCAGTCAGAAGGATGAACGAACTCGAAAGGAACAGTCTAAGGCTTCAGTGAAAATTGACCAGGGCGGTAGAAAGGTAAATGCCTGCATTAGCACTGCCCAAAAATTGGTTTCATTACTGCAGAGACAAGAAATCTGAATCACCAAAGAGCTTAAATAACATGAAAATCGCGGGTACAAAAGAATGCGCCATACAAGTTAGAAAAGACATATAATAAATGTCACTAGATATTCATGATACTTGGCTTCTGCTTCAAGGAACGGAGACTTAATGGTCACTAACATTTGGCTACATATAGAGCGTCTATGCAGATGTGGCCAGGCTGCGGCTCCTCGCGATTCCAAGTGCGGGTCGTGTCTCTCTGGAACCCCGCCCACTTACCTATTTCATTGTCTAAGACACCTTCTCTTATATTGTAGAACACCGGCGCTCGGCAGTTGGCGCCGTCCTGCGGGCAATCCGCGAAATTATGCGTGTGCAACTCGTAGTTTCTGAGTATATTTATGGTCCATTCGTTCCAGCTAATGCATGCTGCAGCCCTCTTCCGCATATGCGGCCACTTGAGCTGCAACACCGATGTTTTATATCCTCTGTCCGCAAATGAAGATAATTACTGCAGTGGGACTGACCATCCCCAGCAAAACGGCGTTCGACACCTAACAGAGAGCGCAAGTACGAAGAAGAACATTGTAGTTTTCTTCCTGAATGGTAGAAAGACTTCCCCACGGAGAAAAATGGTAAAAACATTTGTCTCATTAATATTGATGCACACTCACATTCCCTCACGTAATAAGCCCCACATTCAGGGTCTTTATAGCAATAAATGAATAAAATTTAAACAAATAAATAAAGAAACAAACAAATAAATAAATAAATCAAGAAACAGGAAGGAAAGAAAGAAAGAAAGGAAAAAAGAAAGAATGAAGGAAAGAAAGGAAGAAAGAAAGAAGGAAAGAAAGGAATACTAGCCGAGTAATCCCTGACGTCCCTTTGAGGCCAAACACAAAATGTTTTCTAGGGATTCTCCAGCCTGATGGGATCTGCGGAAGCGAAATTGGCGCCGCTCAAATCACGACTTCCAAGGATTCCCAGGCCATAAATGCTGATTGTCAATCTTACCCGGCGCCTATACTCATCCACTTTGTTCAAGCGCGCACAGAGGTGAATAGCATCGCCCCTGACATGATATCTCGTTTAACGGACGTTCCACAAACTCCCCCTGCCTCTTTGCCACCGGGTCCACTTCTGACGCTTTTAACATCTTCAGCCTCTCTCAGACAGCGTACATGTGCTCTCATTACCCCGTGTACATACCCCTTCCCCCAACCTATCACGGGTGGAGGAGGTCTCTCTGAGGCGGCTGCGGGTCGAAATGGCCCTTACGCCTGCAGTTCTCAACCAGTGGAAAAGTGAGAAGATTATTGCGCCCTCACTGCGAAACACCCGCTTCTGACACCACTGTCCACCACCTATTGTGGACATGCCCAGGAACTTCGTTGGTGCGCGCTCGCGTTCTTCAAGAGGCAGGCCTGTCCTCAAACAATTACTCCGATTTACACCTGTGGCTAACGAAATACATTTACGCCCGAAGATTATGTGAACTTTTATACATAACCAGACTTAACGGCATTTTTTGTAACGTATTACAACGTTCTTTAATGACATCACGGTTTTTGCCGTGCGGCACAATTAGCGTCCCAAATAAACAAATTAATCAAATCATGACTTCAGAACCAGCAGTCCCTGGGGCAGGTCTTAAGCAAAGAATTGTACAAAGGGGCTGACGCTAGCGTCTTAATTTCACAGAACATTGCTCGCGCTAAGCGCTCCTATTCTAGGAGAGAATTCGTAAAGAAAAACATCTGCAACATCTTGACAGTGTTGGACCCGAACAAAATGAAACTTCAAAAGCTGTTCAGCCAACTCTCAGTGTCACGGCACTCGGTCGAGAGGTGCTTTTCAGAGCTGAGTTCTGACTTTTTTTATTTTTGTTTATTCGAGAAGTGTGCCATGAGGCATCAGTTGAAAAAAAAGGAAGGGGGAAAGGGATGCACGGGACCGAAAGTTAAAAGAAGGAGTGAAGACCCGTTACGCTGAGGTAGTCCCAGAGGTAGCTAATGAAACTGTTGTTCATAGTCCACTTCACGTAGTCACTTTCGCGGTTCCACTGCAGGCCCACCTCCCTGAGGAGCCGTTTTATGATAGCAGCCGTCTCTGGGCACGTCCACAACAAGTGCTGCACATCACAAATGTTCGGTGCAGCACTACAGTGAGGGCACCTGTCAGGTGCTGGCAGATCTTTGGCACGCCACCGATGACGGACAGATGGTGTCAGAGCCGCCCCTGCCCGAATCCGGCGCACGGATACCTCCTCCTGCCGAGTAAGACTACGGGGGAGAGGGTGCGAACACGGAGGAATTAGAGCACGTGTTCGCTGGCGCAGAACTTCGGAATCGGAAACATGGGACAGGAACGGATCTGGGGGAAGAGGGGAAGGTGGCGGATCGTCTGATGTATGAAGATGAGTCATAGCATCCGCTTGAATGTTATGTGGATCCTGGGCATGGCCGCGAACCCAGTGTATGCGCACAGGCCATGAATACTTTGCACAGAGCACATGAATTGACTGTGAAATCTGGAATGTCCGTCGAACAGCCTTAAGCTGTATTAAGAGCGGCGCGGGAATCGGTGTAAATATGAACTGTATTGAATGTTGGAACGAGTGGAAGGGAAGCAATGGCATTATAAATGGCTTGAAGTTCCAATGCCAGGGGAGTGCACGTATCCGCAGTGTACGTCGCGCGAGAGTTAAGATGCTTATGAGATGGACTATACACAGCAGTAACTCCCCTCTCTGCAGAATGAGATGCATCCGTGTATAATATGCACCCTTCAGGCAGATACGCTGCTGATACCGACGGTGAAACAGTGGGGTGATTGTCAGTGAGCTGGTAATATGACCACGGAGGAAGTTTCTTTAAACGATGAAGTTGGAGAGACTGTTTTCGAGCTCTATTTGCCACCCGTTGGTCGACGAGTTCACTGAGTGTATTAAGTTGGGCGAACTCCTGTAGCACAGGTATGGGTGTTAAACGAGGCAGATATGTTATGACGCGCATAGCCTCACGATTGATAGCGTCAAGGGAGTCCCACTGTCGGTGGGTGAGAAGTTTAAATTGTGCCTGATATACTATCCGTGGCTGAAGGATAGAGCGCACAAGCTGGCGGGCTCTATGAGCACGTGCGCCACCAGAGCGCATAGCTATGCGACGAATCAGACCTAGAGTAGCGTGTGCCGATTGGCGTTTGGCTGTCAGCCACGGCGTGCCAGTCCCAGATGTATGGAGGAGAAGACCAAGAATACGAACACTTTCTACCTGAGGAATCAGAGAATTATGTACCGTAAAATTTAAAGGGGGAGCTTTCCGTAAGACGGCATTATTTTCAGTGCGAATGAAACATGATTTAGTAGGAGAGAGTGTTAGACCCAGAGGTAGGAGGCGAGATGTCAATACATCCAGCGCGTGCTGAAGGACCGATTGATGAATAGACGCATCTGGATGACAGCACCACAAGGTTATATCATCGGCATACGCAAGCATGCGGATAGAAGGGATGGTCTCTAGGGCTCGAAAAAGTGGAATTAAAGCCACATTAAATAATGTGTTGGGAGAACGGAGCCCTGCGGCACTCCTCTATTGGAAGTGAAGTTACCAAAGTGCTTTCCGTGGACACTCACGCTGAAGGTTCGATTTGCTAAAAAGGCGTGAATGGAGAGGAGGAACCGGTGAAGGAGACCAAGAGTTTGAAGGGAGGCAAGAATGGCAGAGTGAAGGATGTTAGCATATGCCTTTGTTATGTCTGTAGCGATTACGGTTCGTACAAGATGACTCTGCGGAGAGTGTACAAGCACGTCAGCAGCCAAAGTAGCAAGGCCGTCCTCCGTTCCAATTTGTGGGCGGAAACCAATTTGGGAATCTGGCTAATAATCATGGGATTCCAGCCACCACGACTAGCGTGCGGCTAGAATGTTTTCATAAAGCTTGCAGATGGTAGGCGTAAGGAAAATTAGACGAAGGGCCGAGAGAGATACTGGAGGCTGACCTGACTTGGTTATTGGAATCACAATAGAATGTTTCCAGTCTCCCGGCATGACGCCAGAAATCCACAGTTCGTTAAAAGTATCAAGTAGGGTTTGCAAAGCCCTCCCTTCCAAGTTACGGAATAAGGAGTTAAGTATGCCGTCGTGCCCGGGAGTAGAAGTAGTTTTTAAACGTTCAATGGAGGCCAGCAGCTCGGCCATGGTGAATTCAGAAGTTTTCCCATCGGAGGGCTCTGTAACCGATAAGTCAGGTGGAGACGTAGCGGTGCAGTCATGGTTTGGAAAAAATTGACGGGCCGCTGCAATCACGTAGTACTGCGTAGTTCTGACTTAGTGAGCAAGCTTAAGAATGGTTGAATAGTTGTCAAGCTATAGGCTTAGTGCTTGATTAATCGATGGATATCCAGAACGAGCCACAACTGGCCGTTTTCTTTCGTTATGTTTCATTCGATGACGGCATGAGGGAAGACCATTTGGATATGGTGGCTCTCGAAGAAACCACTCGTGGTGTTTGCATAAAGGTCGCTTTGTTAACAGCGCTGGAAAGGATCGATTTTCCTGTGCAGAAAATTGTCGGGATTGCAACCCAAGGTGCGCGTGTTATGGTCACCTAGAATACAGGCTTGCTAGGCTTTCTTCGCAGTGACCGCTTTATTTTAATTTTTTTCGTGCATTGAATTATTTATTTTGAGCACCTGTAGCGAAGTGCTTCAGCTACGATAGTATTATGTAGCTTCAGAAGCGGGCTCAGCTCTAGGGTACTTCTTCGAACAGCAGATTTCATTAAATGGGCAGAGAAATTAAGCCGAATTTTTGTTGAATGAGGCTTTAAATTTAACGTAGGAAACTGTAAAAGTTAGCAACCCCCACGACAGTCGTCCAGTTAAATTGGGAAATTCAGTTTACTTATATGAGACGTCCTAGGGGACGCAATGTTTAATGTATTCTTCTTGGCTACTGCCAAGCTTGGTGACAGGTTTGGAGGAGCTTTTCGCTGTCCTCAGGAGATGGTGTGCCGGAACTCATGAATAAAAAGCGAAAATAACTCCATCTGAACTCACAAACAAAAAATACATAAATGTTGCATCTATGCACAGCAGTAGAGAACACTCAAAGCTGTGAATAAGTCACCACTCATTTAAAAGTGTTAAATTCTATTCTCTTTCCTTCTCAGTACAACACGTCTTTTCCTTCTCTTTTGAAAGTCTAGTAGCGAGCTCAGGAAGATGTGATCAACATCCGCTAAACCGTCTCTCCATCAGAATGAACTTTTTTTTTAGGTAACAGCGCTCTTGAGGATCATCGATCTGATTTGAATATTGATATGGTCCTACTTTGCCAAAGAACCGTTGGGACATAAAAAAATTGTCACCACATATTCTGCGCAAGAAAGTAATCAAAAACACCATTCATTTCACACCAGTCATTCAAACTCACGGAGTTGGGTTGAGAGGAAATGCTATTGTGTAAGCTTTTCGTCGCTGCTACCTGCTGACTTTGATCGCTGCTATGAAACGTAGCAGAGGATAAAAAAAGCATGTATCCAGATTGGGTTGCGTGCAGACGCTGCCAAGCAAATGCGCCTAGTGATTAGCAAAAACCTATAAACAGGCATCCTTACGTGCGCGCTGGCTTACGACCACGAAGATCATGTCGCACCTTCTTGTTTTCAGCTGTCGGCCACACGCGCGAATAATATTATATTGACGCCAGCGGTTGTCATGACTACTGCAGGCGCGCCTGACAAGCTCCTACGTTTGGGCGAGCATTGCGTACTGCACTGTTAGTGCTTCAGAGCACAACTGCAAAAAGGAAAATATACACTCTAAACCAAACCCTGTCAAAATAGAACTAAATGGCTCACATCTATCTCGAGCAAATAGCCTATGCTGCTTATCCAAATGTAATGAGTTCCTATCGGCATTCGATGGACAGATAATGACCTGCTGACTGACGAAAAATATGGATTTCCACATGAAATTTTTTTCCCGCAAGTTGATTACGGTGTTATGTTTGATATTGTTGCATCCCTAGAACCTTGTTCTGATAAGTGTAAGGCTGCAAGCTTTTTTTTTTTCCTGACGAGTATTCTCTCGACTAGGCTGGATTCTGAAGATGGCGAAAAAGAGAGGACAAGGAACGCAGAAAATAAATAACGGGGCAGAATTTAATTTTTTGTGCATTCCTTGTCCTTGTCTCTTTTGCGCCGTCAAGCCCACCTTTCAGGGAGATGGCCGTTTAGTTCGGAAAACTGCCACCACGGGCCGCTTCACCCTGAACTCCTTCTTTCTCTTTTCTTTTCCCCTTTCCTGCCTCGCATAGCCGCACGCAGGCAGACGGGAGGGCGCACAGCTGCGGGGTTGGGTTGGGCGGTTAACCATTGTTCGGATTCCACACTGTAGGAGGAGGAAGGAGCAAGTAGGGATTTGTGGGCGAAAAAAAAAAAACTATCAATGCGGCGTGAAGCCTTCGCTGCGCCTGAGGAACGCATGTTCGGTAGCAGGATATTGAGAAAGGCGCCCAGTTAGAAGAGAAAGAGGGGACGGAAAAGGCAAGATGGCTGAAGGGGTTGTTGAGGCCGTTCGATAGGGACGCTGTGTGGAGTGAAAACCCGTGGTTCTTTTTGACGAGTTGTAAGGTAGAGAAGAGATACATCCCAGCAGAAACAGGACGCAGTGATACAGTGTGTCATGTCTCACCGGCGCCGTATCTTTCCGCTGCATTACAACTAGCCCAAACTGCCACCTTAGTGAACTCCTGGATTTAAGCTCGTGATTAGAAGCCAAATTAATATGTATAAAAATTAAAAATCAAAGACGCCGAATGCTGGGATGTCAGATGCTTGTAGAAGAATTTTTTGGGCGAACGCAATGGAAGTGTCCAAAAGGCCAATCTCAACAATCATTTGGGGAGTTAGTTGCAAGATGCCGTCTTGGTTGTGTAATTGCTGTCGCCTATCTTTGTGGCGGATCAGTGAACCAGCTCTTTTATCCGCGTAATGCCATGTACAGTTTTCAGAAACACGTCGAACTCCTCATCAGCACGACTATAGTTCAGCGCTATATTTCGCGAAAAGTAACGGTTATAAATTTTCTTTCTTTTTTTTCCGAGGAGGGTTACTGACTGCAATGCTCTCCCTGAGAGAGTGATATCCGCTGTTGACTTTCTGAAGGCCTTTGATGATGTATTTTAGTTGCTGTATAGAGATATTCTTCAGTTTTATTTGTCGTGCATGCTTTTATTACTGACTTATTGCCCTTGTATGTTATATCTTTGTGCCCTTCCTGCTTGCACCCAAGCAGGGGTCTGCAGTATTGAATAAATAAGTAAATAAATAAATAAATACAGGACTTCGTGTCCAGAACTTAACGTATCTAACATCAACTGGTGAAACCACGAATAGCGGCGCACTCCAGGTTTTTTTTTGGGACCGTATAGTGAGACACTCCTGTGCAATCTGAGGAGACTGAACGTTCTCTTGGACACCGTCTCAGATGGAGCAATTGCCGACAGACCACAGTAAGGGTAATCCCGCATGTACATTGAAACCACCACCACTGCTGTCCCAACAAGCTGCACAAAGCATGAGTAGGATTGTTTCTTGGTTCTGTTACGTAGTTATCAAACAAATCCAGGTACCATTGTTTGCGCTTGTTTGTTAAATTATCCTAGCCCGAAGAGTCGCCGCGGTGGCTAAGTGGTTATGGCGCTCGGCTGGTGGCCCGAATGACGCGGGTTCGATCCCGGCCGCGGCGGTCGAATGTCGATGGAGGCGAAATTCTAGCGGCCTGTGTACTGTGCGATGTCAGTGCACGTTCAAGAACCCCATGTGGTCGAAATTTCCGGAGTCCTTCACTACGGCGTCCCTCATAGCCTGAGTCGCTTTGGGACGTTAAAACCCAATAAACCAAACCAGACTAGCCCGAAGCAAAAGAAAAAAACTAACCGTCCTCACCATGTTCTGTGTACTACAGCTCTCGTACATCGTAATCGAGCCGGACAGTTATTCAGAACACTGACTTCAGTGTTGCGACAATATTAGAAGCGCTGCAACGCCATGCGTCGGGTTCCGACGTTATATCCCTCTATGGTTGCCTGTCTCGGTCTCCCACTGCATGCAATTTGTACATTTGCAGCATAGTTTCAGAATTGAATCTGTGGATAAAATTGGGAATGCAGCAACGTAACCTCCCGAAAATGGACACAACGTTGCTATACAGAATACGCGGCGTGTAATACGCTTCTTACCTGCGCAAATGTAACATTTGCATCGCAGTATCAGGCTGCAAACAATTAATACGTTAGAACCAGAAAAACAATTCAGGGGGCACTTTGTTGAACTAAAGTGCGGTGAGGCGAAAGCCTTTAGCGCGGTGTTGCTGCTTGTGTCACTGATGTGGGGTTTAATATGTTAATTAAGTACATAATTGCCTCTGAATATTAAAGGCTGGAGAGACTGCAGGGCATTTGGGAGGCATCCATCTGATTCGACGCCCTTCTGCAAACACTCTCCAGCGTCCTAGACAAGCAGAACTACATATGCGTTGGCAGGAAGTAGCGTAGTCGTTAGCTCGCTTGGTTGTGGAACGGAAAGATTGTAGAACTACTATCTGAGTATTTGCATGCTTGCATTCAAATACTATGCTCTTGCAAAAGTGATGAAACCGTTTGCTGTATTAGTTGCCGGCGGCGACGCTATAACAATAAAGTAAAGACTTGGAACGATGATTCCTTGTCAATGCACTGCTATCAGTAAGTGCTTGCGACCCGATTTTAGGATAGTGTCTCGCTTCTGAGAAGAATTCGTTCTTAACTCTCTTGAAGTCTCTTAACAAAAAATAACTAAACAAATAGCCTCACTAGAGAGAATTCATGGGTAAGCATTTGCCCTTCATCTCGTTATGAGAAGCTGAATTCGCGTTCTTGCTTGTATCATACTCTTTTCAAAATTTTTTGCGTGTATATTGAATTTTTTCTTTGTTTTGTTCCTTGTTGTTAACGCTGCCAAGCTGCAGACGTGACGGACGTTCATTAATAACGTGTTGGCTGCAGCAAATAGCGCGTGCTTTTTTTTGCTAATGTATTCAGATTTTTCTTTTAAAAGCCGTAAAAGATGCATCGTCGTGGTCCGTGCAGGTGGATTGTGCGCCAAGGCGGACATTATATCCGCGATTATATTCATTTCAAAAACTATTATTGAACTATAAATTGAAGGCTGTAAACATCGAAAGTTAACGAAGTCTTCAAAATTCTTTAATAGATACAAAGTCTTTAAAGGGATCCAATTCCCAAAGTCACTCGCGAAATGCGCCGGTAGTAGAACATCTCCACTTTTTGCCATGGGGGTGAGTTTATCGCCGCAATAACTAAACAGCGATACTTAATCGTCGGGCCGACCAGCTGCCTTCTTCTGTGCGCCGCGAGAGATTTGGGGAGGCAAAGCCGCTTGAATAGTGAGAATTACTCGCCCACATTCGACAGTACTAGTATAGGACTGACACGCCTGACCGAATTCCTGACAGAGACGCACCAAAATAAAAAAAGAGGAAAACAGGGAGCATGGCAATAAAGTAGAAAAAATGGCGAATAATAAATGGCGTCGGCAACCAGCTGAAGGAACATGGGATGGGAATGAGGGGGACACATAGGTATTTGGCTTTTCCCGTAGCCGCCTTTGTCGCTTCGACTCAGGCGGCTGGAATGCGCGTTTTGACATGGATGGGTAGCAGGTGCTCGTCACGTGCAAAGCCAGTTTAGAAGAAAAACTTGACGATTCTGCTCATCGGGCCTTTCCCCTTTGACGTCACGCTGTTTACCCCAGGGATAGGTCGCTCCCCGCTGTAAAGAAAGTGACAATGCTTTGGTTTACACAACCGGTTTCGTAGGAAGGTAAAGCAAAATTCCAAAAAAAAGGAATTCTTTCGCGATGTTTAGTTTCCGGGAGGCGTCTTCGGACAAAAGGGAAAGCACGTGAGCCTTGCACGTGATCCCGAATCCTTGACGCTGTTTTTATGCTAGGTTGTTAGCTGGCGTACTATAAATACAGTACCATCGAGATGCTGAACACCATTCGTCCACACCCAGCAACTGCAGCCTCACCTTTCTGCCAGAAGCAACTGATGTACCACTCCGTCGAGAGAGTCATCGCGAAAACGGTAAGTTTTTAACTTTTTTGTTTGAATAATGTAACATTAAAACCTTTTTTTTATATTTGTAACGCACTACTGGGTCATTACCTGTGGTTTGATTTTGGTATGTGCAGCCATATACTTCATCAGAAAAATTAAGTGCTTTTATTCCATCTGCAGCACCAAGTATGAAACCTAAGTAATGGTCTTTCAGAGATTGTTAAAAAGGTACCCTGGAAAAATCGCTCCATTTAAAATAACGGCAACGCAAGAACAAAAAGTAATTACGCATTGTATTAGATTATCTGCTTTAAGTTAGGATGATTCATCTATCACCGAACACAAACTTGTTAAGGGCAGTATGCATATGGTAGGGAATAAAACAACATTGAGGGTCACTTATATTTACTCCGCTCACGCATCATTTAGTCTAATAGTTGACTGTTTTCACCCGGTTAGGAACGAGGTGCAAACTGCATTCCCATATTCAAATGCACTTGCTCCACTTTGCGCCGGACTAGTCCGGAGCAAGACAACATCGTATCATTCACAAAAATGTACAAGTTCATATACATATCGTTTTCTGTAATGTTGTTATAAAAATGTTTGTTGCGCTTCTGTTATGGGTCACAACATTTTCGCGTAGTATTGCGTGCCGGCTAATAGTTGTTAAATTTAGTATTTGATATTAGTAAGTCGCACCGACCTTAGTATACCGAATTTAGTATATCGAATGCCTTCCAACCTAATGTCATTCGACTCGACTGCCGAACTTACGCTGCTACATGAAGTTTCTCAACGGCATTCGGTTCGGATGACATTCGAGTCGACGGAGCTCGGCGGGGACATTCCAGATTTTGAAATGCCGTCGAAACGCGAACGCAGCCCGAACCGACCAATAGGCGTTGCCGCCGCGATCGCTTCGCCCCGCCCACAGCCGCGCGAGCAGCTTTCGGCTCTGTGGCTGCTCATTTTGATACCTGCTGCTCGCTTTTGCCTGCTCTTTGCTTAGCAAATAGCTCGTGTTCTGTCTACGTAAGTGCTTGAAGATAACAGTGCACCAAAGAACATTTAGCGCGTGAGCATGAAATTTCTCCAGCAGTGTGCCGATGAGGACGCCAGGGCGCATATTTATTTATTTATTTAACAATACTGTTAACCCTCAAGCGAGGGTCCTTACAGGGAGGGTATGAAAACTTCGTAGAAAATAGAATTGTTCACAATCACTAAATACATCAGCAGAAGACAGTACATTCGTTCAAGCATCAAATAGCACTTTCAAGCAGATAGTCATCCAGAGATCGCTCAAATTCATGCAGATCATTCTGTTCTACAACACTCATTGGCAAGTCATTCCACATTTCAATTACATGGAGGAAGAAGGAATTTCTGAAAGCTTCACTATGGGCGTAGTACGGCTGAATTATCCGACTATGATTTGTTCTAGAACTCCGTTTGCCTGGCGCTTGTATGTATGTTTCCTTTTGAATGTTTACCTGTCCTTGGAGCATCTGGAATAGTAGCTTTAGGCGATTTTTTTCTCTACGTATTTCTAATGAATCCAGGTTACAGGAAGAAAGCATATCTGTAACTGAGTCTGTCCTTCGATTTCGGCAGCAAATAAAGCGTACTGCGTACCTCTGAACTCTTTCCAATTGTTTCTTTAAATAATTCTGTTTAGGACTCCATACTACTGACGCATACTCAAGGATTGGCCTCACAAAAGCTTTATATGCAATTAGTCTTACATCTCGTGTAGCATTCTCCAATTTTTTTCTCAAAAAACATAACCTCGCACACCTCTTCTATATGTGTGCCCCAATTTAAATTTTGTGTTATTATCATTCCTAGATACTTAAACTGAGTTACGTTTACCAAACACTTGTCACCAATGAAATATGGGAACGAAAGAACAGATTTCTTCGTTGTAATGTGCATGTACGTTGATTTCGAATAATTCATTTCCATGTTCCATTTTTTCGCACCATTCGCTTAATGCCTGTAAAGAGTTGTTAATTCTAAGATGGTCTTCCGTGTTTCTAACTGTGGAATAAATTAAACAGTCATCTGCGAATAACTTCAGTCGTACATTTGGCTCCATGACAGCAGAGATATCATACACCAAAAATAACAACGGTCCCAGAACAGAACCCTGTGGAACTCCTGAAAGAACTGCTAGTGAGGCGGACACATGACCATCCATTTTGACCACCTGGTTACGATTTCCTAAGTACGCTTTAATCCATTTTACAATATTCATATTAATTCCAGCTCTTTCCAGTTTAAAAACTAATTTATTGTGTGGCACCTTATCAAAAGCTTTGGCAAAATCTACAGCGATTATGTCAATTTGCTGCTTCGCATCAATCGTCATTGCCAAATCGTGAATTGTCTGTACAAGTTGTGTAGTGGTGGAAAGGCCTGCTCGGAATCCGTGTTGGTGAGGGTAAAGTAAACAGCTTGTTTCTTGGTAATGAAAGATATGCTTCGCTATAATATGTTCCATAAGTTTACAAGAAATCGATGTAAGAGATATTGGGCAGTAGTTATTTACAAGAGTTCGGTTGCCTCATTTAAACACCAGAATTACTAATGCATTGCGCCAATCTTGTGGCACACAATCGGTGTGCAAGGATTTTTGAAAAATAAGTTTAAGGTATCGTGAGGCCCACTCTGCATATCTTCGGAGAAACTGGGTTGGTATGTTGTCTGGTCCATTGGCCTTTTTAACATCCAAATTGAGGAACTGCTGAAATACGCCCTCCTGCGAAATTATGACGTCATTCATTCGGCTAGGCAACAAGCGTTCTGAACTAAGGTCTATGTCATATTTGGTTGCGGTGAATACGGACTGGAAAAAGTGATTAAAATGATCTACTATATGCTCCTTTTTTTATCAGTACCTGATTTTCGTGCTTAATCTCCTGTATTCTCTCCTTCCTATCACTAAAGTATCGCCAGAACTTTTGCGGTGACGTTTTGAGGAAGCGGCTAAGCGTTTCATCGAAAAACTTTTTTTAGCTTCTTTCAGCGCCTGCTTCAGCTCAGCACGAAGTCGCGAAACATGAATACGTTTATTTTTATTTTTACGTAGTCTTTTTATTTTACGTTTCATATGAATTATGTCCCTGGTGATCCAGGGGCCTCGGTGCTTCGTCTTTTTAACACGAGTTGGGATATACCTGTCAACGCAGTGTTGTATAATTTTCTTAAATTGCTGCCACAACTCTTCTGCTGTTTTGGAATCATAATCAATTTCAAAATCATCAAAGGCAGATTCCAGGTAGTCAAGAATGGAGGTGTCGTCCGCACGCTCATAATCCTTAACGCGCACAGGGATATAAGGCTTTGAACACTCGCTGATTCTAAGCGGTAAGGAAACAATAATCATCTTGTGGTCAGAGACACCATCTTCAACGTTAACGGTGTGTTCTTTTATATTATTTGACAGGAACACCAAGTCCAACAATGACTGCGAATCGGGCGTTATTCTTGTATCCTCTTGCACAATTTGTTTTAGGTTGTACGCGAACATAATTTCTAATAGTTTCTCTCCGTTAGACGAATCAGGACCAACAGAACATAGGCGTTGCCAATTTATGTGTGGTAGGTTAAAATCGCCTGTCATTATTAGTCTCGTGTTCTTTTTCACATTCGCACATAAAAAAGGGTTTACTTCGTCAAAGAACTTGGGTGAAGCAGAGGGCGCGCGGTTCACAGCTCCAATCATGTAAGCAACGTTGTAAAACTTTTTCTTGCACCAAACTGTTTCAGCAACATTACAATCCATCACTACTGCAGATAAAGAGTTTTTTACTATGATACAAACGCCCCCACCACGTGTGTCCCGGTCTTTTCTAAACATTATATAGTCCGGAGGAACAATGCAGTCAGAAGAAATATTGTTATTCAACCAGGTTTCTGTTATTATTACAACATGCGGACTTTGTGAAAGCAGCAAGTATTCTAACTCTGTAGTCTTATTTACAATGCTACGCGCATTCAGACTTAAAAGGCGGAGCTATATCTGCGATGACGTGTACGACGTGGCACTCTTGATTGAAGAATCAAGGTCATCTGGGCAGCCTGGCTCATCTGACTGGTGCTGTTTGAAATTATCAGCCTTATCTCCGCGGCCTGTAGACAGCAGACAGCGTTTGTTTCGGCTGTGATCCCAGATATAGGTTTGGTTGTTTACGCGAAGTTTATCATGGATAAGGAAGACCTTTGCCTTCTTAGCCCTGTCTGCTGCCGCACTGTTCCATAGTTTTCGGCGTACTTCTACAGTTTCTTTGGCATAGTCAGGACTAATACGCCAAGAAGTCCCTTTCAGCTTTGTGCCTTTCTTCAGGTGACTCTCCTTTTCTCTGGAATCGTAGAATTTAAGAATAATTGGCCTACATTTCTGTGGTTGGGCTTTACCAAGGCGATGAATTCGCTCCACTGTGTCAACCTGCACGCCCATAGTTTTCCGAAATATATTCTTTACAACAAGTTCCTTCAGTTTTGATTCTGTTTCCGTTTCAGTGTCTGTCTCAATTTCAGTGACGCCAAATACTAGTAAATTGTTACGTCGGCTTCGGTTCTCATAGTCGATAAGCTTTGCAGCCTGCTGTTGGACTGTTTCTTCTAACTTACAAATCCTGTTATTCATCGCGTCAAATGCATCAAAAAGGCCCTGTAAGTGGTCGGTTTTTGCGCTTACTGCAGCAATTTCACTTTTGATGTCATCCATCTTACGCGCGAACGCAACTTGGTTCTCAAAAATTTCTTCCAACTTCTCAGTTACTTTTGGCGCGGGATTCTGTTCAACGTCACCCGACATAAGCAATAAAAGAAGCATTGACCAGCAGTCGTACAAAATTTCACAACACTTGCGAGGGCACGGCAAGACTATCAAGAAGCGATTGTCACTAGAATAAGCAATAGTATTGCTCGGAACACTTGCCTGCAAAAGCAGTAGCGGAGGCTTAGACATGTTGCTTGACAGCCAAGTGCCGTGCCCTCTGAAGCAGTGGTCGCTGCGGTGCTCCTTATGTACAGCGTCGAGTGATGACGTCACAGATGGCGTACGGTAATCGAAGATCAGGCTTTCCACGGTATCATTGTCACGAGGCACTCGGAAGAAGGCCAGTCGTTGATCGTTTCTGGTTGTTGTAGCGGTGAAAACCCATGGCAGAATCTCCAAAGCAGTAGCGGAGGCTTAGACATGTTGCTTGACAGCCAAGTGCCGTGCTCTCTGCGTACGAACAGCTAGCGCTCGTTTGCATGACATAAAAAAAACATTCTGCGCTTTAGTTTTATTAAATAATCTCATCTTTTTTGTACTGGTTGTACCCATGGCTTGTTAAGGCAGTGCGACAGTCTGTGGGAGGAAGCGCCGATACGATCGCTCGCTTGAGAAACACTTGACAGCTGGGCTACTGACATCGTGTACGATCGGCGCTTGTCGCTAATTGTCCCGACTTCGTCCGACGCGATCAGTAGTTTATTTTAAACTGCTTAATTCGGAAGTATGATTGGGGACCGTTCGCGGTAATTGAAAAGGCATAACTTGTTATCCACAAAATAGCAACGGCGACGACTGCTGCTGGTCGTAAAGCAGTGCTCGGCGATTTGGGTCACACCGGCGCTTCCCGTGCATCGTATGCGCGCCCTGCGATGTGAGCAATAGTTGATTTGAGGTCACTGTTATCAAAACTACACTCGTCGATCGTTTGCGTTCGCTCAAACTTTTGAATTCGCTCTTCACAACCGCCGAATTCGAAGACGTAACCCTGCGGACTCGCTAGGCCTAGTCGTCGCGGAAGGGAAAGGAGTCGCCGTCGATT
Source organism: Amblyomma americanum (assembly GCF_052857255.1). Classification (NCBI taxonomy): domain Eukaryota; kingdom Metazoa; phylum Arthropoda; class Arachnida; order Ixodida; family Ixodidae; genus Amblyomma; species Amblyomma americanum. Next base: position 115,269,872 of record NC_135504.1, read on the forward strand.
AAAATTAATTTGGCAAGCGCTTATAGCTGGTGAGTGTTCGAGTGTGCACATGTGAAATATTCCCGTTCTTTTCGCTTATTAACAATATGGATAAGGTAGAAGGGCGAATATATTCACACCGTCGCCTCATCAGCGTGTTTTCGCTCAGCCGCCGGCCTGCCGAGGACATGAAGGCTGACAGTCCGCCAGTCGGATTCGTCGGTGTCATTGGCCTCAAAAGCTTGTCCCACTACAGTCATATATGCTGCGGTTGACCGTGATAGTGTCGTTGTCGCACTAGTGTGACCACCGCCGCCGTTGTCATGGTACACTGAAAACGAGCTGAGGAAATTTGAAATGCGTTTGGAAAGTGTCGTGTAGCGCCGCGGAATTCCGTCGAGTCCGAATGCCATTCCAAGTTGCGAATGTCATTCGACTCAGGTGTCATTCGAACGTGCCCGTGTAGCACAGGTATTAGACTTTCTCGCGATTGCCAAGGACGATTTCTATTAGCGTTTGTCGTGATGACGCTCTGCCGCCTTCGTATTAGCAGCAGCATATTTTTTGTTTCATAGAGATAACATGCCAATTTTCCTCGTAATAAAGTGCACGTGCGCTTGCGGATCTAATAAACCTAATATGTACCACAACAAATAAAATCCTGAGACTCAGTTTCAGTTTCCCTACTTTTGGTTTCACCCCCCCTCCCTCTATCTTCAGATAAGGGGAGTATTGACAAAATGTGTCCATTTGTCCTTCATTTAGCGCAAATGATACCTGATCCATTGGAAAGGGTACTCCAAATGGCATTGTACCCTGGAGCCTAAGAGGAATCTCAACGAGGCCTGTCTGCGCGAGTTCACATCCCCAAGGAAACCATCGAGTCGACGCCTCCAGTCTGCCTCTGAAGAGATCGGGTACGAAATTAAAAAAAAAAAACTGTCAAACTGCCGTCGATCAAGCGGTCTCCTGAAGGTGAAACTTAACCAGGACATTTATCGATGGGCTTTTCACGGGAAAGGCCAACCATTAGAACAGAAATGGCTACTCTGTGAGAGACAAGACTTCTCCAGGCTCCAACTTCCGTCTGCATGGTCAATACGCGAAACGAAACTTGGGAACTTGGTGGCGATTGAGTTTCCAATCAGAATTAAGGGTGGGGTAACACTTCAGAAGTCCTGCAAGAGGTTTCCTTGCGGATTTCCTCGTGAGACCTTGCAGGTTTTTATCGTGACAAAGATCATTGCTGGCGCATCGTAATACAGTGATAAGTGTTTATTCCCATGGAGTTCTACTTTTGTTCTATTTGTTTTTTTCGCGTTAGTTGGCTTGTTTTGTGCAACGTGTCACCTGTTTAGCTCACTGAGTGTTACTGTCTCTATTCCACTGCTATGACTTCTTGTTCGTCAAATTTTCTTGTTTTTATTTAGTTTGTTGTTTATAGCTGCACGAAATGGCCATGCCAGATAACCCTATAATCTTGTCTGCTACCTTTGACAGTTGCAGTGTCACATTCACGCTGACCAGTGAGACAGCTATCAAGACAAGACACGAGAAGGACCTTCTTCGAAAGACATACTTTGAAACTGTGCAATCATTTTTGCCCCCAAATGTAAGGCTTCCCATTATGGGTAAATATTTTGAAGACCGGTTTACGTCACTGTGCAATATTGCGGATAAGCGCTACAGGAATTTGACAGGCCGTGCGAAGGCGTCCTTCTTAAAAAATAAAAGGTTCATAAAGATTCACTTCGAGTCTCAATCTAGCCCACCTGAAACGAATACCGGAGGATCCATAGAGAACATCATAATTTCTTCTCTGCAAAAAGAACTCGAAAGAGTAGGAACAGTTTCAGAAAAGGCCATAAATGAGCTCAAAGACACCGTCTCTGCCTATAAGGCTAAGCTTCTTAACCTAGAGCAGGAGAATGAAATGCTGAAATCCGAAAAAAACTACAATGCTACTGAACAAAGGAATAATGGTCGGCGAGGGGTGCAAAAAAAACAGACCGAAGGAAGCTTAATGCCACTGGATATTCTATCGCGCAAACACTTGACGCTGTACTGGAGAGCTACGGCTTAGATGTATGCCATCTTCGCGTAACTGACTTAAAAGGCCTGCTGCATAAAGTAACATTCAAGGAAAATGGAGAAATGATTTGTAATTGCAGTGTAAAAAGAGGTTTCTGCAGCAATGGTCAAGTTAACTATAATGCCCTTTCTTCTCCAAACAAACAAAGCTTGCGAGAGGTTGCAGCCTTCTTGGACGTACATTTTGTCAGTAACGTTTTCTGGGAGCACCTCTCCGCGAGCGTACCTAATCTGCCTACCATAAGGCTAATAAATTCTTACAGAGAGCACCTAGATAGCAGGATAACTGTCTTCAAGACTCCAGGTACCTCACCTGGCTTCAGGTTTCATTTGAGGAAGACTTGGCGTTAGCTGCGCAAGAGCTAGCTAAAGATGTAGGCATAAGTGTGACAGAGATCTCCTCCCAGGCACTCCTTGTAAAAATAGAGGGTGATGGCTGCGTTGTGAGTAGACGCACGACCTGGACAACATTATCATTCGTCATCATTTGCAAAACGCGGCAGCTACAAAGCCATAACCTTCATCGCCTTCTCGGTGTGGCAGAGATCTCCGATGGTTATTTTGAAATAAGAGAGGCTTTTCGGGATTTGATAAAAGAAATTAATGCTGTCGAACGAAGGGGTAGCATATCTGTAGGGGACCGCGAGATTCCGATTCGCATCTGTCTAGGGTAAGATTTGAAATTTTTGCTTGTTGTTCAGGGTCTGCAGTCTGCTGCATCACACTATCCTTGTCCATTTTGTCGAGCAAACCCACAGACAAGGTGCTCAGTTCTGACAAGTAACAGGAGCTTTAATGAGCCTCCTTTGATCCGCACTCTTGAGAACATGAAAGCGGATTGCTGCGCAGAGGCGAACGGGATGAAAAACGTGTCATTGTTAACTTCGGCTCTGATTTAATAATTCCTGATGTATTGCACATGAAGTTAAGAATAGTTAACCACCTTGTAGATGGATTGCTTTCAGAAGCAGAAGACAGAGATTACCGTGAAAAAGTCCGCAACCCACGTTGTATGACCATATACGTTCAGGACATCGTTGACTCCATAAATGACTGCGGGATTAAGTTTCACGTCTGGGAAGCCAATGAAGGAAACAAGGAAAAAACATTCACGTCGGTATCGGGGGCGATTGTGAGCGCCTGCTGAAGGCTTTGCCTGAAAAACTTGCCGGGAAATTGCGCCCTCAAACAGAGGAAAAAACTTTGCGCCTTGGGAAGCTTATGCGGAAAATTTTGTACCACCTGGAAAATGATGTTGAAGGTCGCAGCATAGAAAGAGAAACTTCAGAATTCATTCTCACGTTCTTAGAACTAAGAGCCCAAGGTTGCAAAGGCTATGATGGTGATAGAGTTACGCCATACATTCATATTCTCGCGCACCACGCTTCCACAAAGCACGAAAGGCTCAAGTGCCTTGGTTGGTTTTCAAGCCAAGGGTTAGAGAAAAAAACGACGTGCTAAAGCATCTACATCATGGGAAGTCTAACAAGTGGAATGCAGCCGCTGACGCTCTCAAGCTGGCGAAAAGGCTTGAAGTGAGTGAGAATATCAGACTAAGCCGTGCATATAAAAAGCGGGACCAAGAGTATTGGTTTGAGGGACTTATTCAAGAGACATGGGCGAAGAGGCTACGCTGTACAGAAGAAAAAGTGAGCGAAGGATGAGCGAAGGAAACTGTCTACAAAATGTGGACGACATGGATGCAGGAGAATTGCGAACGGAGCTTCGGGCTATGGAAATGTCGACGAAAGTCAAATCAATAGAAAAACTTCGCAACCTTGTAAGGAATGAAAGAGAAAAGCAATGATTGTAGCCATAGGAGGAGATAACAGTTATGTGGTGAGATGTGCCTTTTAGTTTTGCGTGTTTCCTCCTATATTTATAGTGCTGTGTTGTACCTCTAGTTTAGAAAGTGCATCACTGCTTGAAGATGAAGAGTACTGTTCCTGATTCCTTATGTAACCTGTCCCTAAATGAGTGTTCGGTGTGTACTAAAAATAGTGTATTTGTATTATGTGACTGTTTACCTGCCATATATGCCCTGAGCAATTTTTTGGTGTAATATAAATGTGATATGTGTGTTTTGTAAGTGTTGCCGTTGTCACTTTTAAAATGATCTTTTGGCTTGTCTTTTGCGTAAGAAAATTCTTTTATGTAAACAAACCATGGATAACCGATTTATAACGCAATCAGTACCGCTAGAAAAAGTACTTGGGGGGGGGGGTGCTTTGAAAACGAACATGCACACACGCCTTTAAGTTCTGCGGGGCAGCAGGAAAAAATTTTGCAGCGAATTTAAGAAAACTGATTGAGCGTATAGGGCGTAGATCATATGATACTGGCATCAAGTGCACAATGCGCACAAACAGGCTCGAGAAAAGTGGCGACAGCAGTACTACGCACATTCAATGCCATCATTTATGTACATTTGTATGTCCTTCTTTGCTGACTCATTTTGTTTGGCAACCGATTAAAAGTTTGCCTTGTTCTTTTTTCTTTTCGCAAAGTATTGCTTCTTTTGTATGCCATGTTGCTGTGAAGTGTGTTTAGTTATATTCATATTCGTTACGTTTGGAGTGCATCGTTCTGGTTGTACATGTAACATGAGCTCAAGGTAATGACGCTATGTGATTCTGACTGTACACATTTTGTTTCCAAATGTTGTATAAAAAGTGTGTAATAAAATATTTTACGTCGGCACTATAGCTCTTGTCCTTGCCTTTTTGCGGGGAAGTTATAACCCCTTCCGCACCAGATATCAGATAGTGTGACAAGTTTATTGACAGCGACGCCATGAAAATAGACCTATTACACTTGCTCGATTTCCTCCCCAAAGGTGCAAAGAAGAAAAGAAATATGACCTCCAGTGCTTCGAATATTACTGTAAACGTAACAGATCACTTCCCATGAGTGTTATCGTTACGAAGGCTTCCCCTTCATTCATGGTAATTTGCTGACATTGTGCTTTCCGCTACGTGCTATAATGACATCCCCGCCTGCTATAATGACATCCCCGTCTATTTGATATCCTCATTAACTTTGTAACATAGAATGCAATTCGTGACTTATTTTATTGGTATACATTCCTTTTTAGCGTCTGGTTATTTTTGTTGCGCTCTACCTCTCTATTACAATTGTATTTGGTTTGATTTACCAAACGCTGCTGCTTCCAAAGTAGGCGATAGTATTGTTCAGTGCAGTATAATAAGTTTTTCACGTGACCACGGAAATCAAAGCTGCTGCAGGCAGAGTAACCTGGGAACTGGGAAAAGCTAGAATGAAATAATAGAAATTCGTTCCTTTACGGGCTATGGGGGACAGCGCACTGTAGCGCTTCGAACTAATTCGACCCCCCGGGGGTAAACTGCCTGAGCGTTGTTGCATTTCGCGTGCGCTGAAATGTGGGCATAGCGGCTGGGTCCTCAGCCGGCCTTACATCACCCGGCACCCTGTGCAAGACTGTCAACCCCCCCCCCCCCCCCACCCGCCTCTCTCTCTCTCTCTTTGAATGTATTTGTGGGGGTGTTTCTCTTGATTTTTATTGGCCGTCCTAACGGGGGGCACTTCTAGTTTTCATTCTTTTAACAGTCTCAATGTAGTATTTGTACTGGCGTGGGCAGGACACTTAGTTGTTTTTCATTTTTCTTCCCCCTCTAATTTATACCCCTTGACTTCCTTTCATCTTGCTATTGGCGGTCAATTTTTTACACGTTTTCATAGTATTTTTAAGAAGATGAATCTTAAAAGCAAGCTGCTTGCGATAACGCAACTCATCTATTATACAGGTAAAATAGAAAAATTTATTGCTTAAAATTATTACAGCCCAGCCTCAAAGGACAGACGCAAACATTCTTCAAAGGAGGCTATCAATACAGTCGCTTCAGACGATTGATATGACATCGCGACTAACCCTGTTAATCCGTGGTTAACCCTCTTGCACCTGGCGGCCCCTTGCGATGTCACTCTGGGAGGTGCGGGAGAATTAACTGCGATATCATGACAATCGGCCGACGAAGCAGCGTAGCAGTGACTGGCAGCGTAGCGGCTGGCAGCGTCGCAAATTGCGACAGCCACCATATTTACCATTTATATATACCGTTATGAACTGCTTCCTTGATGACGTCCATGTAAAAGCACTTTTTCGTAGCACAGAAGTGGACACAAATAAATTCACCAATTTGTTTGCAAAAATGGAAAAAAGGTGGCGGTATCTTGCGGTACCTTTAAAAGCGAAGTTTCATACCTCAAAAGCGAAGCCTATTTTTTTCAGTTGTGTTACACAGGATGGATCCCGGCAATACATCATGCATGCATATTACAGAAGTCAGAATGAAAGAACAGCAAAAAAAAGTCGCCAATAGCTGCAGCAATAAAAGTATGGTGATCGTGCGTGAAATTTTTCATTGATACATTCATACTAATATATTTTCTATAGAAACGAGCACATTTATTAAATTTAGTTGACCAAAACCAAAGGTTCTGAACCCAAGTTAGAACTCTAAGTGCAAACTCGAGTCACCATATTCGGACAACGCTAGAGTCACTAATTAGAAAGCATTACAGGTGAACGTGACAGTAACAACCTGAAAGTCTATCTAGACGCTATTCGCTTCTAGACTCCAAATTCTGTGTTCTGCCCGACAACAGCTGAACAGCTTCAGAATGTTTCTGAGTAAAGCTATATCAAATTTTATTAAATAAGTATTAAAAGAATAAACTTAAACATTTATATCCGCGAATACGTTTTGTTGTCGCCCGTTTGAATGCCGCTAAGCTCTTTAAATGTAACAAGAATAGCTAAAATTCAGGCGCGCTAGCTCTCATACCCTAATATATCATGATCACACGCCCCAATAAACTTTTTAGATAATAGCAAAGGGCTGACAATTTGCAAAGTTGCTCCACGACAAGCATATATGAACAGCCGCGAATACTTTATATAGCTGCGTTAATGCATGGTCATCGTAACAACCTTCTTTATTTAGAGCTCCGGTCGAGACACTGGGTTCGAGCTGTGACATGTGTTCTTGTCTGCAAGGGAAAAGTCACCCGATAAAAAGGTAAGCGTCGAAATCGACGCAAATTCAGCAGTCCGAACCATTTCTGCAGCGTAGCTCGCTACCGGGCGCCATCTTTCATATTTTAGTCAATATCAGGTTTCAATTAAAAGGCCTCAGGAAGCTTCTTGATCAAAGCTATGCCAGATCGTTGCACACCATTGTAAACACCATATATTTGGGTACCAAAAACCGGGAAGCATTTTCGATATCTATCCGTGTTACAGTGCTATACAGTTTCAAAGTCTGGAAAAATGCCAAAACTTTGGCCCCCTCCCGTAGGCAGCATCGTATAATATTCAAACGCGCTGGGGAGCTCGTGTATTATAGCACAGGACTGAAACTTCGGCACATTCCTCAGCTATGTGTATATTACACAAATCCCCGAAGGATTTTTTGTAGGTGTGTCACATATATTGAGGAGCCTAAATTAAAGTTTAAAGGAAAAAGGTGTGAAGAAGACGACGCGAATTAACCGAAGAATAAAGAAGAGGAAGAAGCATTCGGTGAGGTGGAGAGAGATGATTGGTGGAGAAGGAGAAGCATTCGGTGAGGTGGAGAGAGATGATTGGTGGAGAAGAGAAGAAGAAGACGACAAGGCTTACGTGGACTAACACCGAGGCTATAAAAGGGCCAGTGAGAGCGAGGCACTGGGGGGGGGGGGACAGCAGAGAAGCGGAGGCTCCGGCGGGTCAGGGACACTTTGGCTGGAAGAGAGCGACGCCGGCTACTGCTCCTGTGAGCTCGCGTTCTACGACATCGCATCGTGGACTTCCTGCCGTTCCTGAGCCCGTTCCGAAGAGTCAACAGAGGACGCTACCACCTGCTACGGCCAAGGGTGCCTCCAGCGCTGTTGCCGGGTGGTGCCCCCCAACGCCAACAACAGCGGCATCGTCTCCACGGGCGCTTGGACCTGGAGCTTGTACGACGCAGCCAGTGACGCCAGCCCGAGCACGTCGAACACCGCCAGCGACGCCATCCCAAGCACTGCGAACGCCGCGTCGACGCCGCCTGCTGGATCCATACAACGCCGCAGCCACACAGAACCAACCGTGAGCATGAACGCCGACCACGAATAGTAGAACGCTAGTAGTAGACGCTGGTAGTAGTGTGCCCGGGTCGTGTGTATTTATAGCCTTTGTGTGTTGTGTTAGTTTTGTTAGTTTTGTGTTCTAGTGTGTGTGTCGCGAAGGGTGTATTAAATGTGCGTTTCTGTGGGTACACCCGTCGCCTAGTCCATTCTTTCGGTCCGAGTGTTCTCCGGAGAGATCCGTGGCAAAGTGCTTTTGTTCAGGTTTTACGATTTTTTTGTGCCCCTTCCCATTAAGTTACGCTCCCTATCGCCGCCACTGCCGTTAGATGGCGCAAGTAGTAGATGTCCCAGAAAGCTGGGCATGCTTCAGAATCAAGCTTAGCTCTAAACCAACTAGCCCAAACCAAACTTTTTCTCTCGATATCAGTGCTAACATCAAGACTTCTCAGTCGACTTGCGGAAAAAAAAATTCCATCTTGATATCCACATTTTTCGGCAATCTCTAGGTCTTTATCTGTGCCGCGAACGCGGACAAAAACTAATTGTACAAGGATCACCAGCAAAGAGAATTTGCTCGATGTCGATCTCAGCATTTTTTTTCATTTTGACAGCGTTCAGATTACATTGTATATTTTCCTGTTCGCGGTTATATGCTCACCCACTACAAGCGTAGTACGCTACACGCGCCCGAATGTAGGCGTTTGTCAGGCGCGTATTGCACTGGAGTCGCCATGACAACCGCTGCCGTTACCACGGCCCCACGTGTGGACGACTGCTCAGAGCAATAAGGGGCGAGATGATCTGCGCTGTCGAAGGCCATCGCGCACGTAGCAGTGTTTTTTATAGATTTTTCTAATCACTAGGTGCATTTGCTTGGTCGCGGCTGCTCGCAGCCCGAAATTGGATACAAGCTTTCTTGGCTGCTTTGCGACATTTCATAGCGGCGATCAAAGTCATCCGCAGCGGCGAAAAGCTTACACAATAGCATTTCTCCTCAATTGAAATCAGTGATATTGAATGACTGTGTAGAATCAAAGGTGTTCTTGATTACATTCTTGCGCAAGGTGCGTGGTGACAATCCTTTCGGTGTCCGTCCCAACGTTTCTTTGGAAAGGAGTACCATTGCAATATTCTAATCAGATCGGGGATCCTCAAGAGTGTTGTTACCTACAGCGAAAGTTGATTCTGATGGAGATACAGTTAAGTAGACGTTGAGAACATTTTTCTGAGCTCACTACTAGGCATTGGAAAGAGAAGAAAAAAAGGGGTGCTACTGAGAGAAAAGAGAATAGAATAGAATGTAACACCTTATGAGTGCTGAGTTATTCACAGCTTTGAGTGTACTCTACCGTTGTCCACAGATTGATTTGTTAGTGTTTCATCTCAGTGTGTCATATTACTGTGCATATTACTGACGTGTTTTATTGCTGAATTTTTTACAAAAGTGTAAAAAAAGCACGGAACGGCAGTGAATTATGCGGCAAAATGAACGTGTACGCGGTCTGAGTTAATATCCCGTTGCAAATAACGGCCAAAGAACAAGGCACACCGCTAATTTTGGTGGGCACATATTCGACTAAAATGCGGAATTGTGGATGACCAACTTTTTCGGGCTCTGAAACACATTAAACTGCGCAGAGTCTGGCTGTCAAAATAAATGCTTGCGGCGTCATATGAAATAAGCACTAAGTCTTAGCCCGTGCCATCGTTTACATCGCATCGCTCTATGTATCTTAGAAGGAAGAAAGCTACACCAGGAGCAAGATGAATTCTAATCGCAGTTTTGGAGGAGATGAAGATTCCCGTTCGTCTGTGCTGAAGCTTGCCGGTCGAGCTACACATGCCACCCAGGAGAAATTAGCGGAAGCTATACTACCCGGACAACTTGAAATCTTACCTTAGTCCTTTCAAAATCCGCCCGCAGCTCTGTGTATAACTTTCGCATGTAATCAATCTGCCCTGGTCTACAGAAAACGAATTGTCTCGTTTCACAACGAGCAGCATCATCTGCTTATTATCTACATGAAGGCTGTGCACTAAATGTTCTGCAAAGTCTTATGGTACCCGCAGAATTTACCCAGGATGATAATTTATTTTCGTTATTTTGATTTCGTAAAACGTTACAATTGTAACCCTCTACTCTAGCTCTACGCAAATTATAAGAAAAGAGAGAATTATTCCAGTAAAAACTCCACGGCTGAAAGATATCGAAAAAGAAAAACTTGTAGCAGGCAGAGGATCATGCAGAATACTCGGAACTTATTAGTTGTAAACATCAAAAATAATAACCAAATTGCCTTTGGCAGTTTGAAATTCTCAGCCAGTATATTATGCATTTGCAGCACGTATAATAGCTAGGATGCTGTGCCCGTAGGTCCACCTTTAGATGGCGTGTCCTGTAGCAAAGGCTCCTACAGACCAACATTTATTTAGAAAGATGCGTAAGTGCTGCTGCCCCCCCCCCTCTCCCCCCGCGGCAAGACGGGTGCCCGTCTTCTCTATGGCGTGTTCCGGTCCTTGTTTTCATTCGACATTGTATTCCTTTAGCTATGTCTCTGCACCAGCTTGCTCAAACAAAAGTGCTCAAGCGTTCTCCGCGCAGACACGTCACCCTACAGACGTCACATATGAGAATGAGGAACCTTTTGAGGTTAGCTAATCGCTTAACAGAGCCTTTACCGAACCCGTGCCCCATTGAAACATGTTAATGCACGAAGAGTCCCGGGAGGTGCTACACCTGCACAATTTTCTTTCGAAAGAGTTTAAGCGAGTCTAGGATGCTGGAGTACTCCCTCTATCCGGTTGGAATTTTGCGGTGGTCAAGCGTATTTTGAAGCCTGGAAAACCGCCACATACCACTCTGTCATATCTCTAACCTCGTGAGTGTGCAAAATAACGAAGAGCATGGTGAACACGGGCTTAATAACACACCTGGGAGGTCGCCACTGTTTGACCCGAACGAATTACAGTTTCCGCCCGGACTTTCCATAGAGGGCGTGCTCAACTATAATTCGGTGTTCTGACCCGTTGCTGCCGGAGTGGATAAGGCTTTTATGGTGTTCCACACAAAGCCAACACTTCCAATCAGCTCGCATTTTGAAAAATAATAAATTTCACAGCGTGTTTTTTAGAAGGGCGAAGATGCCAAGTCGCGGTTGGTCAAGACAGCAGTGTTCCAAAAATTAGGTGTCTGCCAGGGCTTGGTGATCTTACCCACTATGTTTAATGAAGCTATAAACGAGCTACCAGGACATCTTGCGGACGTACTGTGCACGCCGTGTGTGCAGACAATGCCGCCTTGCGTACGCATCTAGGGTCCGTAACCTAACAGGAGAATGTCTTACAAAAAAGCTTTAGCCCTGTTAGCTCACAAAATCATATTATGCGTGTTTTCTATGACAACAGCTTCTTCACCGGAATGCATGTGTAGGATGGTCTCGAGCTCCTATAAACGGCTGCTGGCAATGCCTTTTCGTCCCACACAAATAACCGGAGTGACAACTATTAACACGACGGTTATAGAACTGTATAGCCGCCATGACCATTCCGAAGATGAGATAGAGTCACTCGCTGTGGCCACAGTGTTCACAGAGCACGTATGCTTCCTGCTGCCTTCACCACGTTAAGGTCGAGCACGTGTTCAGCCACGAACATTTGATCTCTCGTTGTACAGAGCCCGTGGCTGGTGCCTTTCGCAGAATTGATCTTTTAACTCGATAGAGGTAAGGGTGCCGCCTTGCAGAAACGTAATTGTCGGTGTTGGCGCCAGCTCAGCGCCTCCGAAATGTAATTTATCTTTCGCAGAAATATGGGAGTATAGTCACCTGTCGGCACCTAGTCACCTGTCGGCAGCTAGTCACCTGCTGGCAGCTAGAGGAGAGCGCAACAAGTGAAAACGTAATTCGTCGACATTGGCTGGGGAGCCAACTCGTAAGACGCTGGAAACACTTCGAAGCGCCTTTAGAGAAAGTGTCCTCAAATTGGGAAGCCCTTCATTGAAGGTTTCTATCGCATTTCGGCAATCGCACTCAGTGCCGACTCGCTTGTCGTACCTTAGAGGTGAGTGTTTTATCCCACCAGGTGGCTGTCCTCTTGACCCATGAAGATGACGACGAAGTTTGTGAGGATCGGCCGAAAAGGGCCAATGCGAGTTATTTCTAGTATTTTTCTAGCTAAGAGGAGCATACCGTAACGCATTGTCAAAAATGACCTAGCATTAATTTTTTGTAAAATAACAAATCAAAAGGAAGAGGAGAAATTTCGAAATTTTAAAATTTCAAATATACAAATTTGTCCCTGGGCGATGGATCTTTTTCTAGCCGAGGGCTCCGTCGCTCAACAAAACTGCAAAAAAAAAGCATGATACACTGAATGTGCGTACATTGCTATTACGCGCGTGTGACTATTAACTAAGCTGCGCCGTGTACTCATTCTACCATGCAGATACGTCATCGGTACAGCATCAGTGCGAGAACGTTACCGAATGGTAAGGAAGGTCAGATGTCTGCGTCATCCAATCTCAGGCTGCCGTGTTCTTTGTGCCCGCTTTCATGCTAAAGGGCTCCCTGCCGACGGGCGCCCGACAGTGACACTGGTGCGTGCGTCATGGCTTCCTTTCCGAAGCAGCGAAGCGTGTCGTCCTCATCCAGAGCTTTAGACCCAGAATGTGCTGAATTGCCTCTACAGGCGACGAGAAAACAGTTAAAAAGTGCGGTAGAGCAGTGATGCGAAAACGATTCGTGCTTCAAAGTACCACTCGGCGGAAGAGGCTGAATTCATGCCTTGCTAGAGGAGACCAGTGGGTTAGAAGATTGTAAGCGAAAGCACGTTCGTCGGGCGGCGTCACCTGAAATACCCCTCAACGGGCTTATACGCGTATGTGAGCAGAGGATAACACGGCAAAATGTCTAACTTGGTTTTGCAGAAATGTTGTCGGTAGACTTGGCAAACATTCTCGTGTCCTCACGAGCGGATGGACAGCATTGTTGCGTTCCTGGATTTGATAGAGTGGGCACGAGGGAGAAGCGCCTGACCTGAATAAGCGGTGTTTGCTTGCCAAAAACAGAGCTGGAGGATATCCTGCAGACAGAGCTGATGTGAATGGCGAGAAATACACGACCGCATCTTTAAACGCAAATTGAATACAGAAACCATTCAATATTTTATTTTGGTTGCAATACCCTTGTAGATAAAAAAGGTGTGCGTGCGCGGTTTTTCGTACATCATGGGGAGCGTTATTTTAGCGAGAAATCGCGCCTTATGCAGCCATGCCGTCATCTAACTGCAAAAAAGTGCAATCGTGATGCTGAGAGCTGAAATAGACAAAGAAAGAACTGTCTTTGGATTTAGTAACTGGCGTAAGGCCACAGCTTCGACTCTTGATTCATTTGTTCGTGGATGCGTGAGAATATAGAACCAGTGAGTAACCACTGAAATTTTTTGCGTGTTCGACGTAGGCTGGACCACGGGATATCTGACTTAGGAAAAAAGTAAAGGAGAAAAAACAGTTATTGAATGGGAAAGAAGTTGGTTGAATCATAGCCGGGGGAATGTTCAGTCCAAGACAACAGTGGTTGTGGCCGGAGCCGTGGAGGTGGCAATGAGCGCTTCTTTGAGGGTGGCTCTGGCGAGCCGCACCTCCCACTTCTCCAAGGCGCCACTGGGCGGCTTTAGGTGCTGTGGTTCATTGGTGCATGTTCACACGCAATTTGAAGAAATGTAAGGGTGGCATCGCACCGTGGGCATGCATTCATGTATAACCTTGGGTGGAGGAGTTGTAGATGTTAATCAAGGGTTCGACAGAATCCTGTCTGGCGAGGGGGAAGCATATTGGAACCACAACAAAAAATGTCAATGGGTGCATCTGTGTCCGTATCCTGTGCCAACCTCGCGCTGGAGTGTATTGAAAGTTCGGCCCTACAATCGTTTCATACTCGTCGGAAACTGTTTTTACGATATGTGGACAATTGCTTCTGCGTAATTCAGCGCAAGGATGCCAAACCTTTTTTGGACCACCTCAACTCTTTTCAACCAACAGTTCAGTTCACAATGGAAGAAGAGGCCACCGGAAGTACTGCTTTTCTCGATGTTCTCGTTCTCCGCACTCCCGATGGGCTCGCCACTACCGTATACCGAAAGCCCACACATACCGGCAAGTACCTCGATTTTAAATCTGCCCATCCCATAGGCCACAAACGCTCCGTCGTGTCCGCTCTGTTCAAGCGAGCTGGTCGTCTATGTTCTAGTCCTGGCCTTCTCTCTTCCGAGCAGCAGAAAGTTCGCGTCGACCTTGAAAGTATTGGCTACCCCCGTCAGATGCTAAACAATCAAGAACGCCGCTTTAAGGAACCTGCTCAGCCCCAGTTTGTTGGGCAACAGAAACGCGCGACTGTCCCGTATTCCCGGGATACAAGTGAGGCTCTGGCGCGGATATTTGCCAAATACGGCGCTCGAATTGCACACGTACCATCCAGCAAGCTAAAACAGCAGCTGTGTCACGTGAAGGACCGCCTAGAGCGCACATGTTACCCCGGCGTTGTATACAAGATCCCCTGCAAGGATTGCGATGCATCATACATTGGCAAGTCCGGCGATATTAAAAGAAGAATAAGGGAACACAAGAATTACATCAAGAAAGGTCGCACTTCCTCCAACGCACTTGCAGAGCATGCCCAAATGATGCAGCACTCCATTGACTGGGAGAACGCCACAATCTTGGACACGAAGAAACCTTTATCTTCACGATTACTTCTCGAATCATTTTACATACAGACGACCAAGAATGCTATCAACAGGACGAGAGGGAATCTCCCCGATATCTACGCCCACTCACTGTGCAGTCAAGTCCGCTTATAAGTAGCGGCCCATACCGCCCATCCTCATTGTGAACAAGGGACCCGTACGGGTCTCGAAACGTCATGTGTTAAATATTTTTCTTTGGCAAGTGTATGTTTCTTGTGCTTCCAGTTGTAGATATTGAAGGTTGAGGAAACTAAGCCTGGATTCGGCAGAGCATTTAGGCATCGTGCAAAGAAATGTTTGTGAGAACCGGGTAGGTACGTCGGTTGAGTCTTAAGGTCTCAAGGTGCGTAGAGTAGTGGGTCAGAAGCGGGTACATGTCTGGGCCCTGTGTCCCCGGTCGGTTGGTGTAATCACGAGCTAGGATGTCAGCCCTGAAGTTTCCTTCTAGACCTGCGTATGCGGGGGCCCTTGTGATGGCATGATTGTAATAGGGGGTGGCGCCAAAAGCGCGTCGGGCAAGCTTATGAACTCGGTCGTTGGTCAAGTACTGACACGCAACTTGACAGTCGGTGATAATATAGGAGCAGCGCATTTATTTCTCCTGTGATTTGATGGCGAGGGCTATGGCAATAGTCTACCGGTTCTGGGAGAAGGGCCTGAAAGGATCCAGTAAGGTAAGTGAAGAAGGGGTGGTTGACCACCACTAAAGCACATTTGGAAGGTTGTAGGGAGGAGGGCGCGTCGATGTATACAAAGTGGTGAAATTCGACAACGAATGTGATCGTGTCGATTGAACCGATTGTATCAGCAAAATGAATTGCTGTCCTGCCATTTTTAGCTCACAATATTCGACATTTATATATTTTTATTTGTGAGCAGCTTTAGTAACAATACATGATTGATTGCGTCCCCTGAGACGTCGGATAGATGTAAACTAAATTTCCTGTAATTTAACCAGATGACTCTCATGGGCCTTGCTCGACACCTGCACTTGCGTGCATTAATTCCGAAGTGTAATTCACACATACTTCAGCTTGATTCCTCTGGCCGTTCAGAGAAATCTACTATTTGTAGAAATATCCTATAGTGGAGGCTGCTTCTGGCGCGGGGAAGCCCCGATGTATGCGCAGCCTGCATATTTCAGCGTACCTATCTCTCCTACGTAGAACGCTGGGGGAATTTATTTGTAATCGTTTATAAGCACGCGTAAAAGGTTGGTCTAGCGATTTTTTTATCTTGAGAACGTTTGAAGTTGACAGATTCACAGATATTAGGCCTAAGGAGTTTGCAGCAAGGATGTCTTTGTAATTGAACATCGAAGAGCTCAGGAAACGTCGAAAGCCAATGAATGCGCTAGGAGATGGTTTCATTTCGTACATTAGAAAAAGTAAATTTTCTCGTGTAAAATCACAAATTTTAATTAAAATTCAAACTGGCACTCGTGTAAGTGTGCCACATAAAAACAAATTGTGACGAGGTTGTACAACGCAGTAAACTTTCGCAAGTTAACTTCATATATACGATAGTTTTGGTTGGCCTCCTCAACCTTTTAAACCTTCATTATTCTCCGATAAGAAGGCACTGACAAAGAACGAACATTGCTTTATTCTTTATCTCTTGTGTACCGTGCTTTTTTGTGAAATTTGAAGGAATAAATACATTTGCATCGCTGTGTATGGTAGAATTAAAAAGGGGAAATCGTGAGATAGAAAATGCGCTTTGGGGCCCCCTTTCTGCAAGTGCTTGAAACATCAGCAGGAAAACGTAGAAAGGCTTCACTGTGAAAATGCGGCACGTGGTGTTTCTGACATTATCAAGGCCCAGCACCGGTCTAAAATATATATCATTAGCCATTGGTGGACATGGCTTGTCCTCAATTGACTTTCTTCTGTTTTCCGAACACGGCAGTCTTCCTTCAGGGAGCGTATAGAAATGCGGCATACTACACTAATACTACCAGCTGCTAACAATTCATGGACAAAAGGACAACACCTTCCTTCCTTCAACTCTTCATATGTAGATAACTTCCAAGTAATTGCCTGGCCCTCTGCCCGGCGCCACGTCACCAACACAAAATCACTTGTACAATGGGGAAGACCTAGACCCTTTTTTACCTTTTTATTGTTTCTCTGGGAAAATGTAAAAACAACAATAAAGAAAGAGAAAGGGGGCCCGGATCAGAAACGCATTCGCAGGCTTAACGCCAAATCAAGATACATGAAAAGGAGCTAAATACTACAAAAGAAGAAAAAAACAATTTAAAGAAAAAATCAAAGCTGTGAAAAAACGAGAACAAGACCCATAATAAGTGGAACAAAAGACACATTACAGCCAAGTCAGTCAAAGGCAGACGAACAATACACAGAGTGCAGTCCACGACGAAAAAAAAGAGAAAGCCAAAGTCACAGTGTAGACATTTTCTCAGTAACAACCCATTCCTCCTTTCCTCCAGCTGGAGGAACATTCCAGTTGCCATGTTACCCACGCAGCGTACCTGCATTATATATCTTGCTAGCTGTAAGGCTCGCCTATCTGCTTGGAGCACCGCGTGGCATTACTGTGGAACCACGAAGCCGCGGATTTCTTACCTGTCTCTCACTAAGAACCCGAAGAGATGCTGGAGGTAAACAGGGCCCTCAGGGGAACGTTCATTGAGCTCCCGGTAAGTCACGCTATTGATTGCAGAACAGCAGCTTTCTTCCGTTTACGAAGACTGTGTGCACACAGAAGATCGATAACAGCGAAGGCTGCCTGCCACAAGATGCCTTTGGAGAGACGAAGACAGTTTGAGATATATTGAGCGCCGTACCGAAGATACGGTACTATTGGTGCCCTATCGATTGAAGTTGTTATATCCCCAATCCCCGCCGTCTCACTCCTGTAGTATTCACTTCGTTTGCTTATCGGTTTAAGATAACGGAATACAGTCGTCAGTACATGACGCTGCATGCAATATCAAAAATTGACGTAGGAAGAAATGAAGGCTAATACATAATTCTAAACCGAGTTCATCACATTCGCGCAGTTATGCTCACTTTAAAACAGCGCGATGGAAATCTAGCCACCAGAAGAGTAAGAATAATAGAGAGAGACGGGCTAGTTGGTGACTATTAGTAGAGTGCATTTTGCGCGCTCTGTCCTGTTGGTTTCTTCCTCGTCCCTTGTTTTTCTGCGCGGTTTCAAGATGCACTCTACTAGAAGAGTAAGCCAAGGAAGCTTCTTGATAAGTTTTCTGTTTACCATTGCGCGTGTGCTTTAGTGAGGACGGTATTGTCTGATTAAATTATACGGAAAAAATGGTTTTAAAATTTCTAATCTAAGTCAATGACGTGTACTAAAGTTAACGGATGAATAAATATTAATCAGAGGTAACGTGTCAGCAATTCCAGTGCTTACCTGTAAGCTGCGTGAAAGTTGGCAGCTGGGCTAGATGGTTGGTTGACAAGCCTGGGTGGTAGACACCACGAAACACGCTAGAACAAAGGTAGGCAACACGCGGCGAGGGCTATATGCCTTGTTTTTTTTTTATGGCGTGTGTGTATGCAGTGAGAGGTTTTTATTTTTCGCTGCCTTTTTTAACGAAGGCTCAGCACTCGTCGTGCGTTCTTCACCTTGGACCTTGTGTTTTCGCGCTGTCCTCTACCGACGCATAACCTGCTCTGAATGAAATGAGAATTCTCTCCAACAATTTCGGCAGTTGACTGAACAACAGCAAAGAAAACACTATCTTGACCGAAATCTTGTGATACTTATCGTTGGCAAGTCAGATTTGTTACATAAATATGCTTAGGTGCCGGGGGACACCTGCGTAGCGTTCAAATAAAATAGAGAGTAACAATTTTTTGCCATGTCTCAGAGGGACTGTTCCAGTCACATGTGTAGGAGAGGCGGCGTGAAATTTGGCCAGAGTTAACAGCACTCAACCACAATGTATTAACAGCTGCCCTTTTAGTGAGCAGTTGTCCTCTTGTCAATATAAAATTAAAACACAAACGCCCCTCATACAAACCCTTCTCTCTTTCACTGCCAGAAAACTGGGGTTACTTTGTTGCGCATTCGGCACATTCTTCTTTTTGGACTCTCCAGCGTACCTCGATTCCTTTGCGTTATTCTGTTCATCATTCTGCTGACTTGGACGGCCACGCTTCTGAGCTGGTTAGGGGGGGCCCGAGTTGCTGTTCTTGTTGTTGATTGTGAGTCCCAGGATATGGACGTTCTCCTGTTTTTTTTTTGTATTTGTTTGTAATCGATGAAGAGACTGAAAGCCTCCTTGTCTCTTCTTTTCCGAAGAATAAGAAGTTCCGACATTTCTGGGAAACATCTCTGGCCGCCTTCTTCAGCGTAGCTTTGGACCGTCGTTGCGGCTTTTTCAATGTGCTCTTAGATTTGGTCAAACTTGCCTTGCGTTGACGAAATGGTTATGTGATCGATGTATCATGTATGGAAGATTGTGTCTATCTGGGCGACATTCTAGATGGGGTTGTCATGCCCAGGTTAAAGAGTAAAGGTAAGGAGACCATGCCTTGCGATGTGGTCCTATCGCCCACGGCTATCGGGATAGATTTTGTGCACTCGATGTTGATGTGGACCATCCTACCTTTGAGGAAGTTTTGGATAGACGCGAATGAGCGTTCCGCGCAACGTGTGTTTTGGAACTGTTCTACACCCGCCGCGGTGGCTCAGTGGTTAGGGCGCTCAACTACTGATACGGAGTTCCCGGATTCGAACCCGACCGCGGCGGCTGCGTTTTTATGGAGGGAAAACGCTAAGGCGCCCGTGTGCTGCGCGATGTCGGTGCACGTTGGGGATCCCCAGGTGGTCGAAATTATTCCGGAGCCCTCCACTACGGCACCCCTTTCTTCCTTTCTTCTTTCACTCCCTCCCTTATCCCTTCCCTTACGGCGCGGTTCATGTGTCGAACGATATATGAGACAGATACTGCGCCATTTCCTTTCCCCCAAATCCAATTATTAAACTTTTCTACAATTTCTTGGGCTTCACGCTGTCAAACGGCTCTTCTAGATTCAAGACTAGGATGACACTGCTTGGAGCTGTATAGGGACGGTCGATGACTTCCTTTTTGAGTTGAAGGAAGCGCGACATTAAAAGACCAAAGAAAATAATGCAGAAGACTTAACAGCCCTGTGTTGCGTCTTTACGTTTCTTTGTCATTTTGCCGTTGTACTGTTTCATCATCATTTTTAATGAGGGCCTGCCATATGGGCTGCGTTTTCAGAAAGGTGTCACCACCAGCGTGGATTAGAATAATCCACCACTGCCTAGGAATTCATGTTTCGTTCTGCGTGCTCGTTAGGCTCTGCGATCATGCGCACAATCAAGACAAGTGAAAGCTCGCCGGAAGGTTTAAGCTCGACAGCTAAGCATGGTTTCAACCCCCTGTCTCTACGGTATGGTAATGAACAACCAAAGCATTGATTCCTTCCGAAGTCGGCTAAGCTGGTAGCAAAGAATCTCCACCTAAACACTAGCTGGGACCAAGCCCTCACTGCCGGTTAATATCCCTTGATTCTCTGACGATGAAGCGCCTGACTACTTACAACATGTTGACGACATTCAGATGTTGTGCCGTGCAAAGGGCGGAGAGGTCAAACGGGAACATAGTTTTTATGCGAAGTATGCGATATCTTACCCGACTTCAAAACCCGCGAAACCTCTATATTTGTGCCTAATTTGTTTTTATGTTAATATATTTTTGTTTTGCGGAAACACAGCCCGCACCTAATGTAACACTTTACTCGATCTTATCAGTATATTTTCATTCACTTGCTGAAGGTTGCCCTCATCTCCAAACGGAGTGGAAAACCCAAAGTGGTGCGTCATGTCGATCTTGCAGTTTACATGCGTGTAAATTCCTTTAAAGAAAACGAAAATAAATATCTGAAGCCCATACTTTTGCCAATTCCAGACATTCCGTTCACGGCTTCTCCTCTCTTATATTCTTCAAAGCAATAAGGAATTGTATGCATTAGCGATATACCTTCCCACTGCATTGTAGCTTCTACCGTAGATTTCTCATTTGTATTACCGCGTCGAACGGTTTTCAGGAGTAGCTGAACCACGGAGGCAATCATGGTAGCTTTTGTGAAGGCATATTAAGTTGTCCTATTCACGACTTAGTTCAGCTACGGCCCCTCACATATCACTTCTTTTCAGAACTGCGGCAGTGACTGGGGCTGCCTTTTTTGGATAATGTGGTTTATTTCAACCCTTGGTTTCCCATCTGCCGATGTGATCTTAATTGTCTCGCCGGAGCTACAGAACCCAATTGAAGCGATGACATTTGGGGTCTTAATGAGGGCGGAATGACCTCGGGCAGAGACCTATAGGGCACTATCTTGAGTTGAGCAGAACGCGACTCTGGTTCTAGTCTCAACCGTGGTACGTGATTGCACTTACGAGAGCTTTCTGCGTGCTTTAAGCATGAGAGTAATATATGTTTTGTGCTCTAGAAGAAGACATAAAGCAATCCACCTCTGGTTGATCCAGCGCATTCCTTTACCTCATTTTGATTCATGCATAGAGTCATGTATTGATTGATGATGTATCGATTGTATGGACGAAGGGCAGTAAAGAATGGAAAACATGCAACCTGCCCTTTTTGTTGCGTTATTAGGCAAATACCACAAATTAGTAGTTGTAAACTGCTTCATGAGGCGTATGCTTCTGGTGGCGAGTGTTCCAGTAAACATAGTCTAACTGTGCTACACACCACGCAAATATCAGTTATGTGTACTTGAAATCTAGAATTTAAGTACCTAGTTTGGTATTTCTTCCTTTTTTTCATGGCTGTGTCTCCTTGTATTTTCGTACTTGTGAAAGAACCAATTTGAAGTGCCTGTTTTATTATATATATATTTTCATTCTTAGGTGTTTGTCGCTAATATTATGATTTGATTTTTAATGATTTGTTATCGTTTACTTTAATGTTGTGGCAGTTTGGTTATTATTACTGCTTAATCTAAAGTCTTGTACATACAACTTGTAACTCTTCGGCCAAGATTCCTCGCAAATGTCCTTTGCTGTAGCATATGTCGCCGCGTATTAATTTTCTCTCCATGTATTAATTCCGTGCTTAAAAAAGTTGTATGATGCAATAAACTTATACAGTTTGTCATGCAAATACCACAGAATTATCGAACGAATCATACGAAAGTATCATGCACTAGTCATTCACTTTTTCAAAATCATACACTTCTCATACAGATGTCATACGCTACAATACAAATTCTATGACATTTGTATGACGAAGCCTGTATGAGGTTACTACATCATACAAATTTTTCCACGGGGATCTAAGCAACATGTCAACCCCACACCCATCTGCAGTGCTTCGGAGATTGAGGATTTTGTAAATAAATAAATAAATAAATAAATAAATTGGGGACAATGAAATGCCCCATTTTTGAGGCTAACAGCGAATGTAGCGCCTAAATATATGGCGGTGAATCTGCCATGCTATGGGTGATTTATTTTCCCATTGAAGCTACATGCGTGTTGTGAGAAACCCTTGACTTGTGTCTTTCAGCGCCTTCACTTGTACATTTCATACGCGGCCACTGTAAAGGAACAGGGGAAGGCAAGTGGACATTGAAGTGAAATTCTGCTGAGATGCCAACGCCGTCTGGTAGAATTATGAACCATGTGTACAGCGAATAAGTTTTCAGCTAGTATAACGTATACTTCCACAGCTTATGTTGAAACACGACTTTTAAAGGGGTGCAGGCGCAACATTTTGCGCGTAAACGACCAATGTGATTTGGTTTACGGGAGTAAGACGATGTGTCCTATCAAGTTTTATTCGAAAGCGCTGAGTGGAACATACTTTAATACTACTTTTTTTATTCGAGAAGTGTGCCATGAGGCATAAGTTGAAAATAGGAAGGGGGAAGGGAAGAAATGCACGGGATTGAAAGTTAAAAGAAGGAGTGAAGAACCGTTGCGCTGAGGTAGTCGCACAGGTTGCTAATGAAACGGTTGTCCATTGTCCACTTCACGTAGTCACTTTCGCGGTTCTACCGCAGGCCCACCTCCCTGAGGAGCCGTTTTCTGATAGCAGCCGTCGCTGGGCACGTCCATAACAAGTGCCGCACATCACAAATGTCCGGTGCAGCGCTACAGTGAAGGCACCTGTCAGGTTCTGGCAGATCTTTGGCACGCCACCGATGACGGACAGATGTTGTCAGAGCCGCCCCTGCCCGAATCCGGCGCACGGATACCTCCTCCTGCCGAGTAAGGGCCGTTGTACGATCGTTTCGGAGCGCCTTCCGCCTCGTCCGCTTCGCGAGCGGAGCTGGCGGATCCGCCTCGTTCGGCGAACGGATGGAAAGTTGGTGAACTTCAACTTTCTGGCGGACGAGCGCATCCGGCCGGAGACCGGATTGCAGCTATTGGCTGCTTTCCCGTGACGTCAGTGACGTCCGAGCCCCTCCTCCCTCCGCCTCGGTTCTGCTCTGCCCCGGCAAGATGGCCATCCGTCGACTGAACTGGGGAGCGCGGCCTGGGCAGTGGCAGCGATGTCGCGAAGCGTGTTATATTGGCCACATCTTCATATTACAAGTGTTCAGAGCGACTGCAAACTTCGCCGCGTTCAGCAGTGGCGAGCGATAGTTCCACTAGTTGAATTCTGTAATCATCTACGTTGACGGAGTTGACAGAGCGCCTCTTCGAACCGATGCAAACCTGTGCAGTGGCGGTGTCACGAAGTGTTTATTTCGAGCTGTTTTTGGTTTTTGCATGCGTTTGTAATTCCTGCTGCGGCTCTGCAAACCGACACAAGACCTGTGCAATGGCGGTGTCACGAAGTGTTTATTTCGAGCTGTTTGTGGTTGTGGCAAGCGTTTTGAATTTCTGCTGCGAGTTATTTTCCTGTGCGTGCGCAAGTTTCACAGCATAGCGACAAGTGTCCGCGTAGTGAAAGTGGTTATGGTCGGTGCGAGTGCTTTCCCGTCAAGTCAGCGATATGTTCATCTGCGAAAAACTCGCGACGCCCGCCGTTTTCCGAATGTTGAAATGAACTTGGAGCTGTGCAGCTGGTCGCTTCCGTTGCGATGACTGCAGTGATCGTGACCGAGGCGAGCCCACGACGTTGTTTCTGCTACATAGCAAACTGCTGCGTGTGCGACTTGACACAATCTTGGCTGCACGGCCGTCGCAGTGTTTTCTGCTGCGACAACAGCAGCGTCGCCAGTCTTGTGCGTCTTGGAAAAAAACGGAAAAAAGTACCAGGTGACCACGAAAAGAGGTTATTATTGGGGGGGGGGGCGCTCGTACGGGAAGTAGGTAGGAAAGGGGGGGGGGGGTGGAAGCGCAGTGTGCAGGGATATCGGGGTTTGGAGAGGGGGGCAGGAAAGGAGGCAAGGGAGAAGGTAGTCGGGCGCATACCGATCTGCCCCTTGGGATGCGGGAGCCCGTTTCGGCGCGTGGAGCGATGCTGGCGGTGCGCTCGCGCCGGCTAGGTTGCCACCAGCCGGAGAAGGCTATTGGACAGACGGATATGCCCGGCGCGCCAATCGGCATGCTGGGACCATCCGCCTCGCTCGCAAGCGCCAAAGTGATCGTACAACACCTTTCCGCCTCACGTCCGCCTGGCGGCCGAAAACTGGCGGACCGCTCCCGAAGCGGACGAGGCGGAAGGCGCTCCGAAACGATCGTACAACGGCCCTTAGACTACGGGGGAGAGGGTGCGAACATGGAGGAATTAGAGCGCGTGTTCGCTGGCGCAGAACTTCGGAATCGGAAACATGGGGCAGGAACGGATCTGGGGGAAGAGGGGAAGGTGGCGGATCGTCTAATGTATGAAGATGACTCATAACATCCGCTTGAATGTTATGTGGATCCTGGGCATGGCCGCGAATCAAGTGTATGCGCACAAGACATGGATACTTTGCGCACAGCACATGAATTGATTGTGAAATCTGGAACATCCGTCGAACAGCCTTAAGCTGTTTAAGGGCGGCGCGGGAGTCGATGTAAATATGAGCTGTATTGAATGTTGGAACGAGCGGAAGGGAAGCAATGGCATTATAAATGGATTGATGTTCCAAAGCCAGGGGAGTGCACGTATCCGCAGTATACGTCGCGCGAGAGTTGAGATGCTTATGAGATGGACTATACACAGCAGTAACTCCCCTCTCTGCAGAATGTGATGCATCCGTGTATAATATGCACCCTTCAGGCATATACGCTGCTGATACCGACGGGGAAACAGTGGGGCGGTTGTCAGTGAGCTGGCAATAGGACCACGTAGGAAGTGTCTTTAAACGATGAAGTTTGAGAGACTGTTTTCGAGCTCTATTTGCCACCCGTTCGTCGAAGATTTCACTGAGTGTTTTAAGTTGGGCGAACTCCTGTAGCACAGGTATGGGTGTGAAACGAGGCAGATATGTTATGACGCGCATAGCCTCACGATTGATAGCTTCAAGGGAATCCCCCTGTCTGCGGGTGAGACGCTTAAATTGTGCCTGATATACTATCCGTGGCTGAAGAGTAAAGCGCACAAGCTGGCGGGCTGTATGAGCACGTGCGCCACCAGAACGCATAGCTATGCGACGAATCAGACCTAGAGTAGCGTGAGCCAATTTACGGGTGGCTGTCAGCCACGGGGTGCCAGTCCCAGATGTATGGAGGAGAAGACCAAGAATACGAACACTTTCTACCTGAGGAATCAGAGAATTATGTACCGTAAAATTTAAAGGGTGAGCTTTCCGTAAGCAGGCTTTATTTCCAATTCGAAATAAACATGATTTAGTAGGAGAGAGTGTTAGACCCAGAGGTGGGAGCCGAGATGTCAATACATCCAGCGCGCGTTGAAGGACCTACTGATGAATTTACGCATCTGGATGACCGCACCACAAGGTTATATCATCGGCATACGCAAGCACGCGGATAGAAGGGATGAACTCAAGGGCTCGAACAAGAGGAATTAATGCCACATTAAATAATGTGGGGGCGAGAACGGAGCACTGCGGCACTCCTCTATTAGAAATGAAGTTACCAAAGGGCTTTCCGTGGACACGCACGCTGAAGGTTCGCTTTGCTAAAAAGGCGTGAATGGAGAGGAGGAACCGGTGAGGGAGATCAAGAGTTTGAAGGGAGGCAAGAATGGCAGAGTGAAGGATGTTATCATATGCCTTTGTCATGTCTGTAGCGATTACGGTTCGTACAAGGTGACTCTGCGGAGAGTGTACAAGCACGTCAGCAGCCAAAGTAGCAAGGCCGTCCTCCGTTCCAATTTGTGGGCGGAAACCAATTTGGGAATCTGGGTAATAATCATGGGATTCCAGCCACCAGGACAAGCGTGCGGCTAGAATGTTTTCATAAAGCTTGTAGATGGTAGGCGTAAGGGAAATTGGATGAAGGGCAGAGAGAGATACTGGAGGCTGACCTGACTTGGTTATTGGAACCACAATAGAATGCTTCCAGTCTCCCAGCATGACGCCAGAAAGCCACACTTCTATAAAATTATCAAGTAGGGTTTGCAAATCCCTCCCTTCCTAGTTACGGAATAAGGAGTTAGGTATGCCGTCGTGCCCGGGAGTAGTAGTAGTTTTCAAACGTTCAATGGAGGCCAGCAGCTCTGCCATTGTGAGGTCGGAAGTAATCCCATCGGAGGGCTCTGTAACCGATAAGTGAGATGGAGATGTAGCGGTGCAATCTTGGTTTGCAAAAAAATGACGGGCCGCTTGTTGTGCAAATGTGTCCTCATCCACATTTAGCGCAAGGCGAATGCTCTCGGTGTAATCTGCAACCTGAGAAGGGCGCTCCATGGCGTGAAACACTCTCCAATAATGTCGATTGCCCTGTGTAGAGGACAGGCGGGCACACCCTGCCGCCCAGCGTTGCCTGCCTAGCCGCTTTGCATAGCGGCGCGCCCGTGCGGTAGCGCGGTGAAGAGTGGTAAGAGCCGATGGGTCATCGGGGTGACGAGTAGCGTAAAGATCCGCCTGGCGATGAAGAGCCCACAGATTCAAGAGATGTATGTCCGGGTTTGGGTCGTCTTCATTTACAGTAGTGGTAATAGTGTGAGTAGCGAGAATAGCAGAGAGAGAGAGTAGACAGTGCTGAAGAGTGGTTGAATGTATATAAGTGATTACGCGTGCAGAGTCCCATGATGTTATTCGTTCAGTGCGGCGTATTTTCAGTAGACGCGTGGGCGTGAGGGAGCTAAAAATAGGGCTGTGATCGCTATCCCAAGTATAAGAATCAACAGCCCAGAGAGTGTTTACGGGGGCCTAACCACGAAGTCAAATCAGGTGAATACGGGCCACCTCGTGGGCGGGTAGAAGTATTCGGGTGGTTTAAAAGTTAAAAAGAATGATCCGAAAAGCTCCCTTGGATGTGTGCAACACTTGATGAATCCGATGGGTAACCCCACGCAGTGTGTGCGCCGTTGAAGTCACCACCAATTAGAATAGGGATACCCGAGTTGGTAGAACGTAGAAAACGAACCCATCCCAGATTGGGAGATGCGGAGCCAGGACGACTATAAAAAGAAACTAGAATAAGGGGTGTGCGTGCAGGTTTTACGAGAAGGGCGACAACCTCTTGACGTGTGTTGCACCACCGTGAAAGGTCGAGCAGTGTGTGCAGAACTGAACTGTTTTGCAACCACTGGGCATGGTAGCATCAACAGAATGCGGAACACTAATCCGTTTGTCTTCCTTGTGCAGGTGAGCAAAAAGTATGGAAAATGTTTTCGTTCTAATTACCTATTCCTGTTGGTGCTGCCGTGACCTCGGCTTTGTTGCTTGCTACAGGTTTTCACATTTTGTCTGAGGAAATTATTATTTTTAGCCGGTGACATTGAATCGAACCCAGGCCCTGACATGACCCGAATTTTACAACAGCTTAATGATATTGCAGTTGACATAAAATACATGAAAGAGAACAGATTGGTGAACATAGAGAACAAATTAGATGCCCTGTCCAGGCTTGAGAACCAATTAATGTCCTGCCAAGAACAGGTTAGTTGTATGAGTACAACGATTGAAAGGCTTGAAGCAAGACTTGAGCAGCTTGAAAATTATAGCAGGAGGTCAAATTTGATCATA
Organism: Amblyomma americanum; assembly: GCF_052857255.1. Taxonomy (NCBI): domain Eukaryota; kingdom Metazoa; phylum Arthropoda; class Arachnida; order Ixodida; family Ixodidae; genus Amblyomma; species Amblyomma americanum. The sequence continues at coordinate 115,297,843 of NC_135504.1, forward strand.
TATGGCATCCCAGAATCTGAAGAGGAAACAAATGAAACGCTTGAAGAAACCGTAAACAAAGATATTTTTCATGATATTTTAGGACTCGACCCTATCCCTATTGAGCGGATACATAGGTTAGGTAAACCGGCAATTGACAAAACACGTCCTGTAATCCTAAAACTTTTAGACAGGAGGCATAAAACTGTGGTACTCAAGAACGGAAAGAAACTAAAGGGAAAAGATTATTCAATTGGAGAAGACTTTTCAAAGAACGTTCGTGAACTAAGAAAGAAACTATGGGATAGCGCGAAGCCGAACCGAGATAAAAAAGAAAGGGTTTCCTTGGTGTTTGATAAGTTATATATCAATAATATTCCTTACATTTGGGACTACGAAAAAAATGATAAAGTGAAGGTTCAAAAAAACGACGGTATCGGCGCAAGTCGGCCCGTGACGCGAAGTTGTACGCAGTTGCGAAACCGCTCACCGATAAAGTGAGTGGTTCATATACCTCAGCTTCTTTCTTCACTAAGACAGATAGCTTGTCTTGCCATAGTAACACGGGCCAATCTAGTATAAAAAGCTTGAGAATAGTTAACATTAACGCACGCAGCGTTGCAAACAAGAAAGACTCGCTTGAACTTAAACTGCTGGAGTTCGACCCACACATATCAGTCCTGACGGAAACTTGGTTACATGACGACTTAGCAGATGACCTGGTATTTCCTCCTCATTATAAAGTCGTTGGTAAGGACAGGACCTCAAGGGGTGGCGGCGTAGCCATTCTCTTAAAAGACTCTTTAGAATTCGACCTTGTATATGATGTTCCAGACCTTGAATGCCTTTGCATAAAAATTTCCTGCTGGGGTCATTCTTTCATCCTGTATGCTTGCTACAGGCCACCAGATGCCACACCCGACTATCTTATTAAGCTACAACATCACCTGTCTCATTTCCAAAAAAGGAAATACTGTCTACAGGCCACCAGATGCCACACCCGACTATCTTATTAAGCTACAACATCACCTGTCTCATTTCCAAAAAAAGGAAATACTGTTAATAGGTGACTTCAATCTGCCAGATGTGTGCTGGGACCGCTTACAAGGCGGTGCTAAATCTGGGAGCAGTGCAGACGTTCTGTTTGATGTCATGCTTACTCATGATTTAGCTCAAATTGTAAATCAACCTACTCGTGTACAAGGTACATCTTCCTCTATACTAGACCTAGTTTTTGCTAACCGTCAATATTCTATGCATACTGTATCGGTCGAAACAGGCATCTCAGACCATCACCTCGTAAGCGTATCGATAGATTTAGTTAAGTCCCCATACCACAACAAAAAAGCCAGTCACGTACGATGTTTCAAGGATTATTCTAGGGCTGATGATGCCGCAGTGATTGAACATATGGAAACTTGTTTATCGAGCTTCGATGATAATGATGATGTCTGCAAGCTGTGGGAGCGATTCGTCTAAATGTGTCAATATTGTCTAAATGCCTTCGTTCCAAATAAACGCAAAAAAGTTCACAAACGCACACCTTGGATGACGCGGAAGATTATTCAACTGAAGCGAAAACTAAAAAGATCTAAGAAAAAAAACACCAGTTAAGTCAGATTGAAACGCTTAAAAATAATCTTGAATGTGCGGTTCGTGAGTCAAAAGACTTGTACTTTAACACAACGTTACCCAGTTTTGTGAAAAATGACCCAAGTAAATTTTGGAACTTCCTGAGTGACAGCAAGAAACATATCTCAAAAATAACAGCGGAGGGAGAGACATTGACTGATCCGATTGACATTGCACGCCATTTTAATTCTTTTTTTCACAGCGTATTCTCTGAAGCAGGTGTTCAATCTGTACAAAGCGCGTCATATTTTCCTGTATCGGAGGTTGACTTTGTTAGCCTCCCTGGTGTATTTGCTTTGCTTTTAGAACTGAAACCTAAAACTTCTTCTGGTCCCGATAATTTACCAAATGTATTTTTGCGACGCTATGCCGAAATAATTGCGAAGTTTCTTTTTGTGTTGTTTAAAAAATCTCTGCTGTCATCAAAACTTCCGGTTGAATGGAAGACTGCTCGAGTTATTCCCATCTTTAAAAAAGGAGACTGCACATTACTACAAAATTACCGTCCTATTTCTTTAACTACCGCATGCTGTAAAATGCTCGAACACATTATTGCTAAACATATTAAGAAATTTCTTGAAGAACACTCCATATTAAGCGACTTTCAGCATGGGTTTAGAAAGGGCTATTCTACAATAACACAATTAGTTACAATAGTACACACTTTTGCTAACACACTGGATATGAATGGTCAAATAGACACCATATTTATGGATTTTAGCAAAGCATTTGATAAAGTTCACCACGGAAAACTCATTCAAAAACTAAAAAACATTATTCTTCCAGACATTTTAATATCCTGGATTCAAGATTACCTCACGAATAGAGTGCAATTTGTTTCAGTCGCTGGGTGCAGCTCCAGTTGTGTCCCAGTCACCTCTGGGGTGCCCCAAGGAAGCGTCTTGGGGCCTTTGCTTTTTCAGATTTACATCAATGATATTGTTAATGTGGTTACTCCAGGAACTCATATTCGCTTGTTTGCTGATGATTGTGTCGTTTTCCGTCAAATTACGTGTACTAACGATCAAAACGAACTTGACCAGTGTCTTCGAAATGTTCTTGATTGGTGCCGTGAGTTTTCCATGGTTCTTAACACTGAAAAAACAGTTTCGATGCAAATAACACATAAAAAGAACCCAATTAACCACGTGTATACACTCGGATCATCAACACTAAAGCAGGTTAATAGCTACAAATATCTAGGTGTAACAATCACAAGTAGTCTTTCCTGGAACTCACATATAGATAACATATGCTCCTCTGCATTTAAAAAGCTTTGTTTTCTGAGGCATAAACTAAGAAATTCACCTTCTCACGTAAAACTGCTAACGTATAACGCTTACATCAGGCCAAAGCTTGAGTATACTTTGGTTGTTTGGGACCCATTCACTAAACTTAACATATATAAATTAGAAAGGGTTCAAAGAAAAGCTCTTAGGTTTATCTATTCCAAATTTAAAATCACCGACTCCCCCACTGACCTCATGGCGGCTAACAATATTGAAACACTTGAAACGCGAAGAGGAAAATATCGCCTTGAGTTTCTTTATTGTTTACTTAACCATAAGTTTGCTTTGGATCCTTCACAGTACATATCCCCCTTAACCACACGTTATACCCGACATCATCACATTCACTCATTGAAACCGTATTTTGAGAAAACTGACTGTTTTAAATATTCGTTTTTTCCGCGGACAATATCCGATTGGAACCATGTTATGAGATCGTAATAGTTTGTAAAATTTGTCTCCTCATTTTTATGTATATTTCTTTCCATTGTGTTCTGTATCTTTTGAGTTTTAAGAATATATGCCTGTCCTCCTTAGACCCTGAAAAGGGTCTGCAGTATGTACTAAATAAATAAATAAATAAAATAGCAGGTTTATTTGGGTTGAAGGAGGAGGCGGTGCAACGGCGATCAGGGATAGAGGATGAATGGTTATCAGAAACCTGAAAGGCGTGGGAGTGCATTATGCTCTTGCAGTAGGAACGCCCATGCTATCAGCTTTCCGTCGTGAAGGCGGATGTTCACTTCAGAGGCCTTACTAGCGAATCCTCGACAGTTCCACTGCACCACCACCGATGATGATGCGGTATCCATGGATGACAAGGCCGAAGAGCTTCCACGATGAGGGATGTCACCTGCTTCATCAGCGCTAATATCTTATCTACTGTCGGGGTAGTCACGGCTAACAGGTGGTTGGGACCTGATTGTGGCCCAGTGCTAACCCTAGGCGATTCCTCTGATGATTGCTCCCGAGTTATTAGAATTCTTCGAGAGGATTGAGAACGACGCTGTTCCCGGCGCTGGGTGAGTTCGTCTATTCGGCGGCGAGCCTCCGCGATTGCATTGTCTAAAGCAGTGTCTTCATCTGTGGTATCCACATGTGATGGATGCACTGGACGTTTTGGCGTACCATTTGATCCGAGAAGGTGAGCCGCTTGTGCACATGTACGCTGGTGAGGAGACGTATGGTGAGCAGCGGGCTCAGATAAAGGAAGTTCAGGGAAGTCGTTCTCGTCACATGCGAGAGCTGCAAAGCGATTAATTGTAGGAACATCCATTTTTGCAGGCGACTTGTGAAACTTCGCTTGCTTCTTCTTTGGACAAGCGGGGGAGCGAATGTCATGGTCCGGCGATTTGCACAGGGCACAAGAAACTGTTGGTTCATTCATGTCGGCCACAGCTGCTGGATTAGGGCAGGTATTTTGCATATGTTCTTCTTTGTGGCAGTGATAACAAAAAATACGACGAGGTCGGAAGGGCTGTGGTTTGACGATCGCACCGTAGTAGGTAAGGTACTTCGGGAGAGTCAACGGGCCTTGTAGGATGAGCAGGTATGAGCCCCGGCGACTCATAGGCCGTGCTTGCAATACAACGTGAGTTGAGCAGCGAATATTTGCGCGCACCTCCTCGGGAGGGCTCGTGCTGTCGACATGAAAAACCATGCAGCGGAGTGTGTCAGGACCAGATGCAAAATATATTTGCACCGGGACATGCTTCCTGTCATCCAGGGGGATCCGCGTTACTGCGCAAAGTTTCTGGGCGTCCATCAAGGATGACAAGTTTACCGTGATGGTGTTCGATGGGCGATGGACGACAAACCCGCAGTAGTTTGAGGAGCCAAGGGCGTGGTCAATTGTGGCTTGAACATTCCGGGCAGGGATGGCAGTCATATCAAAGCGCAATGTAGGCTTAATGGCAACGCGAAACGAGTTCGCAGCAGGCGGAAGAGCCTTGACTCACGGCAGGCATCTATGGAGAAGGCTCAGACGCTGGTGACGGCCCTTGGTGGGAATACTGAACTGGCGCGACGGGCACAGTTTATTGAGGGAGTGCCACGGGCACGGAGGTGGTGGAGCAGTCCATGTCACAGGCCAAAGTCGTAGCATCGGAAGACGGCGCAGGCTGAAGGCCCAGAGGCGCTGACGATTGCGTGGACGTGGAGGCTGCGTCAGGTGGCAGCACAGCGGGCATCCGCGTAGCTGTCGTCGACAACGCAGAATCCATGCAGACGCGTAGCGCGGCCTCGCTCGGCAGCGCCGAGCTAAGCCTAGCTTGCCCCTGAGGGTTTCGGTTGGGTTTTCTCTCTTGAGAATGCGCCCACCTTGCCGGGAATTTCTGTACAGGGGCATCTTCAGCATTCGGTCTCACGGAGGGCACTGTCCGACCCACGCCACACGCGCGAAGACAGCGAAAAGCGAAAACACAGACCTAGAAGCAGGCACGTAACCACCCACTAGGTCTTCGTCTTCTTTCCCTAATACTACTTTGAACGAAGTCCGAACAGTGACTTTGAAATTCTACCTGCATAAACTGACGTGAACGAGCATTTCCCCCCGCAATATGACGTCACCAAACCAATTATTGTTCACAAACAAAGCTTGCTGGTGACGTCGACGACATTAGCAATGTGGTTGTCCAGGCTGGCCGATGAGACAGTGACGTAAGGTGTACTTCAGCGCTGGCGCCTACGGAGATCTAAACTGCAGATACAAAGTCGTTTAACTTCTTATTAACTTTGCGCGCTGCTTATTAGATACTCATTTTCGTCATTACAAAGCCCGTAGTGTTCTCTCAAGGCAAAAAACGGACATGTAAAAACTCTCTCTCACTCCCTGTTGAAGCTAGCCAAATCCATGTGTGTTTTATGCGTACCTTTGCTACGCGTCCTTGTAGATGGTAGATACCACACGTTGGTAGAAGTGTTCAGTCGCTAAAATCCAGACCGCGTTAACAACTGCGGCCGTGTTTAATTTTTCTCACGAAAGAAGTTTCTATTCAGGGGCACAGGGAACGCAGAAAAGTATTGAGGCCATAGCAATAGAAGCCTCACCAATGATTAAACCCAGTCTTGTGGTCTATCATTAAATTAGCTGCTTGGTCGAGGCATTTGGGATGTCTCCAGGTTATGGGACGCGCCACCTATAACCCTCCCTCGCCCCTGCTTCTTTCCCCACCCCCGACCTCTCTTGAACTGCGTCACCGTAAATAGAAGCCTCATCACGTAAAAACAAACAGCGTTATGATCTGTCATAAAATTGAAAAAAAAATACTTGGCTGTCTGGTTTGTCACAGAGTTCGCTGATTGGTCGAGAGAGTTATCACGCCAATAGTTCACATGACGTGCCACCTGCCGCACCTTTCACCTTCCCTCGCCGCAACTCTCCAATCCCCGTCTCTGCAACTGCATTGATTCACATGCTTCATTACTCTCCACACGTAGTCTAATTAGGAGTCTCCACATTTTTTTGTAACAAAGCTGGAGCGAAACCTAATTTTAGATGTGCCCTTTTTTGAGAGACTTTCATGACAGTATGCTTGGTTCCCCGCATATTTGTTGACGTACGCACCTATTACTGGATTCAAAACACTATTTCCTGGAAACAGGATGAGGAAGAGTGAAGTTTTATCAGCATAAGCGCAATATATTTTAGAAATCTCTAGCCGCCCATCGTAATAATCAAGTAAGCATCGACAAATGGGAAATATAGCAGAACACTAGTTGTAAATAGTGGCGTTTCTCGGCTTGTTGGTGCGTCAGACGCCCCTTTGATGACGTCTCCCTTTTTTTCTTACCACTGCTGTGATTTTGTGCACCATCTGCCACACACGCTCGCGTTTCCGGCTTTCCCGTAATGATAATAGTAAAGCTTTCGCGTTACAAATTGTACATTATCTCTTTCAGCATGGTTTTGATTTTCGAGTTCGGTTTCATATGGGAATATTTTTCCCCTCATATACCACACACGCTCACGTCCACGTGAATGAATGTAAGAGAGGACGGTGCTTCAACACTATATATATATGTTATGTGCCGCCAGTGATCAACGTGTAGCATATAGTATTAGATTTTTATTTGCCCTGGACCATCTGCCTTCATACGATTCCACCCTGTAGCCCTCTTCAGGTCCGGTCCGGGTCTATTCGGCATTCTGGTCGAATAAGATGCTAAGCAATACTCTCCTTGACAAAAACTTAGTTCTGTCTTTGAGGTAGAATGTTAACGAATCTGCTGCACAAAAATCTTCTGAATGAATGATTTTTGAATTCCCCTATTTTTTCTTCCAAAACTTCTCGCTGACTACCTTGATTCAGAATGCGCAAAAAGGTTTATAGCTCTGCCCAGAAATTTTGTTCTACCGGTCAGAATGCATCAGGGCAAAGGGGAACTTCAGCTTACGGGATGCCCTAATGGGCTTCCAAGATCAGAAATATATATCTTAACTACACAACAAATATCCCGGGATCAACTTCTCTACAGCTCTGAAAAAACTCATCGTGTTTTATTTTTCGGAAGTATATTTATTGAGACCGTAACCAAAAATACGCTCTGGGCTTCTTGATAATACTCCATCAATTTTTAAAGCTCTTGCTGAATCACTGCGAAACGGCCCATTGAATATTTCTCTCGGGGTCAGGAAAAATATTTATTAGGGGCCAGGGAAAACGTTACGCAATAACTCGTCTTCTGGAGAAGGCTGATGAGATTCAAGGATAATGCTTTCACTTCCACGCCAAAAGTTTCCAGCATATGCTGGCTTTAATCAAACCAGCTTTGCCTCCAAGACAAAGACTATATAAAAGTCGCTTCGTCAGTACGCGTGGAATGCAACCTATATAGCTCACACACTGCGAAAGCTCATTGTACCAATTGAAACAAATTTCGGCTCAGTTATTCAAGACAAATGCCTAAAATATCAGAAGGTATGAAGGAATCTAAGCACAGAACTCTCGAAAGTCTTTACGAGCATGGCAGTATCAACCTGTGGCGGTTATTGAAAAGGAAAATATCGCCCTAACACACCACCTGAGCTGCATCCCAGCTGAATTTAAAATTTTGAATTTCGCACCTTAGATATTTATGTCAATCATGATTGGAGCCCTGCGGTTGCAATCACAGATGGCGCATCATTGCCATGGCATAGGGCTTTATGATGTGGCAACTCGGAACGACCTAAGTGCTCCGTTAAGACGCATAGTCATAGCATAGCGCACGAACCACCGGCTACTACTACTGTCAGGTACGCCAATATGGGAGCGACTGTACTCCCCACAGCCATCGACAATAATTCCGGCGAGAATGGAGTTCCCAAGCACGTCCAGATAGTGGCGTGAGTCGACATAACCATCGCATGGTGAATACGGCTACACTATCCATCGTCTACGACGCAGACAATACGGAAGTTACAACTCCCTTAAAAGCAGCGCTGGAGGCCCTACAAATATTTCCTCAGTATGACTCCAGGAAAAAGACTTAGCTCTTCACGAATTCGTCTCTCGAATATGGAACGTATATACGGGCGAGTACAAGCCGGTCAACGTACATCACCAACGTAGGTAATTTATCCACTACATATCAGGAATTGAACATCAGTCTAAACCTTACTGCGACGATTTCTTTGGTGCCTATATGCGCAGATACCGAAAGCAGTCCGTGGGCCAGCAGCGAGGAGCGAGAACCCGCATACAAGACAGTGGCCGAACCGATCGCAGTTACCACATTAGCGAGTGCAAGACACCTGTCGGTTCGTTCCCTCAGCCTTCAAACAAATAGCGAAGTCACGCCGCAACGTACTTCTGCAGCGTCGCATTGAAGGAGAGGGGAAGACGCTGCCTGCTGTGCTTATGCTAGAGGTGCTACGGAGGGGTGCGCATAGTTCGCCTGCTGACAACCATCACTCCGCTAACCCCGTGATTAAGACACATTTTTCAGCAATGACCCCGAATAAGGCACGTACCATTGTTGCCGAAGCCCGGTGACCGCTACTCACATTGTTTTGGAATGTCATGAATATTCGTAGTTACGTAGGAGGAAGCTCGACGAATTTCTTATTGTTCTCCGCCAGGATAAGTGCAGTGAGTGGATTCCACCAGTAAACTACAGCATGGCCGTCTGTCTGGTGTGGGCGATGCTCGGGGTACTTTTGGCGGAAATAACGAGCACCATGGCTTACAGCAGTCGGCCGTGACCGAATCAGCACTCACCTCGGCTGCCATGACAACGGTCTGGCCACGTGCCTGCACTGATGCATCGCGGGATATGCGCCTGAGGGCATTCAAAAAAGGACATGTTTTACAATTCGATCTAGCAATCCATCTATCTCAGATCACGAGCGTGCTAAAGATATTCCACAAAGTTGACTAGCATAGACATATGACCGCCACTAATTAAGTATAGGCATATGGCTGCCACTAATTAATAAACCATGAGCGCAAGCTTCACTGATGAAACAGTTTGGCATTTTTTAGCAAGCTATAACCCCGCCGCGGTGGCTCAGTGGTTGGGACGCTCGGCTACTGATCCGGAGTTCCCGGGTTCGAACCCGACCTCGGCGGCCGTGTTTCGATGGAGGCGAAACGCAAAGGGGCCCGTGTGCTGTGCAGTGCCAGTGCACGTCAAAGATCCTCAGGTGGTCGAAATTATTCCGGAGTCCTGCACTACGGCACCTCTTTCTTCCGTTCTTCTTTCACTCAATCCTTTATCTCTTCTCTTACGGCACGGTTCAGGTGTCCAACGAGGTATGAGACAGATGCTGCGCCATTTCCCCAAAACCAATTTTCGTTTCATTTTAGTAAGCTATAAAGTTGGCGACTGCTCTTATTGCGACTGCCATGTTCTGCTCATGGCCTACGTTTAAAAAAACCTGAAGGTCTAATGCTGAATACCTTGCTTGTCGTCCATTTATAAGTGTTGGACTACTGCTCAGCCTGATATTGCACAATTTTATTTTCTCAAAAGCCTATTATTATTATTATTATTATTATTATTATTATTATTATTATTATTATTATTATTATTATTATTATTATAGAAACTAGAAAAACAATAGAGAGCCTGGCGGACAATAGACCCTCTCCGAGAAAGGAAGCAGGAGAGTTATGACCTCTTGTGAACAATAAACAAGAAGAAAGAAAAGAATAAGAAACTAAAGAACAGAAGAAAAAGGGGACGAGAACCAAAAAATAAATTAAAGGAAGTAAGAAGAAAGAAAATAAGCAAGCAAAACAAAAACGAAAAAAAAGCACGACAAGAGAAGCCGCAGCGTTTGAGTTTCACTGGGGCGCACACAGAAGCATCCACTGCACATGGCCTACGGGCCCTCCCGACTCACCATATGACCGCGGGGAACCATAGGAACCCGAAAATCGCGCCAGCTAGCCGCGCACATAATTCGGGAGAGCGGCGCTGGCGATGACAGCAACACTAGAAAGGATGGCACGGCAGTGACGGCTATCGAGCGAACGGCGCCAGGAAACGTTTCGGTCCCCAGCGCCGTCGCCTAGGAGCAATTGGACGACCATATCTCGCGTCAAAACGCAAAAAGACAGATAGTGGAGGATGTCTCCGCAGCGGTCGTCATAGGAAAAGGCTGTCGAAGACGCCTTTTTAGATCCGAATATAACCTTCGCCTTTACAGTCAGAAAGGAAATGTTCATTTTAAAAAATTAATCGCCTAATTATGTAGCTCTTTCATGAGTGTGATCTACACCTTGCTATACGTCTAGCTGCAGAGACCGCAGCTGCACATCTATGGGAGGTTTTAAAATAAAAATATACAAACGTGAAAAAATCGCTCTCTATAACAAATCTGTTCTCTCTCTCTCAGTACTGCCGCGGTGCTCACTGGTTAGGGCGCTCGGCATCTGGCCCGAAAGACGCGGGTTAGATCCCAGCCGCGTCCGTCGAATTTCGATGGAGGCTAAATTCTAGAGGACCGTGCACTGTGCGATATCAGTGCACGTTGAAGATAAGAACCCCGGGTGGTCGAAATTTCCGGAGCCCTTCACTACGGCTTCCTTCATAGCCTTAGTCGTTTTGGGACGTTAAACCCAATAAACCAGTAAACCAATCCAACATCTCTTGCTGTTTTAAAGTGCAAGTACGCAAACGTAACAAATAAATCACCCTTTGTAACGAACCTGTTGTCTCTGTCCACGCTTAACAAATAAGGTGATAATATTGAAATTTATCTTCTATCCCAGTAAATTATTTGTCTCCAGAAGGGAGGATACTGCGCTTTTGCGGGTGGAGTTCTATATAATTATTTGCTAGATTCGCCTCCAAGAGCCGTGTGGATTTGGAGATCTTGTGAAATGTGGTCTGCCCTTTACCAATTTTTAACGTGGAGCACGTCCGTTTAGAATTTCAAAAGCCGATACAAACGAGGAAAGACAGCGGTAATACGCCTTACATTAACCGAGTCTCAAGGGTTAATTAAGAGCCACCGGGGGTGTCCAGAAACGGAGCATAAGGATACTCGATAGGATGACAAGTTGGAGAATTAAGTTGATGCAAGTAAGCTTGGGAACACGTACGTAATAAAAAGTGCACAGAGAACCTAATCTGCGAAAAGTCCACTTAGTTGCCAGTGTGTTCTCTGTTCTGCCACATGGAACTCCTTCGAAACACTCATTGCTAAAAAAACCAAAAAAACGCATCATTCGATTATTCAGGCGTCAACATGTCTCTGGATGTTTCTCTCCATGTGTGAGCGTGTTTTAGTATCCTTTTTGGCACTATTAATTATACAAATCATCATCATCAGCCTGACTACACCCACTGGAGGGCAAAGGCCTCTGCAGTGTCTCTTCACTTAACCCTGCCCTTTGCCAGCTGCGCCCACCCTATCCCTGGAAACTTCCTAATCTCATCGGCCCCCCTAGCCTTTTGCCACGCCTTGCTACGCTTATCTTCTCTTGTAATCCACTCCATTACCCCCACTGGAGTGAAAACTATTGAACTATAGTTTTATTACAGCTCAATTTCCTATTACCTTTACGGCACTAAAGATGATGCTTCTGAAAACACCTACCTCCTTAAAACTTAGGTATGCAAACAAAGCAAAAGGAAAGAGGCGGAGTAATGTTTCCTTTCCACTTGTTCCTTTGCTTTCCTCAGTGCTCAGTGTGCCGGGCGCGTTTCACGTTTTGCGCCCTCTCTAACTTTCATGCCTAACGTTGCGGCTTCCCCCTCTGAAGTGCACGAGGACTCTGAAACTCCTGACTCCTCTTTGCGCCTTTCCTGGACACACAGTTTCAGTTCCCGGTCGCCTTTGCCGCTCGCCTCTAATAGCTCCTCATTTAAACTGTCTCACTCGGGAAAGCTTGCACCATGCGGTGGGTGCCGTAGTCCCGTGCAACTCTGCTTGAGCGTTTTGAGGAGAAGAGGCATCTAACTTGCGCTCTTCCTTTCCTTCCTACTTAAAAATTTAATGAGAGCGTTGCGGAGTGTCGCCTCTCGATACGCTGGGACTTTCGCACACAATAAGCTACCCAACAACGTGCACCTCGTGGAGGATAGCATGACATACTCATAATTATACGCGGTAATTATAGCCTACAATTTCGGGAAGTGCATTCTAGAAATGGGGAGTATATAGAAATATATCGTTCCTCTGACAGTAATTGCGTATAGGAGGCGTACTCAAGCTGGAAGCGTGAAGTAGCTTTAAACTGAACGAACTATATCGGGGCTGCGCGTTTTTGCGCTATGACACATTCATGCCCCTCGTTCTGCCAGCACTATATTTTATCATCAGGGTGGAATGCAAGAAAAAAAAAACACGCATTGAAGTGCACCAACATATTTTGTAAATTTTAAAAATAAGTCTTGCCTACCATGAAACTGAAAATAACGCCACAAACCATGTCTCATTTCCAAGTATGCATTAATTGCGCAAAAAAAAGCGGTGAGGTTCACGAGACGCTACCTATATACTTGGCATTAGCAGAGCAAGCAATCCATGAACTGCCGACCTTTTTTTTTCCGTTGTGTACTCTTTTCACCCCAGTACTAAGTTTTACATTTATTGTTTCCTTAGCTAGATTTTTTAATTGGTAATAGGAATAAAACCATCTTTATTTGCCCATAAACAAATATATGCAAAAAATCTTTTTGGAAAATCGTTTCTCGTTTATTGATACACACCAATCGAACAAGAAAGGGGAAAGCCTCAGGGCGCTTCCCAACGTTTCAGCAAGAGGACTTGCCTTCGTCTGGGAAAAGCACTCATTATTGGCGGGTCTTAAATAGGGCCTTCACTTAGAAATGGAAAGCGCAGTGAGGAGAAGGAGGGCGTGAAGAGGGAAAAGTCGTCTTCGTCGGTGTGAAGGCCCTATTTAACAACGCCAATGATCGCTTTGCCCAGACGAAGACAAGTCACCTTGTCGAAACGTTGGAAGGCACCCTGAGGCTTTCCCCTCCCTTCTTCACTAAGCTTTCCATAGTGAATCTTACACAGAAAGCATTTACGCGAAGGCGCGATAACATTTAAAATAAGAGTGTTCCATGGCTGAATAAAGCTTTTAAAACAAACGAAACATTAACATCTCTAGTCCGTACCAGTGCCTGGATTACCGCAGAAAGCAAACATAGGTGGGGCGTCAGACAGGCGATGGGGTCGGATAAAGACGTTTGCAGCATAACGTCCCCGCAGATGGAGCAGGACACGGTTACTTTGATATCAGTGCGAAAAGGTTTTTTTCATGCATGGCAGGCGGTTGTGATCTAAGATGAGGAGCATTTTGAAAGAAAGCACGTGATATTTTCCTCGCAGTGCCATCATAGCATACCCTTTTTTATTTCCCAAACAAATAAAATCAATCCCTACAACAATCAAACAAATTGCTACAAACGCAGTTACAGCGTTATGCAAGGTTAGCATAGAAAATGATATGAAAAACATGAGGTGATCCACTTCACTGCTGTCCTCATATTTACCTGCAACATGGGATGCGATGTTTGAAGCAGATTTCAACGACGCTAAACGGCCTTGCGGAGGAAAAGAAAGGCACATTGCCACGTGTAGCTGAGGCATTAACAAACTTCAGCAAATCTAACTGTATTACTCGCCCTACTCCAAAAAATAGAACTTTTTGGAAGTATGAACAACAGAGAAATACCACATACGATTGGGAGGAAGTTCATTAATGTTTGTCACATTTTAGATGCATTTCTCTGAGCCTTCTTGAGAATAATTCCAATTTATTTATTTATTTATTTATTTATTTATTTATATATATATTTATTTATTTATTTCAGTACCCTCAGGACCCGAGGGCATTACAGAGGGGAGTGGGGTACAATAGACAAAATAACAAAAGAAGAGCAGTCACAAGTAACACAAAAATGTGAACAAAAATATGGCGAATGAGGTAGATGTAGAAATACTTTGTGTATGATACACTACAGGTACGTCTGAGTTGCAGGACCACCTTATCATTTCCTCCTCGTCATTCCCTAATCAAATAAGGCGATGTCCTCCCACTTCAATTTGATATAGTTTAAGGAGTCAGAGAAATATAAAAAATGCTTTTCGGCTCCTTCTCAAATTCCCAAATTACTCTTAGGAATACCCGCAGTCATCGACATCCTTTTCGTGCCTTCCGCTGAGCCAGAGTAGTTCTGTTATCGAAGTCAAATACTTTTCAGAAATGTCCAATTTCTTCGTAGTCTCCTGTCACTCGTAATAATCTAATGAGAGCAGCGATCCAAAATTAAAATGGATTATTAGGGGAGTGAGGTCTTTGGTTGTGAAGACTTCCGCAATATCAACAATCTGCTACATCGCTATATGGTTGCTAGAGCAGGTTCCCTTTTGTAGTACTTCACTTGGAGAGATGCAAAAGATATAACAAACGACTCGACGGAGGCCAAAGGACGATCGAAGAACCGAAAAATTTACAGTGACCCTGAATACATGGCCGATCGAAACTGAATAGATTTTCAGCGCATGTTGTTCGTGGAAAACAGATAAAATAAACACGTGTTTTCACTTGGACCTTCAGTGCCTTTTACAGCCATTTCAGTTACATTGGGTCATTAAAAAGAAGAAAAAATATATAGGGTTGTTATTTTGGAATATTTGTCTGCACACAAATGCAAAGACGGGCAACTAAAATGGTACATTTTTCGAATAGTTTTTGCTTCTGGAAAGCTTGATTGTGATGATAGAACAAAACATATAGACTTGCGAAGAAAAACTGTCCTTATGCGAATACTGGCTACTCAAGAATACTTATTTTAAAAACACAAGTACGCAATCAATTTGAACGAACAAAAATGCTCGTTTCGCCGTAGTTGCAGAGAGACCATTCTTCAATACGCCTTACATGCATTTGTGCTTTGAGGCCTACCCTAGTCCCTTTAGTAAGTAGTTAGATTTTAACAAAATACATAAAGCTTTGTTCATTAAGAAATGGCATGAGTAGTCCTCCGGAAACCCACTCCGTGCACACGTGCTGGGGTTAATTCTTGGTATAAAGTACAACGGTCACTATATGGGTCACTATAATAAGGCTGTAGTGGCCATCTATTATCCAAGGACCAGATAGAAAAAATTACAGTTTTACATGAATCATTCTGGAGCGACTTCCGAAGCTACGTTTTCGGCCTGGGGACCAAAATTCTCGCATCTCTCTGCATTCTGTCTATGAGAAAGCCTTTACCTTCTCTTCAAAAGTGGCCTCCACCTCACGTCAGCGCAAAACTGAGCCGCTTGAAGTGTAGTCCCGATTTTCGGTCGCACTTTGTGAACAAAGTGACTTCAAAGTGCCCTAAAAGTTGCACCGTTTCAGCGTCTGCAGCTGCGCCACTCTCACGGCGCAGCAGAAGCCGGGAGTGTGCCTTTTTCTTACAAGAGTGTCGACGTGCCAGCACTTGCACTTCTGACACGCTGCTGAAAACAGACCCAATTACAGTCACTAGATGGCGTAGCGGCAGCGAGGCGGAAGTTCGAGCCCAAGGCAAAGCAGGTCCTTTCGCTGCTTTTTAATCGTCGTCTCTCTAGAGGAGGAGCTCAAGGAGGCAGAACGGAGCCCCATCAGCAGTCGAAAGCTACTACACGAAAAAAAAGAACATATTTCCGAGAAACCCTAAATCGCCAATGTCGGTACGTCGACGCTGCTCCTCTGGCACTTGGGAAAGACTCCGAATTGGTAGGTAATCGATTCCTGCACATGTAGCGTTTGCTTTGCCAGAGAGAACTTTTCGTACTTGTTTCTTTCCTTCCGTGTGTTTTGTGTCTCAAGCTGGCTCCTCCTTTTTGTCAGATTTTTTTAGTCAGTGTTTTCACCTCCTGCTGCCTAAAAGTGGAGTTCTGACTTTTGTTTTGTAGTTTTTTTATCGGCTGCCAGCTGTCCGGCTCAATCTAATATGGCCGCGGGTCATTCAGAGAGCACTGCATGGAGCAGTGAAGCAGATTCCCTATTCTGGACGTCCTGTCGAAACAGTCCGCTCAGCCGCGTTGACGTCGCTTCCGTCCATTACATGGAACAGGAAGGAAAGGCACATTTCTGCTATTTCCTTCGGTGAGCAAAAGTTTTTCACTGTGAAAGGAATACGCGGAAAACCTACTGTGTGCAGTTTGATATAGTGGGCTTTAATTTCACCCTTCGAACAGAATAGCTGGGAAAAAATTTTCGTTTGATGTGTTTGGCTAGAAAAAAAGGCGTCTCGAAGGAATAAAGTAATAACTCAAAGTAATATTATCGGCAGCGAATAAACAGGGAAGAGCCTAAACCTCAGCACAAAGTAGCTGATAAAGGTTCTATTAACGTGAGAAGTGTAGGATCAGATAGGAAAATAAAAGTGCTACTGATCGGAAATTTAAGGGGAAAAAGCAATTAATCTCTTTCTTTTAATATCTATGGGTGCTGGTAGGTACGAAACTAAGCACGAAAAGAAAACAAATGGGGCAGAATTTCAACGCTGAGTGATGAGAAAGAATGCAGACCGGGGAATCCTGAAGACCTGCCGCGGTGGCTCAGTGGTTATGGCGCTCGGCTACTGATACGGACTTCCCAGGTTCGAGCCCAACCGCGGCGCCTCCGTTTTTATCTAGGAAAAACGCTAAGGCGCCCATGTGCTGTGCGATGTCAGTGCACGTTAAAGATCCCCAGGTGGTCGAAATTATTCAGGAGCCCTCCAATACGGCACCTCCAATTCTTCCTTTCTTCTTTCACTCCCTCCTTTATCCCTTCCCTTACGGCGCGGTTCAGGTGTCCAACGATATATGAGACAGATACTGCGCCGTTTCCATTCCCCCAATTATTATTATTATTAAATCCTGAAGAAGCCTTTTTAAAAACATGTTTAAAGCACCTTGAATGATAATTATTGTTTTTCTACATGTTATACTGTTTAAAATTGTTAAAGATGACATTTATAGCCTCCACCGTCCAGCGCATGTATATGTAGATCTTATGCCTACGGGCATATATTTGCGCTATAAAAAAAGTGGTAAACTTCGCATTGTGAAGACATCACTTACTAAAAACAATACTTTCAATGCAAAACAAGCCGCTACTTGTTCATAGTGCTACAATATGACTGACTGTGCAGTGAGTCCGAACAGTATTTGAAAAAAGCATTAGTAATTCATATAGAAGAAGGAAAAGAAGAAAGTTTATTTCCAGACTCTAACAACCCGCCGCGGTGGCTCAGTGGTTAGGGCGCTCGACTACTGATCCGGAGTTCCCGGGTTCGAACCCGACCGCGGCGGCTGCGTTTTAATGGAGGAAAAACGCTAAGGCGCCCGTGTGCTGTGCGATGTCAGTGCACGTTAATGATTCCCAGCTGGTCTAAATTATTCCGGAGCCCTCCACTACGGCACCTCTTCTTCCTTTCTTCTTTCGCTCCCTCCTTTATCCCTTCCCTTACGGCGCGGTTCAGGTGTCCAACGATATATGAGACAGATACTGCGCCATTTCCTTTCCCCAAAAACCAATTAAAAAAAAGACTCTAACAAAAGACAACAAGGATAACAACATGTAACGAATAGTACACCAAAAGCACTCGGGGACCAAGGAGCTACACAGCCGGTAGAGCGAGCACGAGCAGGAAGAAGATTTTCTTCCTCCTCTGCTTCTATCGCCTGAGTTCCCTTCGTCCTCCTCTTCTATCACCTGTGTCATTGCCCCCTCCCCTGCAGCATCGCCCCGATGCGGCCATCGTGCGCTAGAGTGACGAGCAGAAAGCGAGCGTGCTAGGGTGAGGCACGAGGATCACAACATAGAACAGGGCACAGCGGTCAGCCTCAAGTTAAATCGGGTGGTCGGTCGTGGTACGGCTTCATACGAACGACGTGCACAACGTCGGTAAGCTTGCGTCTGTGGGATGAGCTGGCTTGGGTGGCGGGTTGAACTTCGTAGGTGACGTCGCTAATGCGGCGGAGGACACGGTATGGGCCGAAGTATCGACGGAGTAATTTTTCAGACAGCCCGCGGTGACGAACGGGCGTCCAAATCCACACATAGTCGCCTGGCTCGTAGGCAACGAAGCGCCGTCCCTGGTTGTAGCGGCCAGCGTCTAGTTGCTGTTGACGGTGTATGCGCTGCCTTGCCAGTTGCCGCGCTTCTTCCGCACGCTGCACAAAAGTGGCGATGTCGAGGTCAGGGTCACTCTCGCAGTGGGGGTCAACAGGCAGCATAGCATCCAGCGTAGTAGTAACTCGACGGCCGAAGACAAGCTGGAAGGGAGTGAGCCGCGTTGTCTCCTGCAGTGCCGTATTGTAAGCGAATGTAGCGTATGGCAGAATTTTGTCCCAGGCTTTATGCTCTATATCCACGTACATGGAAAGCATGTCGGCCAGAGTTCTGTTGAGCCGTTCCACCAAGCCATTGGTCTGCGGGTGGTACGCCGTCGCACGTCTATGGCTGGTGTGCGTCAGTTTTAGCACATCCTGGGTTAGGCGGGCTGTGAAAGCTGCCCCACGGTCAGTAATAATGACCGCAGGGGCGCCATGACGCAGGACGATGCTGTGGATAAAAAACTCGGCTACTTCGGCAGCAGTTCCGCTCGCAAGCGACGTGGTCTCAGCATAACGTGTCAAGTAGTCCGTCGCAACAGCGATCCACCGTTTTCCAGTGGATGACTTCGGGAAGGGGCCAAGGAGATCCATTCCAACTTGTTGAAAAGGGATCTTCGGTGGCGCTATTGGCTGAAGAAATCCGGCTGATTTCATTGGTGGAGACTTCCGGAGTTGGCAGTCGCGGCAGGTTCGCACGTAGGTCTGCACTGATGGAAGTAATTTGGGCCAATAGTACTTTCCCGAATCCTTGACAGCGTGCGACTGACTCCCAAGTGGCCGGCGGACGGCTCGTCGTGACAAGCGCTCAAGATGTCAGGTCGTAACTGGGTGGGCACCACGAGTAAAAATGTTTCGGTGGACTTTCCAAAGTTGCGCTTGTAGAGAACGCCATTTCGCATGGTGAAGGATTGCAGGCCACGACGAAAAACAAGCGGAACCCGACCACTGTGACCTTCCAGGTGCTCTATGAGCGGCGCTAGCTCCGGGTCCGTTCGTTGAAGCTGAGCCACATGGGATGGGCTAAGAGCACAAATGAAAGGAAGATCTTCGGTGATTTCTTGCGGAGCGTGGTCCACGTACGCGTCTGTACTCCGGCAAGCTCCGACGTCGGGCTACACCATCAATGCCGCGGCTCCATCAGTGCGGCCACCGGGTCCCCCTCGTGGCCCCGCTCTGCCAGCCTACGAGCGGACGCGTAAGAGTCAAGTGTGGCGGGCCCCAGACCGTCGGCCCCTCTGTTATCATTGTGGCGAGGCGGGTCACCTCTATAGGGTGTGCCCGTACCGCCGCGTGGGCCTGCGGGGTTTCGCCCCGGACGACCCCTGCCCTCGCAATGGCGAAAGGCCACTTGAGATAGCCTCTCACCTATAGGAGCTCCAGAATCTCGTCACATCCGGTCGCCGCGGGTCTCGATCACCGTCCCCAATGCGCTACCGTTCTCCAAGTCCCCGCGGAGCGCAAAGCTATTCCGGACGCCGTTCGCCCAGCCCACGCCGGGAAAACTAATGCCAGCGGCCTCCGGAGGCAAGGCCGCTGCTGTAGGGAAATGTGAAGATCCTCCGCCACCATCACGCCGATACGCCATTTCGCTGTGGGCAGGTAGCGACAGCATCCGACACGCTACCTCCGATTTGTACGTAACAATTGATGGAGTCGACGTCTCCGCCTTACTCGACACCGGTGCCGATTACTCCATAATGAGCCGTGCCCTCGCCCAAGAATTAAAGAAAGTTTTGACGCGATGGTCTGGGCCGAGCATTCGTACTGCTGGGAGTCACCTGATTACCCCTGCTGGCAAGTGTACTGCAAGGGTCGGCATCCGTGGTTTTCTGTACGTCTGTGAATTCGTGGTACTGTCCGAGTGTCCGAGGGACTTGATCCTGGGCCTCGACTTTCTGCAGACGAACGGCGCTGTCATTGATCTGAACGAAGCCCGAATCACGTTCTCGACGAAACAGGCCGTGGCGCATACCGACAGAGATCCGGGAATCAACGCTCTGCGTATAGTCGACGATGACGTGATGGTGCCACCACGGTCTAGCGTCCTGGTTCTAGTGAGACATCACTTGTTCCACGATTACGAGGGTATCGCGGATAGCCACCTCCCGCTGCTGCTCGCGAAGGGAATAGCCGTCATTCGAGGCCTCGTCCAGTTGCATAACGGTTGTACTATTGTCCTACTCACGAACTTCGCCAACGAGGTTCAGCACCTCGCCAGGGACACGGCTGTTGCCTTACTTCACGAAGTTACTGTGTTGCCTGATTTATGCGCCGTCGGGGCCAGCCCTCAAGACGAGACCGCACCATGCCACGCCCTGAAGACCGTGAAAATCAACCCGAACTTGGCACCTGAGCAGAAGAATCTTCTGTCTGCTCTTCTAGCAGATTTTGCAGATTGCTTCGCCACCAGCTCCAGGGTCGGTCGTACACCTGTCGCCAAGCATCGCATCATCACAGACGAGGCCACGCCGCCTGTATGCCAGCGCCCATACCGTGTTTCTCCTAAGGAACGCGAAGACTTTAAAACGCAAGTCGATGAAATGCTTGCAGACGATGTTATTCAGCCGTCAACAAGCCCATGGGCGTCGCCCGTGGTCCTCTTCAAAAAGAAAGACGGCACCTTGAGATTCTGTGTTGATTACCGGAAACTAAACAACGTGACCGAAAAGGACGTTTATCCGCTTCCCAGGATTGACGATGCCCTCGACCGATTGCGTGACGCCAGGTTCTTCTCCTCATTAGATGGTGGTAGTGGTTTTATTAAAAATAATATTAAAAAGGAAGGAAAAGATTTTTGCTAGCCCCGGCATCTGCCATCGATACTGAAGAACCTGAGCTGGGCCAGCGGAAATAAAGGATAGCTGGCAGAATGGAGAAATAAAATGAAAGAGGTGAGGGGACAGGAAGAGAGGATAGGGGGAGAAGTATTATGTAGAAACTATTTGCACAAGAAGAAATGTGTCCAGGTTGTGCCCGTGATAAGTTCATTTTAGAGGAATTAAATCACACACGCGCACAGCACTGTGTTGGTTACAACTGGAGTGGGGCGTCCAGTTATTAATCGCTCAAGGTAGAACTCGCGGAGCGTTCGGTCATTGCGTGTAACTACCTGACGAAGAAGAGACGGGACGTCAAGCCCGTGTGTTCGAGGAATGCACAGAGGCTCACCAAAGTTCGCTCACGAGTGCGCGCACTGCCCTGCGGCTACAATAGCGCCTTGATGGAGTCAGGTAGTATGCCCTGCGCCCTATAGGCCGCGAGCATATCGCGACGAGCATCGGCGAACGCGGAGCAGCGAAGGAGCAGATGTTCTAGTGTTTCCACTGCACCGCATCCGTCACACACATCACTCGTCGCGATTCCGTGACGCACCCGTCGTTCCCCGGGCCACACGCGGCCAATGCGCGCGCGGAAGATCATTGCACGTTGTGACCGTGTAAGTGCGCGACAGCCGGTGACACTGTCGATGCGTTCACCTCCCGCGATGCGTGGGTCGGGGTGCTGCTTTCGGAGGTGGTCGTGAATGGCCGCACGCACGTCCTCCAGCGCAAGGGGCAGATCGCTGGCAGGTAGTTGGTGTACAGCGGTCGCGAGGTCGTCAGCTTCTTCGTTGCCGGCGATGCCGCAGTGACCGGGCACCCACTGTGCACGCACGGCACAACCTCTCTGCGCGAGGCGCTCGATGCGCGAGCGAATTTCCCGCACTAGTGGGGTACCGCGGCCATTAGATTGCAGGCGGCTGAGGGCGGCGCGGGAGTCGCACAGGAGAGCACTCCTGGGCGGCGGAGGGCCGAGGGTGAGCAGCAGGTCCAGCCCGAGCCGGATCCCCATCAACTCCGCCGTGGTGGAGGAGCCCAGGAAGGCTGTGTGTTGCTGGCTGTGCAGTCGCAGGGCGGGGATGGTGGCCGCCGCAGCAAGGGAGCAGCTGTCGCGGGCCGCTGAGCCGTCGGTGTACACGAGGAGATGGTCCTGGAGCTCCTCGTGTATGACGGCTCTGGCCAGCTGCTGCACAGCGCAGAGGGGTGTGCTCCGCTTTCCCGCGATGCCGATGATCTCTCGCTGTACCTTCGAGGCAGCAGGCCAGGGCGCGCAGGAACCGTAGGGGGGTGGGCCTTAGTTCAATTGCTCATACTCAAGCAGCGCCGCGCCCATTAGTGAGCGCGGGTGCGAGCGCATACGCTGCAGCAGCGAGCCGCCGTCCGGTGCTCGGTGAAGCCGGTCGATGTGATTCAGTGCCCTGCGCGCTGCTTGGAGCTCAAGGGGCCATGCTCCTTCCTCGGCCAGCGTTGCGGCGCACTGCGAGTTTTTAGGCAGGCCTAGTCACACGCGCAGAGACTTGCGTTGCTGAAGCTCGAGCTTCTTCCAGCACGGCTTGCGCACCGTGACGAGCGGCAGCGCATAGAGCACCGCCCCCAAAGCTGCGGCATTGTATAGACGCAGCGCGGCTTGCTGGGAGATGCCCTGGCCTCGAGCGGTGAGCTTGTGCACGGCGGCGGTGATCCTCTTCATCTGCAGACAGGCCTTGGTCGCCGCGGGGGGGAAGGAAAGGCGCCAGTCGATGTCCAGGCCAAGGTAACGCACCGATTTACGCCAAGGAATAGGAGTCCCGTCCAGTGACAGTGGCGCAAGGTGCGCGCGCGAGCGCGAAACGCAGGCCATGGCCACCGATTTGTCCGCACTCAGCGACAGACCAAGGCCGCGCAAGCTGGCATCGATTGCGGTCAGGGCTCCCTGAAGGCACCCCCGCACGCGGAACGCCTCGCCCGGTGGTCCCCGGCACCACAGAGCTATGTCGTCTGCATATATGGACATGTACACATGGTGTCGCCCGCTCGTGGGGAGGGAGGCCGGCACCACCGACATGGCCACATTAAACAGAAATGGTGATAGGACAGAGCCCTGCGGCACGTCCATGTCGAGGAGAGCTTACCCCCTACTCGTACGCGCATGGTGCGCCCGCTCAGGAAGCCATGAACGTATCGCAAAAGGCGCCAGCTCACACGGGCCCCCTCAAGCACCGCGAGAATTGGTGCGCGGTGAACGTTGTCAAAAGCGCCCGAGACGTCCAGTAGCAGCAGCAGCGCAGCCTGGCCTGCTGCCCTGGCATGCTCCAGCGCTGTAACAACGTCCGATATAGAATCAACCGTGCACCGCATCCCACGGAAACCCGTCTACCGCTCGTCAAACAAATCAGCCTCCGCAGCCCGCTCGTTCAGACGCTGCAATGCCATATCCTCCATGTGCTGGCCTGCTGCCGATGTTAATGCCACTGGCCGGTATCCGCTCAGCTCCGTAGGTGGGCGCCCTGCCTTTCGGATGGGACAAAGGACCGCGGTTCGCCAATCCTGCGGTAGCTCCCCGCGTTCCCACACCAGGTTGATCTGCTGCAGGAGGATCTGTCGTTGCTGCGCATCCAGGTTTCGCAGCATTTGGTATGTCACCCCGTCCGGTCCGGGCGCCGAGCTTCGGCGGCAGCGCTGCAGCGCATTGTTCAATTCCGCCGCGGTGAACGGCGCATCACATGGACCTTCCGAGGCGACGGGCGAGGGACTGGCGTCGCTTCTGGGGCTCTCAGGAGCAGCTATGTTAGCGGCGTTTGCGGGGCTGGGCGGCGCGAACCGATCGGCAAACCGCTCGGCCAATTCTACAAAGCTGAGCCCGCTGGAGATTGCGAGGGCGGCCAGCGGTTGACGGTTTGCCTGTGGTTCGGTGATGCGCCGCAGGGTGTCAAACAGCCTCCGCGAGCTGACATCTTCGTCCATCCTTTGGCATAGTGAAGCCCACTGCCGGCGGTATAGCTTGTTGGCGTGGCGGCGCGCTGCTGCGTCCAAGCGGTTGTAGACAGTCCAGTCGGCGGCTCTGTCAGTCCGTCGCGCCCGTCGCTCTGCGCGATCTCTCTTCTCGCGCAGATTGAGCAGCTTCATATCAGGTGTGGGCTGCCCTGCCCTTACCTCTGCTCATTGGGTGGCTGCGAGAGCGCTTCGGACTAGACTTGAAAAGAAATCTGCGCCAGTGGCCGCCGCCTAGTCGACCGCCCGCCTGAACGCACTCCAGTTGGTAATGGAGTAGGCACGTTTGGGGCGCGCCTCCATCGCAGTGGGTTCAATTAGGATGGAGCAATGATCCGAGCCCCAGAGAGATGGTGATCGGCGCCATGTCGCCTCGATGCCTCTGGATGCGAAGGCAACGTCGATGCAGGAGCCGGTTGTTCCGCGTCGTCGAAAGGTGGACTCGCAGGTGTTCAAGGGGGTGAGTCCCAGCTGCGTTGCTGCGTCATGCAGGTCGTCTCCACGCGCGGAGTGGCGCGCACTGCCCCACGCACTATGGTGGGCGTTAAAATCACCACAGATGATTTGGCACGGGGCACAGTACGAAGACACAGCACGAAAACACAGCGCGTTCCACGCTACAGCTGGACGCACATAAACACTGGCCACCGACGTGTCAACACCACCGACGCGCACTGTCACCACCACGCACTCCTGGGCGTCAGATGTCGCCGCCGCCGAGCCGACGAGGGTGTGCTGGACGTCCTGCCGCACGTATATCGCGCACCTTGATTTCCCGGGGCGATGAGATGTGACACAACAGGGCACTGCAGCACAGGTGGGTTCCTCGCACGTGGTGGCTGAGTGGTACCTCATTAGATCTCAAAAGCGGATACTGGCAGATAGAGGTGGACCAGAGAGACCGAGAGAAGACGGCTTTCTTGACTCCAGACGGTTTATACGAGTTCAAGGTGCTCCCGTTTGGTCTTTCCTCGGCGCCGGCCACGTTTCAGCGTATGATGGACACCGTTTTATCCGGTCTGAAGTGGCAGTCTTGCTTGGTGTACTTGGACGACGTCGTCATTTTCTCGCCTACCTTCGATCAACACTTGGACCGGCTGCGCATCGTGCTTCGAGCCCTGAAATGCGCGCAACTAACGATCAACTAACGATACAGGAAATGGGCCTCGGGCGATAAGCTACAAGGGTAGCTGGAGAGGTGATCGACGCCCGGTAAAGGCAGATCAGCAGAACATGTTCAAGGGAACACATTCAAGGGAAACATATATATTGAGTACGAAATTATGTTGTATGGAAAACAGCAAAAATAGGAGAAATACTTGCACTCATGAAACAAATAATCTAAAATGAAGACGCTAATCAGCGGTCAACGATTGTCAAACAGTATGCAGGCAACATGGCTAAGCCTAAAAAATAGTGAGCACTCATGACAAAGCTAACGTAGGCAAAGAACAGGAATAATACGCATTGATAAAACAAAACTTAGTCCTTAATGGGGTCGGTAAAGATGTTTGGCTTGTTTATGCTGTGATGATTTAGTGTCTATGGTAAAACGAAACGAAGGCTCTGGTTTCTGTATAACGTCCTCGTTCGAGGAACATCCCATATTTGTTTGCTTCTGGTTTGAAAGCGCTTCTCATATGGCTTAAGTCCAGCAAGATTCAACAGGTTGTCTGATAGGCATTGTGGTGAGAATCTAAAGAACTGAAGCATTTCTCAAACGTGGTATGCACACGGTGAATCCTATATTGTAGAAATAAAGTTTCCGTGTGGGCAGTTTAACGCGCACCAGCGATCTAGTAGTGTAACAGCGCATCAGCTTTGCGGGAAATTTGTTCCGAAGTCTCAAGAGGAGCCCTAAAGATCTGCTAAGCCTACTTTCGCTACGCATTACACGGTCAGACCATCTCGTGCGAGGGTCAAAAACAACGCCGAGCGATTGAAGCTTGTCCACAATTTCAATGATGTTATTTTCTAGCTGCAGAGTATTGTCTGCAATAACCTCAAGGCTAAGGGGCCAAAAAAAGACGGACAACATGCCCGCAGCGATGGGATTTCTTGCCGTGTCGCCGAGCGCCGCGACTACTGAGCTATGGCTTCGCGGGCGAAGTCCGAATCGAGCTTTTAAATAATGATGGAAGGAAGGCCAAAAGAATCACGTGCGCAATAGAGAGCTCAGGAGCAAAGCTGGCCAGCTGGAAATAGCCAGCATTTGGGCCCACGCCAACTACGAGGTGTTGAGGCAGCAAGTTTGGCAGAAATCTTTTATTAGTGACACGAATAATAAGCTTCTTAGCAATGCACACCAAGCAGGCAATGGAAGAACAAACGTGACATGTTTACTCAGATGCTGCTTGCAGGAAGTCGCAGTATGAAGAAGCCTGTCTGGTCAGCAATATGTCTTATACCAGGAGTGGTAATGGCACCCGGAGTCCACCGCTCACGCCATTGCCGCGATTCTGTTTTCAGTGCCCAGCTTCACGTGAGGCGTAAAGCGGTGAAAACATTAACTGCCGCGGCATATGGATGACTCGGTTTTCTCTAATTTGAAACGTAAACTTAAGGCGAAATACAAACACGCCGGCGGCCTTTCCAATACCAGCGCACGCTGAAGAAGCCCACTTGTTCTCAACTGGTCCGGTGCCTTTCATTTCGAAATCTCTCACAGCCCATCTGTCACATAAAGAAAAACTCAACAATTTACAAATTTTACACTCCGTCTATCTCGGATTGAAAAGAAAAAGATTGTTATGAGGAATGGAAAGGCGCAGTAACTGTCTGACTCGCTCTGAACTCCTGAATGGTGGCATCAGGTAAGTAATGAAGGAATGAGGGATGGCTGGGAGAAGGAGTTGTCGTAGTGGAAAACCCCAGTGTGAGTTCGATCAACGATCGCTTAGTTTCTTGATGCCTTAAAGCACATTGCGATCACCGCAGCCTGTAAAGTTATATGTTGTACCTGGTAGCCTCTCGTGCCATGGGTTGTAAATCAGTGTCTTAGAAACATTCCATCCTTTAGTTTTCAGCTCCAAATGTTTGATGAGTGCGCCTATGATAAGAAGATCGTTTTTTGCGCTTTAATCAGCGAACGTGGCGGGAGACACTAAGCGAAATGTCCAGCGTGCGAAAGTGCAGCGGCTGAACGCGGCGCATTTATAGCAGCAAAAGCAGCCAAGAAAGTCAAGTGCATTTTCCAAATCTGTAAAGAAAAGAATGGTAGAAGCTATTCAGTTTGCGAAAGGAGCCCTAGAGTGTGTTCATGGTGCTTAGCTTAAGTTTATTCATGAGAAAATATTCAATTTTGGCTGCCTCAAGCTATGAGCAGTCCTACAGTATGCTAAGGCTTTCCGGCAAATCATTTTATTTTTACATGTGCTATCGCCGGCCAGACCTACAATTCCTTCTTGAACGATTTATTGACACGCGTATTCATTTTCTATAGAACACAGCTCAGCCCTAATAAGGTTGTTTACTTCATTTGAATTTTCAACAATTAATATAATTATTTTTTCTAGTTTCAGTCATAACACTATAACACTATTCTACTTCGCCGCATAACGCCTTTCTTTTTTGCCCACGCAAATACTTCCTTGGCATTTACCACCGTACCTTGGTCAATCACCGCACGTGGGTATGTGCCATGTTTTTTAAGTTAAAGAAGAAGTCTCGTGAGTTGTGTGAGCTGTCGGTTTGAGCGAGGCCCTACATTATTCACGAAACGGCATCAGAGTGCTGCTGCCTGCGAGCCAGTTTTGGTTTGCTGGGCAAAGGTGTTTTCTTCAACTAGTTGGCGCGGTGAGTGAGTTCCTAGCATTGTGATTTCGGCTGCCGAGGCCATGGTCTGGGGGCGCAATCCCTGCCACGGGAGTTGCACCAAGATAGATGCGATAATGAAAAACGCAGCTGTTCTCTGCGTTGCGGTCGCAGGTTAATGAACCCCACGCGGCTAAGATTATTTTGTAGTTGTCCCTCTCCGGCATATCTCACCGCGTACTAGCTGTGCCACGGCGATAACCAGCAAACACGGCCTTATAGGATCCCGGTTCAATGTGTTCTTGAAAGTTCGGCCCTGTTTACCACGTATTTGTTCCTAAAGCAGTGTTTCTGGTCGAGGCATACTGGCACATCACGCTTTGGATCGTTTTGCCCATCAATGTACTGAGTAGGCTGAGATTATATCTCGCTCTCAAAGGTGGTCCCAAGGCGTTTTAGAGCGAGCTCTTAGACGCCCATTTTTAGCTTCCGCTTTGTAGTCATCGCCGTTGTCGGCGTAGTCATCGGCGAAGGAAAAACAGGCTGTCCATGTAGCAGATCGAAACGCCCCCTGCACGGCTCCCGCGGGAATGTCCGTTAGGGTGGCTGGCGACGTAACACGCTACCTGCCCTGCCGGCCGGTAAGAGCTCCGCAAAAAATTTCGCGTTACCGGCTGTCGTCATCGTATGTCATTTTTTTTTGCTCTCTCTGCATTCTTTATCAATACTCCGTGCATAACGATGACGAAATTGAGGTTTGGCAGCGCACATCATGATTTTCTGCCTCAATTTCGATTTCACGTTAACACGTTAATATAAACTACGTCCTGCTTTCTTAAAGTGTTTACTTGTAAGCATGTTCGGCATAAAATGTTGCAACATTGTGCTATGGGTCCGCTGTGTTCATGGTTGATTACGGGCCCTTTTCGTTGCGAAAATTACTTATCCCTGCGATAATGCTTCGCGGTAGGAATCCTCACGCTGCCATCATTGTTGTTTCGACTAGACCGCCTGTTCTGAGCTCCAATATGAGTCAATGATACATTATTATCAATAACGATTACAAAGCCGCGAAATCCATTTGCTATGACTACTGCTTGTGAAATTTTTCCACTTGTTTTGTTTCAACTTCGCTCAGCCTTGAATTGATGTTCGCAGTTCAGAGGTGGGCTTGGTTCGGAGTAGCATTCCTGCGAAAGACTTCACACACTGCAATAAAGGTAAACACAGTCACTAAATAAAGTGAGCTCGAAACTACGCTGTAAATTCTTTTTTTATCATTACTGATATTTAGTAAGTGCTGGTGAACTGGAAATTTTCTAAGAAAATCGATGCACTAGAATAACCTTTCAGCTGACAGCATAATCGATATAAGCCTCGATGACTCCAAGAACATCACTGAATGCTTTATCTACTGAATAAAAAAATAAAAATCAATCTAAGAAAAATATTTGGCCTTGTTGTGGTATTTGAGAAAGAAAGAGAGCCGTAAAATGGCTCGTTTTTTTTATGTACGTGGTGAACGGGCGAGACGTGCGTTTTTCATTTGCAGGTCATAAGCTACCTGGTTAGCGTCATGTACAACGCTGGCTGCTACGACCCGGCTGCTAATGCTCAATCATATGGTAACTACGGCTACGACCCGGCTGCGTACGGCCAGACATACGGCCAATACGGCTACGACCCAGGAGCCTACGCACAAGCCCTCTATGGACAGACGCAGTATGGACAGGCGCCAGGGGAACAAGATAGCCGGCTCTCGCCGTTGCCCACTTCCGCAGGTAGGAAGCCGCCCAAGCTGATGCGCTGCCGTGGAACTATTAGCGACTAGTCGGTGCGGTTGATTCATGTTTTCCTTGTGTTCAGCAACTTCATTTCTCGAGCGTCTCATGAGTGATAGCCATTGCTACAGATAATTAAGTGTGTGTGTGTTCATTATTCGCACAGTAGGAAAGTTGCACGTACTATGGTCACGCTGGTCTTCAAAGTTGTCGGTATTTCACGCTAAGAAAGTTTGCGATACACCTCGAAAGAAAACGCTTCTTGCATCCAAGCGTTGTGTCATTTTAAGAGACGAGAAAACCCCTGAGACAATAATCCAGCCACTTGATCATGCGCAATGGTGGAACCAGCGAAACAGACGCAGGACAAAAACAAGGAGGCACACACACAACACCGCTGGTGCTGTCTGTGTCGGTGTTGTGTGTCATGTTGTGTTGTGTGTGTGCCTTTGTTTTTGTGCTGCGTCTGTTTCGCTGGTTCCACCATTGCGCATTGCAAACATTGCCACTAAGTGGTATTTTTTCAATCAACCCGATTGACAATTTTTTGAAAGAAAAAAATGACGAATTCACAATTACATCTTTCTTGCAGCGTGAGCTTTTCTGGCAGCCTCTGCTGTTAATAGCACTCGCCTATTATGTCTCTTCCCCACCAAACCAAACATGGTAAAAAGTGGAGGCTCAAGTTCAAGAATAAATTTTATCTTACTCGTTCTAAACTAAGTCAGTAACTAAATCAACGTACTTCTGCCAGCATCACTGCCAAATAATATACAAGAGACCGCATAGATTTCTGGAAAAGCACGGCAGCTTTCTTGGATATCTTTGGAAGAAAAAACAACCGCAGACCACCTGTTGGATCCAAACCTAGGAATATCCCGTCTTGTGCTCTGCCAACTGAGCTACGGCGACGGCGGTCCAGTGTTCTAAATTCAAGGTTATTAAGGCGAAAGCCTTTAATGGCTTATGCTCGCGTCCGTCCGTTACACTCTTCAGATCGATAACAAAAAATCTTTGTGCACGATGGGATTGTAATCACCATCCTTCCGTTCCGCAGCCGAGCGTGCTAACGGCTACGCTACATCCTGCCAATGCATATGTAGTTCTCCTTGTCTAGGACACTGGAGAGTGTTTGCGGATAGGTGTCGAAACAGACGGATGCCTCCCAAACGCCCCTCAGTGTCTCCAGCATTTAACATTCACAAACAATTGTGTAATTAATTAACATCTTAACCAAACATCGGCGACATAAGCAGCAAAACCGCGCTGAAGGCTTCCGCCTCACCGCACTTTAGGTCAACCAAATGCCCCCATGGATTTTTTATGTTCCGTGTGATCTAACCATGATAGTGTTCGCCAGCCTCAACCTCGTCCCTAGTGGCGTACGTAGTTCGTCCTGTAGTAGGCCGAGTGTGGAAGCTGATCGAGAACGCTCTTATGCTACCTATCGCATCAAGACTGCCAGAACTTAGGCCCTCGTAAAGGCATTCAGCTTAGAGGGACTTCCTTTTTACATATGTTATAACGAGGCATTCACTTCCCTTCCCTTATCTGCTCATTGGAGTCGCATAACTATGTGTTACAAATTCTTGTCTTCAAATGAAAAGAATAACGCCGCCCAAAAATGTTGTTTTTTAAGAGGTGATGACGTTTTCGCTTCTGTACGGCAGCCTTGTTCACTGCGCTGAAAGCACAAAGGACGAAGCTTAAGTGCGTCGCGGTAATCGCCCTAGGCATCTTGCCTACGTCGAAAATGTGCAACCGAGAGGAGGGTGGTTACCACGGAAACCATCGGAATTCAGAAAGGGATTATCTTGCAAAGAGGAGGGTAATGCGAAGCCTAGGAATTCGCTTCCTGAATGTCGTTGCAACAGGCCGTAAAACGAGGAATTTGTGGCCACATAGATGGTATGCGCCACCGAAGGATGGTTACCACGGGAACCATTCAGAGGGTAGTTACTTCGGAAAGAGAATGGGTAGCTTAGAATAAAGAGTGAGGACTCTTGTTATCATACAAAGGAAAGGGTCACCTTAGAAGGAACAAGGTATGGCGAGACCAGGGGAATGCGCAAGCGCGGGGTGGTTGTCAAGGAAGCCATCCACATGTTGACTACCGTTGAAGAAGTACGGAGGTTTTAGCCAGAGGACAAGAATGTGACAGACCCCCCGGCGCTGGCCGCTAAAAAACACGCGGCCTAAAGATAGGCTCAGCGATGCAGGAGCCCGGTGCCTGGAGTGATGGACTGAAGAGGTGTAGTAGTCGAAGAATGACTATGTGTGGAAAAGTAAACAAAGTGCTCCAAAATAATGCCCCATATTAGCATTTAGCTCTCAAATTCTTTTCTTCGGTATTCAGTGAAAGGAAAATACCGCAACAACTGTCGCTAAATCTAGCGTTACATTGTGTTAACCTTGGCTTGAGCTCTCTTTCCGTTTTCTCTGGTTTGTAATTTTTAATATTTTTAATATTTTATAACAGGCCTTCCTTGTGTTTTGTTTTTTATCGGGAGAAGCTCAAACATTGCAATTTATCAAATCTCCAGCGCATTGTTGTTGGGATTTGGTCGTGAAGTGAACGATGTGCAACTTGCTTGTTGCCATGACAATGCTTTAGAGGTGGATTTTTCCTTTATTTATTGGCCCACATGTCAAGACGTGTAAGTGACTTGTTGTTCATATTTTTATCCATATTCCAGAGCCCAAGGACAAATGGTAAGCGAAATCAAGAACAGCATTTGGAAACTGCCCCTCATCCTTCCCTGCTTTTCACAAGATATGGCAGTCGCTACTCGCAACACTTCTTTTTCTCTTAGAAAATCGGTTATATAAAAACAGTCTTTTCATGTCCCTGCGGCCGGCAGTAAGAATGTGTGTTACAAGTATAGCATCGTAATGTTGATGTGGCTCTTTCTTCGACAACTTTTTTTAGTAACAACGTCGTATTGAGCCGTCAGTATGTGTATAAATAAATCCTAGGATTGAATTACTATTTGTCCTCGCCGAGAGGAGGCAAGCATTTTTTGACCGGTGACTAGTAAGAGAAAATCACCGATGTAAAAAATCGTCTGTTACTTCCGAACGGAAGATAAACAATACACTGCCTGCAGTTTTACCCGGTTCCGCTATTATTGCTTTTGATATTTCCGAACTTGGGAAACCCATTTGTGCCATCAGAAGAGGAGCGTAACTCGACATATTACTCTTGTTGCATGTAACTAGGTTGTCTATTCTCTGCCTAGCAACAGGCGATTACTCAAAAATAGCCACAGCGCTAATAGACGCATTGATATTGAAGGAAGGCAACCGCAGTATATGTTGCGGCAAATAACTTGGGGAGAATTATGAGGCTGAAAATATTCGCACGCGCACAGCGAGTTTGCGGCGGACAGTGGTACTTTCGAGACAAATCAAAGGTCTGCTTTTCCTGCGGCTGCCTTACTTTGTACTATAAGAGTAATGCAAAGTGCTTGTTTTAACATTTTTATTGCCGTCCGGCCGTTAAAACAGTGGTTTCTGATTTATCCTGCCTGCCAATATTTTTTAGCGACTATGCTTCAAGGCTACGTTATCTGTTCTTGGCTCTGTTCTTGCATTTTTCGTTTTGATCTGGAGAAGAATTTCTTACTCTGCCCAGAGAGTGGTACTGATGAAAAGGTTATCAGGCCGCGAAAAGGTATTGCTGGTGTAATTATGTTATTGCTGCTATTGGATTGTTACTTTTGGCCACTGGCCGTAAGCGCACGTTTCTACGCTGAGGGACCCGTTCACGACCACCACCTCCTCAGACAATGCAAAAACGAATTTTACTGAAAGGTTGCAAAAAAAAAATTGTCTGCTTCGACAAGGTGCGCTCGCTCACTGCATGTAGTGTATAGCTTTTCATGAATAGAGGCATTGCAAGGGGAACTATCTGAAGTTGGTTGGACGTTATTACTAAGTATCGCTTAACCAGAGGTCATTAAGGTCAAATATTTTTAAATGACTACATAAGACTTGTGATGCTCTTTCAGCGCGGAGCATTATTAACTTTTCATCAGATATGTCCCGTTTTCTGCGCCATGATTAGTGCATCCGACTTGCAAACAACCTTCGATATCCCTGAGCCCTGGTGGACACGATGAGGGCTGTGTAGAACTTTCGTGCAATTCTGCACGTCACGACAACCACCGAGCAGTGTGGTTGACTCATTTCTATCTGTGGTGTATTTACGGTGTTAACCATCGGGACTTCCCTGATGGATCCTTCTTCTGTGATGTCCATGTAACCTCTTAAGGTTTGAATAGAGGTTACACCTGTGGAGAAAGAGCAAAGTCGCGGCAGGAACAAATTGTTGTTGACCAAGCGACAGGATCAGAGGGAGCAAATCATGAGCTAAACGAATGTGTCCGCGCTGTTAGTCGGCATTAGCGGCATTTCCGCTGGGCCACATTGTTTTCTGCTCAGAACGAGGTGAACGCACTTATTTTCTTAATTGCACTTAATATGGTTGTTCATAGGATAATCTCCCAGGGGTTCTACACCCTTCCCGAGAGATATTCGAGTGAAAGGAATGAATGCGTGTAAAAATATTTAGTATGTGACGCAAATGAAAAACGTTTGTGCGAACACAGCCTTGCAGTCGTTCATCTGTTCTTTTTTTTTTTCAGGGGAAGCAGCGGAAAGCCTGTCCTGCTGATGATGAGCGCAATGCTTTTATTCGTATGCGCGTCGATGGCCATCATTATTCTTATACTCAGGGGAAGTAAGTAACGACGCTTTTCAAACACAAGTCGTCACAGCGCACTACGAGGCGACTACAATACAGTTTCTACGTGAACAGTGTTAGAAGATTAATGTTTGCAGTGTGTAAAAAAAACTGTTTTTAAATGATCCTCGAAATGTCATTTTATCTCTCACGTATCTCCTCAGCTTTGGTTAATTTTTTTTTAATTTGCCGTGATCATTGCGATGTTTTTTTTCGTCTCTGTGTCAGCGCCGAGAAAGTAGCGCTGGATCTTGAAGCACAAAGTATGACCTGCGGTAGTATTATTCTGTTGTGGTCAACTCCATAACATTTTGTCGCCAGAGGATGGTCTCATCTAGGTTCCTCGTTGAAGTTACTCATGACGATAGGACATTATTCATGAATTTACTCATTTAGAGAACAAATGTTGCAATGAAGACCGCCAGTGATTAAAAAAAAAAGATGTGCATTTTGACGTATGAAGACTGGTTGAGCGGAAGGTGAACGCCAGTGTCAGCAGCCATCACAAAACAATTGAATGGAGTTAACTAGCCTGCAAGTTTGCAAATTTTCTTTAAGTAACTTTAACTATCATAGTTAGGTGATTGGCTGCTATTAGTAGTTTGTCGCAGGAAGATACTAATATTCATGCCAGCTTTTAGAATTTCAAAAATGTGATTACCCTCGGTGCTGTGGCCCGAAAGATTGTCTGCGTCGTGAAAAAATAGATGAGCTTTCGAAAAGCATGCAGACAAATGTACCCCTCTAGGGCACGTAACTTGTAAAAACAGCCAAATTTTGTCGAGCCGCAGCGCCGAGTGTATTGCTTTTTCGTATTTCTAAAAACTGTTATCTCTATTATTGACGACCGGCTACACACCTATGTATGAAACTTAGGTGTCTAAATCTGATATTTAAAAAGGTAATTATCATGAATTGTTTAAGCAGACAGCATCTAACCATTATTCAACTTTTTTCTGATGTCAGCCAAAGCATGCGTTATTGTGCCGATTCCATTTTAAAAAATTGCAGGAGCTATTGCTTGCAAAAGGTGCTGCGTTTACTTTAGAGCGGTAGATCTATTCAATGCACAAATTCACTCACCCTTCCGTTTCAGATTTGACCTTAATTGGTTTAAACTTGACACGCACGGCATTGCAACAGATTCACTTTAATAGATAGGCAGATTGACATCCGCCGACTTTGATCAAAATCGATCGCCAACCGTAATTGGGCGTCCCTAATAGCCTGAGTCGCTTTGGGACGTTAAACACTCATAAACAAAAACCGTAATTGGCCATGCCCGACACAATGGCGACCTCGAAATTTGGCTCGGGTTGTTTCCAAAAATTTCACCAGCCTCCTGAAAATTGACCTGGACCAATTTGGACCAAAATCGATGTCTAGCCATAACTGAGCGTGCCCGATACAATAGGAACTCCAACTTTGCGCCCGGACACTCCAGAAATTGGACTTTGGCCGAATTGGAGGAAAATCGATGTCGATCAATAATTCAGCGTAACCAATACGATGGCGACTTTCAAATATGGCATATGTTGTTTCCAATAATTTAGCCCGGGCACGCCCCAAAATTAGACTTTGGCTGATAACTGGGCGGGCCCGACACGATGGCGACCTTCAAATCTGGCCCTAGACTTTGCCAAGATTTACCCTTGGTGATTTAGAAATGATTTTGCACTAGAATAGGTTCAACTAAGTTAAAACACTGTGGTGCAGCATGTATACCAAGGTACGTCATTTTGGTTCGCGCTTTGTCCTTTGACCTTTGACATTTCACATTAAATCAGTTTCTTCTAGGTGGAGTTACTACCAGGTCATGTGACGATGTCAACGTTTGGCGCGTGTAAGAGCGTCACGCAGCCCCGCTTGCCTCATTTGCCGTGGAAAAGGAGTCTGAACCGTTTGTCCAGCCATGCCAGAGCTATCGCTAAACCTTTGGGTACAGCCGTGGTTAAGCCCTGTCTGACTCTTTGTACACTTCGTGCACCGAAATGAACGCATCCACTCCTAAATGTTTCTCACAACGCGATAACAGAACGCAGAAGGTATCATTTATTAGTTTTACAGCTGTGAAGTTTCTCCCTTTTATTGGCAGAGATCAAAATATTGCTTCATAGATACGAGCGTGTTGTCACTGTGCATCCTCTCGTCGTAGAAGCTCCCTATTTCTTATATTTTCCGGAAGTTATATCAGTTAGAAGCATAATTTGCGGCCTAAAATTGTCTGCAGTTCGTAACATGCAAAGGTAACACGCTTGGTCACCAAGGTTCCGTAGACAAACGACGAAAACTTCAGTACACCTACGCAGCGTCCTCTACCATTTCCACCACACCTGCGGATGAGAGCATGGGGTACAGCACCCCTCCCACTGTCGTCTACCGCGGAAATGTGGAGGTGCGAGTACCGGGCCCTCCCGCTTCTGACCGGACGGCGGACACCTCAACAACTCTTCCGCCGTTGACGGGTGGGTGCAACACTTGCTCCTGCCAACGTGATTCGCCTGCCTCCATCTTGTTTTCCCCTACCCGCTGCGATGGCTCAGTGGCTGTAGCGTTGGGACCCTGAACATGATGTATCAGCATCAATTCCAGGCCCCTGCGGTCGAATACCAATAGAGGCTCAATAGAAAACACAGCCGCTGCGCGGCGCAATGGTAGTGCGCTGTGAAGAATCACCTGTTGTCGAAAATAGTGCGGAGCTCTCCAATAAGCGCCTTCTTTTTGATTCCTTTATTTATTCCGTCATCCATCCTTTCCGTCAAGGCGCTGGCGAGATGTTCATCAAGAGACAGAGAATTACAAATGTTTTCCTTATCTACACTCTTCCACAGACGAACGACTACGCAAAAGGGTCGAAAGTAATGGTGTTCAGTCGTAGCAGCTTATATATTCGCAACAATATACGAGAAGCCGTTCTCAGAGCAACATGAATCGCTTTCGCAACGCTACAGTAAAGCGCGACTGCAGTGATATTTTGAATATTTTTGCATCAATAGACTGACGCGTCCCATTTTGCTGTTGTTTTGCGAAGCCTTCATAGTTTTGGCAGGAAACGAAAATTCTGAACTAGCCGGCAACTCAACCGCAACACAGTAGGTTAACCGCCGAAATGTTCACTTTGTGTTCTCATGAAGGTTGAGAGTGAAGGTGCGCCCATGTGTTTTATTTTTTTGAAGCGAAAAGATTCACTGCGCTAGGAAAAGCAGTCGTCGCGTAGGCCAGAGAATGACCTTGAACGAACTGTAGCCCAACCACGTTAGCCGTGAATCATTATATGTCTGACAGTTATGGTTTATGGTTATGACATTTAGTTGACCTTTGACATTAGGTGACCTTTTGGGTTTACCTTTGACCTTATGAGCTTCCAATGGAGTGATGTGAAGCCACGTGATGCCATCCGATGGAGGTGTCGAAGACCACTTGATACCACATCATTTCCACGTGGTCGTGTTGTTATATATACAACGGCTGCCGCGAGCGTGTAGCGAAGCTGCCATGGATGAGCCTCATAAGCTTAGCAAGCGTGCTTGCTTTTCGCTTAATTGAAGGGTTAGCCAAGTTAAGCTACTGCCAATGTTTTTTCTGTCTAGCCCAGCACAAGCTCGGCGGCAAGCTGGAACTGCTGTAAACTACTGATTTCTCCAAACCCACAAATTTCTTAGTGCCTACATATTCAGAGAACTTCGAACAGTTTTAAAAGGCCATTTGGGCAGTAAAAGTACACATACTTGTGGTCTTCTGAAGTACAGTCTGTAGTTAAGATTGAAATACTTGGTACAGCGAATACAGCAAGATGCTTCTCGGTCCTAGGAAATTGGACAGGCTTTCCTACCTGCTTTCAGCATCGATGTTCCTTAGTTGAAGTCTACACCCTAACTCCCCGTCGATAACGCTAGATAGATTTCCCGTATTATGTGGTCAGCGAAGGAAATTCTCGTTTATAGCCATTTCTTGTAAGCAGCAATCAGGAAAATTCAGATTCCGTTGCATGTATGGTCCCTTTGCTGAAAAACCGAAACGCTTTCACAGCGCGCTTTTAATCACTGACTCACTAATTTCTTCTAAAATATTTATGCAAGTAGATCTGACTTCCCTCTGTAAGCTTAGCGTACATCTCTCTGAACATCATAAGAACGATGTCTGCAACTGTTACAGCTGTTCCTGCCATTGCATATAGCCTATTGTTGTCGACAGGAGGGGAGTAGCCGTCTTGAAGAGCTCAGCTCGAAGTACCGACCCCAGTGAAATCCAACATGTTACCCGCCGGCTTTATAACAATTACACACGTTCCGCTGCCTTTATGCTCTGAGTTTATAGAGTGAACTGCTGTAGAAAAAAGGTGTGAGCCTACGGGAGATTGTGTATGCGTGTCCTTTTTGCTCTGTGGTTGTTTAATCTGCTGTTGGGTTGTGTGTATGTGTGTATTTTGCTCTACGGTTCTCTGCGTAGTTCGAAAATGAACTTCAATCACCAACTAGCCCGCCAAAAAACGCTTCTACAGCACATTTCTCCTACCATGGGATCTTTATGTTCCATGAGTAATCCTGCGCTTGTGTTGTGTGTATGCGTGTCCTTTCCTCTGTAATTGTTCTTTGCGCAGTTTGAAAATGAACATCAGTCACCAACTAGCCCGCCAGAAAACGGTTCTACCTTGTTGTTTAGACCAAATACGTTAGCTATAGCGATGCTTAGCCAAGTCGCCACTACGCTAGTGAAAGCCAAAGCAGCCCCGTCATTATGACCATTCTTGGGTCTTCCTAGACTAAGAGAAGAATCAACACGCAGTGCAAAAAACAGTGGGTGGACGTGTTTGCAGGCGTCGGGCCAGAGATGCTGATTTGCACCTACGGCCACAAGACTACGTCGGACGCAGTGATGGCGACCGACGGCCTCTGTGACATCGCCTTCTACGACTCCATATACGCCAACAACAGGAACAATCTTTTCGGCGGAAAACCTTTCGAGACGGACCTGGCGACATTCATGCGCGCCGCCTCATGATACAAAAGGACCACCTTGGGAGTAGCTTTTGCATTTCAGTGAGTGCTTTGGACAATTTATAGCGGGCTATAATGTTACGAAATGCACTACTTGATGTAGCGCGTACGGAACCTTCAGGTCTCCAGCAATCTGAAGAGCATATTTTCAATTATAATACATCCCTTGCATCAGTATCGCCAATAAGCAACAGTTCTACATTTTGGTCCGGCCAAACGATGTTGTCAAAATATCCGGGCTCCGGAAAAAGGGCCTCAGCAGTCAAGGAAGCAGCTTAGTCGAAAGTGTTAGCAATATGTTCAGAGGCTGTTATCTCTTCACAATGTTGGAAGAAAACGCTATCCATCATCATTATCATCATCATCCTGACTACGCCCACTGCAGGGCAAAGGCCTCGCTCATGTCTTTCCAATTAACCCGGTCCTTTACCAGCGGCGCCCGACGTATGGCCGCAAACTTCTTAATCTCATCCGCTCACCTATCTTTCTGCCGCCCCTTGCTACGCATGCCTTCTCTTGGAATCCACTCCGTTACCCTTAGGGACCAGCGGTTATCTTGTCTTCACATTACATGGCCTGCCCAAGCCTATTTCTTCCTCTTGGTTTCGACTAGGATGTCACTACCTCGCGTTTGTTCCCTCACACACTCTGCCCTCTACCTGCCTCCTAACGTTGCACCTATCATTTGTCTTTCCATAGGCCGCTGCGTTGTTCTTATATTGAGCTTGACGATTATCGTTAGCCTCCACGATGGCCCAGTTTTATATTCGCTATTCATTTGTCACACCAGAAGAGACAGATGGCTTTCTATATTGTCGTTCTACCATACGTTCCGGCTATAAAACTGCAGACTCTGAAAGTACCCGGTGCATTGTGTGCATAGAGCGCCGTATAGCGAGACCTGAAAGTTGTGGTGTAGTTTTTATTTTTTTTATTTTGCACTCCCTTGTAGTCACGACTATTTTCATGTCGCACTTACGCAGTTACATGGACCGGCTGGGAAACGATCTGAGGCGGACTAGCGTGAATCCGCTCAGCGTGTTCTGGAAGAGGAGTATCTACCACACCGCAATACTCGACACGCCCTCAGACGCGACCCGTAGTCAAATGATGACCGTCGTTTCTCGACTGAAAGTACGTTTGAGCCTCCCTTAATTATATTACTTTGACTGAGGAGCTAAGAGATGCAGTAAAGAATGAAAATAATATGGTTGGAAAGAAATACTTCTGGCCTGCCGAAGCATAAAATGGCTTGATTGACAGCCCACTACAGTGAATGACGAATCTCTAGAAACACTCATAAGCTGTTTAGAAGTTATTCGTGGTACATTTCCAAAAAGATAACTTAGTAGGCTTACAATTCGACGGCATCAGGGATGAAATTTTTGAAACTCGCCGGCGAAGCGGGTGAAGTTTTCTGCGCCACCTCAGAAAAAAAAAAGACGAGATTTCTTTCAGACCTCCCCACTTTCCACAGCGCCAAGGCAGTGGGGGCAAGGTTGGGGGCGGGGTGCATCATAACATGATTTACGCGCGGCGGTACTGTTTCAGTGTATAAGTGCTTGCTTTGGTCGAAGAAAGCTAACCCCACCTAAGGCTAAGGTCGCAAAGTGTTGACTCGCGGTATAGGACGACGGATATCAGGTGGGATGGGAGTGAAAGTATGTAATTTCATAGTTTGTGACGTCATCATCGAGGTGCTTCTTACTTCTCCGAAGCTACGAGGGAAGGTGGAGGTTTCGTCGGCCATTCAGTCAATATTTTAAATTCCAGCAATAAAAAAGGCGGTCGTTTTGCATAGTTAGGCCAAATGCGAGTTAGGTGGGCTAGCACTCCGGTGTTAACTTCTGTTCTGGTGTTAGGATCCATTGTTTACGGATGAAAGTTGCTCGGATAGCAATAATGGGTTAATGCCTATATATGCAGAATTCGTCATTCTCGACTTTACATTCATATATCCCTGGGAGTCCTCCTGGCGCGGTGGTGCACCGGTTAAGCGATGCTCCACTGCCCTGTGATGTCAGCTGGTTTTGTCTTCGGAGGATTGAGCGTCCCCGGTTGCTCTTCACGAGCAACCTCTCGCGACCAGTCTTTATTTCAACTGCCACCTGCCACGATGTTGAGTTTCCTCAATATGGTGGGCCCGCCTAGGTTCGTTCTCCTGAGGTTTCTCACTCACAACGACGACGATGACGACGCGGAACAGGAACCTTAACGCTATCGTGTTAATACCTTGTGCCATGGCACTCTTTAGGCAAAGGTGTTATTGCGCTATTAATATCTATAATTGTCACCGTCGTAAGAAATACCGAAGAAGACTTTTTTTCCATGTTTGTTTTACAGGTTCTAGATAGCCTTTCCGACAGCCAAAGGATGCTGAACCACCATGCGCTCACTGCTGTGGCTGCGCCATCTCCAGGGAAGCAGTGGTTACACTTCTTTCACGAGTTCAAGTGAGTTTTTGTCGTCATGTTTTGAACGAGGGATGGCGGGTGCATTTTAAAAGGAGATATTCAGAGGTTGGTGATGGAAAACCGAGAAAAATGCGCAATGAAACCTGCGAGCAGTGCACTAGGAAACTTATTGTGCTTTAATATCTCTTCAGTAGCGGAATGTCTAATCCACGCAGTTGTGCGCTCTGAGCGCTCTCGAGTGTCGGCGAAGCAAAGAACCCAGCTGAATACTTTCGCAACCACTGAGTCTACCTCCTGAGAGATAATTACAATCTCTAGAATCATTTCTTACTTAACAGTTCAGAAGAAGCCAAGAGATGTATGAGGTGCTGCAGCTGCACACCACACGCGTATGAATTGTCTTGTACAAAAACTTTTCATCACGAACTGTCTGCAAAGATAAGACATAGCGAAGAGGCGGAACAGAAGTATAAACTGAATTTACATTTGCAGAACGCTCGAAAAGGCTGAAACACCATCATGCAGATGGTGAAAACCGTCTGGAAGAAAGTTAGTGATCGGTAGACATTTGTTTGAGAAGGTGCCAAGCATATATGACAATATTGTTAGCTACTATAAAGTGATAAGTAAAGTTGCCACGAATATACAGAATATGTGCTCATTCTGTGCCATACAGAAAGAAACCACGCCGCTATGGTTGAAAATGAGGGAGCTGAAGAAAGGAAACATTAGTTTCACAAAGCATGACGAAACAAATGCTTGCAAACAACGAAAAAGAATAACAGTTACGAAAAATTAGGCTGCTGAAAGTCTGCTGAAACGTTAAGAGAAGTTCGTTTAAACGCTTTCTGACCGGTTCCAAGCAATTACCCAGTGTCACACTAATACTAGAGGCATCGGTAAATGCTACCGCAATGTACTGTAGCCCACAGAAAGGGCACTAACAGAAACAAAGTTTTGTGGACCAAGCAAGCTTTTGCGTCCTTTCTACAGGAGACGTTGCCAGTTGCCAAGGCAAACGCTAAGGACGTCAAATAACTGGCCTATAATTAGAAACGAAGCCCTGCTTTGACGAAAATTATGGAATATTCTCTTTCACACTTGATATGCATTCCAGGTGCTTCCAAATAATGTGCCATTTCAAAAATCAACTCACCGTAAAAAGCTCAATATAGATCGATCCGTAGCATTAGGGGCTCATTCAGTAATTATTTAAATGCAAGCAAGAACAATCACGAAGCCATTGCACATTCCTCCGGCGAAGAAATCATGTGCGTGTATGTATCAAGTAAACCAACTTCAATTACATCGAGCGTTCAAAATAGTTCATCGTGGTAACGAGAATATTGATGATATTCACGAATTTGA
The DNA here is from genome assembly GCF_052857255.1 of Amblyomma americanum. Classification (NCBI taxonomy): domain Eukaryota; kingdom Metazoa; phylum Arthropoda; class Arachnida; order Ixodida; family Ixodidae; genus Amblyomma; species Amblyomma americanum. Next base: position 115,341,112 of record NC_135504.1, read on the forward strand.
GGGGGCGCCTAGGAGGAGGAGGAGAAAGAAGAGGAAAAGCAGGGAGATTATCGGGAAGACAAATCGGTTTACTACCCTAAACGGAGGGAAAGGGGTGAGGGGATAAAAAATGAGAGGGGGCGCCTAACTTTACACATACCACCACGCAGTTGTATATATCTACACGAAGAACTGCTTCTCAGGCTTGCTTCAAATCTTCGCGATTACCTCGCCTTTGTTTATCGCTGTTGGCGACTTCGTGCGATTCAATCTTTTCTTGGTGGACGGTGTATAAGGAATAAATGAGGCTGAAGGAAGAAATTGCTGTTTCGCATATGAATACGGCTCGTAAGAATGCGGATACTTACGTGGTGCGTGCGTACTTTTTAAAGAATTTCAAATCGATTGCAGTGACGTTATAGACGTGCTAAAATGTCCTTTCCAGCATTTAGCACAACAAGCAAGCAACGCTCAACGACTGTCATGAGGTTTGCCCTAGAGAGCAAGGTAGATACGTTGTTACAGTCGCTCGGACGGTTTCTAAAGGCGAAAGCTGCTTGACCTATTGTTATTTTTTCTGCTGAATATTTTAATCCCCGCGCGTAACTTTGGATAAGAATATTATTCTTGTGTGAAGGTAAAAAAAAGCGAGAATATAACGTCATCTTCCCCGTGTCTCAGCGCAACCGCGCCTTGCGCTCTCTGTTCGTTCTCTGTTTCTAGATGTGTGCGGAAGCTTACTTGAGTCCCTGAAATAAACTTGTGTAGGGCGACATTCAGTTCAATTTTAAAATATTACTTTGCAGGTCTTACATACGCCTTTTTTTATTATACTGCACTCTGCGGCAGAGCTCAGAACACCACTCAGCCGCGGCAATTCGCTACTTAACAAAATGTAGACTTAAGTGCGTTTATCAGTATATTAAGACTCCATATTTTTGCAGTTATATGTGGCTGTCCCCTAGTAGTAGCCAAATCATAGAGAGCCGCCTTTTAGCCTTTGTACAGAGTACATGATCTGTACGTGCCTCGTGTCTTTGCGTTCTGGTTTCGATGACTTGCAGTCGGCTTCAGTTCGTCCCAGACTTGCTTGTTGTTTACGGCCACTATCCATTCGGGGACAACACGCTCGACAACTGCGCCGTCATGCCTCCCACCCGGTTATCGACGGTCCCCTTACCGCCCAAGTTCCGAGGGAGCTACCTCAACGACATAGTGAGTTGGTGTGCCGATTTAAAGGCAAGCCTTATCTATAGCTTTATTGGAAGGTAATTTTGCATTAAAGATAAACCTTATCTGCCTTTATTTAGAATTAAAGTTTGGCTCGCATTCATCTCGCCACATCAGGTGACTGGCAATTTTGGCTGCAGCAGGCTTCGAAGAACGTAGATGACATTAGGAATCCGTCTCCTTTGAACGCGTAATTGTATATCCTCAACGGTATTGTGCACAAGCTTCTCATTTCGTCTCCCGGCTCGTATGAAAGATTTTATACGGTCAGTATTGGGTTTGAACGGCCCACAATGCAATTTAATTTCTACGCAGAACTAGCAGCCAAGGCGTGGTTTGGCCGCATGTTTAGCGCAAAAAACTCGTCCACATAACAATATACCTCTTCTGTCAGTAATTTAGAAAAGCGTTTGACGGCGAAAGCAGTGCTGATGCATTACCCGAGCCATTTCATTAGAGGTTCTGGTGTCTTTTCATCGGAAAGCTTGCACCAGCTAGAAATATGTCAAGCAAAATTCATTCAGCGGTGTCATATACTCAAAAGTTCATGGTCATATTTCTTGAAGGCCAATCATCTTTTTGTTGGTAAAGAAAGCGTGCGGAGTAAATATGACAAGTGTGCTGAACACACCGCTATTAAGCAAAGCTTAGCAATGATGAGTGAAAAAAGTTAGGCGAGTTGGAACATATTCATTGTTCACAACAGCGCAGGAAACACGGTAAAAAAGGGCGGAATAGACAAAACAAACGCTTAGCAAGTCTCGGTGGTTGTTGCTGCGACTGTCACATAGAGAAGCCTTGGGATGTGACGATGGCGAATACATGTGCTGTTTCGACTCAGGGAGTTGTGCGCATAAACTGAGGGCGCAATTAAGGTAGGAAACTCTCATATCGCAAGAACAAAAATAAAAATGTTCAAACTTCAAGTAACAAAAATATGAACAATTTTTTGAAAGAGTGCGAAGTGGTCTCTTCTCGTTTGCAAAGGACGTAGCGAAGATTTTAGGAAAGCCAAACAGTTTTTTTTTAATCGCGTTGGAGGCAGTGTTTGGGGCGCAATAAAGCACTTTCAGCAGACGTCACAATCAAATTAAATCATGTAATGCACTAAGCTGGACAACTAAATTTTGTTACTTGCCGTTCACCTATGAGTTAGGCAGCTGGTTGCGATTGCATATTTGTGGTGCCAGAGGCTATGCGTCCTGTGGCTTTCGGGCACCGCCCGTGGGCTAGTCTCGTTGCTTGCCACCCCACTTCCAAATTTCAAGCGGGCCAAAGAAGACACCGTGACACAAAGCTTTACCTTGTGACAGTTCATGGCGTGTAACAGCGAGCATTCTATATCTCCGTGATCCCCAGAAGGTCCAAGGAAGTGTCAAAGTTTTGTTGCGCCACTGCTCCGAACGCATTCCCGTTTCAGAATTGTGAAAAGTGGCATAGGTACTTCTGACGACTCCCTATGAATCTCTATTTAAAACCGGGTGATCAACTGCACATAGTTAAAAACTAGTGTATCATTCAGTGCACCAGCTAGCTATTCAGTATAATTTGCCTTTTTCTGGGGTCCATCAGTAGTGGTATTTCATGGTCACAAAAGCCATGATCTCAGCTCAACAATCCTATTTTTAGAAGTTACTCGCGGGCTTTTCTGTAAAGCTTGGTATGTATGCAACTTAAGTAAAGACATAAAGGGATCCTGAGGAAAAATCATATCGGCTCTCTATCAACCAGTCGGTCGGCCCGCATGGCGGGCGTGATTTGGAGAGGCGGCAGGTGCCGACCCACGCCCTGCTCTCGGTCACAATGAAGGGCCGGTGGACAAGAGCCAGTCAGGGACAACCGCTGGAATTCTTCGCTCAGTGTGAACGGAACCACATGACCCCGTCATTCGGCAGCTACACTGAGGTGAGTAAGCAAAGCCTCTCGACCTGCAGTTCAAGCCTCCCGAGTTGGTATCCTGCCGGTAAGTAAGCGATGCTTCCAGTTATTTTCTCTTCCAAGGTGCCATCATGCATGGGGGTCTTTTTGTATTGGAATACTTTGTGAAACACTTGCTGCTAGTGAGGATCGCCACCCGTACGCCATCTTCATACTGACATCCTAAGGGATCCCACTTCACATATGAACTGAGTGACCCTGACGATCTGTGTAGAAACCGGATACTATGACCATAACGATGAACACAAGTTTGCTGAGCTGAGTAAACAAAATAATCAAAGACCCTCTCCTATACAAAAAAAAACCGATAGAGATCAGTGCGGCGACCCGCATTGGGAGAATGCGGAAGCACTGACGCCTCTTCCACACTCGTCACCCCTCTTCGCTTCACTCGTCGTCTTTCTTCAGATTTAATCTTATTACACCCCATTCACTTCAACCACACACTATGGTTTTTCAAATTCGGCGCATTGCTGCTTCTTCGCACCTCCCCCCCCCCCCCCCCGTTCAGCGTCCAGCTTATTTGGCCGTCGAACGACTTTTGCTTCTAATTAACTACGAAATTATTCTATGTCAATCAATCTTTTTTGGGTAACTATCAGTCATCAAACACATTGCAACGCATTCCAAACTTTATTTCCACTCCTTTGCCTATTTTCCCATTATTTTTCCGCTCACGGTTGCTTTACCGTCCACTCGCTATATCGACGTCCGCGCTATTTGAACGATTTTTAGACATTTTTGGCTCTAAATAATTAACTAATCATCCTCTCAACAAAACCTTTTTTGCGCATCGTCACACGACCTCGGTGATATAGCCAAGTAATGCTTTCGCATTAATAACGGTGCTGCCTCAACACTTGGACCCAGCAGTGTGTTAGGACTGAGGTGAGAATTAGCAGTTTTCGTACGCCGTGATACGTCGACGGAGTAGTGCAAATTCGCGAAGCAGCAATCGTTGAGGCGGTTAATATTCTTAGGCCGCTATCTGTATTGGCTTTACATTTCCGTGCTTAAAGGCCTCAGTGTAATGCGACGGCTGTTTCTTACCACGAAAGAGGAAATTAAAGGTACAGGTTTGTGTCAACAGGTTCAGTCTATATTTGCATAGCACTAGCTGCGTTTGTCAGCACATTCTTTGGCGTGAGGTTCGTCCAGATATTCATAACAAATATTCTGAAAAAAAAAATGGCTCCGTGCCTATGTAGACTCCGCAAAGATTCCACCATTACTACTAATAGCTCGGTTTTTAATGTTTTTCTTTCAGGTGTGCAGGGCTACAGATTTCGCGTTCAACCTAAGGTACCGATCTCGACACCATGCCATGCTTGCGTACGAAACCACGAACCGGACATTGTTTGCGTATGACAATGAATTTGGACTAGCCGAAAAAGTACAAGTTACGATCGTATCTTCCAAATTTCGTGTGTACACATTCTCATTATGAACCTCGTTTATACGATACATGCACGCACTGGGAGAATGGCATTACTTGAAAAATTGCCGGAGGCCTTTAATGAAACTTCTAAAGAGTGGCAGTGGCGTTAGAAATTATGCTATGACTGCCGAAGCTTCAGCGCAAATTTAATCATAAGTGACTCCCTCATAAAATAAATAAATTATAACTAATGGTTTATATAGGTACAACTTGCTACATTCTCCTCGGGTAGACCTGTGTAGCGGATTGTTCAAACGCCCTGAGAGTGCTGCAGGAACGGGGAATGCACAAGTGCGTAAGTGTGATGGGATGAGTGCTTTGCGAAACTGTTTTCTTGGCGGCTAACGCCAATTCTCACAGTATGATCTTTTTCTCAATTTCGCGTACTTTCACGGTCCTTTCTCATGCACAAACATATCAGACAAAAATTTCGCATATTGAAGAATTGTAAGGTAATTTTTAAAAAATATTGAAGGTAATGGTCTATTCTACAGATGTGTAGCATTATTTTTCTTTTCACGTGTTTCGATTGATCATATCGAGCAGTAAGGACTGCCAAAGAAAACCAATGGAGAAGGCTTTTACGTTAACAAGAACGCTAATACCAAAAAAATGCGAGATTGCCGTCGGGTGGTTTGCGGAGACATAGATTTTTGTTTCCTAATCTTACAATACATATAAAAAAATTGCTGTCATAGACTGTTTCCCTCTCCAAATGCTTTTGTCGAAAATTGCTGGGAATGAAACCATTTCTGAGGCACCATCAATCTTCACCGAGTATCCCTCTGGCCAGACAAAGATTAAAACAGAATATAGAAGTAGTTTTGACGTTAATAAAATGCATATTTACTATTTATTCGCGCCCAACAGAGACCTTCACCTTAGCTGCTTCCAGCATTTTCATAGACATAGTATTCAATGGCCAAGAAATATGTAGATATCACTAGGTAGACCGGTAATATGACGGAGATGAAGGAATTCCCGGCTCCCATTTTTTTAAAGCGGCATAAGCCTCAAGAATATAGGGAAATATTACCAAGTGCTGTTGCGCGTAAGCAGGCCTAATAGCAGCCGAACTTGAGTTATGGTCAAGCTTAAAGGCCTTGAAGCCTAGCTCGACAGCTCCGCCCGCGCCATTTCACGCAGGGCCATCTTCTCCATTGGAAATGTGTGGTGGTGCATCTACTTCTTTGTGTTGTACATACGCAGGCATAAGCTTTTCAACTGGATATGGCTTAGTATTGCTCCTGTTGGCTAACAACGTGATTCTATGAAACTTGGTAGTGCAACTTCTTACATTTTTGGAGCAGACTTTTTGTACAGCGCTCAATGTTATTCCTCATTTCATAAATTATGGATTGGCGCCCTCGGTAAGAACCTAACCAAGATAATTTTAAGTACTTTTGTCTTGATCTCTATTGTACGTGCTGTGAGATGGCCTGTTGGCCCCTTCTAATCTAGAGGCCAAGCATATTTGTACATATGTCGTTCCTAATGAAAATTTATGGTTTATGGTTTATGAGGGTTTGACGTCCCACAGCAACTTAGGCTATGAGGGGCGCCGTAGTGGAGAGCTCCGGAAATTTCGACCACCTGGGGTTCTTTAACGTGCACTGCCATCTCACAGTACACGGGCGTTTACAGTTTCGCCTTCTTCGAACTTAGACCACCGCGGCCGGAATCGAAACCCGCGTCATTCAGGTCACCAGCCGAGCACCATAACCACTGATCCACCGCGGCGGCTCTTAATGAAACTGAAAAGTTTTAATTAGAATGTGAATACCACTATATATCAAGCCGCTTGGCTAAGCCAATACGCGACATGTTACACATAACTAGTCGTTAAACTTTTGCACATTTTGTATTTATGTTTTTACAATATTCGTAAACTAATTCGTCGTGCTAATTGCTGAAGTCTTCGAAATCCGAGTTAAGAAATGCCATGTGTGTTTTTTATTTTGCATATGATTTACACCCAGTTGTGCACGGTGAAGAACGAGGCACTGGACGCCACATTCGGCATCGCGGCCTACGACGTCGACTACGACGACTACGCCAACGAGTGCGGGGTGGTAAACAAGTATGGAAAGCACAGCCGCCTGAAGGCGCTCAGGAAAATAACGGACTACTACAGAAACCTACCCAACCAGCTTTTCGACCAGGAGCTGTGCACGAGAGTCGTGTCCTCCTGACGCCTGGTTGCTGGCCATTTCTGGGCGCAACCGGAGAAACATTAGCCAACATTTCTGCGTGTCCAGGGTATGAAGGAGCAGCAATGCAATAGAAAAATCAGTGATTCTTCCGCCCCAGCCGATAGCGAAATTTCAAGCAACTGATAATGCTTTATATTTTATTCATGAATAAAACTATTCGCCCATTTTCCAGCTCTGCAGCCAACACACGAACAGTAACCGTAAAAGTGTGTTTTCCGGCTTTTGTTTGCAGTTATTTTTTGTCTGTGTGCGCCTATGTTTGTTATTAAAGTCAACTTCGCTCCCTATGGTGTTATTCAAACTCGAAACGCTCTTTCGACGAATACGCACTCAGTAGGTACAGAAATGATGTCTTTATAGCGGTAACTGGTATAATTATAATAAAAAAGAAGGAAAGTATCTTTGCTAGCCCCAGCATCTGCCATCGATACTGAAGCACGTGAGCTGGGGCAGCGGAAATAAAGGATAGCAGGCAAAATGAAGAAATGAAATGAAAGAGGTGAGGAGACAGGAAGAGGGGATAGTGGGGAGGGGTAATATGCATAAAAATTATTTACGCAATAATAAACATGTACAAGTTGCGCGCGTGATTATTTCATGATGAAGCAAGTGTCTGTACTCAATGTGCTCAATTAGGTGCGAAAACAGTTCCGGAAGTGTCTGCGTAAATCCGTTGCCTACTCCGGAGCTTTGCTGCAGAAGCCTGCATTGCAACTTATTCGATTCTCACCCAGCTTGACCTAAACACTTTCGTGTAACGGTATACGGTGAATTTCCTATATCTTGACTCATCTGAGTATGCTGATGTTGATGTCACACTTTTCTGCAGTGAAATTTGTCTCTTAAATGTGGTAACGTTTGTTGTGAATTGGCGACATTACACTGTTATTCTCTTCTTAGTATGCTGATGTTGATATCATAATTTTCTGCGGTGAAATTTGCCTCTTAAATGTGGTAACGTTTGTTGTTAACTGGCGACATTACATTGTTTTTCTCTTAGCCTAAGGAGTCATCGTGATATTCTTGACTGAAAAATGTGGCCGCTGATGGGTCAGGCATTGCGCAGTTTCCATTCAGGCTGTGGATCGTTTGTAGATCGCGTCACTAAGAAATGCTAACTTGAAGCGTTACGGAAAAAACACGCGGGTTAACACTCACCCACCTCACCTTTTACGCTCTAGGCCTTTGACTACTGATACAATGAACAAGCTGGCGTCTGAACTCGGGACAACAGCAGGAAGTGACGGACACCGTCAGGCACAAATTCGATAAACCTATACCCAGAACATAGCCGGTATGGCAATGGCTACATTGCCATAAGTTGCAGCGAAGACAGAAGCATGGTGTCCTCGCCGTAACGCAGTAGAACAAAAAGAAATGGGTATAGAGTGGCCTTGTTTTTCAAATAAAAGTTTTGTTTTCGTTTTATATTGTGAACGATTGTTGTTACGAAGTCGATATTTATTCCTGGACACTGAGAACGATCCATAGGCCTGCTTAAGTAGAGACCACACGCTGCTTAGGTGCAGACGACAAGCTGCAGAACTTTACCCAAATTTCTTTTACATCTGCCTCATTATTTAACATACTTCACTATTTCTCCTCAGGGAAAGTATATGGGATTATTCGAGCGCATAAAAACCTTGAGGTTAGCTACTGCTACGTTAGATAGGTTAGCTACGGCACACTCTCGAAGCGGCAGTCCATATGCTGCATCGTACTCGCTTCGTAAATGCGTTGCAAGCGATCTTGGGAACCGGACTGTGAAAACGTTTTGCATTATCTTTCTTACTGAACCAATCTGAAAGGGTTAGCTTCAAGGCAAAGAGGAAAAAATAATGAGTTACGAACGAATTGACCTCGATGTATTGCGGTGCGCTTTGCGCGTTCCAACTTCGCTGAAGTAGAATTCGCACTTGAAATAAAACGCAACTACTCATAGACTGGTGAACTGTTCTCACACGTGCTGCAAATAAAACTGCGCAAGACCAACGACTCGACGGCGCCTCAACAGAAAATACTTGAGAGGAGAAATGAGCCGCTGCCATGAAAAGAATACAACAATAAACATGTACGCTGGCGCGGGCCGAAAGGTCGCAAAAAGCCGTTTCAAAGTGAATTGCATATGTCAGCGTCACTATTGCATACTGTTCTATGTGATTGCAAGAATGCCGGCTCTGCGTGCCTTCTGGTGAGGTTATATTACAAACGGAGCTCAGCTGCTTTTACTAGCCAGATTCAAATTGTTTCACAGGGGTAGCGCCAGCAGCTACGTTTTTAGCTTTATGACGTGATTGGCGCCGCAAGCCAAACTACTCAATCATGTCATATCTTGTAATCGTTTTCTGACTAAGATCAGCGCTTCAGAGAATCAGTAGTTTCTTCTAGCGGTCATACAGGGTGTCACCGCACTCTGCGTGAAGAAAGTGGGTTTCCCCACTGCCGCTCAGTTTTTCCTGAGTGTTAAAACAACGCCACTCGCCCAACTGCTAACGAGTGTGTTTCTAGTCAAGCAGCGCACAGATCTTTGTGTACACAGGTGTCGTAATGATTGGTCTCTTTACCAGCTCGCGGCGGACGGGAGCGGAAAGTCTCAGGAAACTTTTTACTTGTAAACTAAACTTTGCTCAGTCTAATCCGCAAACAATGGACGCAACCTCAACTCTCCTAACACGTTGGGCGGCTTCAAAGTGTCACACTGCACTTATATGCTAAAAGTCTGCGGCGCGAGTTTTATGCGCTTTTTATTCCCACAAACTACGATCCTTCAAGCAGGCCGGCATTACTCCGGAATGCAGATGAGTGACTTCGCCCCTTGTGGGAGGCATGCAACATTTAGTTGTTTTGTTCTGATTACGCCATACAACTTCGCAGGAAGAACTGGTCGTTCTGTGGAAAGAAAACAGTTTGACTTCAACAATCTTTGCTCGTGCCAAAGGTTTGTCTTTACAGTAGAAAAGTGCGCAGCCACAGCCAGTGGAGGAGGGAGGGCTTTTTAGCGCGTCTAACTGGAAAATAAATAAAACGCATATTCAGAGAAATGCCCGTAGAGTGTGGCTTAGCCCAAACTTGTGACGCAATCAAGGCGTTTAACGCACAAATCAAACACGTGTACCAGTGGACAATACAGCACTTTGTTAACCTTTTTGGACATTTTTGCGTTTTGAGATAGGTACAGGACTGCGCTGCACCTGAACGACAAAAATAATTTGGAACAAGCTGTTTCTTTGAATGGTTAGAACGCTAGTCGCGCCCTTTCTCTTAACATGAATATGCTAATCAGTGGACAAAAGCGCATAATTTTTGGATGCATATCAGTGGAGAAAAATGCGTATTTTTATAATGAAAATGCCAAAATAAGCGATTGGGAGTAAAATAATATGTAAAAAATGGCTGTGGTTTAGCTCTGGTTAAAGCTGGACTGACGCGTTAGCTATATCTGGCATCGGGCCTAGTGGAACTCGCTCAGTCGAATTGCAAAGTCAATCTTTCGCCGCTCCGTTTCGCTGGGCGTTCCTTCACCTTCGTCTCACTTGACACGGCGCATGCGCACATCTGTTGCAGCTGTTGCGCGCCGCGCCGCCGGCAGCAGCAGCTGCTCCACACCACGTGATCAACCCACGTGACCAATTACGTGACCAACGGTGCCGCCACGGAGCTCAAGTGGTGCCACACTGAAAGGTCGAAGCGGTGGCGTAGTGTAGCAATCCTACAGAACTAGCAACTCAGAACGCCCGAAACTCGTGAGCAAGGTCGACGGCATGCCATGAGAAAAATTATCTGCATGCTTATAAGCCGACAAAGAGGTGACAATGGTAGCAGCAGCCCGTACTGTATGCTAAAAAAAAAACTGCGCTGGCCGGAGTAACGCTCATTCATCACCGCTGAATCGTATGTGTTGAAGTCAATACATCATCGTCATCATCATCAGCCCGACTACCCCCATGGCCGTACAAAGGCCTGCGGCCAACCTATCTCCGCAAATTTCCTAATCTCATCCGCCCACGTAACTTTCTGGGGCCCCCTACTACGCTTCCCTTCCCTTGGAATTCAGTCTATTGCCCGTAAGAACCCTCGGTTATCTTGGCTTCGCATTTTATTCCCTGCCCAAGCCAATTTCTTACTCTTTATCTCGAATACGGTGTTATTAACCCATGTTTTATCTCTGATCGACGTTGCCCTCTTCCTGTCTCGTGACGTATTTCCATAGTTCGCTGCGCTCTACTTAACATAACTTGAACCCTTTTCGTTAACCTCCATGTTTCTGCCCCAAAGGAGAGTACCGGTTAGATACAGCTGCTATATACTTTTCTCTTGAGGAATATTGGTAAACTGACATTCATGACTAGAGAGGATCTGGCAAATGCGCTCCACCTCATTATTTTTCTTCTACTATACCAATCTCATGAACCGGATCTGCGACCGCTACCTGCAATAAGTAGACACTCTCTCTTACAAATGCCAGTACCTCGCTAGTAATTTTAAAACGACTGTTGCCTTTCCAGACCTTTGAACATTACTCTGATTTTCTGTACATTAATTTTTAAACCCACAGTGCTGTTCTGCCTGTCTTACTCATTGATCATGTTTGGCAAATATTCTCTTCAGTGTCTTAGCAAGGCAATGTCATCAGTGCATCGCTGACTACTAAGGCATTCTCTATTAACTCTTATTCTCAGATGTTTCCAACCCGGGCACCGTAATACCTCCTCTAAACAGGCGGTGAATAGCATTGGCCAGATTGCGTCTCCCTGCCTGACAACTTTTCTCATTGGAATTTTATTTCTGACTCTATGAAGGACTATGATAGCTGGGCATCCGCTATATATGTCTTCCAGTATTTAGGCATATTGAACGTCGACACCCTGAACCCGCAATGTCTGCATGACTACCAAGGTTTCCACTGAGTCAAATGCTTTCTCGTAAACTACAAAGGCTATATAGGCGTTGGTTATAGATTGCGCATTTCTCTATCGCCTGAAGTGAGGAGTGGTAGTAATTGCATGGCAGTGTAAAGAAACCTGTCGTCTGGCTAGTTGCATTCAGGGTAACTCTATGCGGAAGTTTACTGTATCTTCTTTGAGTTTTTACTTTAGATCGCGGAGGTCGCCAAGATTATTATTATGTACTCAGGCTTAATGACACATACTCACGGCAGGGGAGTGGAGTATTTAGATAATTTTGTGTTTTAGACTAGAAGTTGTACAAAAAATGACAAATAAAGAAACGAATAAAAAGCAGTGAATTCTGATTCTAGCAAAGAAATCTCCGCGATTTAGTTATGTAGTCGCGAATGTAATCGAAAACTGGTTTCCGGGCTTATTCCTTGGCGCTTGCCTCGAAGGAGAGGAAAATCGAAATAAATAGTGGAAGCTCTAGTCGAAGACAGGGCGCCCAAGAAGGCAGGGACACACTGTACGTTTTGTCTTCTTCAGCACTTTAAAATCTAAACATGGCTAATCAACTAAACCGAATGCTGCCGCTGTTCAGTTTGACTTCCTGTACATGAGCTAACTTAAATCTAAAACTTTTCGTCGGGACATGTCTCAGCAGCGAACATTCCCTCTCCCCCTCTGTTTGTTACCAGCTATCTAACAACACCCTACCGTTCACACGCCTCCTGAGGGTAACGAAAATATACGGTGTACCGACAGGTACGATTTCGGTTAAAATACTGTTTCTTTGTTGGGCTCACTGTAAGTTTTTTTGATAAAAACTCTGACCCAATGGACTAAAATTTTAATTTAGACTTTACTCCTCTCCATACAAAAAGTGCAGCACTGTGAAAGGCATGAAAGTGATTGACGTGAAATGATTAACAGAGCCGTGTTGCTCTCACCTGGTGTGTGACCGAGAGGTGTAAGGCACAACTTTGTCGAAAGGGAGAAGAAAATTTTGGTGCTTAGGTTAAAATTCTCAACGCGACAAATTTTTGCAAGGTTTTTTTAGCATTTGTCCTTTAATTATTTTTCAAGTAAAAATACTTTAGTGTTAAAAATAGAGTTGAGTATAGTGATGTGCAGAACTGAAACACCCCGATCGGATCATTTCAAGGATATTCTGTTTATATCACCAGCCCTACACCCGCTGTGTCAATTCAGTGTATATACTTTTTGAATGTGTTTCCTACGCTATTCAAACTTACTGTTGTGTAGCCCGTTTGTTGACAGGGAAAAATAAAGCGATCATTCGCTTCGCTTCGAAGACGTCACTTTCTAACAGAGCCAATTCAGCTTCACTCATAATTCAGTACTTTTCTGCCAGACTTCACGGAAAACGGATCCTTTCAGAGACATTGATATGCTTAATTACTTGCTTGTCGTGTTTCGATGTCTTCGACGTACGAATCTCAGAAAAAGTGCTAGCAGGAGAGTTGTCCCTCATCGCTGTGTTTGGCGGCACTTTCTCAAAACTGATGGAAGCACGGTTGCTGGGAAAGCGGAAACCAGACACGACTAAAAAGGACCAATGCAAGATGGGCAGTTATTGTATTTGGAGCGTTTTGCTACCAATGAAAGCGTGTTTTATCAAGCTTATGATCAATGTATTATCTTATACGCCTGCAGACAAAGCGAATACTGGTTTCGATTCACCAAAAGAAACACACAAAGTTAGTCTTTCTACGTTTTTTTGCGCTGTTTTTTGTAATTGACAACTTTTTGGTCGACGATGTAGGAATGGCTAACATGAGCGCTAGCTGTGACAGCGTTGCATCTAATTTATGTCACGGAGTACAGTTAGCTTATGACATGAAAAAAGTTGTCAAAATAATCACCAAAAGAAAAACTCAGGGGAATCAGCAGCAGAATCTATACGGTGCGTGTCCTGCTGTAGCTCCAGATAGAGCTGCAGTATATTGAAATAAACAAAACAGATGAACCTTCACTCGGGCTTTTGGTGGCATAATTTTTTAGGTAGTTAGATACCGCGCATATGCATGGCAGAATCGCTGGCTTTGCTTTCGTTTCGAGGCAGCCAAACTTCGCAACTTTGCAGAACCACTGAACCATTCAGGAGGAACGAGGCGCGTAAAAAGGCTGTTTTTGCCAGGGTTGTCTACCTAGTTATCTAGCTTCTAGAGTAGTATGTGGTCCTACCCACTAACTCCACTCCCCGTCACTCTTTCAACGTGGCGCCAGTACGAATGTTTGTGCCATTCCTCCCTACTTCATGTCTTCCTTCTACGCTCTGCAGAGCAAACTGCGGGTTACGCCCATCTATTCGGTGCACTCCAGTAACAAGGTCATTCGGGAGTGAACTGAGTTGTCCTGCCGTGTTGAGAACTGCTTGCGGTACAGTCATGAGGTACAAGGCACGAAACTGACTGAACCAGCTGCCACTACGCATGAAATAGAAAGGGGGAGAGGAACCGACAACGGCAAACTCAGAAAACTTTATTTGCTTTTGTTTTCATAATTAAGGAGACAGGGAATTAAAATTAGTAACCCCCGGATATGGAGACCATGAACTGTATAAAATTAGAGGGTCATAGACTATAACAGAGAAATGCTGGACGCTTATGCCTTACCTGTGTGCCTTGATGGCCAGAGTGGAAAACTGTGCAACACCGAACTTTAGAGTTATAAGCTAGGTGACAACTTTCACCATCTCAATAAAAAGTGATGCTTCCCTGATACAAATTGAATGGTGGTTTTCTTTTGGTTTTGAGGCTTGCATTCTCACACTTGCACATCGCACCGATGAAAGCTAAAACTAATTTAACGTTGACTGCGAAGAGGTTGCCACCAAAGTCGCTGTATTTCACTCTTATGAAAAAAATACTTGGTTGAAGATGCCAGATCATTCTAGCGGGAACAAAAAGGAGATTTCCTAACAATGCACAATTTTCTTTCTCTTAACAACCACGTGGACAAGAATGTGGAGTAAAAACCAACAGGCAGAGTGTCTCCAAAAAAGCAGAGAACTTTGGCACAGTAACGAATGACACAATTTTTTCTCACCGACCAAAAGAAAAATTTCCCTATGAGGAAATGAAAGCCGCAGCACCTGTCTCATTCCTCGGTGGCCGCCTCAACCATGCAGTGACAGAAGGGAGGAAGATGGGAGTCAAAGGTGAAAGAGCGAAAGAAAGAGGTGCCTAATGAAGGGCGCCGGAATAATATCGACTGCTTTTGTATCTTTGGCGTACTCTGACATCGCACAGCACAGTGGCGCCTTTTGCGTATCGCCTACACGGAACCGCGGTCGCCGCGGCTGCATTTGAATCCGGTTGAAGACAGTGTATATTGATAGGACTTGTACAGATAGAAAAAGAACATTTGTATATTTGAAGTTTAAACGGCAGGTCGAAGAAGACACGAGCTGAAAACCGAGCAAGCGCTGACTTTCAAAAACATTTGTTTGGAAGATAAGTGGCTTTACATATTTTCTCTACGAAGGCAAGAATAGTGCCATAGACAGGTGCCAGCAAAGCATGCGCTTCAGCGCAGGAAGCTCTATGCAACATGAAAGTTGAACAATGTTAGATAGCTCACGCTCTTTGTTTTTTTTTTTATTGCCGATAGGGATGGTGTATGAACACACTGGTGGCGCAGCTCAGCTATTTCGTTGAGCTCGATAACCCCAGTAACCAAGTGTTCTACTTAATTTACGACACGAACGCTGTAGCTTCTTCGTCTTGTGTTAGCATCTGCATTCAGCGCTGTTACCTTCACAATGGATCAGCAAGCTGAAGCTGCTAATCTGCCAGCGGTGACGAAACACCGCTATTCACAAAAAAACAAATGCTGGCAACCCGTCTAGTTCGATGATAGCATGGCGAGGTTGATTATAATGTGGGTAGATTCTTACATCCAATTTTCTAGTCAGTAAGCGAGTCTTCTGCTGCCGGACGCCTGTGAAAACATTGCGTGCCAATGTGTGTGTGCTTGTGCGTTGCGTCCTATGAAGGCCATGTTAAGATTTTTCGGCAAGAAATTACTTCCATGCCCCCTATATGTGTGTACAACGGCGTGTGAGCGCGCATGTGTTAGAGAAAGAGAGATTAAGCAGACAGTAATATCGAAAACGTGGTCGTTAGAACAAAAAAAAAACGTTAAATGCTCAATTAAGCGCCATTTGCATAGTAAACTTCATTTTTATTTGTTAATTTTCAATACCTCAAATGCCCCTGTGCATGGGTATTACAAGAGGGGTGACCTGTATTTACACGTGGACAAGAATGAAAACAACCAGCGCAAATATTGCTGTAAAAATTAAACAGTGCACCAAAAAAATATCGCTGTGAATGTCTATAGATGCAAAGCAACGGAATTGATTGAAGAAAGTACTTCCCGTACAGCTAATAGAGCGGGAGGTTATCTACGCTGGCTCGTGCAGTACTGTATGAGAGCGCGCACCACATCATCGTTATCACCGCCGTTTCGAGTGGCCTGCCAGTTTCGCTAGCTAGGAAATATCGCCAACAGCGATTTAAAATTAGCCCCATCCAGAAGGTGTGTTATAAAAAACAAAATGAGCGCTTTTTCGGGAGTAAATTGATTACATAATTTGTTTGGATGATAGTATAGGAAGGCGAAGAGCGGATGTTTGTGAACACTTTGTTGAACTGTCTTGCTCATTTTATTTTTCTTTGTGAATAAAACGTTTCTACGATTTTTACAAGAAGCGCGTCAAAAACCGCATCGCCGGTGCTTGTAATGTGTTGATATTTCCCAAAAGAGGTGTTTTGGTGCAACAAGTGCACAGCAGAAAGCATCGAAATATTCCAACGTTTTTCTTAAACTTCGCTACCTCAGGAGCAACCCGGCTGCAGAAAATGAATAATTATTTCAAAAAATACTATTACTTCTTTTATTTATCAGCTTCTTATTGAATGGATGAAATAAACATGAAAGCAATGGTTATTAGCTGCTTAAGACAAGCACCCTAGTTCTGAGAGAATTCTCTCGTTATATCTTGCTAACAAGACTTACAAACACTCGCTGCCAAGCATTTTGTACCTACGACGGATTCCTGTCAGCTTTAATTTAAAGTCCAGAGCCTAGCTTAGTATGTCCTGTATTCTTTTGCTCTATTGTTCAGAAATTGTGATGAAGCAGGTTATGTGATGAAATCAAAAATGAACTTTCATATTTCTCCAACAGGTCACCACTACAGTAGTACACATCGACATGGAAATACGTTCCCGGATGGGCGTCGGGTGGGAAAATAAAAATCTAGTTTGAATTACATCAGCCTGCAAGTTAGGGTTTGGCGAAAAACATTTTAAGATTTAAACAAGCCACAACTTTGGCTTCGTATATATTTTGACGTTTTGTGCTGTTATAAGTATAACAGGACAAAAATTATAAAAGAAAATTTTCGGCACTTGAATTCTTTCTCGTTTTTAAAACAGTGTTGTCTTGTGTGAAAGATACAATAATAGAGACTATTAGCATAGCGGAGGCGTGCATCGAATCACCTGATGCCACCAGAGCTTGCGCAGTAGGCCCTCCTGGCTATGGCAAGGTTTAGGTAATCTACTACACTTCTACGCCAGTACGCCTCTGCTATAGTAATGTTCTTCACCATTTACTATTCCATGACGTAACGGCAACACAGAAGTCTAAACCTCTCGCAGCGTAGATAGGAGCAACATTTGTCAGTGCCTAGCACCTGAAGCAGCTATTCGGCATTGAATATCCTTTCATCGAGCTCTCATTAGCACAATCACATTAAGCCTTCTTTCAAATAAAATTAGCTTGTTCCTCAGCATCATTATACGCAAGCAAACAAGAAAACTGAATTATCATGGTGCCACTACCTCTGATTACATTACAGGGCAAAAATGCTTGCATTACTCTGTCGCAATTATGAGGAGATGAATTATTACGGTATTTCATTCAATATTTCCTGTAACGCTAAAGCGCTCTACAAAAAAAGACACAATGACACACTCTTGACTTCGCCATTTATTTGTGATTTATTAGCGACGAAATTTTATTTTTAATGGTTTCCTTCCTCGTGGTGCGCAGGATACTCACATGTACGCCACCTCAGTTATTTGCATTAACGCTCCTTCATAATTCCTTTTCTGCGCAAGATTCCATCTTAATATTCCTGCGTGTGCGCACTTTCCCGTTATGTTGTACTGAACACAAGGGCATGCAGAAACCATAGTAATGTGTGTTGTAGGTGTTCCTGCTGCTGCTAAATATATCTAACAGGAATGCTACCAAGGGAAGACATAACCGCAGGAGTGTCTCACTAGCTATGCCATTGGTCTAAGCAAGGTCCATACTTTCTTAATTGAGATTATTCCTTTTTAACTTAGCCCATTTTTTGTGTCTGGGAAGTGCTAAACCAGCAACTTCTAGGTATCCAGTGCGAGGGATAAAAGCTAGTGGAAAATACCTTTCAATCTCCGAGTTACTGATGGTACTGGCTTGTAATTAACTCAGGAACCAAAGTGCAAAACATGAGTAAGGACTCATGTGCTACACTCATGTTCTGCAAAGAACGCAGAACGGCGTGTCTCTTAACTTATATGAAGAGATCTAAACTGATATTCAAATGTGTGCAAAACGATCATCAGTTAACGACAGGCGGGAAAGCATTGGAAGTGGCAGGGAATACATGTGTTCAGGGCTGCTAGTGAACGGTGGTCCGCACGGCGACTGTAAAATAGCAAGAAGAATGAAAACGGGGTGGAGGGCATTTGCAGGACACTCTCTTGTGAAGAGCAGCAGTTCACGGACAACGCTCAAGCGGAAAGTATAGAACAGAAGCACCTTGCCAATACTAACTGTATACAGGGCAATCAACCCTAAACATGGACTGTTTCAAGTCACTCTCCAAGGCTGTTAGCATATCAAGTATCCGCTGTGATGCTCAATGTAACCGAGTTAGAGTTAACAGCAGTTGATACCTTTATACGCAATTAATAGCGTTAGATGATATTAACTGACGGGCTGAAATAATGCTAGGAAATAAGGAAAGTGTTCTGACTTCTTGAGCAACTGAGTTTCTCGGCATAGGGCGCCATTTATTTGCTGTTTATCTAAGACATTCTGATGGACAAAGTAGAATTTTCATCGCAAGCTTGCGTAAAGGAAAACAAACAAGCACTGTTGACCCTTTTAGCAAGATTTAATCTGGGTAGGAAAGCAAATTGCGATGCCACGCGCACGGAAGCGCGGGAAACTTTGAATTTCCTAAGCGAGAATCGGGCGATCCACATTCGCCGAAGACTTCAAGTTGCCCTCGCCGTAAGATCGGAAGTCACAGTCAATTTACATACGTCAAAAGATAAGCAGCGCTTCCAAACACAGACAGCGTACGAAAAACCGAAAATTGCGCTGATTGAAAAGAGCAAGGCGCTGGGATAGTTTCTTTTCTGGATTACAGCAAGCTTCCCGCAACCAGAAGATTCTCAAATATAGACTTAAGAAAAGTACGATAAAGTCAGCTGCATATTTCACGCAGCTGCTTCGTATTATGCGTTGCAGTTGGACAACAGAAAAGTTTAAACTCCTTGAATCCATCATTTCTGCGCATAGAGAGAGAGAGAGAGAAGCTTTTTATAGTTTTGTGTAAGCCAGATCTCCTTGTTGGGAGGCGTTCCGAAATAAAAAGTATTCTGCGAAGGGCTTCAATTCCGTGGCAAAATTTTCCAAATTTCTGCTTTCAAGGGATGAATGTATTTCGCGGTTCGTTCCTTTTGCAAACAGAATACTCTACCGTGCCTTGCATTTCCTTTATTAGTTATGATAGCAGAAGTGAGACTTTACTCGTGCCTTCTGACCATGTGCAAAATATACCAAGTGGTAAACAGGAGTTTACTGAAAAAAGTTATCCACCGGACATGCGCAGTTCAGAAGTTCTCCTCGAAGTCACTTCTGCCTGTTCTGTTTGCTACACTGATTGGCAGATCAAGGAGATAAGAAATTGAGGAGGCGGGAGTGAAAGGTAAGGCATGGCTTTACTTCAGGCAAAGCTAAATGGAAGAAAGAAGGAAAATAAGTTATACATTTAAGAGATTTGCTATATTTTTGAGTAGCTTGTAAGCACATTATTAGCTCATTACTCTCTGGTATGCTGCCAAGAGAAGGCGATGGCTCTGCCCCGTCGGTACAATGCATGTCGTGTAAGGAGAACAAGGGTTGATGTTGATGTCGCCAGCGTCACATTGCAATAGCGACGTTTCTGCGTGGGACGCGCAGCACAGAAGTTCTGAGCAGTTATTTAACTTGGGAGGCAGCGAGAATACTGTCTCTGCTCTGATGATTGGTTTTCCAGCTAAGCAAGGTGAATAGCAGATTCGTTCGAAGTTTTCACATATATGTCATCAGTTGGCTCACGAAACCTTTCCGCCTTAAACATGTGTCCGGTGAGTCATACACGCGCAAACTGTCCGTGCTGTTTCCAAGCAAAGAAGATACTTTCTCGCTTAACCCACCGCGAAATTGATTTTTGCGTCACGTCTTTTTAGCCTTTATTCCTGGCAGATTTCTTTAGGATGCAGCAAAAATTGAACAAGGCAGAATTCCTCCTTTTCACACGTGGGTACATAATCCAAATATCGAAACATTTTTCAGGCTGCAAGAGGACAGCCGTAAATTACAAAAAAACCTTACTTCGACTTCCAACGCCGGCACCTTAACGAAGCCTTGCTAAATATAGGAAGGGAAATCGTGTCAAACAAACGTGAGCGGAGGCATGCACAGGGCATTCTATGGTAAGCGTTTAACTTGACAGTGTACATAATTATTAAGGTATATGTTGTTCGCTATTTATTCTAGATAAAATGCGCGAAACATCGCCGAAGACCAACTGCGGGAAAAGCGTGCACTAGTTGGTGCCTGACACTGCCGTAACAATGACTAATTTATTCACTAGTTCCCGCGACCAGTATTTAGCGCCGTATTTATTTAGATTTGCAGTCACAAGCCTGATCATTGGCGAACATCAGTGACGGCCTTCTTCGCATTTCGAGCTTAAGGTATTCGTTTTTACGACTGACTACCATGGACTGCCAAAACTCTGGGTCAAATGGACATTTAGTTCCAGATTTCAGATCACCTTAAAGCTGAACACATGCCTTATTCCTTTAGATGTCTGAATTACACTATTGCTTCCTCAGTTAATCAGTGAAGATACTGTCTATAATGAGCTGCAGCTTTGACGCCATCCGGCAATTAAAGAAACAAAACAAAGTGTATTGTTTACCGCCTTCATCAAATTAAAAAAGTTTACACTCTTGAAAGTGCAGCAAGAGGAGTCCAAGAAGGCGACGAATCTGGGAATAAAGTTTGAAAATGAAAATTGGTTTTT
Source organism: Amblyomma americanum (assembly GCF_052857255.1). NCBI lineage: Eukaryota > Metazoa > Arthropoda > Arachnida > Ixodida > Ixodidae > Amblyomma > Amblyomma americanum. Next base: position 115,362,184 of record NC_135504.1, read on the forward strand.
GGAGAAAAGAAATGACGCAGTATATGTCTCACATATCGGCGGACACCTGAACCGAACCGTAAGGGAGGGGATAAAGGAGGGAGTGAAAGAAGAAAGGAAGAAAGAGGTGGCGTAGTGGAGGGCTCCGGAAGAAATATTACCACATGCTTTTCACGGCCCAGACTTTAAAACACACAAGAAATGCAAAGTTTGTTTTCATACCCGGCAAAATGTTTAAGAGGAGAACACTCTATGGTTGGTACCGGTGAAGCCAGTTCATAGCTGTGTCGTTATCAGCAGAAAAAGACTTTTCAATTTGCTCCAAATGCATGGTGAAGAATGTACTCCGCCAATGATTTTCGCGTCGAAACAGTTCCAGTTATATCACTGTGTATTCCCTCGGAGCAGAGCAAAGTATAATTTCTTTGACACTTTCGAGAATGAAGTCCAAATTTCTTGTCGGGCCTTGATTTATTTGTTTACTATACAGAATACCACTTCGAGTGATGGCCTTGGTCGTCACGAAAAAAACTTTTCTTCAGAAGCAAAATATGAAGAAATCAATTATGCTGTCCTGAAGACAAAATAACTGCGCGCGGCTGGTCACGCGAGGTGACAGATCAGCTTGCGCCAGGAGGTCGACGCACAGCCGTGATTGGAATGTCCATGCTGGCGCTTGACGCTATGCAACCCAAGCACGTACTAACGCAATTATTCGCACGAGTTCTGATGAAGTGACAGGGCTTTCGTCGTAACTACCGGCATTTCTGGTAGCTCATACATTTCCCAAGACCATCTCTCGTGTACTGCTTGGTAGCAGAAGAAAAAAACTCTTTGAAATGCCTGATCGTGCCTCTGTCACCTGCATGCACAACGTTAGAGTTCGCGGCTGCTTAGGTTGCCTAATTCTTATCACCTTTCTTGTTATTATCCTATTTCTCGCTCAGCGCTTCCCAGAGAAGAAATACCTGCACGCCCCGCATTTCTTGATCACCTATAAACACGCAGACTTTCCTTACTGAAAGTGAACGTCGAGAAACTGCAGTCGAGAATGCAGGACAGAAGTGTTTATTGGTGTAATAGTTAATGCTATGAGCGAATGTGAAACCATGAAAGGGCTACCGTTGTACTTATGAATTAACAGTGCTTTTATTGTGCAATTACGTTTCCGTTTGCATAAACAATTATTACACAGCCCTGACCTAGAATCACCTTCCTCACCTTAATGAGGAGGAAAATTGCATGTATTACATGTAACACGTGTGAAGAAAAAAAATTGCACTTATAAATAACTTCAGGTTAGGGTGCTCAAAGCAATACCGCTACTGCTAAGGTGAAGGTTGAATAGAAAAGCGACAGAGATAACTTGCTTAATGAGTGCTAGCAAGCCCGCACGAATAGATGACCCAAAGTACACATCATCTTCACCATTGTGCGCGCAGTGCGTTAACTCCAGGTATTTGTTTCACATCAGAACTAAAGTATTACGCATCTCTCGAACCACTCAGCAGGACGTGCGAAACTAAAGCGAAAATAAAAAACGGAAGAAGAGTCGAAAGAGTTTTTAAATCCGGCCAACGATGGTAAACGCGCTGCTGGTAAAACACCCGAAAAAATTTGGCGACAGCCGTTTTGATGCTTGCCCCCTATTCCGGTCAAACCGTGAATGAGACGTGATTAGCCGCGGGAAGCAAATAAATGAACACGTTTAACTCGGGCTTTAATTTTTACTTTTCCGGAAATCTTGGTGTAAGTCGTCTTCAAAACAGTCATTTAAATCCCACTTTCATTACAGCTCCCCAAGACCTGATGTTCTGTTCGCATTTTAGTTACTTCGTATTCGCTTCGTTACTGTTTCGGTCATTAGCTCTATGCTGAAATTGTCATTTATTCATTTACGTATGCTCATTTTTCAAGTGGTACAACGTTCTCAATTTCTCTTTCCAACAATTCAAGCTTGTATCCTTAAGAGTTGAATCACTTGATTTACAGTGGTTATTTTTGAACCAATGAATGCTGCCGGCTTTTTTCATCTTCTTCACATCTGTTGCTTATTACTAGGTCTAGAAGTCAAATGACTTCGTTGATATGCTCTTTTGGTTATTTGTGCCTATGTAACATGACCGCCGTATCTATAGCAATGTTTTATTTTCAATTTATAACGTTTTGCCCAGTCCGGCTTTAGTGAGCTGACGTCCACCCACAAGGAATGCTTCTTTACGTGCAGGAGAAATGGCATTGATGGTTTACGGGGCAATGAAATCTCATCACATAGCCAAGTCGGAACTGAATTGAGAAATGTGACTTTTTTATTGGTAATTTCAAAGAAAATGGCACAGTAGGAAATACAAAAAGATGTGAAGAAAGCTTCACTAGGCGTTATCTTTCAAGAGCAAAACGGAACAACAAAGCACACTCACCAGGAAACGTGACATACATGGACAAAGGGTAAGAAGTACCAAATAGTTGGTTTATGTATTTTAACAACATAATGTGACAGAGGCTCTGAAAAACGCCGTAGTCGATTTTGTCCACCTGGGGTTCTTTAACGCGCACTGACAGCGTACAGTACATTAGCTTGTAGCATTCTTCTCCGCAGAGAGTGTCTAAGCTTCGCATTTCGGGTCAACAGCTGAGCAACATTACCCCTGATCTACCGTGGCGGCCCAAAGAGAAAAAGCAGTTCATTTAAAATAACATCATCTAGGCGTGTATAATACACATGCACTGTTAAATCATTATTCTACTAAGGAAAGAGAGACGACAAAGGGGCCATACAGTAGCGCCGATTTTGTACTCGACGAATGAAAAAGGTAGAAGATAATGAGCATGCACGCCTTAGTACTTTGCGATGAATAAAATTTCCATATTATGACAAGCATACCACTACGGAAAAAGCCCAAACCTGTTCGAACTGTTATTCCACGAGAATGTAGCTAAATATAAACGAGAGACAAATATACCTCAAAGCATTGATTAACTTAAACACAAAAGTAATGTAGCATATGACAAAACTTTAAACTTTTTTGCATGACATATCAATAATAAAGCTACCAACATTTTGACCTAAAGGACTGTTGAGGATACCTAGTATTAGATATTTCAAAGATAATGTTCCGTAATTAGTGCGATAAGCGCGTATATTGCAGTATGCAGTGTCCTGCGATTCGTAACCCGAAGGCTCTTCCAATTCTAGCTCATTAAGGTTGACAAAAACTAGCTTTGCTGCTGCTTTTCAGGAGTAGAATACTGTATGCATCATTAACATTCAAATGTCTTATTCAAGCGATTAAGACTGCTACTGGATGATCATAAGCAAACCACGGTATAAAACGAATGACCATGCTTTGAGCCAACACAGTTTTAATTTGTTGCTCAAAGTGGTAGTGTGTCAAACTACAGCGATATATTATATATGTAACATAAACACACAGTTGCCAGAAATAATATGATTTTCAGATAGAAGTACTGTCTATCATCGATCGAAATATAGAAGCGACGTGATAAGCGTGGGCATTTCAAGACAAAAGTTCTGTGAATAGCGCAACTAGTGGTTTTAAGTTACATTATTTTTCAGTTGCTTATGTACCCAAAAAAATTCATAAATTAGCGGAAAAATTTCTAGACTTCATAAATGAATAGAACGTATGTTTTTTGTTTCGATAATTACGCACGAACTTACAAATTCTGAGAAGCTAATTTTATGCAGTGTGAAATTTCTGACGTGTGAGCACGTGACGGATGAGTGTAATATGCGTGTTCTTACTATAGTCCAAACTCAGCTTGTGAGTCGAAATCTCGAAATTCATTGACACCCCCCCGCGTGGGTATCGTGGCGGTGTAATTTGCGAACACACCTGGCACTTTTGTTGTCAACGTTTCCGGTACCGCAGCGCTGAGTGTTGCTATCTGCCGCTCCTGTGACGTCACTGGTGCTTATTTTAAGGCTGCGCACGAGCTTGCCCGAGCTCTCTATCACCGGGCGGCCGCAGAGCAACCCTCTCGCATAGACATGAAAGATGGCCTAATTTCATACCACGAGATCACGGAACATTATAAGCTGAGCAGGAGGGTCTATCCGCCGCCCGACCGTTCCCTCGCAACAGAGGAGGCAATTGCGTGGAGAAGATTGCAAGGGGGGAATCATATAAGCCCCTTCTGGGTATACATCACAATCTCCAAAGAGGAGGAAGACCAATATGTATAACGTGCGGGGAGAGGGGCACTCTCGACCATGTCATATGGGAATGTGCTGGAAGCCCGGGCGCCGAGCAAAAGATAGAAGATAGAGAAGCCTGGGAGACCTTGCTGCGGAGCGAGGACACCGCTAAGCAGCGACAAGCCATCCGCCTGGCGGCTGAGGCCGTGAAGCGACAATGTGTCTTCACCAGACCTTAGTTTGCGAGGCTCCTAAGTAGGGCTCCCTTAGGCCTGCGTGCCGGGGGGTCCAAAAAGGAGTTTCATTTCGGTGGAAATAAACGTTTTGATGATGATGATAATGTTTACTCACAACCGTACCGGCCATACTACCTTCAGGAACTTCCAACCTCATTGCGTTAGTTCATTCTATTAGATTTAAAGGATTTGAGACTCAACACCGAATTCGAACACCAGCTCAGCACAGCCGAAGCATCGCCTCGAGACCCGTCATCGGGATTTAGAGAGGACGTCCAAAGAACGTGGAATTTATCACTGCGTGCCTCCTTGCGGTGAAAGGAAAACGCGCTAACTGCTGGAACAAGCAAACAATTATAACTCGAAGGTTGGAGACAAAACCTGCGGAGAGCAAACCAAACAAAAAGTACTCAGCTGGTCTTTCTATTTCAGTGCCAAGCATTGACATTTATTTTTGGTTTCACTAAATTAAGATAGGCGGGTGGTTCTACTTTGCCTCTTATGTGGAAGAAAATGTAATGATGCCGCTTAGAGCTCGCATTTTATCTCATAAGTTGGGTTTAGTAACACACCACTAAGCAGTGCGTTAGTTGCCAGCATTGAGTACAATTTATTTGTGAACTATCCTTGCCCAGAACAGTAAGTTTCGCATGCAAGGATTATCAATAAGGAAGCGATCAAGAAGCAAAAACTGTTCAATCAAAATGAAAATAGATTCTAAGAAACGTTGTAATTGCATATAAAATGTGCTCCGAATAAAGAAATGCGACAGTCAGGCGATTATTCACGTGTATTTTGCTCTTCCGGCAGGTGCATACATATACCTACTGGAAGTGATTAGCAGCACATGCTCTCGTTATACTAATTTATTCGCAATAAGCTTCAAAAAATTCTGCCCTACATTTATCTCCGAAGCAACGCAATGGACACGAGGAAAAAGGTCACACATATGTACTGTGCCTTTAAATTCGCAGTCACTTGATACCTTAAATAAAGGAGACTGCTTCGAATGCACCATGCTGCCTTATGATGCTTTTCGTAAACGTCAGCAGAAGGTTTTTTTCTTGTAGGTGCGGCTCACGAGATTTTGCGTGACTGACCGTAGACTTCGGCGAAGCGGGTAGGTGTATAGAATCCCTGGATGAGGCAAGCAGATTTCCGGGAGTTGCCACCTTATCTGGCTCCCCCAGTTGCCAAGGCTTGTGCTCGCGAAGCGTTTGTCGTTAGCTTAACTAGGAGGCTGCGCGCACTAATGCCGAGCTTGAGCTTGGCTGTGAAGCTCATCGTTCGGGGCCTATTTGGGTTCTTGTGTAAGTACGCGTACTTGTTTGCTAGGCCTAATGAGCCTGCAGTGTAAGTTCTAAGAGCCGCAGTTCTAAGACACAGGTAGTATGCGATGATTGGCTTCTGTTTTGACGGTTTTTGTATAACGTACAAGACTTGATAGCCGTGTTATTCACCAGTCTTGACAGAGCAGTGCAAAGAGGAGGTAGGCTATTACGCGGGACATAAGGGATGAACATTTGTAGCCGTGGACGAACTGCGGTCGGTCAGTGACGAAGTAATATAGCCATTTCAAAACTAAAAAGTTAATATTTAAACATAAAATTTTTCAAACGAGAAGTCTGTGTCGAACATTAACAAATAGCTTCTTCAAGTCAGTCAAAACTCGGGTTTGAGATATCTATGCTAGTGTCAAGGTAGGAGCTAAGGTCGTTAATAAATATTGCTTGTTTTGGTTTTGCAAGATAGTTCATTTAGATAATTGTGCCCACTATGTTGAAATAAGTTCGTGTATTTCAATAATGTAATTAGGCTCTAAAAGGTTTCGTGTTCTATTTTCTTTGAAGTGAACATGATGATCAATATCAGCCAGTAACTTTGACATGAAATTAACTGAATAGTTTTTGGAACCTGAGTGATATTTGCCCAGTTTTCAATCGGCCCACACAACATTAGATGCAAGATACTGCTAAATAAATCGACGCAAGAAAACTTGAAGTATTTGCAATGTTTCTTAGTGTTTTAGAATCACTGGCATTGATGCCTGCTGATGTCGTGAGCTTTAGAGATTCGACAAGCTTTCTAATGCTGTCAGTTTCAACTTTAATATGTGGCATTGTGTGATGGTTGGGAAAACTGGTATTAGCTATGTATTTGTCTGATTCTTTAGTTATTATTGCAGAGAAAAGAGTTTAGCAATTGCACAACTTATCTTCAAGAACAGGGCAGTTATTCTGATCTGATGACGTTAAACGTTTTGAAGCTTTCGGCCTAAGAATACTCCAGAACTGTTTTAGGCTTGAGTGAAGCATTGTGGCTAGAGGAGAAGAAAACACATTTATGTTTGGCTTGTGGCGATTCAAACATTACAGTGCGAAAGCACTACTTCCAAAGGTCAATCCGGTTCTCCGGTTTGTGTGAAGCTTGACCTTGAGGGCGACCTTGGACAAACCGTAAACAAACATTGCCATGACTGGAATTCGAATCCGCGGCGGCGCGACCTGATCAGCTTCGCTGGCCTCTGCACGAGAGCACTACGCTATCGCCGCAGCCGATCACACCTCGCGTTGTTGTTGTTAGCCTATTAAAAGATGGCACATACCCACACTGGGGGATGGCGAAGAATCGGGTGACTATTCACCTGTATTCAGGCAATTAAAATGAAAAACACGAGGGAAAGCAACACCGGAGGATTCTTCCTCATGAAGGGAAAAGGGATTAAAGTTTTGATTTCAAAATTATTTATAATAATAATAATAAACTGCAACGCACTCTCGCGGTGTGCATTGCACATCGTCGTCTTCATCCACTAATACTACTATCAAACAAATATATGCGCTCTGAGCTACGTGGCGGTAGTTACAGAAAGATGTGAGCTGCATGTGTTGGCGTGGAAGAAGTTGTGGCAAAACTATTGCACTAGAGCAACACGTGTTGGCGTTGACAACATGGCTGTAAAAACGCGGCACTGGAGCACCGGCAGCCGGCGTACATTGGGCAAATTGGCACTGACGATGAAAAAGTTGAAGACACGCATAAGTGGCTCCCACAGTCATGCTTTCAGGTATGTGCAGGTGGTGCGCTCCTGCAAAACTCTTTCCTGTCGCACAATATTTTCTTTCTAGCAATGATAAACGGCCAGCCAATTTTTTCTGAGCATAACTCCGCTTTGAAAAAAAAAGCTCTGCATGAGTTTAGTTGTTCGGTACTGCCGTTTTTTCTTTTGTTGAGGTTTATGAGAAACAAGTACAACCATGATGACAATCAGCGTTCGCTAACATCAAAAGTTGTTAGGTATGTGCCTGTTAGTTGCTGCTGCTCGTTTATAAAATATGACCAGTTTCATTCAAGAGAACGTTTCGTGATGTCTGCATGAGACCGAATATTAACCAAAGCAAGCTCGTCTATAACACTTTCGTAATAACATCCTTCATACCACGTTGCTAAATCCACACTGTTCACACAGACTGTTCATATCGAAATGCCACCTCGTGAAATTTCTCGCAAGGATGGAAGAGAAAAAGTCTTTTCTAATAATTCGTATTTATAGCGGGGCGCAAATTTGACACGGTATAAAGGCAGATGACGTGCTTTTGTTTTACTATTATGCTTACATTTATTATGGAACAGTCAGTGATAATCACATTGCGCTAATTATATAACAGCTGAAGCTGTGTACATGAAGAGAAAAAGGTGGTGCTGAAAAAGAAATGCCTTTACTAAATAGCCTGAAAATTTTGTCCTAGGGAATATCTTTACTCCAAATATCAAGAACAAGAGCATAATCAACATTGATAACAAGCTTAGATACTGCTGGCGAGTCCACTTCAATATGGCTCCAGAGTATATATGCCAATTCCACCGTCGTATTGTTATGAGTTGTCCTCGTAAGCTCAATTCCTTTGTTGCGCATGGAAAACAAACTATTACACAGCCTTCGCGCAGCACACTTGGACGTGCGAAAAAAAAAGTAAAGCGCGCAAGAAATGCTAGCGAAAAAGAGGAGAAAAGTGCGACATGGTCGTTCCAGATCCCCGCGCGCCCGCACATGGCAATAATGGTGATGGTTATGGCTCTGTGTCTAATGGTATTCGCGGTGGCGGTAAAAAAGTGAAGAGCGTTGACGTTGCCCGCAATGCTTGCAGTGATTTGGGGGCAAGCGGCGATAGCGATGTGATTAACGCCGATGACAACATGAATGAAAAATTTCAGTGATTCCTTTATTGTAGTTTTCTTTCCTTTTGAATGTTGGAAGCGGCGCTGAGACAATTCCAGAATTGATCGAGAACAGTGTTGTTCGGGTTTGTCGCAATACACCGCACCCGAATTCAGTGAATTCACATTGATAGAGAAAGCGAACTCGAACGCAGCAGAACCGAGGTCTCTCCTTGGATGTCGTGACACGTGCCTCCACGTTAGGATTTCTCCGGGATGTTCAACGAACATGAAATTAAACACTTCGTGCTTCCATGCTTTGGCAGATTTGGCGATAAAAAGCAAAAAAAAAAGAATGAGAACCCATGGGGAAGCAAACATCTGCTCGGTACAAACAGAAACGAAAACTACCTCGCTCATCATTATACCTAAATGGTCTAAATTTCATTGAATTAAGATGGGTGCGATGGCGCTTGGAGCTCGCAAAAAAAATCATAAATTATTTTTAGTAAGCGCCTGCTAAAGAACCTGTTATTTTCCGCATTATTTTTAAGATTCATCGAGTTTATCGAGTTTCACATTAAATTTTTTCATTCAAAAAGCAAGTCGGAACTAAAAAAGCGTCTAGTGAATGGAAGTAGTTTGATAAAAAGCTTTTCGCATGCAATATGCGCTCCCATAAAATAAATAAAATACACAGTTGATTATTTCGATCTATTTAATTTACACAGCGCAAAATCCGAATATCGGCTTAAGCGTAATTGGAGCACGTCATCTCATTATATGAATTTCGCCCCAATAATGTTCACAAAATTTGAGAAAGCAAATGCCTCCGTAGTACCGTGGCCATCTCCAGAGAGAAAAGGTGATAAAAAACATGCAGGTTTCCCGCTCCGAGCCATAAAATGAAGATGTGCTGCTGTGAGTGGTCCTTGCCGCCTTATGATGCTTTTTCATGAGCGTCGCAGAGGCCATTGGCATGCAGACGCTGCTCAGGATAATATGCAAACCTGATAGGCTGCTGCCCATGGGCAGAAAAAAAGGCGGATTTTCTTTATGAAGCAACCAGAGTTCCCGAAGTTGCCAGCTTATCTGGCACCGCCACTTGGCAAAGTTTGTGCTCGTGAAGGATTCGTCGTTATCTGAAGTAGGACACCACGCGGGCTAATGCCGAGATTGCATGTTAAGTTTCTCCTACTTAGGCTTAGTCGAGTAAGTGCACGTGCATATTTACTATGTATATTGAGCCTGCAGAGTCAGGTCGAAGAGATAGTGTTCCAAAAAACAGGCATTTTTTAATGTTTAGCTTCTGCACTGCGGTTTTTGTTTTTATTAACAAAACTTGCTAGCTGCGTTCTCTGCGTGTCTTGACACAGTAGTGTAAAAGAGAGGTGTGCTTGTACATGTCAAACATCAAAACATTATGCTTGGAGAAACGGCTGGCATTTGGCCTTCGTTCGCGTGGAGAAATAACAGGCTGCTTAAAAATAAAAGATATACTCATACTTTGTTATGAGTATCCAAATATATTGAATATTTATCAACTATGGCGCAGTATTACTAGCATTGTTGAAATGTTTAATTCAGGATGGCATTGAATATAATGCCGATTGAGCCAAGAGATAGAAATGTTTTAAACCTTTTTGTTATTTCGGCGATGTGACCGTATAACATATGTGAAAATTCTACGGTAAGAGTGCATCCGCTTGCCACAATAGAAAACTTCGCCTTGTTATATCTGAAATGAAAACATAATAAACTTTCCTCACTGCTTTCCGATTTGCACAGTACTGACGTATGAAGTCAGAAAAAAAGTAGATGGACCTCAGCAGTGGCTCAGTGGTTGAGCATCCGCCTCGCCTGTGGGAGGTGCGGGGTTCGATCCCCAGTGCCGCCGGGTACCTACAGGTGATACAATGGTAACAAGATTTCCCTTGGCCTGGTGCTAGGATATCAGGGGTGAATGCGTAGATAATGAGCCTTTGGCCCCATCTTGAGTTACCGAAAATACCTTGTGCCATGGCGCTCCTCGGCCATAGTAGATGAGGCAGCCGATGAGAAGGAGCGTATATCTAGCACCCCATGTAAACACGCCTAATGGAAAAGAAGGATTACGATAAATGACCTTAAAAAAAGAAGGCTGACTTGTTTTTGTACGACAGCTAACAGTGCCGGCCTACAGTTTGTTCCCGATCGGTGGGGAGTGTGTCTTGTGTTGTCGCCTGCCTCTGTACCAACTATGCAGTTTTTGTTCTGCTTACATCTGCTGAGGCCACAGCTGATCGTGTACGCGTCAGAACAAACGGCGAAAGGCAGCCTTTCTTTTCATGCGGTGGGGGTGACTTCTGAATGTTCTCGGTCTTTTTTTTCATTTTTAATCGTATTTTTGGCAACCCACATTTGAGTAGGCTGCGTTCACGCCTGCTGGTATTTCTCCTTTGGAGGGGATAATAATGCGTTCGCGTCATATCTTCTGTAATATAACTGCAACGACTGCAAGACGATTTTATTCTTTGCCTGGCAAGCTTACCTAAACGATGCTCTGCTGTTTGCTTAACTTTTATTTGAATACGAGTCTCATTATATAATAACCACAAATGCAGAGAACATTCAGCAGCTATAGTCGCAAAAAGGCAATGCACGCATTATAAAGCAGGTCACTCGTGCCGCATAAATTTTCACGTAGAAACTCGCTCACGAAAGAAATTCCCTAGAAGTGGAAATTTTTTTCATTGTCCGCCTTCCTTTCGAGCTGTGCAATCGCTAGCAGAATGCAACTCACCAGCCTAAAAACGGCGTCATACTTACAGAAAATTAGTAAACAGAAGCTTCTGAACGATGCGTTGCTATACTTCTCTTGCTTATTAGCACCCTTCCTATTAATGGCCTACTCTTCCTGACTAACGAACCGCCCTTTGATATTTTTCACCCTCTCCCTGCGCCAGCGAAGAAGCCACGAAGACTAGCGAACGATAAAGTGGCATGAAGCACGGCAAGCGAGGACGCTGTCCTCCGAAGCCTGCCCAGCGTACATTGAAATCACGGAGGCGTTGGTTTTTCTACAAAGAACTCGGCGCCGGAGCCGTGCACGGCACACGGCTCAGGAGGAAACGCGTTCGTTAAACGGAACGATCTTCAGACACAGAATATGCGCACGCACTTGGCGCAGTTCGAATGCCACCAGAACGAACATTCGAGAAAATGCCAGCAATGTTCATCTTCTAGAAAAGAGAAAAGAAAACACCCGGCACAAAGACTACAGCGCGTAGTGTGGCAAGACGGCGGTACGTGCACGCTTTTCGATTATCTCTCCATTTTCGGAGCCAGGTGAAAACATCGAAACTTCAGTAATTTGACGCATCCAGGTAGCGCACAAGGGGAGGTTTCGCAACGTAGCCGGCCTCGATGGGTGAGGAGCTCCCTGAGGCGGGCTCGTTCAAAAGAACACCCTCGAGAGCGTCTTCCCATTTCGCTCGCATGTTGAAAAGCGGAGCTCTGACAGCAGCGAGTTCGGAGGGAAGTTACGCGCACGGTCAGAAGGATGTAGCCTGGGTCTATCGGCGCGCATGGTCGAAGCATCAGCTCCGTATTGCATTTTTGGAGTTCAATCCCGTTGAGATTGTGAGGTAGCAAAAATGCGAAAACGATATCGCTGAAGACCTCTTGACCTTGGCGCGCACTTTCACGAATCTTTTTGACATAGTCCTGAGATGGAGATGTACCACTGGGTGCAAAAGTTTCCGGTATGCGAGTTCTAGGAAAAACGTTTATTGCAGCTCCGCTCCGGTACTCAGTCGCCTGGTATTGTGAACAAAAGAAGCAGCAGCATTTAAGCTTTTGGTGCCTTCATACAATACCAGGTGACTGGATAGCGAGGTGGAGCTAAAATAAACGTTTTTCCTAGAACTGGCATCCCGGAAACATTTGTCCCCTGTAGTACAATGTCATGTAGTGATAAGTGAAAACTAGGCTCTGAAGATACAAATGTTGTTCCTTGCTCGGCAGGCCATTCTCTGTTTTAATTCTTTATCGTTAAAAGGCCCGTGTCGTGAAATTCTGTCTCCATCTTTCTTGAAGCCACAGGTGAAGTGCAGTTCGAAAAGAAACTCGCCATACTTAGAGTGTCGAGAGGGGCAGCGCAAACACTGAGCATCACCCCATGCTTTCTTCCGCGTACTAAAATGTCAGCTTGTCGTAATTATGTATGAATGTCATCGTCGTCAACTAACATTCATGCGCTTATCACAACGAATGCAGAAACACGTGGCCACTTGCGCGAACACGAGCCGGAGTTTTTGCCCAAAAAACACAGCAGGAAAGTTCCATCTGACAAATATGTAGCAATCAGAAAGAGTGGGCGGTAGATTTGAACTATGTAATGACGGGGAAAGTGCGCCATCAGACCAGCATGAACCCAGTCATATCGAACGACTCGATCCGACGAGGACGCAGCAAGTCACATGGAATGACGTAAGATTTCTACCGCCGCAGCGAAATAACAAAAAACTTACGCTCTCATTGGTGTGAACGACCTCAATTTAGCAGCACAGAGCTCTCAGAAAATCGAAACCCATACACTAAAAGATACCCCTCCTCATTAACTGCATTTATCGCCAGTGCGTTTTCGAACACATAAAGCCTCAACAAAAACTCTTCATTCCACACGACCATTTTTCCGCCGTAGAGTAGAGGATTTCCACCAACTACAGCGACCGTACTGTATTGCCAAAAGAAGAAGTCGGCTACTGTCACCTTTAGAGTATTCTTGAGTTTAGAGATATTTTTAGTGCTCTACTGCACAGTTATAAAGACTGTCATGTGACATGGTTCTAGCCTGGTTCTACAGGTGATGGATCACAGGCTAGGTTATCAGGCTGGTGAACATGTGTTCATGGGTCCCACACTGACTCTGCAGGCCACATAATAATGAAAGCTGAGATTGAAAGACGATATTGAAAAACGCCAGCTTAGCGAAATCAGTCCAGAGCTGGGCACTACTATTGTAGGATTTACGTTCTTTAGGCAAGTAGCCATACAAAAATGTCCTATGGTCGGCTATAGAATTTTGGCCCAAATGGCTATAAACCATTCCTATTTCTGTCTATAGCTGTAGATACCGGCTGATATATTTTTCTATAGAGAGCTTAAGACAGTTGTATGGTTCCAAAGCAATAGCTTTAGAGGCATAGATTTTTAAATAGCTGGCAATAAGCAGACGCCCATAGGACGTTTTTGTATGGTTAAAACGTAGAAATCAATATATATATATATATATATATATATATATATATATATATATATATATATATATATATATATATATATATATATATATATAAGAATCCTTTCCTACCTCAGAAACTGTGGGAGCGAGAATGAAATGCAGGAGGGTTCTCTTACAAAGCGTTTTCACAAATCCATCGGCAAAACAAGTTGTTTTCCATCCCGGGTGCTGTAATTATCTGGCGTATAAGCTCTCCTTAGTCACACGCATCGGCAAGACCGCCGCACATAACAAGCCGCACTTTCAGGTTACCATGAAACTTCCTTCGCTTCCTACGTATTTGTTGGCCATCTTGGCCAGAAGGGGAGACGCTTCGGGAGCATCTAATCCGGGCAAGTAAACTGCAGGCATTAGCTTGACGCTCTCTTCAGCGCACCTTTCATGCGATCCATAGATACCGGAAATTAGGCACCAGAGCCAGCGGCTCAGAAGTAGGTCACAGCGCAGCGTCACGTTCAGGCGTGCCTCATTCATTGCGAAAACAAAGCGTTTATTTTCCCCCGGCACCTGATGCATCACACCTGTTCTGGCCTCTATTGTCAGGCATGCTAGTAGATAGTATCTTACGAGAGTGTCGTCGCCCTTATGTGCGGCTTTTATTCACCGCTAATTTCCTCCCAAATCATTTCACTGCCCATCTGTGCGAGCATTGACTCCGTTTTCTCCATTTATGGCGGCTCTTTACGGTTAAACTCTTTGCACACTAACATCGAATAGCAAACAGTTGCATGCGAAGAAAGAATTGGCAGTGGTTTAACGTAGTTAAACCTAGTAGACGTGGGAAAGCAGGCGTTCATTCTTCAATTGGAGGGAACATTAAAGCTGCGCCTTAATGATATGACGCGGTATCTTTCATATATGCAGAATTGGTCAGCTCCTACATAACAATCATAGATGGCAGCGACTCCTCATACTACCACCAGCGCTGTGATGCCGTGGTTAAGACGTCCACCACTGCACTGGCAGGTCGTTGCTTCTATCACGGCACAACCAAGAATTGCGCCACTTACGTTGCTCTTTCCGAGCACCCTCTAGCGCAGCTGGCAGTACGCTTCTCTGCTCTTACCCGAGCTTACCCGAGTAACACTGGCAAGCTCAGGCAGTAACTCGGGCTGCTAGACAACGGCACAAGATCGTATACGTACGTCGTACGTACAGCCGTCAGCACACTTACCAAGGACGCTTGATGGCGCGTCCCGCCCTGATATCACAGCCGCTGAGCGTTGAGGCTGAGACCATGCCGCACGGTGTGTTTGCGGCAGTTGGAGGCAGGTCGTGGGTTGCTTACGCGCTAACATTGTCTCAGACCCAGGGGCGCTAATGTCAGTGGAAGACACGCGCTCGAGCGTTCTTGTTAAACCTTCTGACGGCGGTGCGGTGAGCGGTGAACGTACGCACGGCGACAAGATTCTTGGTCAGTGTTGGTGAGCATAGGAGCTCTTTTGCACTAAAAACATTCAGTTTTCTTTTTGAGGCCTTGTTAAGGTCGCAAACATGGGAGCAAACTCTCAATATTCTTAGCAAACCCTGAAAGATTAGTGTTAATATGCTCCGCACCTGCGCGCGCTCTTTATACTAAATGCTGGCACAGGAGACAGGTCGTTTTTCGAACTTCGTAATCGACCTTTTTTGGGGGTTTGAAAAGCTGCTGCGATAAATGTGAACCGGGGACTAGAACTCCAAGCGGGAGGGCAGGCTGAGCGCAGCGCCTTGATCTAGCGGGAAAAGCGTCGCAAAAATAGCTAGTCTGTCGTTTGGTCTTAGCCTTATATTGAAATATTGTGGGATGAGTGCACACCGCCTTGCTTTAGTTGTTGTGTTTAGATCTGGTTCAAAAAACCATTGTGTTACCTATTTTCTCTACTGGCACTGTGGTGTTGTCTCTCCAGCGTGAAGCAAAGGTCTGAACAGGCCTAAGCATTGTATTTGGTCTTGGAACTGCAACCGTGCTTCTGCGTTTAATTGTTCTGTCTGGAAGGCACCCTGAACGACCCCAACAATAAAATAAAAAGTGATCGGGTAGCAGCGTTGCATATTAGAGGGCCGTAAGACTCTGTCCTTTTCGCAGCGCAAGTTCTTTCACAAGCAGTGCGCTTCTGCACACCGTAAAATGTCGCCGTGGAGTCCAGCGTTGTTCGACGGCAACATACTTACCTTCTTTAGCTCTCCTTCCTATCACACAGTCAGTTTCAGGCCATCAAAAAGAGTTCTGAACATTAAACCACACGGAATACGTTCACTAACAGCTCGGAGTGTCTTGCAAGCCTGAACTCGAGTCCCAAGAGGTCGTCGAAGCATATAAAACGAATCCGTCCGGAATAACTCCAACTCTGTACCAAATGACAGTAGTCGTATTCTGAAAGATCGCACACTGTCCTCCAACACAATCAAACAACTTAGAACACGGCGCAGATACACTTAAGTGTTGTGTTGTGTTGGGTTTTATGTCACATAGGCAATGCCAAGTTCAAAGTAGATACACCTAGGAGTAATAACATTACCAGGCACCTCAATGATCAGAGACGCTTTCAGACTAATATTAATTCTCATGCGTCAAAAATGGTCATACCTAACAATGAAAATTCTTCGCGTTTTCAGCGCTGCAAGAAAAACGTAATTAAGTCTGGTCATATCAACGACATAGTCGTAACATATGCGCACACATGAGCCATAAATATTATACTACACAAAAAGTGCACCTCCCACAGTCCTCTAATGCACACTTATTGGTGGCGGTATTTTGCATGATTTTATAGCACATCTTCACTCTTTAACTAGCCACCTGGTTATTCCAGCCTTGCTTTCTCACCTGTCTTATACGCTAGCAAATTGTTAAAGATATATTCTCAGATCTCTTCCCGTCTCGCCAATGCCAGTTTTATTTTCAGCATCGAAAGCAATGTTTTTGCAATGATTACTCATTTAGCCGAGGGTTTGACGGCATACCGTCTGGTCAGGAATCATGATGATGTGGAGAACTGGTCACTGGCCAAGGTCAATAAAGATGGAAAGACGTTTCGGCAGCACTACAGCTTCCTTGTTAACTATTAGGCATGAGTGAACAACGGAGCCGTTGTGCTCCGGAAACGTCTTTACATCTTTATTGACGTTGGTCAGTGACCAGTGCAACTCCTCACGGTTACTCATTTAATCGATTTCGCCCTCTGGGAAGGTGACCAACGGATGTTACATAGAAGTTATATATTAAAATATAAGACAAAAATATACAACCAAAAATTTTGCTGTCTCATGCCTGCTACGCGTGCTTAACACCACAGCACGAATGCATGTGCCGCTTCTGGTTCTTTGGTCGTGTACACGCTGCAACGCTTGTCACGAAAAAAAAAGCTGGAAAGTTGACTCTAACGCATGCTGCATTAATCCGTAGATTAATGTAAATCCGTGGATTAATTTGTGGAATAATGTACGGAAGGAATTCATGCGAGCTGTGCCGTGTTCTGCCAGATATCGGACACATAGGGAGTACAGCGAGCAAGATAACGTATAAATATACATTTACGCACTGATTTTGTTGCTTCAGTAGTCAACACTCGTGTGGTAACAACCGTGACAAAGCGCCTGCGTTGTCAGCTTGGAGTGAATTGCTGTTCTTGGTGTCACTGCTGGGATCATTTGTTTGTCTCAAAAATCTTCTTATCCATCGTTGTCACGTGCTTCAGGAGAAGATTGTCAGGAGGAGTAAAAGAAGGATAAGGCCAGCATTGACACAGCAAAAATTTAATGCACATAACGAGACCTCCTAACATGCAAGAACTATCGCACACGAAGGAACAAACTCTCACACTACTAGCACCTGCGAGCGTAGCACCTACGAGCACCTGCAAGTGCAGCTACGAGGGAGGCCATAAAATTAACTGCCGTTTAACTGCTACTGAACTTGGTCACAGAGCGAAAGGCGTGGTGTATGGGGCAACTAGGCGCGGCTTGGCCTCTGTAACGCAGAGTGTGTTCCGCACACTCGATAGGCAGCGCGCCCACCCTGCCACCCTAGCAGGTGGCAGTTTAATTAATGGTTCATCGGGATGGGTTGGTCACCCAATGAACGCTGCGGCCTTTTCGACCGCCGAATTCAAAGGTCAAGTTCAAGTGGTGCGGCACCATGGTAGACCACATATATTAAGGTATATAGCCACACTTCACCTGGGGCTCACTTGAAGATCAAGTGGCAACGCACCACGAAATCGGCTTTACCTAGCGTAGTGAAGCACTCGCTTCAAAACGCAGGACCGAGAACTAAACAGGACGCATAACAAAGAAAGACACTCTGAGCGTTCGGAAAGAATAAATAGCCGTGTTTTTTTTTCTGTAAACTGCAACGCACAATTTCAGTTTCTGGAATTTCAGCTCCAAAATAATAGAAACAAATTGAGTTAAAATACCACTTTCCTTACGCGTGCTTGACCTGCAATCGTGCCCGACCTGCCCGTCATAGCGTTCCAGTATGTAATGGGAGCGGTTGTCAACGACGTGAACGCTTCTCGTGAAAGGTCTGCTCGGGTAAATGTCACTGTAACGGCTGGGCCTGTTGGCTGCTGCTAGAGATGCGGCAGAAGGCAGAAGGTAAGAGGACCGGTGCAAAGCTGACCGAGCCTCTTGCTGTCAGGATTTTCTAAGGCCCGGACGAAAACACCCAGTGCGGGAGGGGGACAGTCTTTTTGCTTTCGTGGTGTTCAATCCCATACACTTCACTTCTGTGTACACGCTTCAAATCCCTTCGCTTCGTCTTCACTTCTTATGTGGCAGAGGGCAAATAAATAAATGTTTGATCGTAAGACGTTCCTCCGGAATAGCAACCTGGGTCTTACCAGCCCCAGCGGTGGCTGTGTTTAAAACAGCCGTCTCCTGAAACAGTGGCACATCACTTAACCGGTTCACCACTGCGCCAGCAGCGTTATGAGGACTCCCAGGGATCTATGAATGTGATGTAGAGTATGACCCATTCCGCATATGCTTGCATCAACACATTAGTGCTATCGCGTCATACCATTAAGGCTGAGCTAAAATGTCCTCTACCATTTTTTTGCCGTAACTCCTCTTCTGCCCTTGATGTAAGTAGGATCTATATTGTGGAGGACTAGAGTTAACAGGAATTGTCTTTCTCATCTTCGGTTACTATCCGATTTCTCCATCGTACCCGGGAGCTTGGTATCCCGAGTCTGTCAAGAAGCTTTGCTCCAGTTGTACTGGATACGAGTCTGAATACTTCACTTCTGTGTGCCCTAACTCCTCCACCGCGTTGTGAATACCGAGCCTCATGAGCTGGTGGCTTCGGTGTGCATGGGAACTCCGAAGGCTTGTTTCCCGGCGTTCCTGGTAACTGCACTCAGCTTCAGAAGATCTCTCTTTTTGTCTTTTTGAGAGAGAGAAGTAGCGTCACTTACGTGATTCTGTATACGGCGAAGACCTGGAATTGTCTGAAGGCATGGTTTCTTTCATTCCGTGCCTTCTGCTACTAACGCGGAAGATAATCCTAGTGAGTTGTTCAACTGTTTCTTTAGTTTTTATAAGGCGAAGCTGTTACCTTTGTTCGCCTTTATTTCAAGGCAAAAAATTCAGATTTTTAGCACTTCATACCGGATAGTCCCCTATCGAGACTTCACATTCATCCCAAAGGTTAGATTCTTGACTCTAGTGAAGAGCAATAAAACATTTTTGCAGCCCAGGTCGGGTTGAAGCACTCGTCACACCCCTCTAGGTCCTTTGTGGCCTCATTCTGAGCCCTGGTCATAGACTGCAGAGTTCTGGTTTGCTTTATGGCTTATGGAGTTCAAGGTCCCAAAGTGACATCTCCCACATTCTCAGACAAAATTTTTGAAATTTGGCAAATTGTAAGATTTTGGAATGAAAGGTATTATAGGCAACGGTCCATTCTTCTCATATGTAGCGAAATATTTCTTTTAAATTCTTACCACCGGTCGCATCGAACACTTAAGAGTGGCATAAAAAACCAATGGTTAACGCTTTTGATGGTAGCAAAAACGCCAATAGAAAAAAACTGGAGACTGCCGTCGGGTGATCTGCGCATCAATATAGTGCAGTCATATATTAATTATATCAAAAAGTTGCGTTCATAAATGTTTTCAGCTCAAAAATGCTTTTGTCCATACTTGTTGGATATGCTCAGGCTATCAGGGACGCAGTAGTGAGGGGCTCCAGAAATTTTGACCACCTGGAGTTCTTTAACGTGCACTGACATCGCACAGTACCCTGACCTCTATAAATTTGCCTCCATCGAAATTCGACTGCCGCGGGTGGGATTGAACTCGCGTCTTCTGGGTCACAGCCGAGCGCCATAACCACTGATCTATCGCGTCGGCCTCCTGCGGAGTTCTTACGATGCACGGAGTAGTAATATCGTTTATAACCAAGCCTTGTTGAATACCTCACATTTCGTGCAATTCTTCTGGTAAATTAATGAAGGCAAGGTTCAACAACCGGAGTGAGAGCACTACTGCTTGTGGGGTTCCTCTTTTTCCAAGCTTATACTTGATCGAAGTTAAGCTGCCCGCCTTTATTACTGCGATTCTGTTTCTGAGAAAGTTCTGATTGAAGTTGAAGGTTCGCCGACCATTGGGAATCCGTTCTAGAGCGTCTGTTTTGCTTGTAATGGCAACATGTTCGAACACGCCTTTAAGGTTTACTGTGAGGAGTGATCTGACTTCCTGCCTGCTTCGGTGTTTCAGTTCTTCTTTCTGAATTTGTGCAATAACTTCATGGGGAACAACTGTCCCTTAAAATCACGGATACATTTGGGAACAGGCTCTTTATTTAGGCACCAAGAAACCTTGGTCTTAATCATCGTCTCGAAGAGTTTCCCTGGGCAAGTCGTAAGAGAAATAGATGAAAGATTGTCCTCATTAACAGGCTTCATGTGTTTGGGATTAAACCAAACTTCAGTCATCTTTCGGCTGTCTGGAACTTGTCCCATTTCCTAGTATGAATTAAAAATTAAAAACTTGATTAGTTCAGCATCCCCGTAGAAAAATAAATATGCCGACTGGAAAGCCTAAGTTCAATTTAACCGTGCTTCGCGTATTTTATACTACTTCGCCCGTTTCAGCAGTATCCTAAGCCTCAAAATTTGAAATCTCAACAAAGCAGGCATGTTTGATTAAAATGTGCTGCTCGGTGTGAGTCATAGTGCTGTAGGTGCGGTAATGAATACTTCAAACCGTCATTAAAAAACAGCATTAATACGGTAGCTGCACCCATGTTACTTTGGTCGCTCTGGTCAGGTGTATGTCGAAAAACATGAGTGCCCTCCAAACGTAATTAACAAGGAGTGGGATAGACACGAGCGTCCATTCGAGCACGCCGCATTGCACCCAAGTTATTCTGATGACGTCATCGACGTTAGGCTTTTCCATGTCCCGTCTCTCTCCGCTGAGTTCTGTCGCTTAGGTGACCGCGTGCATGCTTTCCCAATTTCATTATTACTGTCGCCAAAATAATTCGTTCGATGCGCCACCTGTCGACATTCCTTCGAAACGAAATCCATTTACGAGCGGCGTCATGGTATGCAACAGTATTCTACTACTGCCTCTGTTGCGTTGCGATTTCATCTATCGCATCCCCTACGGAAGTCCTGCCGATGAAGCACCAGTGAAGTGTTCTTATCAACACAGTTGGTGTTTCTATCCATACGAATAACTGTTAACGAATACTGCCATCCGCGAAGCATTAGCCGGCGATCCAGGTCCCTGGACTTGGCACCGGTAACAATGCTGATGAATGGGGGCCGAGTGCTGCTTGAAGCAAAGCGGGTGAAATGCGACTGCGTAGCTTTCAAGGGCAATGTCTTTGCAGGTGCTAGTTCAGCAGTTCACTCAGCAGGCCTTTCATTTATTTCACACCACGGCGAACAAAGAAATTTTTCGTTATTCTGCAGAGTGTTCCGCAAGTGCTTGCGTGCACAGTTGCGTTCACAGTTAGCCGGACCAGATGGTACCACATTTAAATGGAACACAGAGGCTGTTATTTCTAGTAGAACGGTGCCTTGCGGACCACGACTGATCCTAATAGACATGACCAGTGACTAATTGCACAACAAAACCTTTATGCCGCCGACGAAAGGGAAAATTAAATGTACTTGGCTTCAGAGGAAATGAGGAACAAAAGAGCAGTCTCCAGGCTAATTGCATGCTGGGGGCGAAACCGGCACTGCATTGTTGTGACAAGGGGTACTTCATCGATGTGCGATAAATTCAGGCGATTCTTTGTACCTGCAGTTAAATTAGATGGCGTCTAAAATTTCAAACGCATCTGAAATTACGCTTCAGAAGAAACACAACTATAGTGGGCCGAATCAAACTTTAGAAAAAAGTGATTTCTCCGTGAAAGAAGCAGCTTTGAATGCCTGATGCAAGTCCATAACATGCCTTCAAATGGGATTCGAAAGCAAATGGCGCTACCCCAAAATAGAAAAAAACTGCCTTCATAATAAAAGTGCCAGGTGCAAAATATACAAAAAAGTCGATATGGCCCTCCATCTAAACTCAAGAACAGAACTCGAGGCAGTGATAGCCGAGTGTAACGATTCGTGAATTTTTCTCCGTTCAGTCACGGCACAATACCTACCATGTGTTTCTCGAGGCGGCTGCTCCGTAGCCTATTTTCTTTTCCGTTGTTTCACGAGCCTTTTGGCAGGCAACACGATACGAAGTCAACCGTTTCTGAAGGAAATTTTAGTGCAGCATAGAGGCCACTGTTTTGCGTTTCTCGAAAGACCTCATTGCCATTCACCCACTGCTCTTTGAGATAACTTCCTGATGGAGATGCAAGAAACGACAGCGGGCTACTGTTAGTATTGTGCATTTTATGTCGAAATCTACTCCAGTTGGTGTAAGGTAAATGAATGGTGCTTCCAGATAAGACTACACTCCGCTCACTATGCCTTGCTTGACGAGAAGGAACTGAGGAGCGTGAAATGGCCTTACTGAAGGATTTCATGGTGACCCTATCGTCAATTTGTTTATTTAAAATCTCATGAACGCATTTGCGCATTCCAACAGGCTTCTAAAGGTCAGTGGCATGTGTTGAGAAATTCAAAATTACAATATTCTTATTGCGCTTATTGTTTCAAAGCACTCTGGGTCGGGCGCTATCTGCTTACTTGGTTTTGTCTAGTCAGACAGAATATTTATTTTGGGTTAGAGGCGTCACCGAATATTCGCAGGGGCCAACAATACTTCCGAACTTGTTTCCAGATTTATTCCTTCGATATTTCTGAATTAATTTCCGATGCTTCTGATGCCATGGCTGATATGCACGAAGCAATGGCAGTTATCAGGCTGTTTATCAAGGGCTGTGTTGTCAAATCGCAGAGAGAGAAAGGAACTGGAAATGTAAATTATGTGCTAAGCACGGGGATAAAGAAACGCTTAGGCTGGAATGAACTGCCACTATCCTCTGTTACTATTGCGCCAGAAAGCAATTTCTGTTCAAAGGGAAGCATTAAAAATACGGCTACGTAGCTTGAGAAAAATGCGCCGCGCACTTTTTGATTTTGTGGAAGTAACAGAGCACATTTATTTATGGCGTGGGAACATGCGCTTCCATTGCATTCAGCCTGCAGATATATAATGAGACAGGTAAACAGAGTTTGCTTTTAATTGGTGAAATCTAACGAAAGCAGATAATGACATTTAGTCAGCTCGAACTTTTGCTGGAATCTAGATTAAAATGAAGATATGGACAAGTTAGCACGTTCATCGCTTAGCCGGTCCCTTTTAATGGCACAAGACACCAACCCATTAAAACATAGTTTGGACTAAGATGAATTCAGGCACTCATGAAACATACTTGTCTGCAATATGTAAGTACTAGCAATGATTTCTGCGTTTTCTTGTAATTCCATTTCGGTTGGTGTGATCTAGAATTCGTGTTCCGGATGTTCCAGAGTGCTGCTAGTGACGTCTGAAGCACATTTAACCTGACATCTATTCTCGATGATTAGGTAACGCATTTGTTTTCACGAAGGCTCTGTAGGCAAAGACGGCTGTGTAGATCACGTTCTAGGAGAATATATATATATATATATATATATATATATATATATATATATATATATATATATTTAAGAGAAGTGGGCACTTCTACAAAGACACTTTTATTTATCAACGTTTCGACCGCACCGCACCGCGGTCGAAACGTTGATAAATAAAAGCGTCTTTGTAGAAGTGCCCACTCTCTTAAATCTTTATTCTGTGGAGCCAACGCAACCTACGTTCGTATATATATATATATATATATATATATATATATATATATATATATATATATATATATATATATATATATATATATATATATATATATATATATATATATATATATGTTGAACTTTGTCAGAATTGATTTGTATTTTTTTGAGAGACGCACAATTCTTTCATCCTTTCTTTTCGACCAATGTGTGTTCCTGTGCCAAAGTGATGACTCACCTTGTGACTCTCTCCTGTTTTTCGTCACAGGGAGCAATGAGCTTTACAAAAATTGTTTCAAACAAGGAAAGAAGCCATTGGTATGTGATACCGACCCTACTCTTCATTTTGATAATCTTTAATATAAAGTATTTGTTGCTTTCTTTAGAACAGCGCTCCTGTGCCTTGAGC
The DNA here is from genome assembly GCF_052857255.1 of Amblyomma americanum. Classification (NCBI taxonomy): domain Eukaryota; kingdom Metazoa; phylum Arthropoda; class Arachnida; order Ixodida; family Ixodidae; genus Amblyomma; species Amblyomma americanum. The sequence continues at coordinate 115,386,631 of NC_135504.1, forward strand.
AGCGAATAGCGTACGAATTTACTTAATCTTTAGCTAAAAACGCAATTGTTTTCTTTTAATGCAAGGTAGGTGCTTTATGATGGACATTATTCGAAACCTTCCAAAGCAGCTTCTATGATGATTGTGAATTTTTATGGCTGAAGGGCTGCTACGGCCAAAGAGCGCCATGGAGCAAGGTATTTTTCGTCTTCTCAAGGTGGGGTCAAAGGCCCCCTTTCCAAGCATTTTAAACTAAAGAATCCCGCCACCATACCAGGGGAAAGGTTAATTGTACCATTGTATCACCGCTGGGTACACTGCGGTAATGGGGATCGAACCCCGCATCTCCCGCATGCGGGACGGATGCTCATACCACTAGGCCACCGCTGCGGGCCAAGTGCAGTTTATATACACGCTAAGAAGCACTTCTGTTTGTCATTTAAGACACTCCGAGGAATTATATATATATATATATATATATATATATATATATATATATATATATATATATTTATTTATTTATTTATATATTTGTTTTACAATACTGCCGCTAGCAGAAGGGCATAAAAAATGATTTCTTTTACGCGTACAAGTATACGTGTAAGTGACACAAATCACGAAGAAAGAACATAATTCATCAAAATACAAGCGACAAATTAATAGAAGCATACAATAGAAAACAACGTAGTATATAATGACAACTGTGCACGTCATAGTCATAACCAAAAAAGAGAAAGTTTAAAGAAGCAATTGAATTTCAATTCTAGTTTTTGAGAGTACAACCTAGAATAGAATCGCGAACAAACATTAGAAGATCTTAATAATCTTTTGTGATTAACTCTAACTGGGAAACAAACCCGGATAATGAATTTGTTGTTGTTAATGATGGGCTAAGTTCATTCTATTCTCTGATTACGCGAGAAAAAAATGAGTAGCTGAGAGTGTTGTTATAGAAAGAATACTCAGCGTATGCTCGTGTTGATACCGTGTTTTTCTAGCTTGCGAATATGAAATGTACTGTGTGGTATCCATTTTATACTGACAATGCAGAATTTGAAAAAGGAACTTAAGTCGAGCTTGTTTTGCTCTCGTCAATAGTGTGTCAAGGCCCGAACAAGCTAAGAGACGCGAGGGTGAGTCAGTAGGACGGTATTTGCTGTGAATGAACCTTACGGCTTTTCTTTGTACGCCTTCAAGTTTTGGCTATGTTAGTTGCTGTGTAAGGAAACCAAAATGTGTTAGCGTATTCTAAAATAGGTCTCACAAATGTTTTGTACGCCAGAAGCTTAATATTCATTGGAGCGAGCTTTAGGCGTCTTTTTAGATAAAATAGCTTTCGCAGTGCAGTAGTTGTAATATTAGTTATGTGTGTTCCCCATTTGAGGTTAGATGTAAATGTTATGCCTAAGTATTGATGTTGATCGACCATCGAAAGAGGCATGTTATTAACGGTATAAGTGAAGTGAGATGGCTCTTTTTTTCTTGTTATTGTCATTGACACTGGTTTCTTTACACTAATAGACATTTTCCACTCGGAGCACCACTCGGCTACCGTGTTAAGAGAACCAGGAAGAGCAAGATGGTCGTCATGGCTGTTAATTTCTTTATATATCACACAGTCATCAGCAAAGAGTTTAATTGTGCACCCTATATTATTGGTTATATCATTAATAAATATAATAAATAGCAGTGGCCCAAGAACTGAGCCTTGTGGTACTCCAGATATGAAAGGTACAATATCAGATGGCGTATGATCGAACAAAACAAGCTGAGAGCGGTTTGCTAAAAAATGTGTAATCCAAGTGGAAACTTCTCCCTTCCCAATAGCTTGTTCCAGTTTTGCGATGAGCTTGACGGGACTTACGCAATCAAAGGATTTAGAAAAATCAAGTAATATCATGTCAATTTGCAGTTACAGCATATATATATATATATATATATATATATATATATATATATATATATATATATATATATATATATATATATATATATATATATATATATATATATATATGCTGCAACTGCAAGTCACTAGCTGAGCAAGATAAACGAATACGTGACAGCTTACGAGATGCCGGTAAGCTCTGATGTCCACAAGGCAGACCCGCAGATGAAGTCATATAGCAGCTAGTTTTGGTAAAGTCGATGTGTAAAAAAGAATAATTACTGGTAAAGACTGTTCCTATTTTAACAAAAAAATAATGAAGCTCTCTGTACATGTTTCGAGTACATTTCATGCAGAAGAGGCAGGTCGTCATAGGACAGACATTACAGACCCTGAATCAACAATTTCTTTTTGGAACTTCTCATTTTGTTTCGCAATCTTTCTGTTTTTTGAGAAACAGTTACGCTACGCATTTCATGTGGCCAGTGACGACGTGGGAGCACGGCTGATTGGTGGCGCATTGACTTCAATGAGTCCTCGCGCTTAATAGATGAAAGAGATCAGAGTGCTACTTCTATTAGCGTCACTGCAGGGTTATTGATCACAGAGATATCCTATGGAGGCTTCGGCCGTGAAGACGATCCATTGTTACCGGAATTGGATGCAGGAAGGCGAAAGAGAATTCGAGATTGCATCCGGAAATGGGGATCTCGCCTTGCCCAAACACTCCTTACGAAGAAAGCGTGTTTCGCCTCTTTGGCTTTTAATGTATTTCCCTTCGTCTTTTCGGCTTTTGCACACTTGTTTAATGTTATTCCGTGAGTGTTTACGACTCCTGGGTCCTGCGCTGTTGAGATGTATTTGCTCGTCGGCTAAATAAAATACGTGACGTTTGTAGCACCAAGTACTAGCGAAAGAAAACTATCTCGGCCGGTTGCATTGATGCACTTTCGACCACTTCTTATCGCCTTATCATTAAACCACCAGGTAAGAAAATAGAGAAGCCTTGTTTGCGGCCGACGAGACATTATGCAAGTACCATTAGTATATTCTAGTAATAAGGAGAACACGCACATTGTGAACCAAGAAAGAAGAGTGCAAAGCTCCTGAAATTACGACGCCGATGAGTCACCAGTTTCCAGTAATGGAAGGTGCGTTACCGTAATTGTACAGTGAGAATAGTACTCCGAGCAAAGAATGCTTATCATTCATTCCTAATGCTTATTATTAAAAAACAAAACACCCTTTTATAGATATTTTAAATGGCTTTTTTTGTACCACTCACATCTCTAATGTTGACCAATCAGTGCCTCAGCACTGGCGGCTTGCGATACGGTCGCGGTCGCTGCAAGCGCTATGCTAAAGGTCTGTATCGTGCTTGTGTCAAAGCTAGGGTCTGCGTTTCTTTCACTGCCTACTTTATGCCTTGCCTGACTTGACCGTGTGCTCATTCCGTGAAACTTGCTCGGCATGCGCCCTGCAGCTATGCAGCCTATCCGCATGGGATACGCTCTTTTCAAACATAAGCTCGTTGCCTACACTCCCGCTGATCGCAATGCCTACATACTTCGCCCAGAGCTCGAGAAGGAACGACCACTTCGACTTACCTGTAAAAATTACACGCTCAAACTGTGTGTTACGACGTAAGAACAGGAGTCAGCACTCCAGAACCTTCAGTGGTGTAGTCTAGGTGTAGCAAGAAATGGTTGGTTGGTTTATGGGGTTTAACGTCCCAAAGCGTCTCAGGCTACGAGAGACGCCGTAGTAAAGGACTCCGGAAATTTCGACCACCCGGGGTTCTTTAACGTGCACTGACAACACACAGCACACGGGCCTCTAGAATTTCGCCTCCATTGAAATTCGACCGCCGAGGCCGGGATCGAACCCGCGTATTACGGGCCGGCAGCCGAGCGCCATAACCACTCAGCCACCGAGGCGGCTGTGTAGCAAGAAATACACCGATACTTTTTCTGCCTATTTGCATGAGAGTCATACGAGATAGCAAGACGCACGTCTTACAATGAACCGAAATTCGCCTCATGATAATGAAAATGACGGAACTGAATCATTATGGTAATACAAACAGAGCCACGCACAGGCGCTGCGTAGTTTTTTTTTCTATTATGATGGGAGTGGTTTATTAGAGCATGGTGAAATTGAGGCAAAATCACTTTTTCCCTCCAGTGGTCACAGGGCGTAGAGAATACTGTCACACAGTGCAGTATGTATCAATGTTGCTAGTGGAAGGGGCAAAGAAATATAATGGACATGTACGCTTGCTGTTTAAAACAAAGAAACGAAGGGGACAACTCGCTTTAGGATGTATGCAAGCAACAAAAGTAACGAGCTCTTAGATAATGGCAGGTGGGGGCCTGGTCCACGGCTATCACCAAATTGTGGACGGGCTGCGAATGCTTCGTGCCTTTCTTTTTTGGTGGCGTTTCTGGGTGGTGACAACTCTGCATAATTGCGCTTTACAACGCGGCAAAAGAAGGCCTGATCCGCCAGCTCCCTTCGGATGTGGATGAGCATGCAGATGACTTAATCAACTACGACTTTATATTATGATTGTTCCTTATAGTTGAGATAGCTCCTAACGACTACTAAGGAGTCAGTAACGGGTAAGCGTCTTTACGGCGCGCCGTTTTTGGGTGTAATCAAAGAAAGTAGCAAACCACGACGAGACGGAGGCAGAAACACGCACACACACAGGAACACGCACACACACGAACGCTTCTGTGTGTGTGTGCGTGTTTCTACCTCGTGTTCCGTCGTGGTTTGCGCAAAGTTTTCTTGATTGTGTCGCTTCACCGACTGGCCCACCGAAATGCACTATTAAATTTTTGGGCCTAATCGTGCCACTGACGCAACATCGGCAGCCGCGCCGTTGAGGATGGCGGCTTCAGGAACCATACACATTGTAAGCTTGGTATTCTGGTAGAGGGAAAAGTGCATTGATGAAACCATGGCCATTGATTCCTTCATGTTAAATCGGATGCTCTAGAGCGAAAAGGAACAAATTTATTGAAGCCTCAAAATTAGAACTAATTGCGCCCTGTGCCGATATATCAAATCCGCAGATGATAGAGGGAAAATTGAGGGAGGGAGAGATTTTGTCGTCCTTTTTTTTCTTTAAACCTTCATTCATTCGGGAGCGGAGCTTACAGCATGCTTGAGAGGATTTTTTTTTATTGAGATACAGTTACGACTTTTCTCCGCAACTATTTTAATCATTTCCGTTTGTGCGTTTACTACCAGTTGTATGATGGTGAACCAAAAAAGTAACTTATAAGTGGCCGTTAAAGTTCTGATTAAAATACACTATTTTACTGACAATACTTTCATATCAGCCGTGGAGTGGTCCAGAGCTACACCATCTGTCAGCATGGAAAGAAAACTTTTGCCCCCCTAGTAGCTATAAGGTGGCCGCCCACTTCGAAATGTACAGAATAGAAGAGCATTCTGTGGTCATTCATTTTTTTCTGACGCAATTCATGTTAATCGACAATAAAACAAGCAGTAAAGGCTCACAAGGAGGTGTACAAGCTCCTCAGTAAGTTTAAGAATGAAGTTGCAGTATTGGCTGATGAAATACAGCACTGACATTGACGCTGAAAATGGAGCGGGCAGGTGGCCGCGTGTCAACCGGAAGAAATTGGTGCTTAAATATTTAGGCATTATTGAAGTTCTAGAGCACCTACTTAAGACGAGCTCTGTGCATTGCTGAAAAACAAAACAGGTAAAAATGCTTCTTTATGTCGTGTGTTTTCAGATTATAAATTTTAGTTCTTTTTTGACGGCCCTATACAGGAAACCTCTTCAGCGATCTCGTGTGGGTAATCACTGTGGCTCTTCGACGACACGTTTTCTCAGCACAATTTCGTGCTGGATAATATCGGCATTGAGTCTGCCAGAGTACCCCCGCATTTCAAACTTCAATCATTTCTGCTAGTCGTGAATGAGGCACCTAGTTTTAGGGCGACATTACTCAATTTCGCACACAATCAAGGAATGTTTCCTAAAGATATGACACCATTTTTGACGGTAAAGTTGACGTGTGTAAACTCAATGCCAAATTCTAGAAGCTCTCAGAACAAAACAACAAGCCTTGAGAGGCTCGTGCTTGTGCTCGCCGCTATAATTCGCAAACGTGCGATTGCAAATTGGCCGACGAATATGAGATTTTAGGAACAAACTAACGTCGTTGAAAATCGTCCACCTGAACCAGTGACGCGAGCTGTAGCTTTTGTGACCCTAGGCTGTCTATCCCAGACAACAAGTTTTCAAGTTGATGCTTTTTCGGTTTATCACTTGCTTTCTTGCCCGACAAGACACGTTCCAAGTATGCGGATCTCTGCAGCGTACTATATACGGAAATATCACTGGTTCATTTTATTTCTTTTTCGCCCGACCACGAAGTCTGAAATACTGCTTCGTGAACGAAGTCCAAGGCCATCGAGATATGCGCTACTCTGTACGTTTACGCCATCTAGAGTTCCGCCCTATCATAATCATCGACCTTCAAACTTCCCCTTTTTTTTCTTCGACGCGAGTTTAACCATATTAAAAATATCTTCATATCTGTATTTTCTTTTGCTAGCAGCGTGGTTTCTCCAGTTGCCCTGCTCCGTCGATATACGTCTGGATTCTTTCTTATTAGCCCCTAAAACTTCATCACCTAACATTTCTCTAACCTCTTGTCGCCAGTATTCTACCCCTTCATTTCACTCTGACCCGCCGCGGTGGCTCAGTAGTTACGGTGCTCGGCTGCTGACCCGAAAGACATGGACTCGACCCCGGCCGTGGCGGCGGAATTTCTATGAAGGCGAAATTCTAGAGGTCCGTGTACTGTACGATGCCAGTGAACTTTGAAGAACCCCAGGTGGTCTAAATTATCCGCAGCCCTTCACTACGGCGTCCCTCTTAGCCTGAGTCACTTTGGGACGTTAAACCCTCATAAACCAAAACCATTTCACTCTGGTGATGTGGTATCACTCTCTTTCTTTTATCCTGTTCATTCCGTCTAACATCTCAAAGGGGATATTTTTGGAACTTTGAAGTCTTTTGGAACAAATAAGGTGGTTATGCTCCCGCTCTCTACGAACGTAAAATATATTGTCATATACAGATGAAAAGCAATATTCGTTTTATTGACGTTTTTCTGGGGTTTAACGCACTGTATTGCAATGCAAATAAATCTGCACTATTCCTCCATTACTAATACGGAATCTCATATTGATACCGAGGGTTATGCAAGTCACATATGTGAGCCACATGAAATTTATGCGCAGTAAATGCGGAAAAACCGAGATGTCCAGCTCAGAATACATACAGACCCTGTACAACGTCGTGCAGAACACACTAGAGCCACCTGGAAATCTGACAAAAATCTTTAAGAAAAATCACGGAAAGCATACACATTTTTGAACGTTTTCTATACGTCATATAGGCTATCTATTACACTCTTTTATTATACGTGGCTCATAGAGAAGTATTTCAGTAACCGCAGCGGTGGCCAAGTGGTTGAGCATCCGCCTCGCATGCGAGAGGTGCAGGGTTCGATCCCCAGTGCCGCCGGGTACCCACCGGTGATACAATGGGTACAAGCTTTCCCCCTGGTCTGGTGCTCGGCTTATTTAGGGTGAAATGCTTGGAAAACGGGTCTTTGACCCCACCTTGAGAAAAAGAAAAATAGTTTGTGTCATGGCGCTCTTTGGCCTTAGATGCCTTTGCGCCATAAAAATCCATCATCGTCAAGTATTGCAGTAGAAATTACTGGCCAACTATTTGCAAATAAACTTTTTAGGGCCCAATTTGTGTACAATATGGAAATTTATGAAGTGAAGGCAAGTGATCTCTACCAAGAGATAATTCCATAATCTGTCATTATATGTTCATACTTTAGGGTATTGTTAGGTACTTATTATTGAGGAGTGCTTTTCTACCTGGAGCCAGGCAAGAAAGAGGATAAGACAATGGCGGCCGATACGCGGTAGCGCAAGTGCAACGTCATCGTTTTCCAAGATCAGCTATGCGCGAATTGGCAATACTAGGTGGCAGTTTTTTTCCTCCTTGCGGAAAAGAACACTTCATGGTGGCCGGCACAACTGCAAGGCATTCTTTTTTCTAGTCAGAGTAATTACTTCCGGCGCTTGACTGAGTACAGCAAGCTTAGGTTATTACTATCTCAGGGCCGTCATTTTGTTGCGCAAGGAGAGTTTTAAGGCCAATGTTGCTGACGTCGGTGTTTACTTCGGTGCCGGCCTCTTTGCAGAAGTGCGTAAGAACAGTTGTTTGAAGGCTCCGGCGGAGCATAGAAAAAGCCGTCTGTTGCTGACTGGTCCGGATGAAGGTATTATTCCTCGTGAGTGGCGTGAACGGCCCCGAACTCTTGGAGAATACAGCAATAAACCGCCAACATTATAAGCAGAGACTGAGGAAGCGCTGGCCAGCTTTCTTGTCAGTAGGAACACGAAAAACCACTACGCCGAAAGCCTTGTCTGGGTCCGGCTGCAATCATTCAGATCTTCAGAACTGACATCATGACCCAGAAATTTGATGTGTTGTTAGGCAAAATGGTATTTCTGAGGTATTGGCGTAAGATCAGTCGAGCTTCGAAGACAGCCAGAAGTCGCTGAAGATGCCGCTCAAACGTTTAAAAGAAACGGTGAACTCGTGACAGCTTTACTACTTGAGGTCTGTGAGGACAATATCCATTATCCGCTGAAACGTAGCCGGGCCAGAGTAGAAGCGAAAAGGGAAAACTTTGAATTCATAGAGGCCATATAGAGTGCAAAAAAAAAACCGTTTTACGCACTCCCGTTCGTCTACTGGAATTTTCCAATAACCACTCCTCAAGTAGTTGCAAATAGTCCAGTGAGTCATCAATGCGCTGCAAATGGTAGGAGTTTTTTTGTCAATTTGTTCAATTTTCGATAGTCTGCACATAACCGGAATGAGACGTTCTTCTTCTTAATAAGGCGCACATGGGAAGGCCAGAGGTTTTGGGCACGTTTAACAACACCATCGTCAACCATCTCCTGAACCCGCGTTTGGATCACTACCCGTTCTTCAGCGGAAACACGCTGAGGGCACTGTCGTTTAGGGCGAGTGTCATCATAGGTGATCATGCGGTATTCTGTGATGGCCGTTAGGCGAACCTACAAGGATGAAACGAAGCAAGGCTTGAATTCCAGCAGCAGTTGCTCAAAGTTCTGTCGTTTCCGCTGGCAGTTGTTGGTGTTTTCAAGGGAAGGTTCTTCAGTGCCCACAGGGCCGTGAGCAAAAACAATATGGAACATCTGCAACATGCTTGACAGAAGCGATAGCAGGTCCTGTGAAAAGGTGCCGGTGATCATTAAAAAAACTACTGCCAAGGATCGCAGACCGGCCACTACGAAGCGTCAGTAAGAGCGAGTGGCGCAGATGCCTTGCCTCAGCGGTATTGAATGGTTAGCTTCTGCGACTGCTTCGCCGCCGTGGAAGTCCTCACAGGTGATCTAAAACGAAACATTGCTCCATGATGGCAACGTGACGCTGCCTGTAGAAACGTAAAGTGCGACACTGCGATGGCAGGAGCTGTAGAGTTTGGCGGCTTTGCTGGCCTAAAGGTAACGATCCGTTGGCGGAAGTCGATAACTGAACCGCCCTCTCGCAGAGTGCTTGCCGAAAATGAGACCACGGGAACAGCCACACATAACGATGCAACTTACGACGAACGAAGATGCGGGTTGAAGGTGATTAAGGTGCAAAAGTGACTCAGGCTATAAGGGATGCTGTGCTATTAGAGATGGCACAGTACACGGGCCACTAGAATTTCGCCTTCGAAATCGAAATGCGACCACCGCGGTCGGCATCGAACCCGCGTCTTTCGGGTCAGCGGCCGAGCGCCGTAGCCACTGTGCCACCGCGACGGGTAACGAAGATGCGTTAATCTTAAAGCGAGCCGTGCATGTGCCCTTTGTGATAACGTAATGACGACCGGCAATACAAAGATACACCACTGACCAAAGGGTTAAAACTTTTTTCAGAAGAGTCGCCGTTTTTCCAGTCTAAATCGAATAGCCGCTCTGGTGTACCCTTACGCACTCACAATGTGGCCATTAAGAATAACTGGGATGTCCAAAGAAACTCGGTTGTCTGATCCGCATGAGGGTCCGTCAGTTCTCGGTTAGAACGTAGCGGTGGCAACCACAGGCCTTAAGCGCAGCGACTTCCAGTTACCTCGACCCCGAAGCTCGGTCATCTCAGTTTTCCCCGAGAAGCCTGGGTGATCGCCCTTGTGTCGCTCGCAAGAAGGAAGCTGGGGTCGAGGGAGAGCGCCTTGGGCAAGATGACGCCGAATCATGCGGCGTACGGGATGGAATCCGCTTTTTTGCGAGGAAGTCTTCGATCCTGCTGGATTGTTAGCAAAACCGGCGTCTCGGCTAATCTGCGCGAGAACCCTGCAGGCCGAGGCGTCGATAAGAACGACTGCAGTAGAGATGGCTGGGTTCTCTTCTGTGAAAGCAGAGGCGCCGGCTGCCATGTGTGCATCAGATGTCGGCTTGCGTAGGGGTACTTAAAGATTGTCGAATTACTGCACGGTTTGCACAGAGGGCGGCGGGACATAAGGCAGTGAGTGAATTGAAGGCAGCAAAGCGGGAGCCGCATGGATCGCAACTTTGCCATAAGTTGGACGTTGGTAGTCTCTCGGCAGAGTTGGTGTGTCGATGGCAGGAAAAGAACCCTGAAACTCCTCCTGCACCATATCGCGAACCAGAGCTGAAGTCGAACCAGCGCAGGCTGCGAAGGTCCGGAAAAGATGGTGAAGCTCTTCATGCACGGCAGTGCGAATCAATTCCCGCAAATCATCAGAATAGTTCCCTACGGCACCGAACGATTCGGTGACTGCAGCAGTATGCAGTGGCAGGATTATGGGGCGCAACGCTGCTGGAGGACCTTTCCCATATCCCTCCCTGCTCCGCCTAACTAGCTCATTACGTGCTCGCTAATTGCTAATGTCGCTGCTTTCTGTTCTAGCAAATATACTCTCGCTTGAAGAGGAATCGTAGTTACGCCGTAAAGATTGGGGAAATTTTTTAACCAGCTATTAAAGTTTAAACGGAAGAACCCAACGACATTAAACCGCCTCCTATTGTCGGCATATGTTTCGCCACTACTGCTCGTGTTCAATATTTGACCTTCACAGTGGTAAGGAATTTTTTTTCACAGTTGGATTTTCAAACACGAAAGACGCTGTATACTAATTTTTCATGAGTCGATATACCGAAATGCATAGTCTGGAATTGCAGAAACAGCCCATGAGCGCATCCTGGACCTCATTACGTTAGAGGGATATATCGCGGTGTCCAATGCAAGACTGCGTACTGGCCCCATATATGGAGGGTTTAACGGATGCGGTATCCGCCAGCATCTTTTTGGCAAAACCGCTCCAGATACGCACACTGATAAGTGGGAAGCCCTCGTGCTTAGTTTCGCGAGACCAAGCGGCACTTTCTTTTGCTCACAGTTTTCCTAAAACGACCTCTGGTATTTCTGATCGCAGAGAGCAATGTCCTTAACTTCTTTTTTCACAGAGCTCTTTAATTCGTCGCGAATAGCTGCTTATTCTAGCCAGGCTGCTCTGGAGTTCCATCATTGCAGCCCTTTGTCATTTACACGCTATGAGCAAGTAGCGCAACCAAGAATGCGATAAAGAATGCTGCCGCACGATTGCCTTTGTTTGTGTTAGAAGCCTTCTTTGTCAACGGGTGTGTTCGCCGCCTACGTGGGACGCTTTTTATGGAATGTCGATTGAATTCTCTGCTGCAACCACCGACGCTTTTAGTGCGTTCCGGTTCTTCTTCAGAACGATTGAGAGCTTCTTGCGACAACACGTTAAGGCTGCCAAAAAGTTTCTTCATTTTAGGACCCCAATTTAAGTCCACATTGTCCAACTTTCAAGACAGCCTTCAAATAATTTCGGAATTGGCAAAGTTTATGTGTGTGTTCCCTGTGCGTATTCAATAGTCGGGATGAAAAGAAGAAAATAGCATATAGGCAGAAGATTCTGAGCACAGCTAGTTAAGGGAATCATTAGCGAATCATGCCACAATCTCACTCGTTTTCTCTTTTTTTGCAGTTAAAAGCTTACCCATTGCAATCTCATGCCGTCATGTTATTAAGGAAAACGGCCAAAGTAAATTGGCTCTCTCTAGTGTGTCTAAATTTAGCATGGTGCAATATATATCACACATATACTGATCCTTAGATATAGCAAGAATGTTGTTTCTATAGACTCTTTCTGTTACGGCAAGATTCACTCACTAGTGTGTGCATCACATCTGGATGCAGAGATTCTTTACGTATGTCGGACACGGAGAATAAGATATGTAACCACATATATATAGATAGACGCCTGGAAAATTTCCATAGTTCTTCCTCACAAACAAAGCAACCAAGCACGTCAACCAAATAATACGAGGTTAGTTCAGCAGCAGAAACGGTACGCCGTACACAGGAGGCACACCACGAAACGGGTCACACAATTTGTTGTTGTTGTTGTTGTTGTTGTTGTTGTTGTTGTTGTTGTTGTTGTTGTTGTTGTTGTTGTTGTTGTTGTTGTTGCTGTTGTTGTTGTTGTTGTTGTTGTTGTTGTTGTTGTTGTTGTTGTTGTTGTTGTTGTTGTTGTTGTTGTTGTTGTTGTTGTTGTTGTTGTTGTTGTTGTTGTTGTTGTTGTTGTTGTTGTTGTTGTTGTTGTTGTTGTTGTTGTTGTTGTTGTTGTTGTTGTTGTTGTTGTTGTTGTTGTTGTTGTTGTTGTTGTTGTTGTTGTTGTTGTTGTTGTTGTTGTTGTTGTTGTTGTTGTTGTTGTTGACCTCACACAAGCACTAGTGGCAGCGTCTTCATCTTCGTCGACTGTCCAGCGACACAACAACGTCGTCTTCGCTTGGCACCTGCGTAACGTAACACTATGTCTTACCCTTGACACAGAAGCATATTCGACTGGCGCCCACACGACGTGTTGAAGGAACACCTTGTGTAACGTTTCATAAACGGCTCTCATAATTTAGTATGTTTCCGTACGTTAGTATGAAATGCATTTGGAGCATGCGCACTCTATACGAACTATGCGGCCAGCACATATGGAAATATCGACACGCCTGCCGGCTATGTTAGACGTCATGCATATTAGGTAAATATGACGCAGAAAGCATACAAAGATGATTCTTATGTCACACAAAATAGACATGAAAAGCATGTGAGTTTGCAATAATATACACTCATAATGAGTATATAATCGCATAAACTCTTATGCCCCTTTTTACTGGTCGTTTCTGTTGAGCAGAAAGCCATATTAAGAATACTCTGAAGCAATAACAGGTTCGTACCAATACAAGAAAGAACCGTGTAGGCTATCGCGTAGTCAAGAGCTGTTGATTGCATCAAATTCACTTTAAGAAAGGCGTAGCAGATTTTACTCTGCTCATTGATGATGGTGGGCGTACTGGAGTATTGGCAAGGTCATCCGGCTTCTGAAAATGCTGGCTTCTTTCCCCTTCCCACGTGTTGGCTATATCATACTGGGCGCAGCCTAGTTAACCTCCCTCCCTCTCCGTCTTTCTCTCTCTCTCTGGCTTCTTTGTCGATTTGCATTCTTCTCCCTGTGCTGCGAGAATGTCCTCGCCGGTTGCTTTCGGTACTTCGCCTGGTATAGCTATCATCCCTTTCTCCGCCTTCTGGATGGGGCTTATCGTATTCCTCGCCACTTTTAGTTTGTCTGCAATGTTTGCGTGTCGCCAAGGCCAGCCGCTTATCTTGATCGCGGAGTGCAGTGCCCGCACCATCCGTTGCTGTTTTCATTGCTTGCTGCCGGCTCTCTTCGTGCCTATGCGACGCGTGCAATCGCCTGGCTGCACTTTTCATCTTTGTATGTCGCTACGTAAGGCTACCATTAAAGACGCACGTGATCATTTCTATCTCTTGACTCATACGGCTCTATTGCCCGACCAAGGAGGTAGCACTACTCCCACTAATCAGTTACAAGCGCAGAAGGAGAGATATCAGATGATGTAGACAACAACTTATGGCACGCATAGTGAGAGTCTACCAATCAGAACACGTAGCCCAAGAGGCTGCGATGATGGCCGCATTATTTATGACATCGAGAAGCGATGAGCCACTGTGCTGGCTTGAATCCAGCTCACTATATTGAGATGATGAGTTTTCATCTGGACATCACTAGGACGGAAAATGTCGGAAATCTTAAGCTTTCGGGGAATTTGCGAACGCATGCTAGCCAGATTTTTGCTCAGAAAGGTTCCAAAATAATTTTATTTTTAAAAAGAACATGAATTTCGACGACCTCCTTTCACCTTCTATTCGATGTCGCCAGTGTGCAAACCGCAGCACTTCCATCCTGTTGAAGCAAAACAATCATTCCGTACTGGCACACTAACTCTGTAATATACAGCAGTATTTTTTGTCTCCCAGAGGTAGCCACACTCCCAAATATTTACCTCCAGTTAAAAATATATACCTAGATCCTTACTTGCTTTATCTCTTAGTCTTAAAGCAGCAGATGCTGCTACCTTGACGCTGGAATGTTCTTGTGCTTCCTTTTGTAGCGATAGCTACATTACTGTAGCATTTCGAGCCTTTAGCCTGGCGGCGCCATGGCGGTGGCGGTGCCGCAACCCCTTGGGTGTGCGGCCACGCTGTCACGTGGTTGGTCGCGTGGTGCGCAGCAGCTGCCGGCGGCGCGGTGCCGTGGATGGTCACCTGGCTGGTCAAGTGACCAACCACGCGACTGGTCACATGGTGCGGAGCAGATGCTGCTGCCGGCGGCGCGGCGCCGGCGAAATCTAGCTGCAACAACTGTGCGCATGCGCCGTGTCAAGTGCGACGAAGATGAAGGAACGCTAAGCGAAACGGAGCGGAAAAAGACTGACTTTCAATTAAACTGAGCAAGTTCCACTCGACCAGCTGTAGGTATCGCGTCACTCCATGTTTAACAAGAGCTAAACCACCGGCAATTTTTTAATGTGACCACGGTTTTAATCCGACTATCCAAGCAACCGGGCATATCGTGCTTAGGTACGAACAACAATCTCCCGTTAACCTAATTTCTAGCCGTTCTTGAGTAGCATCCGCCTTCTTTCATCTGTGATTCCCCTTGCTCTTTTCGACACTTTCGTATGTGTTTTCCGATTATCGTACTCTCCCTTATTTAGCATCAAGCTACACGCTTGGCAAGCATTGTGTAGCGACTGATCGTTCGAAAACCGCGTATGCAATGTTATTCCAGTGTAGAACTATACGATATAATCGCCACTCCTTGCGGTAGTTTAATTGCATAGGCTATAGAACTGCCTATATAATCTTGCAGAGTTGAGAAAGAAACGAAGAACTTCACTAAACTGCTCCCAAGTAACGAAATGCATGTCATGTAACAAAAATGAAAAGTGGTAGTGGGGGAACGGAAATGGCGCAGTATCTGTCTCATATGTCCTTGGACACCTGAACCGCGCCGCAAGGGAAGGGATAAAGGAGCGACTAAGAGAAGAAATGAAGAAAGGAATGCCGTAGTGGAGGGCTGCGGAATAATTTCGACCACCTGGGGATCTTGAACGTGCACTGACA
The DNA here is from genome assembly GCF_052857255.1 of Amblyomma americanum. Taxonomy (NCBI): domain Eukaryota; kingdom Metazoa; phylum Arthropoda; class Arachnida; order Ixodida; family Ixodidae; genus Amblyomma; species Amblyomma americanum. The sequence goes on from NC_135504.1 coordinate 115,402,118, forward strand.
TCGCACAGCACACGGGCGCCTTCGCGTTTTGCCTCCATAAAAACGCAGCCGCCGCGGTAGGGTTCGAACCCAGGTACTCTGGATTAGTATACATGTCATGTTTTCAACACCACTTTTTGCTTTTCTGTAATATGTATATATTACGGCACTTTTTGCTGCACGAGTGTTTCTGTATTACCTTTCGAGCCAAATGTCACGATTGTTAAAGCCGCTACATTGCTTTTCTTGTCTGAAATCATATTTTTTTTATGGAAATATAAAGGACGTTCAAAATTAGACTCAAATTGATGAAAATCAATATCATGATGAGTAAAACATGAAAGCTGTTCTAGCTCATATCCTATGTCACTTAGGAAAAGCTAAGTGAGGATTTAATGCCTGTCATTAACCTCTTAATTTACAAAATGCAGGTAATAAACTCTACATCCACGGGCCTTAGGTTTCAGCGTTACTCGTGCGTGATTTGAGGATTCTACGAAACTGAACAGCCTAGAAATGTGGCCGCCTCTATGTTTCCACTATTAGCGTGCATGCCAGGTGCAGTGTCTACGAATTTTAAATCTGATCTTTGTGCTTGTAAATGATGTATGTAAGCCTGGTGGCATAACCTGCGTCCATAAATATCTTACAGGAATTGCCCGTCATATGCTTAAAAAAAGGCATAATTTTGAACAAAATTTATTTTCATTGCTAAAAAACAGCAGTCCCTAGTCAAAACGCACTACAGGATTCTAAGACAGAAAATTTCTGTAGTCTGTAGTCTTGTCGTATTTTGGGCATGTCTTGTGTAGTCTGTCTTGTCTTTTGTAGTCCTGTCTTCTGTAGTCTGTCTTGTCTTTTATTGTCTGGCTTCTGTAGTTTGTCCTCTCTTTTGTAGTCTGTCTTGACTTCTGTAGTCTGTCTTGTCTTCTGTAGTTTGCCTTGTCTTCTGTAGTGTGTCTTGTGTAGTGCTCGTACACTGTGTAACAGTCGTTACTGTGTCACTTGTCAATTAACACAGGATTTGTGTTCTGGAGTAGGCAATGCACAAAAATGCACAGCTTGTTAATGGTCGCCTGTCAATTAACACAGCTTTGTGCATTCCAGAGTAATTCGTGCACAAAACCGCTAGAATTGAAATGAAAATGATCAATATTTATTTACTGTTTCGTGCTTTTTTTTAGCTTGCTGATGCATGCTGTCCAGCGTTGTCCTGGCCGCAGGTTCCTAGATACATCGCCCATCAGCCAAGAAAAATGGTTTTTGTCTTGGCTGAAGAAAAGAAAAAATAGTGATCACCGCTGCTACCTGCGCAAAAAAAATGTGAAAGCGTTGACGCCTCCTCGACACTGGTCGCCTTTCAAATTTGGCGCCATGGTTGTTTTCTCGTTGACTTGATTGGTTATCAATTAACTCTTATTTTACCCTCATTTCATCCCAGCAACGATTTCGAGTTTTCAAATTTTCCTCCACGGATCGTTCCTGCCCACTCACTGAATACCCGCCCAGTCTAATGACCCGTTCATTGACTTTCGCTTCTCAATAATTACCTAATTGCCTCTAATTTATCATTCTTTTTCCTATCTCCTGGTTAAGTATAGGACACTTATCACTGGTCACGTGATTGCTCATTTCGAGTTTTCAAACTTGGCGCCAAGCTTTGGCTTTGTCCATAGTTCCAATTTTTCAAACTTGGCACTACGCTGTAGCTCCACCTACTTTCAGCGTTTTCAAAATTCGCGGCACTTTTTCTCTGGCCCAGCCACTTTTTGGACATTTTTGGCTGTAAATAATATTCTGATTATAAAATTTTTTTTTCGAGCAGCATCCTCACATCATCCTCTGCCAATTACACAACCAATCGTATGATGCTATCTCTTCTGAGTGGCCCACAACTGCTGCGGACACGATCCCGGCAACATAGCCTAGTAAACTTCTCACTTTATTCAAAATGTTGTAATACTGAACAAGGCTTATGACTGGCCAAGTTGGTACTGACTCACCTTAAAACCAGCCAGAACACACAAGAAGACATGAGCTCAAGAGGCGGGACTAACAAAAATTTAATTGAAGATTTCGATTATTTGATTTGTGAGGGTTTAACGTCCCAAAGCGACTCAGGCTATGAGGGACGCCGTAGCGGAGGGCTCCAGAAATTTCGACCACCTGGGGTTCTTTAGCGTGCACTGACAACGCACAGTACACGGGCCTCTAAAATTTCGCCTCCATTGAAATTTGACTGGCGCGGCCAGGATCGAACCTGCGTCTTTTGGGACAGCAGCCGAGCGCCATAAGCACTCAGCCACCGCGGCAGCATCATTGAAGGAAAGCCGCAAAAGAAGACCCGCGAAGAGATACAAGCACACAATAACCCAACGCAGTGAAAGGGAGAAGCGCAATCAAAGGTGACTGGCATACTAATTAATCATCTAAAAAAAGCAAATTCCTTACGGTGAAGGTTTACCGATGGCTTAGCCACACGTGTCCTTAGCCTTACCGATGTAGCAAGCCTCAACTATCTACCGACAGATTTATCCCTTCCATAAACAACTGATGTGTCGTGGAAATTAGGCGTGCAAAAAGACAGGTCATCCTCAGATTTGCATTCACAAGATTGAGAATGCAGTGCCAGATTAGAATTTGCCTTCCCCCAATAGAGCGAAAGGGCTCAGTCAGGTGCAAATTCAGATATCTGCGTTTCTGCCCATATTAGTTGCAGCCATAAGGCAGTGGAACGCAATAAACTCCATTAGTTTTGCAAGTGGTGAACCTTTTTTGTGACACTCTCCATTGTGGACAAGTACCCAGTTTTATCAAGCCTTTTTAATGGTGGCGCAAAGGCCTCCTGTCTTGCACTTCGCTGTTAAGACAACAGCAGCATTACGCTTTCCCGCGACTTTCTTGAGACTGTGAAATACTGTGAAGGTAAGGTGTATCAGCATCATCGGAGTATGTGCTCCTTACCCTCGAGCGAGTGAAAACATACTATGAGAGGTTGTTGAGATAGGCAAGTGGGAACCCAGCTGCTTGGAAACCTGCTACAAGAATGCGTCCTCAGTAGTGATAGCATGACTTATGTAAGGCTGATGTAAAGTTTATCTAAAGCTTATGTCATACACACGATTGCACACCCATCAAGTGTTTCCATCTTTACTGACCTTAACCAGCGACAAATACACCTCTTCACCATCCTTCCCCAGCAACGAGTGGTCCGACTCGTAGCTAAAAAGAGCCTTCCCCGATCTTTAGCTGTAGCCCCGACAAACATATTCGTCCACAAAGCGCAGTTCTGCATCAAGAAACTGCTAACGGTTCTGCTTAGACAATTCTGATGTGAAAGACAGGCCTTGACCGCATGCCTTAAAGACTCCTAAAACAACTTGTGCCAACTTATCTGAGCCTTCTATGTCCAAAAAAATTAGATAGTCATGAACATAACGAAATGCTACTATGCCAAGGTCTGGGCGCTCTAATGCCTTCTCGACTTTAAGACAAAAAAATGTTGCTGAGCAAAGGTACGACCTGCGTGTAAATACCGCCCTGCCAACTGAAAAATGCGGATTTGCAGTAAAAGGACAATAGCCCCATGAAGCCAGCAACCGAAATCACGTAATCATCTGTAAAAGCATGTTCATTGTTCACCCTGATGCAGTTTGCACATGCCTTAGAGGTCTATCATGTGACAATGAATAGTGCAGGCCCTCCATTTCGATGCTCACTGCAGAGCACCTGCCCAGGTTGCTGTCTACAAGAAACTAGAACTCCACAGAACTCCACTTTTGTGAGTTGGCAAGGCGGTATTTACATCAGAAATCAGGCATATGCAGAGGGTCCCAGGTTGCACTGTTCCTCCGTGACATTCTTCTGTCCAGAGTCGATGCCACATCAAAACCCTGTTTGGAAGACCTCGGCATAGTAGCATTTCGTTATGTTGATAGCTACCTAATTTTTTTGCACAAGGAGGGCTCAGATAAGTTGGCACAAGACGTTTTAGAAATCTTTAGGCATGTGGTCAAAGCGTATCTTTTATGTCTGAATTTCACTAAGCATAACCGTTTGTAGCTTCTTGACTTAGACCTGCGCTTTGCGTACGACCACATATGTTGGCGCCACAGCCCAAGATCAGGAAGCATCTTAGCTACGAGTTGAACCACTCGAGGCTGGTGAAGGACAGGTTGGCAATAGCATCCATCACGACCGCTATATGGAAGTCATTACATCACAGTGTTTAGAATGCATTCTCGGAGCAGGTTTACAAGCCAATGGCACCTGGATTCCCACTTGCTCATCTCACGCACCTGTCAGAGTGTGTTTTTACTCTCTCGAGGGAACGGAACACCATTCGCAGGATGCTGACGTAGTTGAGCAGCACAAAAAGACGGGCTCTATACCTTACCTCCACGCCATTTCGCACCGTCCCAAGAAAGTTGCACCAAAGTATGATGTTGCTGTTGTTTTGACCGCTAAAAGTAAGGTAGGAGCTTTTTGCTTCTTCGTTCAAACTAGGCTTGATACAACTACGGGTAATCGTCCGCTATGCACAGTGGCAGATAAAAAATGTTCACCACTTGCAAAAGTTAACGGGTTTTTTGCATTCCACTGCCTCGTAGCTGAAACTACTATGGGCAGACAAGCAGATATCTGAATGTGCGCCTTGCTGAGAGCACTTTCACTGTATAGAGAGGAAGGCGAATTTTCACCTGACACTGCACGTTCAATCTCGTGAATGCAATCGGAGGACGACCTTTCTCTTTGCACGCCTGATTTCTGCGGCACATCAGTGGTTTAGGGAAGCGATGAATCTGTCCTAAAATATGTGAGGCTTACTACATCAGTAAGGCTAAAAAAAGTGCCTGACTAAACCGTCGGTGAACCTTCACTGCAAGGAATTAGTTTTTTAGATGGTTTACTAGTACCTCAGTGCCTTTCGATTGTTTTTTGCCCTCTCACTGCTTTTGGGGTTTGCGTGCTTGAATCTCTTTGCAGGTCTTCTTTTGCCACTTTTCTTCAATAAAATTTCAGTTGTTAGGCCAGCCTCATCTTGTGCTCATCTCTTCTGTTTTGTGTCTTCCGGCTGGTTTTAAGATGTAACACTGAATGCCGGAAGACAGCCATTTTAGAGTCGAGTGCACTTATAATGGCCACAGCTATAATGAATGTTCATTTATTACAAAAATAGTGCTTACTTTATTAATTTATGCATGAAGTATATGACACTGCATCAAAATAAAAAAAGGACTAAGCCTCTAACCCTCATGGCCATACTGTAGTTACAGCAAACAAAAGGACACCATAAACCTGCCCCACATGCAAAAGCTTGCACTTCAGGCCAATGCAGAAATAAGATCAGATTACTTCCCAAACTGCATGACACTGCCATGCAAAGTAAAGATTGTGACAGGCAATAAAGGAGCAACAAAAAAGCGAACTGTAGGTAGCAGCCAATCTCATGCAGACAAGCTGCAAGGCCAGGCGAACATAGACGTGAAAGAATTTTGAAAAACAAGCCACAACAAGCACATAATAATTTTTAAGGTTTTCACAGCCCTTTAAATGGCAAATACTTTCCTGAAAAAACATAACAGAAGCGGCAATATTTTTCGGCAATCAATTTTTTTCATGTACTTCATTATTCTTGAAACATGGGCGGGCATAGAGTAGTCAGATTAGTGCATGCGTTCCAAAGCAATGCCATGCCAAAAACTGTACTTACAGAAAAAGCTTGCCTTACTGAGTGAATACCACTGGCCATCCACTAATTTCCCAGCCTGCTCCAGGTCCCTGGCAAAAATCACACGCAACTTGGTGGCTTTCTCAACTTCCATGCAACTATTGGCCTTTAGCTGGAAAAAAATTGAGGGATCAGTGAGATATCAAATTTTACATGCATTGCTTTGTTTCAATGACCGACTAAGAAAAAACAGCGGTTTCTGTGGGCGCAACTACTTTTTCACACTAGCTTTCTACAGTAAACCACGTTTATCGCGACCTATTTCACACTGACTTGCTGCACGGTCCCAGCACTACTGTGTATAGCTCTATGGTTTCAAATGCTTGTTAGCTCTGAGTCCTTGGGCTCGCACTCGTTAATGCAGAAAACCACAGAAATGGCAACCAGAGCTTCAAGCTTTAAGCCATAGGTATTCAGAAGCTCAGTGGTCTGTGAGAGAACTTTTGTCTGGGTGACAAAGTAGCAAATGCTGCTCCAGCTACTTTCACTTCATTGCAAAAAACTCGCACAGCAGAGACCTGTCCTCCATTTTGCATTGCAGAAACAATCACTGAAATTCAAAGCACTCATACTAAATGCACGCATACCTTCCAACACAGCTTCATAATAATGGGTATAATTATTGGAATGAAATACCAGTCAGTACATGTAGTTTTCAGTTTATCCAAAAATTATAGGCAACCGACAAACAATAAACATTAAAAGGAAAATAAAATAACCAGAATTGCTTAAAAAATCTGTCAGAAGAATTATGTGACATCCACTACATTCCAGCAGTTCTTCGGTTTGTGCACCGTCAAACCACACTTTCTTACAGGCACATTTGCACAGAAATTGCGTTGAACCTGATCTTTAAGAATCTTTATTGGTGCAACAGTAGGGAGAAACCAGGTTTTACTCAAAAACGAAGGGCCCTACACATTGCATCACAAGCCCAGATGGTGTACTTGAGTCGCCTCTTATGCTTATGCAAGAGAAACAGGAACAGAGATATCTTGACTAAATCAAAAAAAGAGGAAGTGCAATGCATGTGTAATGCAGAGAGGATAGAAGCAATACCACACTAAAACACTGGGAGGATTCCAAGAGTAGGTGAATGCATGAATGGGTGGCAATCAGATGGCTAAATGAGATTAGAAAATTTGAGGAAAAAGGGTGGTAGCATGTGGCACAGCACACAGTTACCTAAAATGAACTAGAGAACCATTGTTCTGCACTAATTTTAACAGCACATTCACACGACAGACAAAATCCCTAACTCCAGGAATGGACTGCGCATCATGCAACTCAATGTCAATCACCATTGCAAATGGCACCAGCACCGCAGACTGCACATGAGGAAAAGTACATATTTTTGCTCTCAACTTTGAGCAGCAGTCAGCTGCACTTTTAAAAGCAAAGCTCTAAAGTACGGCAACATTGGCACTTCGTTTTACTGACATCAGGGTGCTTGTGAGCGTACAAGTCCCATGTTTGTTTTGCACCAAATGTGTTAATTGCGAGGTATGTTTAACTAAAGAGGGGCATCTAACATGGGCATCAGCTCTTCATTACTTCCCTTCTATATCCCTTCCTTATATCACGGTTCAAGTGTCCACCAAAATGTGAGACAGTTACTGTTACATTTACAGTTGCTGTTACTGTTAGCATAACCATATGCTATGGCAATAAACCAGCAATAAATCTGTGCTGACAACAGCTTGCCCATTGCATTGCAAGGATGCTATGCCATACAAGGATTGGTGTCATCGTGCAATGGTACATTACTGACATACAATTTCGTCTCTGTATCAGAAATACTGGTAAACCATCACTGTAGAGCACAATGTTTTTAAAGGGATAAATGAACATATAGGTCCTTTTCGAGGACACATATGCATACCAGGCAACAGGTGTGCAATGTCAAAGCACGTTTATGTTAGCAGCTGCGTCAAGAGCTACATCAGCGACTATATTTTGTACAAGTCTACAGTTCCGGCAATTATAAGCTGAGGTACTGCTGTGAAGTGCATGTAGAGTTTCATGCATTTCTAAACCTAGCTGCAAGCCTATATTGAAAATATTTTTCTAAATAGGCAGCTAAGATATGCTTCACTGAAAAAGAATAACTACCATGAATGGATCAGGAGGGATGACACAGCCGAAGGCAGGAAGCACGCATGGCCCAATAGATGCTGGCCGCTGGCAACTGCAAATAAATACATCCAGAGCAACAACTGTCAGTGGTTGTAGCCATGTCATGAATGACAAGAGAGGAAATCGTATACTGCTTTAAAAACTAAACTTAGACGTTATATAAGTAAATAAAAAACCAATGAGCTAGCCCATGACAAAAGAAATGAACAGATTTTATGTAATGCACCCATATACATTCTTTGAGAAGAGTCACAATGAGTGTTATAACCACACTGAAAGATGAGCTGGCTGAAATACCGCACACCAATTTGAATATAGGATGTGCATGTTTTCATTAATTCCTATCATGGTGCCTTGCACCAATGTCTAGGTATTAAATTGAAAGTTGCAACCAGTCTGCCTTGGTTAAATGAGAAGAGAGAATGGAAAAAAGCATGCCTTCACTTGCAAGAAGCTTGATATCTCACAGCACTGCTTAGCATCATAGAAAAATTGCTAGCGCATTTAACAAATCTGCCTACAATTAAAAGCTGCACAAATTTGTCGACTGGCATTGCAAGTAAGGGCAAGAGAAACAAAAAAATACCAAAGAACACTCGTGAGTGCGGCGAAGGGAGGTCTGTGGGTAGGATCCCGTGCCTGGGAAGAGTTCCGAGCTCGGAGAATCGCCGGCACCACAGCTGATGGCACGCGACCAAGAATAAATAACAAAGCGAAAATAAGTAACAAAAAAACCATCGACAATGGCGAACGACTTGAATGCGGGCCGCAAAAGCGAGGGATTATAGCAAAGAGGTAGAAATCCTAAATAATTGTGCAGTTGCATCCCCGACAGCTCGCAGTGCTCAGAAGGAGAGGAAGCATCAACGCTTGCAGCTCAGGAGACGCAAGATTGATCTAACTTTGACATAACACTGCCTCAAATCCTGTTCCACTGGGGAAGCACAGACAAGTTTACAAATGACAAGGTGATGAATATGAACTAGCCTTTCGCATGCGATCACTGTCTCAGAATTTAGTAAGACGCATATTAAGGCACAAGCACTAATTCGATGAGTACTAACCCTGAGCAAAATAGTGCGGTGTCTGATCGCAGCTGGATGGATGGATGGATGGATGGATGGATGGATGGATACGGCTGAACCCTTTACATCGGGCGGTGGCTCAAGCCACCTAGCCATGTCTTGTGAAATTTTACTCCTGTCTTGCTTTTAGCCAGCAATTAGATAACCTTCGCTTGGTTACTTCTAACCTCTTAAAATCCACTTTCCCTTCACTATCCCTAAACCCCAATGCCTTGGGTAAGTCAGCCCCGCTGCCTTCCACTGTAGGGTGAAGCCCTTTACAGAAAAGTATCAAGTGTTCAGCCGTTTCCTCCTCCTCTCCGCACGCAATTCACAAAGTGTCTATCTCCTGGTACCTGACTCTATGCTTCTTAGTCCGCAAAACTCCAGTCCTGGCCTCAAACAACAAAGAACTTCCCCTACAATTATCATAGATATTTTCTTTGACAATTTCCTGTTTAAAGGTCCGGTATGTTTCTAGTGCCGATTTCGTCAGCATCCCTGTTTTCCACAAAGCTCTCTCTGTTCCTTTAACCTTTTTCTTAACCGATAATTGCTGATTTGCCCCCTTACTGCTGTCCAGATATTTGCTTGTCAATTTTCTAGTTCGCTTTCTCCATTTCGTGTCAACATTCTTTATATACAGGTATCTGAAAACTTTCCTAGCCCACCGCTTTTCCTCCATCCTTCTCAATCGTTCCTCAAATGCTATCTTACTGCTAGCCTCTCTGCTCTCGAAAGACGCCCATCCCATATCACCCTGTACCCCCTGATTTGGTGTATTGCCATGTGCTCCCAAAGCTAACCTCCCTACTCCCCGTTGCCTAATTTCCAGCCTTGCTTGAACATCTGGCCTCATACACAGGACCGCATTCCCGAAGGTCAGGCTAGGGACCATCACCCCTTTCCAGATCCCTCTTACCACCTCATACCTATTGTAATTCCACAGTGCCCTATTTTTTATGACAGCTGCATTCCTACTAGCTTTATTCATTACAATTTTTTATGCTCTGTCAGATACTCAACACTGTTATTTATCCACACCCCAAGATACTTGTACTCATTCACTACCTTTAGCACGAACTCCTGTATTCTATGCTCGCCGCCCTCTTCATTAAATGTCATGACTGCAGATTTTTCCTTACTATACTTGAAGCCTAATCTATCTCCCTCTCTACTGCATATGTCTAACAACTTCTGCAGGTCTTCCTTGTTGTCAGCCATTATCACTATATCGTCCGCATATATTAGTCCCGGTAATGTCTGTTTAATCAATTCCCCTTGCTTGAAAAAAGTTAGGTTGAAACCTAGTCCGCTCCCCTCTAGCTTGGCCTCCAAACCTTGCAGGTACAACATGAACAACAAAGGGGACAGAGGACATCCTTGTCTAAGCCCCCGCTGTATCTCTACAGGCCCTGATACATTTTTTCCCATTTTATGAGCACTCTGTCACCTCTATATATATCTTTTAAAAGATTAATTACTCCATTTTCTACATCCAATGTGCCCAATATGTCCCAAAAATGCTCCTGAGTAACGTTGTCATAGGCTCCCCTAATATCCAGAAATGCTAGCAATAAGGGCCTATGTTCTTTTTCCGCAATTTCTATACACTGTGTCAATGAAAATAGATTGTCCTCCAACCTCCTTTGTTTCCGGAAACCATTCTGTAGTTCCCCTAGCACCCCCTCGTTCTCCACCCAAGCCTGCAGTCTATCCTTTATAATTTGCATCACCACCCTGTAAACCACAGACGTCACTGTTATGGGGCGATAGTTACTTACGTCTGCTTTGTCCCCCTTTCCCTTATATATCATGTTCATTCTACTTAATCGCCATTCATCGGGGACTTTCTCATCCACTATCATTTTGTTCACTACCTGTATTAATGTTTGCTTGGATTTTGGTCCTAACTTCTTTATCAACATAATCGGGATACCATCTGGTCCTGTTGATGTGCCACTAGGAACCTTCTTCTCTGCCCTTTCCCACTCTCCTTGCTCAAGTGAAGCTATTGCTGTAACCGGTCTATCCTCCTTCGATAAATTATGTACCACGTGCTTTGCTGAAAATTTTTCTGTCATCCTTGTTCCTATGTGTTTTATTGCTTCATCCCCTTCTAGTCGAATACCCTCATCTGTAACAATAAACCTTTGTTCTAGCCTAGTTTTATTACTCATTGCATTTAGATGTTTCCAGAATTTTTGGGCTGCTTTTCTATCCTTTTTATTTACTTTTGACATCCATTGGGCACCCTTTCTTCTAATTTTCTCATTAATCAAATGGGATGCGTCCCTTCTACACTTTATGAAGGTATCCCATTTTCTGTCTACTTCGGGTTTTGGTTCCCCCCTCTTCTTGGAATATCTGTGTTCCCTGGATGCTTCCTTGCGCTTTTCTATTGCCCTCTTGACCTCCTCATCCCACCAACTCTTGGGTTTGCATCTTTTCCCTTTTAGCTTTACTCCCACCTTAGCTATCTCTAGCTCCAGTAATCGAGTTAATTTGGTATAAGTCCATTCTGTTTCACTATCCTCAAAAATTACTTTCTCGATTTGTTTGGCTGCTACTTCCAATTGCTTTTCTGAGTAAAAATTTCCCCCTGATTGTTTATCTTGATTCAGTCCTACATTGCTTTTTCTTCTGAAGCTCAACTTGATACGCTTGTGGTCACTACCTAGACTTCTGGAACCATCTTCATCTATGCTCATTACCCCTAATCTGTTATACATCCTCTGTGACATTAGTGCATAATCTATCGTCGAGTGCAGACTCCCCGCCTCCCATGTTATGAGCCCTTCACACTTCTCGGTGCTGTTGCATACAACTAAATCATGCCTGTCACACATGTCCTGCAGCATGCTTCCTGTCGAATCCGTGTACCCATCCAGGTCTTCTATGTGTGCATTCATGTCGCCTAATATAATTATCTCGCCCTGTCCTCCTAGCTCATCAATGTCGCTTGCAATACATTCTAACATTTTCCTGTTTTCCTCTTTGGCATTAACCCCTGTCCACAGGTATACAAAGCCAAGGAGTGTTTGCTTGCCTGCCACTGTTCCTTTTAGCCATAAATGTTCCCTGCATCCCAGTATAACCCTTTGAAAATTCATACTTTTATGAATGAATGCCCCAATTCCACCTCCCTTTCTGCTGCCCTCTGTTCTATTGCAATATTCCCATGCGTAGTCTGGGTTACAGGGTGGTTGCTCCATGTCTCTAAGATGTGTTTCCGCTAAACCATATAGCATTAATTCCTCCTGTCTTAACTGTTCTTCTATTTCCTCCCATTTCAGTCTATTCCTGCCACCTTGCATGTTAATGAAACCTATATCTGAATTAACTTGACCCTGGCGCTTGCGTCTCTTTCTTCCCCTATGGTTCCATTGTCCGTTTGATCTTAATTCTTCCTTCTCTACACTGGTTCCTTCAGAGCTCTGGGTCCCCCCAAAAAAGCTGTTGCCTGGCGACCTATCCTACTACCCACCTTCTTGCCAGTGGCACCACCGTAGTGGATGCCATCCTGGCCTAGCGCGAGCGCTCCGCCGCGCGGCACTTCTCGCTCATCGTCTTCTACGCAATGCAAATCCATGCTTTTCCACCGAGTGTCGAAGCGCTAGCAAGCGAAAGCGTAACTCTTTTGTGATATCTGGTGCCATTTTTATTTACCACGGCACGCGAGTACTAAACGCACATAAAGACAATGAGAACAACACTTGTCATACAGGATATAGGCCCTACTTTTTTGGCGCCGCATTATAACTGCGGCAACCGCAGGCGGACTGCCTCCACTCACATCCCTATATAGCCGCATACAAATAGCGCGTGTGAATACAGATCATTAGCAAAGAAACGCAGAGCGGGACTCACCGGCCATGCGATTCATCCAGGCTTAGTAAAACGGCGCAGGAGTCTTCCCTTTACAGATGACAAGGCGTCGCAGCGCTCTTTCATAATGGCTTACCCGTTGAAACTCGCCAATGTTGACAGGCTGTAATTCTGGTCGTTGGCTTCCAAAACACACTCCTGCTCACCTTCCTATTGATTGAGTTCTTCACACGTGTCCGCCGTACAAGTACTGAAGCAATGCCTCAAAGAGGCAAATAATCCAAAACACGACGCGTCGGTTGCGCTGCAATGGCGCCGACGGCTGCGCTTTTGTGTCGGTGAAAAAATGCAACCGACAAAAAAATTTGTTTTATAAACCATTAATATTTGTATTGTCTTCACAACAAAGACACTGCATTTATTTTAAATTATTTTTGATTATTTAAGAATACTAAAGCGCTTTCAGTTACTTTTTCTGGCATGTCGTTTGTAGAAGCTGCGATCCTGTGATCCCCTGAAGTGACCCGGATGCCCTAGCAGATGACGGAGCGGACGACAGAGCAGAGGACGGTGTTGACAGAATGCAATTTCGTTTGATGCCAGATAAGATCACTAAGTTGCGACAAAAACAGCGAAGAAAAGCGCCGTATCTCAAGCTGGCGAAAATCGTGGATAAGTTGAACGCAATTGGCACGATGGAGAGTAACTGCGATGCATTAATTTGCACGACACTGGCACGCTCACCGGAGATCATGAAACTTAACAGCTTACTCGGTGACCAGTACAAGCGGATTGCTTTGATATCAATTGCGTTACAAAACTACGTCGATACTTGCGTCTCACTTTAGCTAATATGCAACAGCGGCTAGCACTCGCCGCATCCTGATCGCGTGTAGTTTAACAAGCAAGAGCCCACTAGCGCATCGAAGCAGCCGTGTTTTCGAGTTCGTATCGTTACGATAAATACGAGCTGTTTCGGCACGTACTGGAATTGAAGTTCTCCTCCTGTGCGTCACGGACGGTGACGATGGCGTCGCGGACGATCTTAACTAGGACTCGCCGCAGCGCAGCCGATAACCCAAGCATATGGGCGTTAAAGGTGGTCCACCAGTACTGCAAACGTGGGCATAAAGTATCGCTCAGTCGCTCGCTTCTCGATTTTCCAGCATTTCGAGTGACGGTCGCAAGCTGTTGAGCCAATCAGTGAGCCAGCCGGAGTGAGCAAGGCGAGCTTTCCGGAACGACGCCGCCCGCGGGCGCGCCGGGCAATGAACTACGCGCTACCCCCTGGCTGCCCTAGTCTTCGCTAAGCCTAGCCTGTTTCACATCGATGCAGCAGCTGAGTGCACTTCGAAGCTGGCTAGCGCTGAGGTGCTGCTCTCGTCATCGTTTTACTGTGAACCTCGTCTCATAGTAAAACAAAGATATGCTCGGTTTCCGCGACACCTTCAGGAGCGGAGCCAGCTGAGGCCAGGAGAGCCGCGATTGAGCAGCAGCAACTAAAGGCGCCGTGGGGAGACATTTGTTTGTATTCCTGTTATCGCTTCTACCAACGGCTCGATATTGGCCAACGATACTCCATCCGACGCCTTAGTATGGACTTGAACAAACATTACTGTCGCATTTTTCTGGCGCTGGCGGCCGGTATTCAGGCTGGCATGCCGCGCCCGTACGTTATCATGTCGCTCAACTGTATGGCCGTGGTGCACATCAAAACCCCCAGACATCCTCCTTTTCGCTCAGATTGTCATAGCACACAGTCACACTGGGACCAGAGAAGTTTAGAGGACCGAGCGCGGGTGCACAGGAGCTAGACTGTGTCAAAGCAGGCGAAACTCTTTAAAGCGCGCGGTTGACGTCAGTCCCAAGACTTTATTCTCATTTCTACCGAGAATCAAATCGGTTCAAACTCGCCGGCCGCCGCATTTCACCTTCGGCTGCATACGCTGCTGTCTATAAGCGACATTTTCGTGTCACCGTCATGAAATTTTCAGTGAAGGCAATGAACGACGTCGTAAAGTATTTTTTTTTGCTATTTTGTGATAAGCACCACGTCACTGCCGCTCAAAAAATTCTCCGCCAACACTGCATCAGCGTTGGACTTAAGAGCGTTAGCTACGAGAGCTTCAAGTGTTTAGATCGGGGTGCTAGATCGGGGTGCTCCGCAAACGTGGAGAAGACAAAATACTAACATCTGAGAGCGTTTCGTTTCGGAAACATTCGTTCTAAGATACAAGCAGCGTCATCTACTTCAAAGATTTTGCACTACTATTGCGATTTACAGCCACCTTCGCTATATCCGGTATGTTTCCTCCTTATATATCAGTTAACGCATTTTATAAACGTGTACATTACAACAAGACGAATTGTTTGACCGCATCCGGATCCCTCTGCGACAAACGACTAGGCCATATGGCTGTCTGGAAGTCCCCGGAATGCACGGTTTGGGGGCGAAAAGGTCGTCGGTGCGAATTCCACACATATTTTGGGCTTCATCTAAATATTTATTTTATCCTCAGAAACATGACAAGTCAAATGACACCACTTCGATTGTTATGCGTCAAACGGGCGGCCCCCAAACTTGATGCAAATGGGGGTCCCCGGGGTTCCACTTCGATAGCAGCTATACTGGCATATGTAAAACGGATCGAAGGTATCTGTGACAACTGAGGCTCTACGCGCCCGCTGTTGCTATGTGATATAGTGTGGTAACTGTCTTGGCCAATTTGACCTTCCCTGCAGACAGACGTGTCCTTGACAAACGTAAGTAGTAAGAGCTGACGCTCTTAAAACTGAAACGCGGAAAAATGATATCGGGGTTGCTTTGAACATTTATACAGAGAACTGCGTGCATGTACACACATGCTGTCTTTGTGTAGCCGGATGGTTATGGCGAGTAATTTTCTCTGATTGACGATTAACGCAGTTCTTTTCCGCGACGCATAGAAGTGTCCTTGGCCTTTTCTGCGCATGCAGTAGTAGCGGTACATTATGTTACATGGCTTGGACATGTCACAGAAGCCAAGAGGACACTGACTTTCAGTAGCGCCATTCGACTTGCGCACACCGATTGGTGTGCAGGCGCTGTCGTGGCTGCAGCTACATGCCGCCACCGCAAGCGCGTGCGGATACGCAGGCACCGCTGGCTTCGTCGCTTGTGCATTACAGCTTTTTGGGCTTTCTAAGCTGCATTATAATCTTGAGCATGCACTACTTTCTTCACATTGTCATGTGGGAACAGAAGGGAATTAGGTGAGTGCTCGAGCAGTGCCTCTTCTCTAAGCCAATTCTCGTTCGGTGAGAGAGCCAGGTCGCGGGAAGCGAGTTGAAAACTCGATTCGCCAATGTGAATGAGCACTTCATTTCGCTCGGTGCCCGTCACCAACAGACCAGAGCACCTCGCATCCTCTTCGCGACTCGCCACAGTGAACGCGCTTTGAAGCATCTTTGGTCAATTTGATCCTATCGCTGTCACACGAGAGCACGACAGTATTTCTAGAATTCTGCAGTAAAACAATAACCCTCGCCAGGAATCTGTCGTATGACACATCCCACGATAGGTATCTATCGCGCGGCACAATCCACGACAGGTATCTGTCGCGCGACTCATCCCACGACAGGTATCTGTCGTGCGGCATATCCCACGACAAGCTGTTGTGCCGCGCGACAGGCCGCACGACAGGTACTTTTGTCGCGTGAAAAGAGGCGGATAGAAGTCTGTCGCGCGACTGAACCCACGACAGGCAACTTTGCTGAGGCACGCAATCTCTGTCGCGCGGCACGATTCCCTCTGTCGCGCGACAGTACCTGCGACAGGAACCTGTTGCGCGGCAAATGCTGCGACAGGGACCTTCTTCGCACGACAAAATGCAGGAAAGATGTCTGTCGTGCGGCAGAACCTTCTACAAACAGCTTTGTCGCGCGAAAGAACCCACGACACGATGCTTGTCGCACGACACAAGACACGACAAGACAGCTTGATTTGCGACACAAAACTGTGTCGCGCGACAGGTGCGCGACAAAAAATTCTGTCGTGCGTTTGGATCGGGTCTTCTATTCTCTTTTTAAAAATGTCCTAGTTTAACGCCACCCAGTTACATAAACGTGACCAGTTGTTTTTGCTAGCGCGCCCGTTGTTTTATCATCCCTTATAATGACGAACTCTCGTTTTGTTATTGTGTTCACATCGTGTGGATTATTCTGAATGACCCCAGCGGCACCATCTGGTTTCCAACATTCCAAAGTGCATAATTTGCTGCTCCAGTTGAAATTAAATGCGAAAGTTAAGAGAACGATTGTGCTCACACTCAAAACAGAAAGCGGAGAGAACAGCATGAAAGAAAATCTAGAAAAGTGCAAAAGTAGCTACTGTTCACTCGGCTCTTTCTCGCAGCTAATGTGGTCAGACGCAAGAAATAAGTCCAAATTGTCTGCGTTACATTAGAAGCTATGCTGATGTCGAAAAAAAAGAGCACATTCAGTCCCCTCTTTTTTCTCCTCCCTCGTTACGATGATAGAATTTGTCCCCGTGTGTGGAGTAGTGAAACTTTATGACAGAAAACTGGGCTAGTTTCTTTTTTCTGGTCCCGGTTTTTTTTGCGCTGTTTTTTTTCAGAAGTGGAAGAAGCCTTAGCATTCTAGTCGTAGCAGCGAGCAAAAATAGCCTTTGCTTGCATTGAATTGCAGAAAAGCCAGGATCTGGCCCAGTTGTTCTCTTCCGGACATATTTCATTGTACGTCTGACGCACATGTCCCTCCTGTGTGATTCTGCGCGTTGCAATCCCATTCTGGGTTTGATAGCCAAGCGCAAAACACCGCGAGGAATATTGAAATGGTAATTAAGAGGTACAACGCGTGACACGCCTTTGTCTGGTTTTGCTGACAGCGACAGCCGCCTGCAATTTACTGCTGAACGCTTTCGTATCCTCCTTGCATTATATTAATAAACATTGGTGGACGTCAAAGGTAATGAAACCATAAATGTGGACGGAATTTCTTTCCATACTAGCTTTAGAGCACGTCCGCAAATTACGTCATCAAGCTGTTGTTCGCACACTTAGTTCAGAGAAAAATACTAACGGCTGCTTGGTTTCAGACGGAACAGCCTAAATTGTACTCGTATTGTTTATGGCATCAGCTCTCATTCAACTCGTCCTGGGTTTACATGTCTGCCCTCAATGTATATTTCAATACCGTCATGTAAAAGTATAGAAAATAATGTCACGTTAGATATGACTCTATGCTGTAGAAACCCTATAAAGAATAAAAATATGAGAAAAGATTCAGCTTTCCGAGAAGGAAGACAATCATTGCTACCCGATTCTCTATTGATCATCAATGCTGCTCGCAAATAAATAACACTGACCACTGAACGAAAACTACGGCGCTTTAAGAGGGTTTTCAATTTCGAACAAGTATTTCACGCTGCAAAGTGAATCATAGCAGATGGTTTAGAGCCATTATCGGCGGCGACGTTCTTTACCGTGAAATGCAATTCCAGTATATTAGCATTTTTATTATTTTTTCTCATGGAAATGGAAAGCCGTTATCTTGACCTAACGAGTCGACTCGTAATCAGACCCGAACTCCGTGCAGTCAGTGAGCATGCGGGCCTTAGGTACACTGCCATAGGGTGATTAAGACTGGCACAATAAAAATAACGTAAATACTGGTACAACGTGCAGTGCGCAGACGATAAACACTGATAAACGCTTTAAACTGGACTCATGACAATATTAAAGACCAGCTGTCATTCCGGCCGCGCTTCAAACGTTTTTAGAGCACTGAAGACACGGTTTTCTCTCTCACTATTGGCAAAATAGTGAATAATATGTACTACAGCTCTCCCTACGTTCTTCTTTCGCCCGGGAAGCGACAATGAATGGGTTTACGAGAGCGAGTTGACGGGCTAGTTGGTATTGCATGGTGTAGGAACAGCGCAAAGAACAGGACAGAAGTCAAACATGGAAGCACAGGGACGGGCGCTATCCTGTGCTTCCATGTTTGACTTCTGTCCTGTTCTTTGCGCTGTTCCTACACCAAAGAATGGGTACCCAGCAGCGTACAGATTGGCACGTCGATAAAGTGTATCGGTGTGGTGCTCGCGGGTCCCGACAAAAATAAGCGATAAGAAGACTGTGCAGTACTTTACTAGGCGACAGCTCGGATACTTTCTGGCTGCGCTCATGTAGGTGCTCGATTTTTGTAGAGCCAGTGCAGACGTCACTTGGCGCGTCACTTATCACGCCGGCAACACTGCGGCGGCAGGCATCACTTCCTCTACCGCAATTTGGAGACTCACGATGGCTGGTATTGGTCAGGCGGCTTCCTGACTCGTTGAGGGTACCGCCTCGTAGGGATGTTTCCGCAGACCGCGGGTGCAGGGCTAGTTGTGGAGACAGCGGTTGATGGTGGCGGACAATCTGAAAGTTCTGGATAACAGAGGTCGCTCTCCTCCCCCACCGCAAATGGGGACGCCGTCGTCGCAGCCGAAGCTCGTAGCAAATGGTCCTTGTGTCACCTCCACGTGGAGGATCCCTTGGGTGTCTGCACTTTGACCTCGTACGATACTCTCCCGGTGCGCTACAAGATTGTTGCGTTGAGCCACCTTGGTCTGCTCCTGAAATTGCGCTCGAAAACCTGTTCATCCACTTGAGACACTGTATGATCAGCACTTCGCCGCGTCGTTTGCTGAAACTGGCTTGCGCTGACTGCACGCGACAGAAAGGGCACTAAAGCGTCCAAACGAGTGCGCAGCCGCCGACCAAAAAAAAGATAAGACGGTGTCTCAAGTGTCGTCGCATGCGGTGTGTTCCGATATGCATCAGCCATCAAGAATTTGAATAATGTTTTTTCAAGGCTTTCTGTTGCCGGACCCTTGCGTAAGGCGCTCTTTACCCGCTGCACAAACGTTTCAGCCAGTTCATTGATGCTCGGGTGATAAGCGGAAGTGAAAAGCTGCCGAGCGGCGTGCTCTTTCGTGAACGCTTTGAGCTATGATGATGCGAACTGTGTGCCGTTATCACTTACAACTGTCTCCGGCGCGCCGTATCGAGCGAACAAGTCGCGCAATCTTCCTATGGTTGCTTGCGCGGACGAACATGTCGTGACGTACACCTCCGGCCATTTTGAATGTGCGTCTACATCCACGAGCAGCATAAGATTACGAAATGGGCCCCCAGAGTCAATATGGACACGTGACCATGGTCGCGTAGGCCATGACCATGTGTGCAATGACGGCTTTTGTGGCATGTTGCTCTGTTTAAGGCATTGCATGCAGTCCCTCACTTGATTTTCGAGGTCTTTGTCTACGGATGGCCACCATATGTAGCTTCGGGCGATTCCCTTGTTTCGTACGATACCTGGATGTCCCTGGTGTAGCTCCTGCAAAACTGGATGTTGTAGCTTTGGTGGCACTACCAGTCGCATTCCATGCATCAGGCATCCTTCGTGGACATTCAGTTCACTGCGTCTGTCAATGTAGGGTATCAGCAATTTATCAATATGCGAAGGCCACCCTTTCTTGCTGAACTTCAAGATTAGGCTGAGAACAGGCTCACGAGCTGTGTGGCGCGCGATCTCTTTGCTTGTTACAGGATGAGATGCCAAGCGAAGCGCATAAAATGTCTCACTCGTGTTGTCCTCACCGTCCTTTGTTCCTAACGGAAGTCTCGAAAAACAATCCGCGGCCACGTTGTCGGCTTATTTTCGGTACACAAGATAATACTTGTAAGCTGAAAGCGTTGCAGCGCACCGTTGTAGTCTTGCGGCAGCTATCGCCTGGATGCCGCTCTTCGGGCCAAGAATTGTTTTTAGCGGCTTATGATCAGTGATTAACGTACATTGCCGACCATGAATATATATATATATATATATATATATATATATATATATATATATATATATATATATATATATATATATATATATATATATATATATATATATATATGTTGATGCCAAAAATAAGGGCAAGAGCCTCCTTTTCAATCTGGCTACAATTCTCTTCTCCCTTTGATAGAGTCCTGGAAGCATAATCAATCGGTCTTACCGTGTCGTCTTTCATAACATGCGATAACACGGCGCCGAGACCATACGCATGACGCATCGCACGACAGCTGCAGCGGTATATAGTGCCGGGTCGTAGTGCGCAAGCACTTCGCCTGATGACAACACTGCTTTGATGGCTTGAAATGAGTCCTCGCATTTTCGGTCCCAGGACCAGGAGACGTCCTTCTGTAACAATCTGTAGAAGGGTTTTGCAAGCGTTGCCAGTTGCGGCGTAAATTTTCCATAGTAGTTAATGAGCCCAAGTAGGGAGCGCAGTTGTGCCACGTTAGTAGGCGCCGGGGCTTTCAGGAAAACTTAAACTTTTTCGTTGGTTAGTTTGGCGCAAGTCTTACTGATAACATGTCCAAGATACTGAAGGCTTCCTATGAAAAACTCGCATTTTTGGCTTTTGACTCGGACGCCTTTCCAAGCTAGTGTTTGAAACACAGCTTCAAGATTTCTTAGGTGCTCTTCGGCAGTAGCTCCTGTCAAGGATGTCGTCTAGATAATATATTGCTCCTGGCATTCCCTTCAATACGTTATCCTTTATAGGCTGAAACACGCAGGTGCTGAGGCGACTCCGAAGGGTAGGCTGTTTGCAGCAAACAGCCCTTTATGCGTATTCAACGTGAGAAGCTTTTTAGAGTCCTCCGACATTTGCACTTGTTGGTAGGCTCTGTTTAGATCCAGCTCAAAAAAGTACCGCCCTCCGGCAAGTTCAGGTAGTACCTCATCAAGCCTAGGGAGAGGGTACTGCTGTGTGTCTAAAACAGGGTTCAGAGTCGTCTTGTGATCTCCGCACACACGTATTTCCCGTCCTTTTTAACAATCGGCACGATAGGTGTGGGAAACTCGCTATTGAATCTTGCGCAATGACGCCCATCTCCTCCAGCTTTCGAAGCTCATCCTCCATTGCTTCGTCCACTGAGCGTTGTGCGAAAGGCATGTTTCTAGCTTTGATAAACTTCGGACGTTATTGCTTAAGAAATGAGGAAGTTTGCTCACCTTCTATTTTGCCAATGGTGTCGTCAAAAATGGTTCTATATTTGTCTAGAAGTGCTTTCAATCGCGTGCCGTAGCTGTCTTGGTTTTGCTTCAATTGCGAATCGTTGCATAGCTTGTGCAAACGGCATATTTTGTCCCAGTCCAATTGCGCAAAGATTCAAGCCACTCGCGTCCAAGAAGAGCTCGTCCAGTGTAGTCTACGACGTACAACGGAAAGTCTTCGACTTGATCCTTGTACCTTACGGCTGCTTTGAAGACGCCGCAGGGCTGGACAACTTCTCTTCAGTATTATTTCAGTCGTAGTTTCGTCGGGTGTAGTTTTAAAGGCAGTCTAAGTGTCTTGAACTGTTGCCTTGATATTACAGACATCGTAGCGCCTGTCTCTAACTCCATACGCAAGGGTACACCTTGAATTTCGACGTCGACGGTAATGGGATGCCGGATATTAGGAGACAGCATCTGGATGTTTCGCGTGTCGTCACTTTCAAGAGTGCGTATCCACTTCCTCGAACTCGTTGGCTTCTGCTTGGGACCACGGCCGGCACGTTGAACATGGCTTTTCTTGCCGCAGTTCGTGCACTTATTTGCGATATGCGGACAGGCGCGGGAAAAATTATTGTCAGAGCCGCAGCGATAACACTCGAACGAGTTTCTTTTGGATGAGCCTTCAGCGCTCATTTTGTGAAAGTCGGCGACAACTTCTCTAGTGTGCGCTTCCTGAACATTTTTCTTAGCTTCTTCGAAAGCAAGTGCGCGCTCAATGGCTTTTTGGAATGTCAGCGTTTTGTCTTCTGCAAATAAGTATCGCTGAATGTCGGTGCGAAATAAACCGCCTACAAACCAGTCGCAAAGCGATTCGTCCAAAAAGTTGCCGAAATCGCAGGTTTGAGCGAGTTTTTTGAGCTCGGCTACGTACTGTGCGATACTTTCATGATGCAGCTGACAACTTCTGTGAAATATTGCTCGCTCTCCGATCACAGACACTCTCGGGGTGAAGTGATTGCGAAGCAATTTAGTTAGTTCCTTGGTCGTCTTTTCCGAAGGCTTATTTGGTCCACTCAAAGATTTCAAGAGGCTGTACGGCTTCGGCCCAATGTGAAATTTTGCTCGCTCTCCGATCACAGACACTCTCGGGATGAGGTGATTGCGAAGCAATTTAGTTAGCTTCTTGACCGTCTTTTCCGAAGGCTTATTTGGTGCAATCAAAGATTTCAAGAGGCTGTACGACTTCGGCCCAATGGGGAACGGGCGCTGCCAAGGTTGCACTGCAATTGTTCTATTCGATGACTCAAAAATGCTTTTGTCAGCCGCTTGGGCCGCTGCAAACGCGAGAACACATTCTGCGCGATTAGATATCCGCGTTTGGCTGACAGCGTTCATTTCCTAGCTTCTCTCGGCGTAGCCCAGATAGCTGACACACGGCACGTGCGCCTTCGACAGAGCGCAGAGGCTCACGCCAATAAGCGCCTGAATGTGGCGCGGAAAAGTACTAAGAGTACTACCCAAAACTGCTTGCTCTTCTCGCTAGGCAGTGTGTTATGGCGCTGCAATCGGCACCGCAAACTTCAACGCAAGTTCCCCATGACGCTCAGCAAAGCATGCGCCTTGACCTCTTCCTGAACTTTGTTCACCGCGAAAAAGAAAATTAGGCGTTCTTCGTAAGATAGCCAATCACTTACAGTTTCGTCGAAGACTTCTGCTTGACCACTCTGATTAAAGGATCCCATCTCGGACGCCCTGTCGTCGTAGTTGCGGTTGAATCCAGCATGGCTCTTCAGACTGCTGCCTCGGTACTTCGTTTTCCCAGTTTCAGCGATTCTTGCCTGCGTCTTGCCTTGCTTCCGCCATCCCCGTCGCCAGTTGTGGTGTTCGCGGGTCTCGGCAAAGAAGAAGCAATAAGAAGACTGCGTAATACTTTATTGGGCGACAGCTCGGATGCTTTATTGGCTGCTCTCATGCAGGTGCTCGCTTTTTGTAGAACCACTGCTGACGTCACTTGGCGCGTCACTTATCACGCCGGCAACACTGCGGCGGAACGCATCAATCCGTGTGCCTTGAAGTGCAATTAGAAGGTAGTAATAGAGTTCCTAGCGAGCTTCAAATAATTCCGTTATGGTTCATTGAACTACAGTCTGGTGTTTACCCAAAACTCCGATGTGCGCGAGTATTGGCTCCTGAAGCAACATGCATCATACATATTGTTGTTTTTGGTTTATGGTTTATGGGAGTTTAACGTCCCAAAGCGACTCAGGCTATGAAGGACGGCGTAGTGATGGGCTCCAGAAATTTTGACCACCTGGGGCTCTTTAACGTGCACTCACATCGTACAGCACACGGGCCTCTAAAATTTTTTCGCCTCCATCGAAATTCGACCGCCGCGGCCGGGATCGAACCCGCGTCTTTCGGGCCAGCAGCCGAGTGCCATTACCACTCAGCCACCGCGGCGGCCCTATTGTTGTTTTTACTAGCAATTGTTCTACCACAAGTAAACCACTAGAGTCCTTGTCGAAAGTTATTGCATGTGCGCAATGCTGACTGGTAAAAGTAAGGGTGTGGAGTAAACGTTTCTTGTTCCCTCCTCTGACTGGAGAAATAAGATTGTGGGATTTAATTCGAAGTATGCCATATTTTATAATCTCGAAGCCAGCCAGCACGATGCGTTCAATGTGACGGATCGGGCATTCTTTGGCTGTACTTTATATCGGAGTGAAGTAATGAAGACTTGGAAGCAGCCGTAGCGAAACTGCGGGCGCTTTTTCTTCAACAGCTTGCCGACATCCGCGCCAAGCTTCCCTGCATTCCTTTGGAATGTTTGTCCTTCCATCCAACCCCGCTGTTTCGGATCCACCTCTTTTATGTCGTATACTTCGAGAAGCAGCTGCAAGCCAAGTAACCGAGTTTGTTTCAGCTTCCCCATGGGTGGCAATATCACCACCGTCAGACAACAGGCGCGCGGCGTACGTTGCCTTAGCTCCCAAAGCACCGAACAATACTCGCACAAACGGCTCGTAACGGGCAAAACTACCTCTAGCAATGTAGTGGCTAGAAGACACGGAAGCGAAAGCGATGGGGAAAGGCGTGAAAATCCTTCCGTGCTTTCTCTTCTAGGTTTGTTCTGACTTGCCCGCACGAAAAAGGTCCGACAGCAGAAGAGTGTGTCGCGGGAAGACAGAAGTAAAGCCACATGCGACAAAATATAGAATGAAAAAATAAGAAGAATCGACCTCCGAGACGTCGATGGTGCCTGCTGGAGCTCCGTAATATTGTCTCGTAATCGATGTGCGCAGTTCCCTTGCGAGCTTGCAAGACGACTTTTGTGCGGTTCCCGGATCCTTAGCACATTCGCCACTAGAACTGTGGGGCGCTTACCTGATTTTATCTTGCGTTTAAGAAGTTATGCTTTTTTTTACCGTACACTACATAGTAAGCGACCGGGTGAAAAGGATGTGCCCTTTGCATTCCGGTCACAATTTGTTGTTCGTTCTCATTTGTTTAGGCATTGGGGTGAACTCGTCTTGGCAGACGAGCGGTAAAACAAAAGAAGTGCGCGGCTTCATTGCACAGAGTGGGGTGTTCGTGATATCTTTATCTGCATAAAGCCATTATTGCAGGTGAAGACGCATGGTTATCTTCTTTCAAGGAAAACGGGAAAAAAAGCATATCGGCTGCAGAAAACCAGAAAATTAAGCACTGTGTTAGACATTCAAGGTATTAATATTTATATTGAGAGGCAGAGTTTCGTTCCTCACTGAAGCACAATTAAACGCCGAACATTTACCGATAAGCAAGCAGCTGCGCGATGACTGGAACGCTGTAACTGACAACATGCCTATTCCCACCACTGTCCCCCATCGCCTGTGTCTCATGATCCAAGCACTGGAGAGAGGCGAGAGAGGGAAGGAAGCGGAAAGGCACACTGCCAGTTACAATGTTGAAATAAACGCGCAGCTGCTTGCTTAATGGAAAAAACGGCATTTATTTGTGGTTCACTGAGAAATGGAACGCATGCAAACTCAGTTTGATTCCCTTGAATCTCCAACGTTGTTTTTAACTTCTTGGCTCATCTCACTCTTGTTCTAGAATTTCAATGCCTAAATTGTATGTAATCAATGCTTTAGATTCGACTTCAGATCGGTAAACGCAATGTATGTTCATTCCTGTATCATCACGTAGTACATTTCGAGCATTTATTTCGTCTTACTACACTATTCTGCATGACACTAACCTGAGAGACCGGTATACACTTTCTGACTGTAAAAAAATTGCACAAGCACATGTCTGAAAAATACAATTTTGCGCTTCCTAATTCACAGAAAATATGAAAGTAACATTGAGATGACCCAACCCAGTGCTCGATTGTGGCTGTAAACTGGTGACAGGTGTGCACAGAGCAACTTCTTCCTGGAATTTCTAAATAATCAGCAGTATGGCATTGAAGACAAAAGTCATTAGAACACATCTCGGAAGCCCGCTGCTTCTCCGTTCTCTGAATCGAAAGCAACAGGCAGAACTTCAAGTTTTGAATAAAAAAGGTTTTAGTCCGCTTTAATTTAGCACAATTGACGCTACTGCATATCGTCTGGGATGTGTTTGTATTGTACCTAAGAGTGATGAAGGTCATTTCACTGCCAAATTATAATCTGCTGTGCGCTGAACATAATGCTTGCTCTCACACGGGAACCACGAGATGCCGACAGAACGGCCTCCACACACTCCTTATAAGAAAAGGAGAGAAGCCTCCTGTGAGCGGGAAGAATTCATTTATGAGAATTATTTAGTAGCATATATTTAATCGACACAATAAATAGAAACGCATTGTCAGAGATGCAATCCCCAAGTTGGTTGCACCACATGTAACCAGAAAATCTAGTTCACGATTTCTCAAGTAACGCACCACACAGCATTTCGGCAAGATGTCGAATTGTGAGTATAATACGCATTTTCAGGTAAAGCCGATCAGATAGACAGCGTATTTGAGATTCTATTCAAATTCCGGCCTCATATTCACTGTGGGACAGTCTGGCTCATTAACATGAAGTGCGTTTGATTCACTACGGAGCCTGTCATAAAGAAATAAACCACCGGGATTATTTTTCACATTGCTGACGATGATATACGTTTTTTGATAGTATAAAACACACTAGAAAACTTACTCTATTTACAGCAGATTTGCTATAAAGTTTTTGGTTTCGTTAGTTTGGTTTAACGTCCCGAAGCGACTCAGGTTAAGAGTGACGCCGTAAAGAAGGACTCCGTAATTTCTTCCACTTGTACACTAGCACAAGCATCATGTGCACTAGCATCACACAGTGCACGGGTTTCTAGCATTTCGCCTCTATCAGAATGCGACTGCCGCGGTCGGCATCGAACCCACGTCTTCCTAATCAGCAGCCGAACACTATAACCGCCGAGCCACCGCAGTGTCTGCAATGTTTTGGGCCCTGAAGTTGCGGTAGCATAAATTCTGGTGCAAAGATAAAACTTTGTGCAGTTTCTATAGATGAGTACTACAGAACTACACGCCACAGAATGTACTACAGAAAAAGTCACAGTACTACAGAAAAATAGTTGAAAACAACTGAGAGCTCTCTCGTTACGATAAAATGGCAAAACATTTTGTCGTATGTTTAGCACTTTCCTGTAGTTTTTTTTATTCCACTTTGTTTTTTCACCTTCCCGCTGCAGGATGCTCGGCTGTCACTGATATATGGGTCTCTTCTACATCGATCGTGCTGATTGAAGAACGGTTGAGAAGCCTAATTATATCTAGAAAGGAAAAGTATATCATTTTTAATGACACCTCACAAGTTCGATTTTTTTGTGTGGATAAAATTGACTCTATGGCCAGTTGTTTCAACGCCTCCTTTATTTGTTCCAGTGTATGCCAGAGAGATCAGTGACGTAATCATCATGGTCAAATTCCAGGTTAATTCACCACGATGCCTGCGCAATCTGTCTCTCCACTGTCACGCCATCGAATCTCTCCGAGCGGCCATGTTACCAGTAAAAACCAGCGCGTAAGATATATTGGTTTTGAACCAGAAGACGATGGAGTATGCTGGCTTCCGCATTATAATTAAATGGACCAACTAATAGGGTAACAGATCTGTTTCAGCCAAAACAATGCTAACTAACACTCCAGACTCAGGATTTTAAATTGACGGAATGCATGCAGAAATAACAGAATAATATTAGTACATGTAGAATTACTGGCGGCTGACTAAGTAGTCAATACAGGCTTCGCTCCCTTAAGACATTTGCTTGAATCTTCGCTAATGTAGAGGCATTGCTGTTGCTGCTGCATTTTGATAGACTCAGAGAAAAGCTTCAAGCAGAGAGCCACATTGTAAGAGAAACCTCAACATGGTCGAAAACGTCGTGGGTTTTTTTCTTTAAATGAATTTTTTTATTTCGGTTGCTTTAAATAGCGACAGCACCAATGGCATGCTTCAACTAAACCTGTCATGGTCCTAGATAATCTAGTACCTTATTTCGTGTGCCTTTTATTATTAATTTTTATCGTGGTTAATTGTTCGCAACCATATCGCTTATCACTCCGTGAAACCGAATCACGGGGCTGTCTTTCATTCGCGGCTCCACTAAATGCCACCACTTTAAAAAGAATAGCCAAGCTTGAAAAAAAAGGTGCAAAAAAAGTTGATGATGAGGTAATCCCGATTAGGCACAATGTAACGGAGTCTCTTATCCTTAGGCTTTGTAAAAAAAAAAACAGCTGCGCATGGTAATGACTCTTGCGGTAATTATCACCAAAGAGAGAGGTGTCCCCACTGATTTGGCCGCTACTCATTAGGTATGGACTATGTACATCGCGGCAGCAGAACGAACTTTTTTAAGTAATACGTAGGAAATTGTAAAGCCTCAGAGCGCGGCGCAGGCGCAAGGCCGCACTAATTTGGCGGCCGCACTAATTGGGCGGCCGCACTTAACAGATTCTCAGAGGTGTCCTGTAATCTGGCACTGACCTCTGTAACTCTGAGCAAGACCGGCTGGCCGTAAAATGGGACCCATGAAACAGTTCCCACTTCACCCGAGGGGCGGCAGGGACACAAAATTTGCGTCGTTCCTGCGGAGAATAATGTGCCGCATACGACCGTTACTCCGGAGGTCCAGAGTGCATGGTGGAACGAACGAATAGAAGAACAGGAGATGCAGTAGAGGGCTGCGGGAAAATTTAGACCACCTGGGCTTGTAGTTAACGCGCGCTGACATCCGAAAACATCTTGGTGCATTTGGCGTTCACCTTTATGAAAACATGGCCGCCACGGCCTCTATTTCATCGCGCTTCCTGGTGCTCGGCAGTCCAGTTCTTTTGAAGAGTCTACCATTGCAGTACCGATGAAGAGCAGCAAACGATTCAAACTTTTTGAAATAGTGTTTGTAAACCCGTTCGTAGTTTCAGTATCCACTACGTAAATGAAGCACCACACATAAAATACCTTAATCATATCAAGTGCGTTCTGCGGTATATAATTTTCAGTAGTGCTAGAAGATTCGCTTCGGTGTTTTGAGTCTGCGTAGTCTGAGTTCACCGATGGGCGGAGCAAAGCATGTATATACTTGCATATGGCTTAAGCTACTTTGCAGGATACTGTGAGGGACGAGGAATTTTTTATTGATCAATAAAAAATTTTAGAATAACGTTTAGAAGCGAGGTGGTTGTCAGTTCAAAATTCAAAGCCAGCGCCCACTGGTGAAAAACGGCATCCGCGTCCTTCAGGATGCGATTGCATCCTAAACGTGTGTGAGCGTCCGCTGGATTATCGATCCTGTTCATCTGGGACCAATTTTTTTGTTGTTGCTGAATTTGGAGCCCATTTGCGCATTTGGATAGATTGCCAAAGTAAAATTGGTTCTCTTTTATCATCACAGACCTGCTTTACTGTGAGAAACTTTCCTTTCCTCTGAGCTTGAACACAGGTTATGTATGATCAACCGTGCTACTGTTATTTCCCGCTTTTGGCGAGAAGTAGTCGTTGTTGTTGAAAAGTCATCTTTCCCAGAAGTTTTCTTTTTATAAAGCTGAACAGGAGATTACCATGCCATCGTCGATTGCTGAACCTTGTGCTACGAATTGCGTCGCGAATGTATGCCTATACCGCAGGTGATGTAAACCCTCTCCTGTTTGAGCAACGCTTCTTAGGGCGTTGTCTTTTGATAAAAAAGAAATTAAATTTTTTTTTCCACAGCAGGCTTGAGATGAATAAATTTGATTTGAGTTCATGCCACTCGTCGTCGTAATTTTCGCCACTCATTAAAGCAGGTACCGCCACAAGCGCAAAGACACAAGGTAGCGATGGGTTTTAGGGCCGCTTTGGCGGCTTTCAGCAACCTACATTTTTTTCTTTCTGCTTTTTTTCCCGTCGTGGCCATGAAGTCTTTCGCCATAACATCGTCGGAAGCCGAGCACGTCGCAGACAGCGAGATGACGTCCATTGCTGTGCGTCTCGGGTAGCACTCACACGTCCCCAGAAATTATGGCCTGGCAGACAGGGAACTGTGAAAGTAGTCACGTTGACGCGGGAGTTGACAAGGATTCCTGCCGTTGGCGCAACAGGATTTGTTTCTTCCTGAAGAGGTTCCGAATTCCATTTGTACCAGAGGACGGCCGGCAGAGCGCAAAACATTGGACATTGACATAAAAAGGGTACCTCAATGTTTCCCTCCTTTTTTCGGTGGTGCAGGTTGCCGTTTTATGCAGTTGTGTTCCGCAATCTGTGCCACATCGTTCGTCCTTGAAATCAAAATTGGTACTTCCATTTTCTTGAGCTCTTGTGTTTCATTTGCACACACATATTGGGCTTGTAGCGTCCTTTCATAACGGCAACATCAATATTATACTAGATTGTGTTCCTCCGCCTTTTATTTTGACAATAAACCTTTGTGTTCTCTTAACAGACCGTCATCATAGATTAGGGAGTAATTTTATGTCAGTGAGCGTTGCATTACGGTCATAAGGAACCCTGCATTAACCAATTAGGGACCCTATGCTTGAATTACGTTGCAGACTGCCAGAAAGTTTTGTATAAAACGTCGTTTTAAACGACTCCATAAACGCCTTGTTTGCTATCTGCCCATAGGTTTTGAACATGTTTGGTGATTGTCATCAGAGTAGTCGTGACAATATCGGGTTTACCAGTGGGTTTTAAAGCGTAAGCACTAATACAATGGGCACTAACCCCGAGCAAAATCGTTCCTTGTCTGTCCGCTTGCGCGAGCGCTCTGTTCGGTGACATTGCCCACTTTTAGTCGTCTTCTATGTGGCACTAATTCGCTTGTTCTGACGTGTGCAAAATCGTTTCTTGCGTGTCCGCAGGTGGGCTAGTGTGAGCGCTCCGTCCAGCGGCACTGCCCGCTCATCATCGCCTTTTGAACAGCAAAAATACGTACGTTCGCAGTGATTTTAATTCACTAAAACTGCAAAGCATATAATAATATTCTTGGCGGCTTCTCTTCTGTGCACGTGCATCTCAATCCCTACAGCGTATGATTATTAGTTCCATGCACCAAGCGCTACCGAAAATTGATTTGCGTATGTGAAGAGCCGACCAAGGCTTTAAATTGTTTGATATGTTGTTGGTTTGATATGCTTGCTCAACAGTCAAGCAAGAAAACAGCACTTGAAAATTGGTAGCGAGGGGTAGAAGTGGTAGAGAAATACATCTACTTAGGGCAGGTAGTGACCGCTGATCTGGATAATGAGAGGGAAATAACTAGAAGATTAGGACTGGGGTGGAGCGCATATGGCAGCTTCTCTCAGATCATGAATAGCGGGTTACCCATATTTCTCAAGAGAAAAAGTATACAACAGCTGCACGTTACCGGTACTCACCTATGGGGCAGAAACGTGTAGGCTAACGAAAACGGTTCAGCTTAAGTTAAGGACAACGCAGCAAGCCATGGAAAGAGAAATGATAGGCGTATCGTTAAGAGACCGGAAGCGGGCAGAGTGGGTGAGGGAACAAACGCGTGTTAATGACATCCTAGTCAAAATCAAGAGGAAGAAATGGGCTTGGGCAGGGCATGTGTTGCGAAGGCAAGATAACCGCCGCTGGTCCTTAAGGGTAACGGAGTGAATGACGAGAAAAGGCAAGCATAGCAGGGGGTCGCAGAACGTAAAATGGGCGGATGAGATTTGAAAGATTGCGGGGATGTGGTGGCCGCAGCTGGCAAAGATCTCGGTTAATTGGAGAGACATGGGAGAGGCCTCTATCCTGCAGTGGGCGTAGTCAGGCTCATGATGATCATGTTTTTGGCAGGGAGAGAGGAGGCAGGTGGTTTCTTGACTAACGCAAAGTGAACAATGGACAAGAAGGCCTCAGCGTGCCCTCCAATGTTCCGACAAGAGGACTTGCCTTCGTCTAGGCAATGCGTTCAGCGTTGGTGAAGGTTCTTAGGGAATAAACTCGGCGGAGAAAGATGCGATGTGAGGAAGGAGGTTGTGATGTAGGAAGAGGGTTGAGATAGGGAGGAGGAACCTTGACCAGTCATGATGGTTTCTAGAGGAGACTGTTTGGTCTACCGGCAAAACTGTGATAAAAATGTCTCATCTCAGCAGAAAGGAATCCGGGGGTGTGGAGCGTGGAGAGATGGATAACGTTGGCTTTAAAAGATATGTGTCGAGCTGCGACAGGTTGCATGGTATGGCTGGTTGGCTTTAACTGTGAAAGCTGGGATGAAAGAATTAAACAGCATGTCAGAGCTAAGTGGCGGGTAAAAATTCAAGAATTAAAGAAAATAGAGAAGATGGCGGGAGAGATGATGGTGGGAGCAGCTTGACAATACCGTGAAAAAGCGTCGACATAAAATTGATCATCAGACTGCTACTTTGTGTACCTCAGTTTTCTTCTTTTTTTGTGGTGCGCAACTTGTTAACACTTTGGAGGAGTAATTTTTGTTAACGTTTCTTGCCGTTTACTTCATTTCATTTCCAGTCGGTTGGTCGAATTTTGCCTATCAAAACAACAGTGTGAGTCGTAACACATGCCCGGGAGTTAACCCTTGAATATTTTCGGGGACGCTAAGTTGCCTCTGTATTTTCCAATAAAATGTTCGACATACATTTGAACACCTCTTTTCATTTCACTTGCACTCAAAGGCGGCCACCACGTAACGGCAAAATAGTAGAGAAGCAAATCTAACTTACTATAGATTTGCTCCAAAGGAAAGTTTATGTAACGCATTAGAAATACCTTTGAGTCTACTTATTAAATAAATTGCTATGTTAACAGCGAGAACCCTTGTTTTTGAGCGTTACTTTCCACACTTGCTCGTTTAGTGATTATTTAGAACGATGCAGTAAGAAATATACGGTTCAGAACTTGAGGCCTCTAGATCCACAAGTGCTTTGGGACTGAACTAACTGAGTTTCTGAGCATAGCTTCGATAGAAATCTCGATCTGCTCGTAAGATTCTTTCTGTCACCAAATGATAAAGAAAACTCACTGAAACAAACAAATATGCTTTCGAATATTCTTGATAAGTTAGAGTTAGCCCTGTGTGTATTTCCGTTTAATATAACTTCAGTTTTGTGCTCGTAATTGAGTTCTTTCAAAGGCAAAGGTTGAAACCGTTCGCAGGCAATTGTGTAAAGGGAGCTATGTTGTAGCTTCCTTAGAGGCTTCCCTCAATGCCAGCCTTGATTATGAGCGTTTATTGCAGTTTCATTGCTTATGATTGTTTTTTGTATGTGTCAAAAAGCAACAGAGAGACGTCAAATTTCTTTTAAAATGCGTGTAGAAGGTTCGTGAGTGAGGACTTCACAGTTTCTTCACAATGCGGTGCCGAAGAGCTGCACATACGCTACGCGCGCGTGTCGCCGTGTCAGCCTAATATCTAAAGCAAATGAAATGAGACGCGTTTTTTTAACAGGAAGCCGAACATTAACAAAAAAGGGCAACACCAAAGAATTCCTTTGGTAAAAGCTTTGCAAGACAAGTTGTTGTGCTTTGAAAGAGATAGCATAGCTCTGTCAAAAAAATTATAATTTTTTATGCTTTGACGAAATTAACGGCCCCGTACGTGTTTGGCTTGCCTAATCTACAACGAGCGGTGCAACGCTCTCCGAAAAATTAGTGTACCCGCGGTATTGACGATTATCAGAGTGAATTAGTTTATCTTCGCATTACAGCAATATTTGCATTGAAATTATTTTGCAACAACTTATCTCGAATGACACAGAGGAGTAAGGTAAGATGAGGACTGTTGAATAGAGAGCTATCGAGGCTATCTTACGGTTACGAGTACAACATGCAGGTATGGTGTCCTTTTTGGAAGCGCGCACGTTATTCTCGTGAAGTCGAGTTTTTAATGCATATAGAACGGGAAAATTGTCCTTCACCCTTTTCCTACCTGCTATTTCTATGCACACTTGATGCCCTCAGCGTTTCATTAAGTTCATTGCGAAGCCGAGAATATCTCTAGTTCTTGACTACCGGCTAAGTATCCTTTTGTATTGCCTCCATCTGCTCATTATACAAGGGGCCAATGTCGCTGGATAATATACGTTGCACTGCTTCAGTTTTTTTCCTACCCCAGCTCTGAGGTCCGAGATAGACCGAAACAGCGTTTACTGATAACTAATACCTCCGCATTAAAAGGTCCACAGTGAAGATAAAGTGCCCGCATTCTGTCCTAGTATTCTCTACACTTTGCCACCTTTCAAGGTTGCCAGGTGGCACAGTGGAGAGAGAGAGAGAAGTCACCCCTGTCAACTTCTAAGAGATATAAGGAAAAGACCAGAAAGTAGCTGGTACCAGAACAGAGGGCGCCTACCTTAGACGGAGAAGGTTTTGACGCCTGCGGAGGAATGCGTAACATGAGGGTGGCCGCCAAGGGAACTACCTGGTGGGTGGCTACACTGGGAGGTGGGCGGCCAGTTAGCCAATGCTATTAAGCTTTCCCTGATTAATGCGCTAAACATGCAACCTTAGGTCTTCAAGTAAGGAAAAGAACTAATGGTAACGCCTGGTCATCGCAGATTGACACTTAAGCACCCACTAATATTCCTTCCAGTTTCTTGTTTCAAAGGAATTGAGGTGCGTCTTATGGCAATCGAAATCAATAAAGTTCTTTCCTTTTTAACTGATTCGTTTTCCTCCATGCTCTGGCCAACGCTAAAACAGAAACAAGGTCGTCAAGATGCCAGACTTAGGTACTTGCTGTCTAACGTTCATGCATTCTTTCACCCTCATCTGATAGTCTAGGAAACAGAGTTTTCCTAGACAGGCGGCGGTAGTTATCCTATTGAGATTGTCCCAACGTAAAAATGAGAAGGCACTCACTCAAACCACCTTTTGCTTTTTCTCCTGTAAGCAGCAGGTTTTACCGTTACACAAAAGCCGAGAAAGGTGTCAGACCGTTCTTTGCTATTCGAAGCGCGATAGCTTCCTGATGCGGCCGTAGTAGAAGCGACGTGTTCTGTCCGCTGCTGCATCCTCTCGGGTGCTAAGATGGTTGACAGGGACGGATGGTGGCGGGAATATTCAGCAGAGTTATGTGCGATTTTGAACATGGCCAAGAATCTATAGGGCAAATATAGTGCATCCAGGTGTGAAATTGTTGACATTGTTAACAATTTATTTCGATCAACTCTCACGACACCCTAGCTCCAACGTTCGCATCGTTTCTCATTTATGCCGATGCTTCATTTTCGTTTTTGTGTTTCTACAGCGACACAGTTGCATTGCAGGTGAACAGTTTGCGCTGCGTGCGTGAAGACCCAAAGGTTGTTCCTGTTAGCGCTTGACAATCGAAATTTTAAACGCCAGATTCTGGTTCTGCCGCTGTGGTTTCTAGAGATCTCGTTCTGCTGAGGCCCCGCAAACTGCCTCAAATGCTATAAGAACCATTTGAGACTCCTTCGTATTCAAGCAAAAACAGCAGCATGTCGCAATGGCATGTTATAAAACGGTCAAGACAGAAAGTGAAAGATATATCTACAGCCCATTAGCATGTCGTAAGATGCAAAACACCCCTTTCAAAGCGCA